>NC_132914.1:87745874-88354624 GCF_047675955.1 Chlorocebus sabaeus
ATATATATATTATTCTCAAAAAAGTTACCCTTGTCTAGCTTGCCTTCCTAGGACAGAGTGTCATCTTTGCACCCTGATAAATACATGAGTAAAGAGTTGCCAAAGAGAATTGCCTCCAAGAAAGAATAGTTCACATGAAAGATAAATGATCTGAGAAAGCCAAGAGAAGATAGACTTTACCTCCCTACAGTCCTCTTTATTATGTCTGCCTATTTTCCATCCTACCATATTTCAACACTCTTCTACTGAGAAATACATAGCAAACCTTTTTACTAATGATACACGGTATCAGATTTTAGGGTGACATTTTATTGGTCATAATTTTGAGGAAGCTATGAAACCCCTCAGCAGATAGTATGATTTAGATGAAGGGGAAAAAAAAGCAAGTGAAAAATATATTCTCTGTTGAAGCTGCAAAATAACTTACCAAAATTTTAGTAAAATGTTAGTTCCTGAAACTTTAAGAATTTACTAGTTTAGACAAGTATTTTCTATAATTGATCGAATATTTCTAAATTTTTTACAGTTAGATTTATTCCATTCTTTCATCTGGTAATTATTTTAAGTGGATATTTTTTGAAGTAGTTGATCATTTAAAATAAAATATAAAAGCTATAAGTCTACTCTGTGACACTTTTAAATACCAGGGAGAAATTCCAACACCTGGGTTTGAAGAACATTGTAAGTTTTGGAATGACTGGTTTACTATGTACAAATGTAAAGATAAGTTGAATTCTAAGAATCAGTGGGTCTACTGAGTTTTATCAGATAGTAGAAGCATGTATAATAATAAGAATCTATTGTTGGAGCATTGTCAACATTAATTGCCTGGGAAAAACCAGAAAATGGTGAATGATACGAAAGATTCATGAACTGTCAAAGAACATTCAAGAATAGATAGTTAGGAATGTTTCCTATAAATGCTATTGAAAAGGAAATTCATGGGCATTTTTTGGCATCATTCAGAAATGTGCATTTTAACAAAATGTAAAAGTTGTTGTAGATTTAAAATACATTGGATCAAATTATTTCAAGATTATGGACTATAAAAACTCAACATTAATAGGGCAAAATGCTTCAAAGCAGACTAACACAATAATAGACTGAATCTTGGACTTGAAGTCTTTAAAATTTTTGCATATATATATATATATGAATGTAAGGACTTTAGACATTGTTTTTCTAAGCCAAATATTGTTCTTTAGAATGCTATAGTCAATGTGTCAATGTATGGGTGAAAAGTTAGTTAACAAAGTGTACTGTTCTAGTTTTATGTTTTCAATGGATTTAATGTAACATATTCCAATTAGGTTTAGAAAACCAAAGTTATAGTATTCAAGGACATATTTGAGGTAATCTTGTTTCAAAACTAACAAAAATATTCCAGAGAGAGACAGAGACAGAGACAGAGAGAGCGAGATAGCACTGCTTGGCACTTTTTGCCTTATATCTTGCTCTTCAACTGTTTCTTCTACTTGAAAAAATAATAATATGCCTTTTTATATGACCTGGACTCTAACTATTTTCATACAAATACTGAAGAAAATAGTACCACGTAGAGAAAAAAGGATTGAACACTGAATGGGCTAAAGGCATATACACTGCTAATAAAACACAATGAACCCATTGGTAGGACTCAAGGAGTATAATAGAAACAAAAGCATAAGAGGCTAAACTCTTGCAAAATATGCTAAGTTCCCCTTAATCCAAAACAAATAAAAAAACAAACAAACCCTAGTTTTGTGTCACTCCAAAGCATACCAGAGTCAAGGACGTTGGGAGCAAGTTGTTTATTGGGAAGGTAATTCCAGGAAGAACAGGTGAGAGAGTGTGGGTTGGGGAGGAGTGGCGGTGTGGAAGGTAGAAGTGTGGAATGAAAGGGAAGGAAGTGGGAAAGCCATTACAAAGTGCAAGGATGTTCAGGTGAATGCCAGAAACCAGGTGACATACGCTTTAGATTCATCTTTTGGGAGATTAACATGGGATTAACATCTCTTAGGAAGCTGGAACATTGGTTTAGGTTTGCGCTCAGATTCAGCCATACTGGCCCTTCAGGTACAGCTCTCCTGGTGTCAGAGAATCCTTCAGGTAGGGAAGCAGAGAAGCAACTGAGATGGGAGATTTCAGCATTTAAGTAATTGTCTACTGTAGCTTCAGGTGAACTCAGATGGGGGCCAAGGATAAGTGTAGAGGTTAATTTAATACTAAGAATCAGTGGGTGAGTTGAGTTTTGTGGGTATTGATGGCATAGTATTCTCAGAAATCAAAACTGTAGAATAACTTTAAACATAAGCATCAGAAAATAGAGCTCTAGTGAAGAGAAACAAAATAAGAAGACCTGTTTAATTCCATTACAGATAAATTGAGCCATGAATTGGCATTCATGTTGAGGATCTATATGCAGGTCAGATGAATGCATTTTGAATCTGATGATCACTCAGCACTTCTCTTTGTAAGAAATCTACACACTTAAAATTGATTATATGTAGCTAAACATATTAGCTTTTGTCTATATGCAATATAATTAGTTTTGTATTACAGCTTAAGTATTTCCAGAAAAAATATAAATGGGAAACTATGCCTATCAACAATACCCCAGAAATCTTTTACATAGATTCTGCTGCTTAATGCTTAATAAGTAAATAAATGTTGAATACCTATAACTACTACCTGCTAGACTCAGCTAACAATCTCTGTTAACAGAGTAACATGTATGTAAAATAGTTGTCAACAAACAAACAAACAAACACCAACAAATTCAGATGTCTGGAGAAAGACCTATGGAAAACCAGAAGATAGAATCAGTGAGACATTGATAGAATCAAATGTCTGGGAAAGGGAGAAATTTTGATTTCTTGATTGATTTTGAAAGCTACGTAGGATGTTTCCTAGGAGATAACTAGAAAACTGTTTAAAGCAGTCACAATGCTAGAAATTAATATACCTGATACACAGTGAAAATTCCAGGAAGAATAACTAATTCAGCATCATATTATGTTTCTTTTTTCCAACTTTTTTGGGTCTAAATGAAGTTTTCTAGTTTTTTTTCCATATAGATCTCAGATAAATTTTGTTAAGTTTATTCTTAGGTCACTCATATTTGGGACCTATTAAAATTGTTTTTTCTTTCTAATAAGTAATAGCTGGCACAAAATATAACTAATGATTTAAAAATAGATATTTATCATATATCCAGACATTGTAATAAAGTGTTCTTTATTCTGGATATTCACCAGTTGATTATCTCAGATTTTCTAGGCAGTAAGTCATATCATTGAAAGTAGTGGTTGTAAAGTCATCTTCAATTTCTAATTCGTTAAAAGCTTTTAAATATCAAAATGGATGTTCAATTTTATCATTAGGTTTTTTAGAATCCTTAGAGATGAGTATAAGTATTTGTTCTTCTTTAAATTATTAATGCAAAAAAAGCATTAATGGATTTTTATAATGTTGAACTGTCCTTGCATTCCTGGAATAAACTTTCATTCATCTGATGTATTATTTTAATATACTATTGGGATTGACTTACCAATAATTTATTTAGAATGAATCAATCTATATTTACACATGGATTACTTTTTTTGCAAGCTATCTTAATCAGCTTTTAGTACAGAGTCATACCAGCTTATTGAAATCAATTAAGAGATTTCTACCATTTTTTAATATTTACAAGTTTATATAGGATGATAATCTGTTCTTTGGAGGTTTCAAAAAGTATTCTCATTTATCTGAACCAGTGTTTCTTGCTATATATTTTATATCATTATTTTCAAACTATTCTATTCTTTAAGAACATAATTGTATTCTTTCTTTTGCCATATGGACTTTATTTTATTCACTTTTAATTTTATAGTAATTTACCAAACTGTAATACTTTTTCATCTACGTATTTTCCCCTTTTTTTTTTTTTTTTTTTTTGAGACGGAGTTTCGCTCTGTCTCCTGGGCTGGAGTGCAGTGGCCGGATCTCAGCTCACTGCAAGCTCCGCCTTCCGGGTTTATGCCATTCTCCTGCCTCAGCCTCCCGAGTAGCTGGGACTACAGGTGCCCGCCACCTCGCCCGGCTAGTTTTTTGTATTTTTTTAGTAGAGATGGAGTTTCACCGGGTTAGCCAGGATGGTCTCGATCTCCTGACTTCGTGATCCGCCTGTCTCGGCCTCCCAAAGTGCTGGGATTACAGGCTTGAGCCACCGCGCCCGGCCTATTTTCCCTATTTTTATCCTTAGGGAATCATCATAAAATAAGTATTAATATCCCTAGTTTTCATATGTAGAAAATGCAACTTAATGAGGTTAAGTTACTCGTTGAATGTCATGGCGTCTTAAGCTTCTGAGGACACACTGTTCTGTGCATCTTCCTGTCCTATATTCCCTACATGACCCCAGGCAGACTGTAGACACCCAATAATTACTTGTAGAATTGAAAAGAGCCTGCTTCTGCCTGACTTGAATCTCTCTCCATGAAAGTAATGAAGTATTGCCATTTCTGTTTTGTATGATAATAATTTGTATCAAGGTAAAACAAACCTAGTTATTGTATTTGAGTACAAAATCTGCAAGAGCAACGTATTTTATGCTTATATTTATTAGATCATTTTATTGAGGTAGAATTCCCTTTCAGTGTAAGGCACACATTTTTAGTGTAGAACTGGATTAGTTTTGACAAATGTGTTGCTTCATGTAATCACTATCTGAATCAAAATGCACAACATTTCCATCACACAAGAAAATTGTTACTGGCCACTTTGCAATCAGTCTCCCCCTCATCCTTGTCACTAGGCAACTGTTGAGATACTTTCTATCACTATGCATTAGCTTTAAGTGTTTCAGAATGTCATTTAAAGGAAATGATACAAAAATTATCTTTTTATATCTGGCTCCTTTCACTTGCAAGTTTTTTTTTTTTTTTTTTTTTCTTTTTTCTCTTCATTTGCTCATTGATGGATATCTGGGTTGGTTACACTTTGGAAGCATTACCAATAATATCATAAATATTAATGCTCATGAACTTTTATATAGCAGACTTAATTTTCTTCAGTAAATATTGAGGAGTAGGATTTCCTTGTTTCCTATCTTAGGAGTGAAACATTCAATAGTTCACATTTAAGTATTACATTAACTATAGTGTTTTCTTTCTTTTGTTTCTTTTCTTTTCTTTTTTTTTTTGATGCTTATTATCAATTTGTGAAAGTCCCCTCTTCTTTCTAGTTTCCTGAGAGTTTTTATCATGCATAAATGCTGATTTTTTAAAAAGTATTTTTTCTGTATCTACTAGTAAGATAAAATGATTTTATTTTTTATTCTGTTAATAATTGACATTCATGTTAGAATGCCAAACCAAGCTTCAGTTCCTGGGTAAACTCCATTTTATCCTCATGTATTTTGCTATTCAAATATTGTTCCTCTTTTCTTTGGTTCTCTTTTCCAAAGATTTCAGCTAATTCAGCAATAACAAATTCTGATTTATACCCACTCTTCTCAATAGTCAGTTTTCCCTTGCTTGCTCTCTAGCTTCCTGTGCAATTAACAGGATATTGTCCCTATGACAAGATTCAGAGTGATTATCAACTAATCATTTTGAGTTTCATTTTTCTTGAGGAATTATTTTTCAATGTCTGCCAACAGTTGTCACATACAGATCTATAGTTTGTATGGCAGGAAGACTAGTTTATCAGTAGTTAGCCTGTCACGGCAAGTCATGAAACCCATTTTAATTTAAGTTATTCTCCTTGGAAGGAAAGAATCAGCAGAGTAAACTGCTACATCAACTTAAGGAATTACATTTGGTTAATGTATGGTTAGGGAGGAAATACCCAGGGGAAGTTAGAAAGAAGAAAATATCTGTGATTTTTATGCATATATTATAAGTTAAATACTACACAGGAGCAATTTATGAATTTTAATTTCATCCTGAATTATCCATATTTTATGACTTTATGTATTATCAAAAACAGATTTCACAAAACTTGACATTAATGTAAAGCCTATCCATGTTTTTATATTTTAAAATTATAATGATAGGAGTTTTAGTCAATATGAAAATGTTCTTATTTTTCTGCATCTGTGTTTCAGGAAATATATGAATGATCTAATCCATGAAGAAAGAAAGAACAGCAAACTATATTCAGAATTAAGCCCTTGATTTCCACCTTAATCTTCTGGGTTATGAGGCCCTATTTTTATACTATACTTGAAAAAAACAAGGTGTATGAGTTGCTTTATTATTTCCCTGTAACAAAAAGTTCCCTTCTTGTCGGAAATCCCTTCTCATATACATATTTCTTTTATTTCATATTGTTTTCTCCTCAAAAAGAAAAAAAAAGTACTTTTTTGAATATATTTACTGATTTTGCACATCCAAATATATTCAAATATTCCTAAATTGATCAACTTAACGTTTCTTTTTATCTCTTGAAACACATTTCTCTTTCCCCCGCTGGTAGCACATATACAATGCACATGCATACACACAATGTACATGTGTACACACTTGCACACATACTCTATTTTATTGTAGTATTTACAAACTAAATAGTTGTTTTAAAATTGTGATTTGACTCTATAGCTCTGTACCTGGAGATTGTTTGGATAGTCTTTGACTTTTTAACATTATTCATAAATCTTGTGTTAGACTTAGCTCTCTACCTAGTTTACTAAACTGGTACACCAAAGTCCTTCTTATTAAAACTTTCATCCCTTTGAGTACTTAATCATGACGCATTTACCAATTTGTTGGTGTGTCTCATACAACGTTTTATTTTTTTTCAGGGTGAATTTGTGGATGTCACACTTATCAGGATTTACATATTTTAAATTATTTATTAATTGTCATTATGTATAAATTACAGTTTGGCTAGAACTAAAATATAGATTATAAATTTTTCACCTCTTTAATTTTCTAATGATAGTGCAAGGAGTCTGATACCAATGGATTAATTTTTCCTTTATAATTACATGGTAGTCTTATTAACAATAATCCTTGAATTTTTGATCCATGGATAGGTGTTTGGGAAGGAAATAATGATCCTTTTTAGGTGTTATTGACTGCACTATTTCAGAATATGAAAGCTTTGATAAACCACAGATTGGTTATTAACATCTTTACTACAATATTCAGCCTTCAAATATATTGATATATTTCTCCATTTGTCTAAAACTTCTTTTATTCTCTCAGTAATGTTTTATAGTGTTTACTATACAGGACTTTACATGTTTTTCTAATTTGATCCCTATTTTATTTTATATTTTAAGTAGCTTTATTAGGAAGTAACTCACATTCCACACAATTCTCCCACTTAAGTGTACAGTTCTCTGGGTTGACTTTTTACTTTCTTGATGGTGTTCTTTGAAGTGCAAAAGCTTTTAATTTTGATGAAGTATCATGTCAAAGACACCATTGCCTAATCAAAGACCATGGAGATATACACCTGTGTTTCCTTCTGTTAGCTTTGTTACTTTACTTCTTACAATTGGGTCTTTGATCAATTTTGAGGCAATATTTTTATTGGATACGAGGTCATGGTTCACTCTTTTCTTTTATTTGAAGATATCCAGTTGTCTCAGCACCATTTATTTTAAAAAAATAGTATGAACATTAGGAAAAATGCTATTTTTTTACACATAAAAATAGTCCATGGTTTTCACGATGGTGATAAAAGCAATTAATTCGTATAGTGGGACAAGTGCTATGCTAATTTCTGGGATAGATTGGTGAAGAAGATAGAAATGCCATTTTTTTCAAGGAGCTCATGGTCTATTCTAAGAAAATGGTGTTCTCTATTATAAATAGTTTATATATACTGAGAGTTAGAAATTAAATGTTGGCAAAGCAGTATATGCGTGTTATATATTCTTTCCTAAACTCCTGTCAGTTTTTGAGATGTAAATTTTGCATAAATTTTGTAAAGCTCTTATAATGTTTGTTGTTAGACACAAAATTTAATTTTTATTTTTATGATTGATTCCTTAAAGTTCCAAATGTTTCATGAGAGCAAATAAGGCCCCCCAAAGCTTTATGAGATTATTGTAAAACTGTGTAAAGCTTGTTTTTCTCTCTGGAGAAACAGAAAGTCATATCTGCCCAAGAGTAAACAAACTTCAACAGGCAATTTGAATTTGGTTCAAAATGAAGAATCCCCAAGATTGGGGTTTGTTCTAAACATAGAGAAACAGCATTTCTTCCTTCCTCATTATTATCCTGACTAGCCTCCGGCTGCTGCATGGTTACCAATCACAATTAAATGCTTTGTTCATTTAATTTTTAAGTGATCCAACTTCTAAAGGATTGTTATTTATTGGAAAAGTATAAATTGCATTATTTCATAGTTTGTATCAATCAAATTAACTCAATCACAGCTCTCTATATGAGAACTAGATGGCACACAGAATAAAAAGGATTAAGAAGAAAAATTTAAATGATACACCAGGTCAAAGAAAAAAAAATGCCTCTCCAATTGAAAAGCAATGTAATGCTAAGTGGAACATGGAGGAGTTGGAGAAGATTCAGAGGCCAGCCATTAAGAAAGCATCTGTCTGGAATGGCTTAGCTATCCAAATGCCGACAGTGTGGGCCTGGGCCAAGGTGTTTCATGAGGCCTCTTGCAGCTCAGATGGGCAATGATTCTCTAAATCCATGTTGGAACATGAGATTGAGTGAAACTGCAATAACCAGAATCCCATTATAAGTTGATTTGAAATTGGCACCTTTCCCTACAGCAGGATCACCATTGTCATTTGTTCAACCTTGCAATAACCCAACCTCACATTTTGTGCATTTGATCTTTTGCACTCTACTAAACAAATGATGGAGGTGTTTTCACTATTCAGTAATATAAATACATGTGAAACCGTGACTTGTGGATAAACTTCCCAGAAACTGAGGTTACTCTTTCTCAAGAACATGGATATGTAACATACCTCAGTATAAGGGAAAAGAAATACCTTTCTTTTCCCATTGCTAGGTTTATGGCTGAGTCTGCTATAACAAATAATAGATTAACAGGAGAAAGGTGTACACATTTATTTAATATAAGTTTTACATGATTTGGGAACTTTGAGGCCTGGAGGCCCAAAGCATGAGGAAATCTGTGTATTTTTATGCTTAGTTTTGGTGAAGAATGGATAATCATGGGAAAGTATGGATACAGGGGATATGATCTAATGGTAATAAACTGGGGGAAACTTTGCAAGAACTGTTTGTTCAGATTTTTCTTGGCATCTCTGTGTCTTTGGCTCCTTTCCTCCTGTTATAGGGAGGGAATCTCTCACATGAGAATCATATGACCCTCATCAGGGGAAGGGCAGAAATTCTTCCTAGGTTTTATAATCTGCTTTATTTATTTTTAATTTTTATACTTTTGGGACACAGAATCTCACTGTGTCACCCAGGCTGAAATGCAGTTGCACAATCATAGCTCACTGCAGCCTTGAACTCCTGGGCTCAAGTGATTCTCCCACCTCAGCCTCCAAAGTAACTGGGATTACAGACATATGCCACTGTGCCCAGCTAATTAAAAACATTTTTTTTTTTTTGAGAGAAGGGTCCTCACTATGTTGCCTAGGCTGATCTCTACCTACTAAGCTCAAGCAATCCTCCCCACTTGGCCTCCCAAAGTGCTGGGATTATAGACATTAGCCACTCCACTTAGCCATGACCTGCTTTAGAAGACAATGCAGGGGGAAGGTCAGAAAGACCTTTCGCTTCTGCTGTGTTCTCAAATGACAAGATGCTATCGTCAGTAACAACAGCTAATCTATATGCACTCTGAGACAACAGAGTACTGAGCTACTTAACGCTCTTTCCCAGATACTCTTTATCCTGGTTAGTGAAACAACCAACTCCAAATCCTCAACCAGAAACATCATCTTTGCTTCCCAAATTAATGACTAAGTTGTAATGATTTGACTCCAGTGTTCCTCACAAGAGGAACTCTCTCTTGTCACTCCTATTTCTATACCATAGGCCAGGTTCTTACATAATTTCATTTGTATTGGTGCAGTTGACTCTTTAAGAAATAAGGAAACCCCAAACACATAACAAGAAATACTAGGAATAAAATAATGCACATCTGGTAAACACTACCTAGCTTAAGAACTAAAATAATACTCATGTATTTGAAGTACCAAATGTAGCACTACTCCAAGGCTCCAGCCCCTTCCTGCCTCAAGCCCTGAAGGGGTATCTTTTATCTATCTATGTATCTATCTATCTATCTATCTATCTATCTATCTATCCATCTGTCATCTATCTATTTAACATCTAGCCATCTCTGTATGTCTCTCTCAATCTACTGTCTATCTATCTATCTATCTATCTATCTATCTATCTATCTATCTATCTAGCTATCTATCATCAATCAATCATATATCTACAAAAAGAGAGATAACAGTGTTTCAGAAAGAGAGGGTAGCAAGAAAAAACCAATATTTTCAAGAGAGTATTTATCTGTATGTATATGCTTGTATACATATATCACATACACACACATACTTGTTATTTTACTCTCTGTTTTCTTCTGCAACCTGATTATCACTTAAGATGTTTTTATGTTATCTATGTCGATTTGTAAAGTTTTAATTTTCTTCACAACTCATTGTATTCAATGGTGTGATTATATCGTAGTTTATTTATCTATTATTTTGTTGATGAGTAGTTAGGTTGTTTCTAGTTTTTCTTACTATAAATAAGGCTGCTATGAATGTTGTTTGTCATGTATTCTTGGATTATAAGCAAGATTTCTTTCTTCGGATTATGAACCTAGGAGTAGACTTGGTGGAAAAAGTGATGTCATATCTCTAGTCAATAGATACGTCGGTGACATTTTATAAATGTTTCTCAAGAAGCTGTAATTTTTGTCGCCTCTACTAGCTGTGTATGCATTTCTTCTGCTCTGTACCCTCTGCAGTGTTAGGTATTGCTGACATTTAATTTTTACAATATGTTGAAACATTAAATTGTTCATCACCCTAGTTTTAATTTGCATTTTCTTAGTTGCAAGTGTAATAAAGAATCTTTAAAAGTTTTTGACCACTAAGATTCCTTTTGTGACTCACTTTGTTATAATACTTACTATTTTCTATTGGATCATTTTTCTTTTACATATGGATTTGTGGTATGACTTTTATATTTGGAATATCAATTCTCTTCTGTTACCTTTCTTGCACATGTCTCATTTTTGCCTTTGGTTAGTCATTTTACTTTTTAAATGGGATCACATTATAACCAGAAACATTCCATTTTACTGTGATGAAAGTAATCCGCTCTTTTATAATTTATGTGCTTTTATTAAAAAGTGGGAGTTTTTTTGGTTCTAATCTGGGGAAAAATTTTTTTCTGATGTTTTAAAATACTGCTTTTTCATATATGGAAAAATAATCTACTAGAATTGATTTTTTTATATGATGTGAAGTAGAAAACATTTTGTGTGTGTTTTGGTTTTCTTTTTTCTTTTTTTTTTTTTTTTACTAAAGTAAAACTTTATGTTTTTACTGTATTGATTTTACTATATGAAAAACTATCATTAAAGAGTCTGTCCTGTTTCCACTGTTCTACAATGACCTCTCTGTTATAAATCAAGTTTTGTATGCATGTAAGGTTATCTCTGATTTATCATTTTTATTCCATTAACTTATATGATATCTTTGTGATATACAGCATTACTTAATAAACACAGCACCATAATCATCCTGATTTTCAATTCTCTAAATCCCTGTGTCTTATTCTACTTTCTCCTTTTCCTCTTCAGGAATGTCTTTGATTCTTGGGAACACTTATTTCTTTATGCCTTTTTGAATCCCTCTTTTTTCAAGTTCTTTGAAAAATCTTTGACTTTTACCTGGAATTTTAGGAATTTGTCTATCAATAAGGAGACAATTGTCATGCTTGCTATATTTAATCATCTTGAAAAATAACCTGTTTTTTCTCTTTCTTTCTTTTTTTTTAGTGTCAGGAAGATTACATTTTTCAAATTATATTTTAGAGTTGCCAGTTGCTGAAATATAAATATACATTTTAAAATACAGTTACTGAAATATAAAAATACAGTTGAAATATAAAAACACAGTTCATTAATGTCCCCAAACTGTTATTAATTTTAATAATTTGGCTTTAGATTCATTCGAGTTTTCTGAATAAACATTTTTGTCTAAGAATAATTATAATTTTGTTGCTATTTTAAACTTATTTTGAATATTCCTTAATTTAATCCATTAACTTTATATGTATTTTTTCTTACCTTATTTTGATAGGTAGTAGGTTCACTACCTTGTTTCATACAAGGGATGATAGTGGCTGTATTTGCTGATTATAAGTGGTATACCTCTAAGTTTTAACACTAAGTATGGAAGTTTGTGGTACAGTTTTAGTTTTCATTCAGGATATGAAAGATGAAGTAAGAAGACACAGATGAGAGACACTGTTGCCACATAAAAGGCTGTGCAGCATTTGTCTAAATATTTCTACCAGTTGCTCCCATAGAAATGGTGAACATACACTTCTTGTGCAGCCCAGTCATTTTTGGGGGCAGCAATGGCTGGACAATTTCAGGAATTTGTTTGGTAGCAAATGTCCTATCATGTTAATTTGTTGCTTTTTAAAAGAAAGCTTTATGTTTACTTTCACATCAACTTATTTATTTATGGATTTCAGTATATAAACATTATTAAAAATAATTACAAGCAATAGAAAAATAGGAATGCCATCTGTTTTCTCTGTCCTAATTCTTATTTTTTTTTTTAGCAAGTGGAAATTATCAAATTATAAATAAAGAAAAAAAGTAGAACAAAGTCTTGATTTGAGGTTAGTAAGCTCTCCATTATCTTCAATCTCATTTTGCAACTCTTTGTCTCTAACAAGATAGACACTTGGCTTTTCACTGTGGCTTTCTTCCTTCTGCAGCCCAATCAAGCAGTGGCTTCCCACCTATCACTCACTCTTGCATGTTTGTACCATTTGATTATTTGTAGTTAACCCTTCTTGTCAGCCTTACCTGCTTCTTTCTTTTCATAACAATCTGCTGACCTCCTAACCTAATTATTCTCTCCTATTTATTGAAGACATAGTATCTGCCTCACAGCATTCTTTTCCACCTCAACTTTGTTCTTTCTCAACCTTTGCAATCGTCCTGGCTGATTTTAACTTAAAGATTCAGTGATCTGTTCTCTCTCTTCCTTAATGGCATAAGTTCTTCCACTTCAGTAGCTCCTTCTTCTCAGTAGACCTCCAGTCCAGCATATTCTCTCTGTACCAGCCTCCTTTTGGCTTCATTGCATATGTGTGTGTATCAGCCTCCATTGTGTATGTGTGTGTGTGTGTGTGTGTGTGTGTGCCAACTTAGATTCATCATCAGCAATGATAAATACTATCTTGCAAATGTTGTTTTTCTCTTGCTAGCCTTTCCTTCTGAAACGCTGGTCTAGAAAATGTTCAACCTAGATGAGCACCAACTTTCTCTGTTCTATACCTGATCCTCTAAGCATTAATAGAGGGAAAATATCATATATTGGAATTTAATTTATCTCTCAATATGTATTTGAAGATGCTTTAGAATGCTCACATGTATTTGAGCACCTATTCTCTACCAGGCACTGAAACAAGTACCACAGGTACACGTGGTAAGTGTTAAAAACAAATCTGTATCTCAAAATATACACTCATTGAATTGTACAGCCTCCTGGGTTCAAGCAATTCTCTTGCCTCTGCCTCGCGAGTGTGTGGGTGTGTGTGTGTGTGTGTGTGTGTGTATTCCATTAGTTCTTTCCCTATAGAGAACCTAGACTAATATGGATTTTGGTACCAGAAGTGGGGTGCTTCTAGGGGAACAGAATATTAAGGATGGAGTTCTTTCATTGGTTTATTGGTTTTGAGGTTTCTGGAGTTGCATGCTTAATGTGATTGGACTCCAAAATGCTAAGGACTCTACTTCTAGTAGTTTGGACAACACTGGCAGTCCTTGGCATGAGAGTTTAGAGAGTTATGCAAAATAAATGCATTTGACACACTTGATTCATCGCTTGTGAGAGGAAAGGAGTTCAGTGATCCTATACATAATACCTTTGACCATATGTGGAGAACCAAGGAACATTATGAAGCTGGCGGGTTGCTCCTAAGTTCAGTGGACAAAGTGATGAAAGAAAATCATGAACTCAGGGATTCTATCTCCTGCCTTCAGAAGGAAATGCTAAGCGTCAAACCTGCTAAGATCGCCCTGAGTGAGAATCTTCTGTAGAGAAAGAGCTGAAATTGTGGGAAAACAGACATAAGCACTTATCATGTGAGTGGCTGACCTGGAATGAAAAGTGCATGGACAGCCTTACCAGGTGTCTATTGTTAAAGTGAGGGCATTGATTGGGAAAGAATGAGGCCCTGCAACTTGGAATGGGAATGTGTGGGAGGACTCTAATGAAGCTGGGGACACTGAGTTTGTAAACTCTGATGAGCCTTTTTGGCTAGAAGAAATAGTATCTACATCTGCAGTAGTGGCAGTTGCCAGGCAAGATAATATTGATTCTCCTCAGGACCCACCCCAAACACCCCTGTTTGCTTCTAGACCTATAACTAGACTAAAGTCCCGGCAGGCCCCTAAAAGTGAGGTTGAGAGTGTGACCCATGAGGAGGGGTCCTACACTTGAAAATAACTACTTGAGTTTTCTAATTTATATAAACAGAAATCTGGAAAGCAGGCATGGGAGTGGATATTAAGGGTGTGGGATAATGGTAGAGGGAATATAGAGTTGGATCAGGCTGACTTTATTGATCTGGGACCACTAAGTAGGGGATCTGCATTTAATGTTGCAGCTTGGGGATTTAAAAAAGGTTCTAATAGTTTATTTGCTTAGTTAGTTGAAAATGAATTAAAAGATGGCCCATTGTTAGTGAGTTGGAAATATTTGATCTCTCTTGGTTTAATGTAGAGGAAGGAATCTAAAGGCTTAGAGAGATTGGGATGGTGGAGTGGATTAGTTACTTTAGACCGACTCATCTCAGCTGGGAAAATCCAGAAGATATACCCTTGACCAATATCTTGTGAAATAGATTTGTGAAGGCGGTAACTGCTTCTTTGAAGAGACCTGTAAGTGTTCTTCTCTGTATGTCAGCTCTAACAGTGGGAACCACAGACACTCAACTACAAAATTTAAATAAAATGGAAATAATTGGATCCCAAGGTGGCAGGGCACGAGTGGCAGCACTTAACCATCAAAGGCAAGGTGGGCATAGCTACAGTAATGGACAGCAGAGGCAAAGTGGCAATCAGAATGTCTGACTCATGTAGAGCTCTGGCATTGGCTAATTAATCACGGTGTTCCCAAAAGTGAAAGTGATAGGAAGCCTACTGCATTCCTACTTATTTTATACAAGCAGAGCACTACTAGGTCGAATGGATAAAAGACTAATTTGAATTAGAAAAACAGAGAATCACAACCCCTCAATCAATTCACAACCACTAAAGAGAGTTATTAGTTTATTATATAGGTTAGAAAACAAGTTTCACAGGTAAAGTATCACACAAGTGTTGATAACCTCAGAAATTGAATCTTGAGATAAAATACAGTCAGTTTATTTAGCCACTTTCTTTTGGGGCTCTTTCAAGTTCGGTAAGCCTTTTTTTTTTTTTTTTTTTTTAAATAATTCACTCACTCTATGTAATTATACATTATTCCCACCTACCTAATTTACATCTTTCTGTGAATGGCACACTTTCTGGTTACCAAGAACCACAAACCAAATCTCATTTTAGAGACTACTTTGTGGTACTATAGGACATTTCAAAGCAAATCTCCACTAAAAATTGTATTAATTTACGTTGCAATTAATCACATGTTTGTTTTGGCCAGGTCTTGTAAAAGTACTAGCTCCAGTTTAGAAATTCCCTGGAACGCATTCTATTTGGATCACATATCCATCTCTGGACAAATTATGTAGGTCAAGGTGATGAGAGACTATGAACTTCCCACAAGGATCACATATTTGTATAAATACAGAGTGAGGGAGATTTCCCAGAGGCAAAGAATGCAATTGGGATATGGCTAATAAAAGAGTTTTTTGAGTTGAGAAGTCAGGACAATGTGTCTACTTCAGAAAACATCATGCAAGAGGTTACAGTTGAGTGGATTTTAAAGATGAGTAGGAGTTCCCCAGAAGACAAAGAAGAGAGGAGTAGGAGTACATTCACTGGAAAAGGTGTAGTCAGAGTGTGTAGACAGCATCAACTGAATCTTAAAATTTTGAATTATAGTACTCGGTATATGTGTTTTATTTGAAAGTAAATGTTATACAACTCTTCAGTATTTTCTGATATTTTAATTTTTCCCTCAAATCATATACATAAAAAAGCATCCCTTTTGCAATAAGAGAATCAAATATCTCTTAGATTTTCCTATGTACAGAAGGTAATATGTACAATTCCACCTTTATGTTAAAAGGTTACTAGTTTCTTTGACAAATATGATTGGATAAGCAGTGTGTTGTGAAACAGAAATATATTGGAGTAAAATTGCTATGAACACCAATGGTATTTCAAGGACTTGAATATTTACTTAAAATTAAAATGCATGTACTAAGGTAGAAATTTCCTGGTCCATTTAGGCAATGCAAATAAATCATTTCTGCAAGTATGTGCAATGACTATAGATAGTGTACTTTGATTATGTTTTGCCTTTTCATTTCATTTACCTCTGCTTTTATTTTTGTTGTTTTCCTTCTGGTTATTTTAAGTTAAATATTCTCTTCTTTTAAATTCATTTTTTTGTATATATAGTTTTTTAAATGTAGGCTGAGATCAATGATTTGAGATATTTTTCTTTTATAGTTTCAATAATATTTAAAATAAATTTTATGATAAATTAATAATATAACTTTATATATATATATATATGATGGGTATGTCTAGAATTGTATTTGCTTTACATTTACTTTTGAAAATCGCTTCACTGAATAAAGACTTATGGGTTTCCAGTTATTTCCCTGACTCCAGTACTTTAAAGATGTTTATCCATTGTCTTCTGGATGACATATTTTCTGATTAAGTCTACTCTCATTCTGAACTTTGTTCCTGTTTTGGACATAAAGCACACCATGTCTATTTCCTCTAGATGCTTTTAAGAGTCTCTTTTTGTCAGTGGTTTTCAGATTTCTGATTATAATGTGTCCTGACTTGGTCTTTCTTATTTTTTTCAGCTTGAGATTTGTTGAGTTTCTTGGATCTGTCATATATATATATAGAGATGGAGTCTCACTCTGTCACCCAGGCTGGAGTACACTGGTGCAATCTCCGCTCACTACAACCTCTGACTCCTGGGTTCAAGTGATTCTCCTGCCTCAGTCTCCCGAGTAGCTGGGATTACAGGCACCCACCACCATGCCTGGCTCATTTTTTGTATTTTTAGTAGAGATGGGGTTTCAATATGTTGGCCAGGCTGGTCTTGAACTCCTGACCTCATGATTCGCCTGCCTAGGTCTCCCAAAGTGCTGGAATTACAGGCATGAGCGACCACGCCTATCTCGGAACATAATTTTAATCAAATCTGGAAAAATTAACACCGTTTATCACACATTCTTCCAAAGATTTTTAAAAATTATTTTTCCCTCTTCTTTGTAGGGATTCCAATTTTATACACACACACACACACACACACACACACACACACATATTATATATGACAATTTGATGTTCTCTTGCAAGTCACTGAAGATTTATTTGTTTGCTTTTCAGGTATTTTTCTGTTTCATTTTGGACAGTTTTTCATTGCTATATTTTAGAGTCTAAAGATCTTTCTTCTGCAGTGTTTCATTTGTAACTAATATCATCCAGTATACTTTTCATTAATATGTTGTATTTTTTATTTTTCAATATTATATTTAGGTTAGTTTTAATCTTTCATCTCTCTTCCATTTATACATTTTTCTCTATTCTCTTGAACATATATAACATATTTATTATACAATATCTCTTTTTCTTTTAAGTGCCTTATCCATTAATTCCTTTATCTTTTTCCTGTTAGCTGACATTTCTTGTGGTTATGGATTACATTTACCTGATTCTCTACTTGCCTGTTAATGTATAAGATGGAAGATTTTTTCAATTTAATATAATTTCTTGCAAAATTGTTCGTATTTCTTCATATATACTCATACCTTGTTTATTGCATTTTGCTTTATTGTGTTTTATAGATATTACCATTTTTTTTTTTTTTCAGGCTGAGGGTTTGTGGTATCCCTGCATTCAGCATGTCTAGTAAGTAGTTCCCATTTTCCAACAGCATATGCTTCATTTTTCTATAGCACATATTGGTGATCATTATTATTATATCTGCTATGGTGATCAGTGATGTTACTATTATAATTGTTTTTGGGTGTTATGAACCATTTTATGTCCATACATAATGAACTTATTCTATAAATGTGTATGTTCTGACTATTCCACTGACTATTAACCTCTCCTTCTTGAGCTTCCCTATTCCCTGAAATACAACAATATTAAAGTTAGGCTAATTAATAATCCTACAATAGTCTCCAAGTGTTCAAGTGAAAGGAAGAGTCACATATTTCTTATTTTAAATCAAAAGCTAGAAATAATTAAGCTTAGTGAGAAAGAAATGTTCAAACCTGAGGCAGGCCAAAAGTCAGGCCTCTTGGGCCAGTTAACCAAATTCTGAATGCAAATTGAAGGCTCTTGAAGTACACTAAAAGTGCTACTCTAGTGAACATAAGAATTGTAAGAAAGCAAAACAGCCTTATTGCTGCTATGGAGAAAGTTTTATTGGTCCAGATAGAAGATCAAATCAGCCATAACATTCCATTAATCCAAAGTCTACTCCAAAGCAAGGCTCTAACTAATTTCAATTCTAGGAAGGCTGAGAGAGCTGAGGGAGCTTCAGAAGAAAAGTCTGAAGCCAGCAGAGATTGGTTCATATTTAAGAAAAGAAGCCACTTCTGTAACATAAAAGTGCAAGTTGAAGCAGCAAGTGCTAATGTAGAAGCTGCAGCAATTTATCCAGAAGATCTGGTTGAGATCAATGACAAAGATGGCTACACTGAACACCAGATGTTCAATGTAGATCAAACAGCCTTTGATTAGAAGATGTCATCTAGGACTTTCATAGCTCGAGAGGAAAAATCAATGCCTGACTTCGAAGTTTCAAAGCACAGGTAGACTCTTTTGTTAGATGCTAATGCAGTTGATGACTTTAAGTTAAAATCAGTCCTCATTTACCATTGCAAAACTCTAGGACCCTTAAGAATTATGCTAAATCAATTTCACCTGTGCTGTATAAATGGAAGAATAAAACCTGGATGACAGTACATCTGTTTACAGCGTGGCATGCAGAATATTTTAAGCCCACTGTTGAGATTTACTGGTCGGAAAAAAAAATACTTCTTTCAAATATTATTGCTCATTGACAATGCACCTAATCACCCAAGAGCTCTGATGGAGATTTACAAGGAGGTTAACGTTGTTTTTATGCCCACTAATAAAACATGCATTCTGTGCCTTATGGAACAAGAAGCAAATTTGACTTTAAGGTGTTATAATTTAAGAAATACATTTTGTGGGGCTATAGCTGCATAAATAGTGATTCCTCTGATGGATCTCAACAGAGTAAATGGAAAGTCTTCTGGAAAGGATTCATCATTTTATATGTCATTAATAATGTTTGTGATTCATGGGAGGAGGTGAAAATATCAACATTAACAGGAGTTTGGAATAAGTTGATTCCAATCCTCAAGAATGACTGTGAGGAGTTCAAGGCTTCAGTGGAGGAAGGAGTTGCAGAGGTAGTAGGAAGAGTAAGAGAACTAGAATTAGAAGTGGAACTTGAAGATATGAAAGGATTCCTTCAATTTCATGATCAAACTTGAGTGGATGAGGAGTTGCTTCTTATGCATAAGTGCAGAAAAAAATCGTTTCTTGGGATTAAAACCACTCCGCATGAAGAGTCTTTGAACATTGTTAAAATGACAATGAATTTAGAATATTACATATACTTAGTTGATGAAGTTCTACTGTGGGTAAAATGTTATTAAGCAGCATAGCATGCTAAGAACAAATATTTTATGAAAGCAAGAGTCAATCAATGCTGTAAACTTCATTGTTGTCTCATTTAAACGGATTGCCACAGTCATCCCAACCTTAAACAGCCAGCACCTGATCAGTCAACAACCATCAAACATTAAGACAAGACCCTTCACTGGCAAAAACATTAAGTCTTGGATGCTCGTTAGCATTTTGTAGCAAGAAAGCTTTTCTTAATTAAGGTATGTACATTTTTAAGATATAATACTATAGCACTCAATAAACTTCAATATAGTCTAAATATAACTTTTATATATACTGGGAAACCAAAAAATTCATGTAACTCACTTTATTGCAGTAGTCTGTAACCAAATCTACAAAGCTTCAACGTATGCCTCTAGCTTTATATTTTGACGGGGCACACAGTTAAATTACTTGGAATCAGTTGAGTCTTTTTAAGGCTTGGTTTAAAGTTTCTTAGGATGGGTCCAGAGCATAATTTAGTCTAGGGCTAATTTAGCCACGTTGCTAAGGCTATTCTGAGAATTATGCCTGATTCTCTGTGTATTATGAAAATTTTCCACTGCCTCGTGGACACACAAACTCCTCTCAGCTCTCTATGAGCTCTGGAAATAGATTACTCCTTTCCCGTGGTTATTTCTCTGGCCCTTATATCTTTTTCTCAAATGTATATAAATGAATATGCAGCCAATGACGTGGGATTCCTCTGTGTATATCTGTAGCGCTCTCTCTCTCTCTCTCTCTCTCTCTCTCTCTCTCTCTGAAGCTCTCTCCTGTTAGACACATAGGACTCTCTAAATTATGATTCCTCTCTCTCTTCAACAAGAATGTCTGGGTCAGTTAGTCCTATGCCTGTTCTGTGTCCTCGAAATAAAGAAGCTGATACAATTATATGGATCTCATTTTTTTTTTTTCCTTTCTGTCAGGGATCAGAGTCCTGAGTTGCCTGTGGTCAAATGTATATAAACCATTGTATTATTTAATACATTTTTCAAATTGTTATTTTTTTTTCAAATTTTAAAAATTGTTCAGTGGGATGATGTTGCTCGATTATGTCTGGAAACAAAAGTTTTCTATTTCGGATATTTTATAATTTTCATTTTCAAGTGAGTAATATTTTTCTGAAGCTTAATGTATATTATATTAATGCAATGACATATGATTTTTATTTTGAGCCTGTGTGTTGTTTTTTTTAATTAAAGAGGAAAACATATCTTAGGAAGAATTTAGAGGAATAATCTTTTAGTAGTTTTTTCTAAAATGTCTATACATATTTTAGTCTTTGGTGTAGTTCTCACACCAGTAAGAATAAACTATTTTTATGGACTGAAAGTTTATGCCCTTTCCACACACACCCCAAATTTATATGTTGAAGTTCTAACCCCCAATGTGATGGTAATTGCAGAAGTTTGTTTGGAAAGTAATTAGGGTTAGATGAGGTCATGAGGCTGGGGCCCTCATGATGAAATTAGTGCCTTTATAAGGACAGATACAGGGAGCTTGCTCTCTCTCTCTTTCTCTGCCCACAGACGTACAAAGAAGAGGTCATGTGAGGACAAAACAGGAAGGCAGACTCCTACGAACCAAGAGAAAAACCTCAGAATGAACTTTGTTGGCACCACATTCTTGAACTTGGTTTTCAGAAATGTGAGAAATATATTTCTGTTGGTTAAGCTATCTAGCCTGTGGTATTTTATTACAGCAGCCCACAATGACTAAGACCACTGTAATATCAACATTTCCGTAAAAAAAGGTTAAAATTAAAATTCATTTTTTTCTCTCATGGACATGTACATTTTAAAGATATAATGCTATATCATGGGCATGTTAATAATGAGATGAGCACACAAATTACTCCTGCCAAATGTGTGTGAGAGTACGTCTTTAGATGAGTGGTGTGTGTGTGTGTTCAGATGAGAATTTATCTTTTCCTAAACAAGGAGAAACTGATTTCCGGGTCTGTCATTTTTTAGCAGAAAATACTGATGAATGAGTTGAAGAGTTTGGCTATCTGGATCCTATCTTGGCATTTCACACACCAACTGCAGGATCATATACAGGTTACTTTTAGTCTCTCATCTGTTAAATTTATATAATAATAGTTTTTATCATACAAGATTGTTTTGAGTATTTAAACGAAAATAGTAATCTAAAATACTTATAACAGTGACACATGCTAATTTATCAGAAATTTTAGTGATTATTTTTATCACTAACAACAATGCTACCTTGAGCAAGTGTCACTTAACCTCTCCAAATTTATTTTTTATCTCTAAAATAAAGATAAGGATTCTCACATTGAAAAATGAATCTAGAAAAGAGATGATGTGTGTGAACTACTGAAGACAATTTTTTTTTTTTTTTTTTTTTGAGACGGAGTCTCGCTTTGTCACCCAGGCTGGAGTGCAGTGGCGCAATCTCGGCTCACTGCAAGCTCCGCCTCCCGGGTTCACGCCATTCTCCTGCCTCAGCCTCCCGAGTAGCCGGGACTACAGGCGCCCGCCACTGCGCCAGGCTAATTTTTTTCTATTTTGAGTATGTTAATAAATGTTTTTTAATTTTTATTATATGCTGATTAGCTCTATTTTTGAGATTTCAGAATTAACTGTATTGTTCCCCAAAATGTTCTCATTAAAAATCTTTTAATGTGTGTATGTGTGTATGTTTATAAATCTGTATGTGTAACATTTTTCCTTAGTTTGCAACATTTTTCCTTAGGAATGTATCACTTCTTATTTTCTTGGAGATGCAATACAAAAATCAACTTTATTTAAATATATTGATTTTTTTTTTTTTAGCCTGGTGAGAAAAGTAGTAATAAATAGCAATCTTATTTAAAAATCACAGGAGTAGGCCAGCTGGAGTTGTTCTGTAGTTTCAATGTATCAGAAGTCCTTTTTGAACAACTGCATGAGTTCACGCTAGACCAAAAAGCATAAAGATTACATCAAAGTTGTATTCTTTCTAAGCAGCAGAATCATTGAGACAGGATGTAAAGAAAAATAGACTATTTCAAATGGCAATGATTCTTGCTTAAATTAAAACAGGTGGAGATTTTTCCAGGGTCAATCTTAGTTAATGGACGAAGAGTTCAGCAAAAATGATAAATTACCATTACTTCTAATAACAAATATAATCACAATTCTAAGTTGAACCACCTGGACCAAGAATAGTAATCATATATTGGTTTTCTAAATTTTAACAGTTCATTTAGTATTTTGAAGTTGTTTAGAGTTTCCTGTCAAACTAATATAGAGTAAGCTAGTATATCTGTCAGATATGACAATTCTTGTAGGATCATTACCCATTTTATATTAAACTTTTTATTTTGAGAAAATTGTAGATTCACATTAAGTAGGAAGAAACAATGTAGAAAGATCCTGCCTACCTTTTATTCAGTTTCCCCCAATGCTAGCAGCTGTAGTATAATATCACAATACCAGAGGTGATACAGTCAAATGCAGAAAGTTTACATTGGAACAAGAAACCCTCAATTTGCTCTTTTAGAGCAACATTCACTCCCTTCCCACCGTTATTCACTTCTTGACCCCTGTCAACCAGTAATGTGTTCTCCATTTCTATAATTTTGTCACATCAAACATCATATAAATGGAAGCATACAGTGTTCACCTTTAGGGATGGATAGTTTTCTTTCCACGTAATTCTCCGGAGATTCATCCAGGTTGTTGCATTGATCAACAGTCTATTCCTTTTTATCAGTAAGTAGTGGAAGTACCACAGTCTGTTTAACCACATTCCTCCACTGAAGCACATCTGGGTTGTTTACACGTTTGGGCTATTACAAATAAAGCTGCTATAAACATTCATGTGCAGGTGCTGTGTGGACATAAGTTTTTATTTTTCTGGGACAAGTGCCCAGGAGTGCAATTGCAGGGTCATATGGTGCTTATGTGTTTTGTTTTGTAAAATTCCGAGAAACTGTTTCTGGAGTGGCTTTATCATTTCACACTCCCACCAGCACGGTATAAGTAACCCAGTTCTTCTGCTTTCTGGCCAGCACTTGGTATTTTTCACTGTTTTTTGTTTGTTTATTTTAGCCATTGCGATATATGAATAGTGTTTACCTATTGCACTTTTAGTTTGCATTTCTCTAATGACTATTGATGTCGAACACCTTTTAATAAGTTTCTTTGCCATCTGCACATCCTCTTTTGGTGAAATGTATGGTTACGTCTTGCCTGTTTCCCTAGTGGACTGTTTGATTTTATACTGCTAAGTTTTTAGAGTCCTAACATATTCTAGATACAATTCCTTTGTCAGATACGTGTTTTGTAAATATTTTTATCTCTCTCCATAGCTTGCTTTTTCATTCCTGAAGCAAGGTCTTCCAAAACTTCAAAAGTTTTGATGAGGTCCAATTTATCAATTATTTTTATTTTATGTATTATGCTTTGGTGTCAAGTTTAAGAATTATTTCCTCAGACCTTGATTTCCAAGATTTTCTTTTATTATCTGAGTTATATAGTTTTGTACTTTATGTTTAAAAATCATTTTATCCATTTTGAGATAATTTATGCTTAAGTATGGGACTTTTATAATTGCTTATGGATGTCTATTTACTACAACACCATTTGTTGGAAAGGTTGTCTTCGTTAAATTTCTGTTTCATGTTTGTCATAAATTAGTAAGGTATATGTGGGTGGATCTATCACTCCACCACTGCTAAACAGTGTTGATTGCTGGATTTATGTAATCAATCTTCAAATCAGGTAGACTGATTTTTTTTTCACTTTGTTCTTTATCAAAATTGTTTTAGTTTTCTACTTTGTTTGCCTTTCTATATAAATTTTAAAATAATCTTCTACATTGGTTTTTCTGTTACTATTTGGAGTATTCTATAAATGTCAATTAGATCTTTCTGGTTGATGGTGTTAAGTATTTCTATATCCTTCTTAATTTTCTGTCTAGTTGTTCTATCAGTAGTTGAGAGAGCCGTGTTGAAGTGTCCAATTATAATTGTAGACTTCAGAAGCATCATTTTTAATGTTTAACGAAAACTTCATGTATAATATGGAAGAGTATGAAACATTTGGTTTAATGAGGTTTTCCTTATATATACGTAATCAATTACTAGCTCACTTTAACTTGCCTCATAGATAACAAGAGAATTAGATAAAATAATCAGTCATTGGAAGAGTGTAAATGTTGTTTCAGCCTATAATTATGATGACCTTTGTAGAATAAAATTGCAACACCTACTCTTTTGGCTTGAACTACTGAAAAAAAAAAAAAGTATGCCCTCCCATTGTCCTCAGCCCAGTGTACTTTTTGCATATAAACTTGGTGTTAAATAAAAATGCACTTCAGAAAAAATTAACAAAACCGTACAAGATCTTTAAGGCTACTGACCCTGAGCATCAATACAAAGCCCTGACAGAGGAATTGAGGTTCTCAAACATGCTTATATTCCCATCAGTTTCCTTTTAATAAAATAATAATGAATGCT
Source organism: Chlorocebus sabaeus (assembly GCF_047675955.1). NCBI lineage: Eukaryota > Metazoa > Chordata > Mammalia > Primates > Cercopithecidae > Chlorocebus > Chlorocebus sabaeus. Next base: position 87,771,370 of record NC_132914.1, read on the forward strand.
GAATCCATACCTGTTGAATGATAAGTAGATTATCAAGACATAAACTGATGTTAACTGTGGAATTATTTAGAATAGTGACAAATTTATAAGATAATTAAGATTAGAGGGATATTTAGGAAATGAAAATGAGAGTACTGAGATCATAAACCGTTTTAACGTTTATAGTGTCTAGAAAATGCATGGCACTTCATCTTTTAAAGGGCACTTTAAAAGTTTTTCTAAATCAGTGCATGTAAGAGTTAGGTGTTCTCTTCAAGTTCATCTTAGTTTTATTAAAGAAGAAACTGAGGCTCAGAGATAACAGATGAATTGGCCTGGCTTTTCAAATTGTTAAGTAAGTGGATTTTTGATTACAGATTCAGAACTCATTCAATTAGACAGCATCTGACTCCTAGAGACAGACTTCAGAAACTCTATAGAAACCCAAACCCAAACTAGCAAGTGAAAATTTAGCTTCTCTTCTTTATGCCTTTCATATTCTCACATTCTGCCAGGGCTCCACTTTTTATGTTTTACTTATTTGTTTTTGATTCCTGAGTTGCTTCAATTTTAATATAAATATAATAGTAATACAAAACATACTAGGAGTATGAATCATTAAATATAGGATTGAAAAGCTTTATGTAAATATATTTGCTCCTCAAATAATTTTTAAATATTTGTGACCATCTACTCTCATAAAGGGACCAAGGAATTATTGTAATATAACTGATTTACTGTGATTTAAGTGTGTAATTGAGTAACAAATACTCTAAAATATGACTGACAGATTGTTTTTTCTGAATAAATAAACTCTGTGTTGTTCATTTTGTTATAGTCAATTAAATTTAAACATATTAAAAGCAATTTAACAGATATTAAACTCTAAACTCTATGTTCTAAAAAATAGACTTCAAAAAACTCCCATATGGTGGTCAATTATAGATGTTACTAATAAACAAGACTAATGGGATACATTTAAATGAAAAATACAAAGCTAAGTCATCTCAACTCTGATAATAATTAATAAAAAATTTGAATTTTTTTAATGTTTTTAAATTTCAGTAGGATAATTAAACATTCTGATAATAATTAATTTTTTAAAGGAGCACTTTCCTTGCTCCTCGCATAAAATCTCAAATTTTAATTAAAAAATAATAAAAACAAATTAACTTTAAGGTGATAATTATCCATTTATACCTTTGGCTTTCCATCATAGCAGTTGGAGATTAGCCATTATTACTTCATTTAATTACTTCTCAATCAGGAGACTCAGTGTTAACATCAATGCTTTCTTAACTAGGGCAATATTTTTCTTTCGTTTGTTTATATTTGAGAAAAATTAAATAAATAAAAATTTGCTTATTAATTTACACCAGGAAAATTAGTCTTTAGTGACAAATGGTCTATCATTGAACAGTTAGACATTTCATGACACATCCACATAGAAACCACTTGAGAGTACACAATTTTAAATCCAGACAAATGCTTTTAAAAATAGCTCTCTGGAATCATAATGTAGATTTTTTTCTACTGAGTTTCTTTTCTTTTTTTTTTTTTTTTTTTTTTTTTTCAAGAGACAGTCTCAGTCTGTCACCCAGGGTAGAGTGCAGTGGGTTTATCATAGCTCACTGCAGCTTCAAAGGCCTAGGCGTAAGCAATCCTCCCACCTCAGATCCTAGTAGATGGAACCACAGGCATGTGCCACCACTCCTGGGTAAATTTTAAAATATATTTGGGAGAAGCAGGGTTTTGCTATGTTTTTCAGGCTGGTCTTGAACTCCTGGCCTCAAGAGAGTCTTCTGCCTTGGCCTCCCAAAGGTTAGGATTATAAGTGTGAGCCACTGCATCTGGCTAAATTTAGTTTCCAAACTCAATTGCATATCAAAGTTTCACCCCTTGATTTCTCATTTTGTAGAAAAATGTCGAATATGTATATCTTAGTAGTTAATTGGTTAAATTAATTATGGAATATCTACATAAAAGAATGCTCTGCAGATTTTAATAGTTGGAAGAGATTTCCTGTGTCAATGTTACTGAGGTGAAAATAGCAAAACAACATGTACGAGTGATGCAATTTTAGTTTATATACATCTACATATTTTTTTTCAATCTACTTACATGTTTCTTATCTATCTACCAGTAATGTGGGCAAGGGAAAAACAACACTCATACAATATGGAGGGAGTTATACCAAAATGCTAACAATGGCTATCCAGGGATGAAAGATGTGGTTATAGAAGTCTGCGTAAAGAAGCTGAAAGGGAATATGATTTATTATTTCATATATTTAAGTGAAACTGTAATACTTTTTTAGCTTTGTTGAGACATAATTAATATGCATAAAGTACCTATGTTTAATGAATACATTTTGATGGGTTGGACGTATGTATAAACCCATGATACCATTACTACTGTCGAAATACTAAATATATCCATTGCCTCCCAAAATTGCCTTCTGTGTTTGTATGTGTGAACATTTTGTGATAAGAAGGCTTAATATGAGATCTATGCTTTTGACATATTTAACACGCACAGTACTGTATTCCTAACTATGGATACTGTGCTCTAGAGCAGCTAGAGCTTTTTCATATTGCATGGATGAAACTGTATACCTGAGCAACAATTCCTCATTTTCTCCTTTTCCACTCCCTGGCTATTACCATTCTATTTTCCCCTTCTATGAATGTGATAATTGTGAATACCTAATATAAGTGAAATGGAGTATTTGTCCTTCTGTGACCGGCATATTTCCCTTAGCATAGTCTTCTCTAGGGTCATCCATATTGTCACAAGTAGGATTTCTTTCATTTTAAAGGCTGAATAATATTTCATTGTATGTATTTACTACACTTAAAAAATCAATTTATATGTTGATAGACTTTCAGGTTACTTCTATATCTTGTCTATGGTGAATCATGCTACAATGAACGTAGAAGTGCAGAGTCTTTTCAAGATCCTAATTTCAATTCCTTTGACCATATACCAAGAAGTGAGAATGCTAAATCATATGGCAGCTCTAATTTTAATTTTTAAAGAACCTCCATATCTTTTCCAAAGTGGTAACACCATTCTACATTCTCAACAACAGTGTATAAGGGTTGCAATTCTCTGCATTTTTGCCAACACTCAACATTTTTAAAATAATAGCCATCCTAACAGATATGAGGTGATATGTCATTTTAGTTTTTATTTGCATGTCTCTGATATAATTAATGATCCTCTTTTTATGTGTGAATTGGCTATTTCTATGTCATCTTTACAGACATGTCTATTTGAGTACTTTATAGTTAGCATTTCTGAATTTATATTCAGAAATTTTTATTTTAGGAAAAGATGAAATAGAGGATATTTATTGTAGGTTTCTGGGCATTAGTCTTAATCCTAATGCCTATAATCCTGGTGTTAGAATCAACTCTGTTTTTAAATGTTGAAAACATCTGGAAACCATCATGGTGTTCTTTTTTATTATTATAAATAGTATTAAACTATATATTATCCTGAATGCAATATGAGATAGAGGAGTCAAAACCACGTGGAATTAATACTTATTGTTTGTTTTCAAAGGTGTGTCAGGGGAACCCTAAGACAGTAGAGAAGGGAACTCTTTAGGATGAAGGTAAATTACTTAGAACACAACAAAATCAAGTATGATTTTCTCTGAGGGAATTGTGGAAAAGAGATAGGATTAAGTAAGCTTGAGGATTCGCTCTTCTCAAAGTCGACTCACCAGGTGTAGTTGGCAGGGTACCCAGCAGAGTGGTACGTTTTCACTAATGTGTATAAGGAAAAGATGGCAGAAACCCAATCAGTGCAACTGGTGGATGTCTTTTCTTTTTCTTTCTTTCTTTTTTTTCTTTTTTTTTTAACTTAGGAGTTCTGCCCATAAAATTTTACTTACAATCTGGAAGGCATTTCTAAGCATTGGATTTGTAGAAAGACATAGAGGCTTAATACAGAAGCTTGTTAATTAAGATTATCACTTTATTTTATCCTAGATTCCATGACAATAGTTTTTCCTCTCTGGTACATGACTATAGAATATATAGGCTTTCCCCTCAATGATTTGACCCTGGATTTCTATAGGCTCTAACTAGGCTTTGCTCTTGATTCCTTCTATTTCCCTCCTCTCCTGACAATACTGACATTTTCCTCCTCTAAACCTCAGTACACTCCAAACCCTAATGCAAAGTGTGAGATAAGCAGAATTTTTCTTAAGTGCCTAGTTTTCCAACTCAACATTTCTTCCCCTTGGCCTCTCCAAACACTTTAACTGTAGAGTTTTAGCCCCCAAATTCTATACCATATCTTACTAAATGGCGAAAGGAGGCCCACAGTTGGTTGGCAGGTTTGGTTTGGTTTGGTTTTCATAGAAAGTATTCCTTTTTTCTTTCCTTTTCTCCTTGATTTTTGTTTTCTTAGTTGAATCAATATTTTTAAATCATCATATTCTGCATTTAAAAAGTTTTTTGAATTGGGTAAAAATAAGTGAGCAATAAAATGGGAAATGTGTCATCACTGGCCCTAGTTTTTGAACTAGCAATAATTGCATGTTGCTGAGTAGAACTGATTCCCTTTATGTGGACAAGCTCAACATAATCCCCATTACTCTCTCTTGTGTAGCATCCATCCATTGTGTGCATCTGTGTAAGTATTTGGTACTTAAAAAAACTTAATTTTGTGGCACTTTGCCATATTTCCACCCACTTTTCAAAACATTCCTTTTTATAAAATAGTAAGGGACTCAGAAAAAAGACAACATCTTGATTCCGCTGTTTGTATTCTTCTCCTAGATCACACATTCAGGCTATAGGAAGAAACACTAAACTCTGTATATTTCATATTCAATGAAGGTTATTAAGTTTTGGACCTTTTATGAAGGCTATTGAATTCTTGAAGTCAATCTTGTAAGAGACAATCTTCTCTGCATGTAAAGTGGTCAAAAAATCAACTTTCCATTTACTGCCACTTCTCAAAGTCTGATTATCTTACAGAAAACCAGAGGTGAAATTTGAGGAGAGTTTCTTGAATTCAACTTCTTTGCCTACCTGTTCTGTTAGCTCACCTTTCCATACTAAAAATTATATCCCACACATTTGAACCCTTAAGTATGCTCATAGCTTTCTCTGCCTAACTCATAAGACTAGATATACTTTCAAGTATATCTTCATGTAAAACAAAATCTAAGAGATCCATGATTTTGACTTATTTGGTAAATTTATACTTTTATATTCTTTAATTGGATTCGGTACCCTAGGAAATAAGCTTCTTTTTGAAGTCAGCTTTTGATATAGAGATATTTAATGCATAAGTGGTAGCTTTTCAAGTTGCATGAGTCAGTCACTGTTTAGATTTGAATTTCTATAACCTGTTCGGTTTTAGAAATTTCTTTTGCCTTTAATTGCTTTGCCTTGAATGTGGCAGGCAACCTCAGTGAAGTCAATAACTTCTCATTGTAGAGCTGCATCTTAATGTAATCTTTTAAAAGATATTTTAATTGGTAGTTAAATTACAATTTTAAGTTAAATTACAGTATCATTTGAAGCCATGGAAACAATTCAATTCAATTCATTTATAAATAACACATGGCCAAGTCTATACAAATGTAGTGACCTGAAAGTCATAATTTACCCATAAATGTGGTAACTAGACATTTTTAAATCAATTATAAAATGTTACTTTTTGTTTGTTTGTGTGAGACAGAGTTTCACTCTTGTCATCCAGGCTGGAGTGCAGTGGAATGATCTTAGTTCACTGCAACCTCTGTCTCTCAGGTTCTAGAGACTTTCCTGCCTCAGCCTCCTGAGTAGCTAGGATTACAGGTGTGCACCACAACGCCCAGTTATTTTTTGTATTTTTAGTAGAAACAGGGTTTCACCATGTTGACCAGACTGCTCTCGAACTCCTGACCTCAAGTAATATGCCCATCTTGGCCTCCCAAAGTGCTAGGATTACAGACATGAGACACTGGATGTGACCCAAATTATAAATTGTGTCTTAACTTTTAAAGTATTCAACAATTTCAGAACTGTTAAAGTGTAGAAAACATCCATCTTAGAACTGAGTACATGTGGAAAATTTTCATTCTCCATCTTATAGTGTACTTGTTACAATTGATGGTTTTGGAGACAGCTGGAGCACTGGCTTTTAATTCTGGCTCTATTTCTTTCCACCTCTGCTCTAGATATTTGCTTTCCTTGGGCTTAAATTTCTTCATTTTTAAAATAGAGGAGTAATAATATGTCCAAAGATTAAAATATTAAAGTAATTTTTATATTTAAATATTTTTATATTAAAAAGTATTCAGCACATAGTAGGTTACAAACAAAAAACAATTATTGTATTTTTCAAATTTAATTTTAAGATAAACTTTAAAAAATTGACTTGGTAATTAAAAAGTAAATATTTTCTATTAAAAGCTTTAAAGGGCAATTTTTTTCTTCTCAAAGATAAAGTTATAGCTTTCTGTAATCATGACTACTAGTCCCATATTGCCTCTGTCCAGTACAAGTTCTCCTGGAATCAGAATATTTATTTTAGGAATAAAAGCAAAAACAGGGCATTGTCATTTCCAGAAGGATAAACTTGTGGTTATGTGATATGGTTTGACTGTGTTCCTACCCAAATCTCATCTTAAATTGTAGTTCCCATAATCTCCACTTGTGGTGGGAAGGACCCAGTGGGAGGTAATTAAATCATTGGAGCAGTTTCCCCCATACTAGTTTCATGATAGTAAGTTCTCATGAGATCTGATGGTTTTGTAAGAAACCACCCCCTTTGCTCAACTCTCATTCTTCTCCTTACTGCTACCATGTGAAGAAGAACATGTTTGCTTCCCTTTCTACCATGATTGTGAGTTTCCTGTAGCCTCTCCAGCCATTTGGAATTGTGAATCAATTAAATCTCTTTCCTTTATAAATTATCCAGTCTTGGGTTCCTTTTCATAGCATCGTGAGAACAGATTAATACAGTAAATTGGTACCACAGAGAGTTGGCACTGCTGTAAAGATACCCAAAGATGTGGAAGCAACTTTGGAACTGGATAACAGGAAGAGGTTGGAACAGTTTGGATAGCTCAGAAGGAGACAGGAAAATGTGGGAAAGTTTGAAACTTCCTAGAGTTTTGTTGAATGACTTTGACCAAAATGCTGATAGTGATATGGACAATGATGTCCAGGTTGAGAGGTTCCCAGATAGAGATGAGAAACTTGTTGGAAACTGGAGTAAAGGTCACTCTTGCTATGCAAGGAGACTGGCAGCATTTTGTCCCTGCTCTAGAAGAGATCTGTGGAACTTTGAACTTGAGAGAGATGACTTAGGGTATCTGGCAGAAGAAATTTCTAAGCAGCAAAGCATTCAAGGAGAGGTAGAACAAAGAAGTTTGGAAGTTTTGCAGCCTGACAATGTGTCAGAAAAGAAAACTTCATTTTCTGGAGAGTAATTCAAGCCAGCTGAAGAAATCTGAATAAGTAACGAAGAGCCAAGACCATGGAGAAAATGTCTCCAGGTCATGTAGGAGACCTTTGCAGCATCCCTCCAATCACAGGCCCAGAGGACTAGCAGGGAAAAATGGTTTCCTGGGCCTGGTCCAGCACCCTGCTTCTGTGTGTAGCCAGCCATCTCAGCCACGGATAAAAGGGGCCAAGGTACACAGGACTTGGAGTCAAAGGAGATCATTTTGAAACTTTAAGGTTTAAAGACTGCCCTGTTGGATTTTGAACGTGCATGGTCCTATAGTCCCTTTGTTTTGGCCACTTTCTCCCATTTGAAATGGGTATATTTGCCCAATTCCTGTACCCTCTTTGTATCTGGGAAGTAGCTAACTTGGTTTTGATTTTATAGGTTCATTGGCAGAAAGGACTTGCCTTGTCTCAGATGAGGCTTTGGACTTGGACTCTTGAGTTAATGCTGGAATGAGCTAAGACTTTGGCAGACTGTTGGAAAGGCACGATTGTATTGAAATGTGAGGACATGAGATTTGGGAGATGCCAGGGGTAGAATGATATATTTTGACTGTGTCCCCACTCAAATTTCATCCTGAATTGTAGTTTCCCTAATCCCCACATGTGGTAGGAGGGATCCTGTGGGAGGTAGTTGAATCATGGGGGCAGTTTCCCCTATGCTATTCTCATAATAGTGAGTAAGTTATCATGAGATCTGATGGTTTTATAAAAGACTTCCCCCTCCACTCAGCTCTCATTCTTCACTCTGCCACCCTGTGAAGAGGTGTCTTTTGTCATGATTGTGAGTTTCCCGAAGCCTCCTCAGCTATATGGAAACTGAATCTTGAGTATTTCTTTATAGCGGTGGAAGTACAGACTAATATATTATGCTAAAAGGTTCTTTTTAAAAATAAGACAAAAAATGATTTTAAGAATATTAAAGAAGGAGGAGAAAGGGAAGGAAGAGAAAGGAGCCACTAAAATATATGATTCAAATCCTAAATTACAGTGCCAATTGCTTAATTTTATATCCTAATACATTTGTCCATTTTTGTGCTACTATAAAGAAATAGCTAAAGGCTGAGTAATTTATTTAAAAAAGAGGTTTAATTGGCTCATATTTCTGCCAACTATACAAGCTTGGCACCAATATCTGCTAGCTCTTGGCAAAGGCCTCAGGAAGCTTACAATCATGGCAGAAGGTGAAGCAAGACCAGGCATAACACATGGCAAGAGCGGGAACAAGAGAGGAAGGAGGGAAAGGCCCATAGTTGTGAACATCAGGTCTTACGTGAGCTAACTCAGTGAGAACTTACTCATTACCCAGAAGGCAGTGCTAAACCATTCATGAAGGATTCACCCCTGGTCTTCCAAATCTCATGTTCTTCTCACATTTCAAGATGGAATTATGCCCTCACAACAGTGCCCCAAAGTCTTAGCTCATTCCAGCATTAACTAAAATTTCTAAGTCCCTAGTTCAAAATATTATCTGAAGATGAGTTTCTTCTGCCTGTGAGACCAAACATAAGTTATTTACTCCCAAGATACAATGGTGGTAGTAGCATTGCATGAACATTCTCATTCTAAAAGGGAGAATTTGATCAAAAGAAAGAGGTAACAGATCCCACAGAAGTCTGAAACTCAGTGAAGCAGACGTTAAATCTTAAAGTTCTAAAATAATCTCCTTTGCCTCCATGTCTCACATCCAAGCCACACTGATGCAAGGAGTGGGCTCCCAAGGCCTTGGACAGCTCAGTACCTGTGGCTCTGCAGGGTCCAGATCCTTTGGATGCTCTCATGGTTTGGAGTTGAATTCCTGTGACTTTTCCAGGCTCAAGGTGCAAACTACCCATAGCTCTACCATTCTGAAGTTTGGAGGGCAGCTGCCCCCTTCCCATAGCTCCACTAGGCAGTGTCCTGGTGACTGCTCTGTTTGGGGGCTTCAATTCCATATTTCCTCTCTGTATTGCCCTATAGTAGCAGTTTTCTGTGAGGGCTCTGATCCCGTGGCAGGCTTCTACCTGGGCACCCAGTGTTTCTCATACATCGTCTGAAATCTAGAAGGAATCTACCCACACTCCTTTATGCTTGCATTATGTGTGCTGGCAGACTTAACACCACGTGGAAGCCACCAAGGCTTATAGCTTGCAACTCCAGAATGGTGGCCTGCACGGTACATGAAGCCTTTTGAGCTGTGGCTTCATCTGGAGCATCTGGGAGAAGGGAACAGTGTCCCAAGTCTTAGCAGGGCAATGGAACCCAGGTCCTGGCCCCTGAAACTGCTCTTTTCTTCTAGGCCTCTGGGCCTTTATTGGGACAGGCTGTCTCCAAGATCTCTGAAATGGCTTCAAGGGCTTTTCCCATTGTTTTGGATATTAGCACTTGGCTCCCTTTTAGTTAAGCTAATCTCTCTAGCAAGTGGTTGCTCCACAGCCTGCTTGTAGCTCCCTACTGAAAATGCTTTTTCTTTCTCTGCCACATGACCAGGCTACAAATTTTTCAAACTTGTATGCTCTTCCTTTTAAATATAAGTTCCAACTTTAAGTTATTCCTTTGCTTCCACATTTGATTTAGGTTGTTAAAGGCAGCCACAGCACTTCCTGAATGCTTTGTGGTTAGAAATTTCTTCAACAGATACCCTAGGTAATCACTCTTAAATTCAGACTTTCATAATTCTCCAGGATGTGGACACAATGCAACCAATGTATTTGCTAAGGCATAACACAGGTGACTATTGCTCCAGTTCCCAATAAGTTCCTCATTTCCATTTGAGACTTCATTAGCCTAGGCTTCACTGTCCATATTTCTCCCAGCATTTTGGTCACATCCACTTAACAAGTCTCTAAGAAGTTTCTAACTTTCCCTCATCTTCCTGTCTTCTTCTGAGCCCTCCAAAATCTGCCCATAACATAGTTCCAAAACTACTTCCCCATCATCAGATATCTTTATAGCAACAGCCCACTCCTTGATACCGATTTTCTGTATTGGACCATTTTTTTTTTTATTGTTTTTGCATTGCTATAAATAAATACCTGAAGGCTGGGTAATCTATAAGAAAAATAGGTTTAATTGCTTCACAGTTCTGCAGGCTGCACAAGCAAGCCTGCAGAATTCACTCAGCCTCTGGTGAATGCCTCAGGGAGCTTGCAATTATGGTGGAAGATCAATCCAGAGCAGGCACAGCGCATAGCGAGAGTGGTAACAAGAAAGGGAGAAGGGAGAGGTCCCAGACTTGTAAATATCAGACCTTGTGTGAACTAAATGAGAATTCACTAATCACCAAGGCGATGGTGCTAAACCATTAATGAAGGAATTACCCTCATGATCCAATCATCTCCTACCAGGCCTACTTCCAACATTGGGAATCACATATAACATGAAATTTGGTTGGGACAAACATCCAAATCAAATCATTTGGATTTTTTAGGTTTTCTTCCTAGGTATCTATAGATAATTTACTAAACAGCCAATAAATAAAGAGTCTCTTGCCTGTTTATTCTGAGTACAGTACGACCCACTGAGTATGCAGATAAGTCATGATTGATGTGTACCAACCAGACTTAACATACACACGAAGTAAGACTTAGGGTAGTGTCTGATGCTCAGCCAACATAATTTGAAACTAAATATAATTTGAGGCTATAATTACAGATTTGAGCTCATTGTAATTTAAAATATATTTTCACATGTCAAGAGATTTAGGAGAACCACAGTGACTTGCATTGAATTGCTTGATGTAGACTAAATAGCAACAAATTTAATATGTAAAAAGCTTATCTAATACTACTAAATATGCATCTATTTATTCTGGTAACTTCATTAGGCCTAAAATAGAGTTAGGGTAAATCTACTTTTTACTTAGACAGCAATAAAGTCTTCTAAAATATAATACCTTGTTTTATCAGAAGAACTGTGCTCATCAGCCTCTGCAAAAGATTTCAGGGACTGACAATGAAACTAAATTATTCTGAAAGTGAGGATTCTGTACAAAGACTGTGTATTTCATATATTTAAGGGGACAAAGTCTAGACCTACCAATCTGATTTCAAATTCCAGTTCTATCTCTTCTTAGCTGTGGGTCCTTGAGCAGGTTATTCAATTTTCTGTGCCTCAATTTCCTTATTTTTAAAATAGGTGTCGTAGTCCTAATTCATATACTTTTGGGGAAGACTAAATGAATATAAACTTTTTGAATCAGTGCTTGTCCATAGTAAGTACTATATGAATGTGAGCAACTATTGTAGGCTGTCTAATTACTTTGTTTCTTCTCCCAAATACACATGGAGCTATAGAGTAACATTCATGGAATTACTTCTTCAAAACTATCTGCTGGATGGCAAAACCCTTGCCATCACTCTCAACACATCCTCATTTCTCAACTACATATCTAATGAATCACCAAGTTTTGTCAACAGTAATCTTAAAAATAGCAAATGCTTAAATATATCCTCTTCTTCTTATCTCCAAAACCATTCCTGTCCCAGACTTTATACCTGGATACCTTAACTCATTGTCAAATGTTCTCCCAGAATCCACACTTGTACTTGTCATGTTTATTCTCTTTGCTGAAAAGTTACCTTTTCAAAATCCAATCATGCCATGGTCACCATTTACTACTCCACAATGACTTACTAATATCCTTTTATTCAATAATCAAAATTCTTAAAATTATTTTTCAATTGACAAGTAAAAATTATATGTATTTTTTGGTGTATAACAGGATGCTTTAATACATGTATACATTGTGGAATGGCTAAATCAAGCTACTAATCACATGCATTACCTCCAGAACTTATATTTTTGTGATGTTATTGCTTAAAATTTATTCTCTTAGCAATTTCCAAGTATATCATTATAATATTATTAATGGTAGTCATCATGATATACAATATAACTTTTGAATATTTTTTTTCTAGCTAAAATTTTTATCCTTTGACCAGCAATACTTTCTTAACACCCTCTTTCCACCAGCCTCTGGTGACCATCATTTTACTTTCTGTTTCTATGAGTCCAATTTTCTCAGATTAAACATGTAAGTAAGATCATGCAGTATTGTCTTTCTGTGCCTAGCTTATTTCATTTAGCATAATGTTCACTGGGTTCATTCAAATTGTTACAGATGACAAGAGTTTCACTTTCTTTTTTAAGGCTGAATAGTTTTCCATTGTGTATACATACTGCATTTTCTTTACTTATCCACTGATGAACATTTAGAATGAGTCCATAGCTTGGCTATTGTGAATAATGCTGCAATGAATGTGGGAGTGAAGATGACTGTACAAGGTGATAATTTCATTTGCTTTGAGTATACCTAGCAATTGGTTAGCTAAATTATACGGTAAGTTTCATATTTAATTTTATGAAAAACATCCATGCTGTTTTCCATAGTGGCTTTACTAATTTACATTCCCATTAACAGTGCAAGAGGGCTCCCTTTTTTCTGCATCTTCACCAATACTTGTTCTTTGACTTTTTGATAAAAGCCATTCTCACAAATATGAGATGATATCTCAGTATGGTTTTAATTTGCACGTGTCTGATAGTTAGTGATGCATTTTTTTCCTATACCTGTTGGCCATTTTTATGTCTTATTTTGAGAAATGTCTATCAGTCTATTTGAACATTAATTTTTTTACTGAGTTGTTTTAGTTCCATTTATATTTTGATATTAACCTCTTTCATATATATGGTTTGCAAATATATTCTCCCATTCCATATGTTGGATCTTATTCTGTTGATGGTTTCCTCGTCTCTACAGAAGCTTTTTATTTCAATGTAATTCATTAGTCTATTTTTGAATTGGTTTCCTATACTTTTGGAGTCATATCCTAAAAATCATTGCCCAGACCAATGTTGTAGAGCTTTTCTTATAGTAGTTTTACATTTGCAGATCTTACCTTTAAGTGTTTAACCCATTTTGAATGATTTTTATATGTGGTTTGACATGAGGGTCTATTTTCAATCCTCTACACATGGATATTCAATTTTCATCAAAACAATTTTTCAAAGAAACTGTCCTTCCCCATTATGTGTTCTTGACAGTTTTGTAGAAAATTAATTGACCATGAATGAAAGGATTTATTTCTGGACTCTCAATTCCATTTCACTGGCCTATGTGTCTGTTTTTATGCAACTGCCACATTGCTTTGATTACTACAGATTTGTATTATATTTTGAAATCAAGTAGTATGATGTCTTCAGCTTTTTTCTTTTGCTCAAGATTGCTTTGACTATTTGAAATCTTTTGTGGCTCCATACAAATCTTAGGATTTTTTTTTCTATTTCTGTGAAAAATGACACTGGAGTTTTGATAGAGATTGCATTGAATCTGTAGATTAGTTTGAGATATGTAGACATTTTAATAACACTAATTATTCCAATCCATGAGCACCAGATAACATTTCATTTATTTGTATCATCTTTAATTTCTTTCATCACTGTTTTATAGCTTTTGGTATATAGATCCTTCACCTTCTTGCTTAAATTTATTCCTAAGCATCTTACTATTTCTTTGTAGCTATCATAAATAGGATTGCTTTCTTATTTTTTCTTCTGATATTTCATTGTTAGTGGATAGAAATACTATTGATAATTGTATGTTGATTTTGTATCCTTCAACTTTATTAAATGTGCTTATTAGTTCTAACAGTTTTTAGGTAGTCTTAAGGATTTTGAATATACAAAATTATGTTGTCTGCAAACAGATAATTTAAACTTTTCCTTTTTTATTGAGATGCTTTTTATATCTTTCTCTTGCCTAATTGCTCTGGTTAAATGTGGGTTGTCATGTATGGCCCTTTGTGTTTTGAGGTGCTTTCTTTCTATACCTAATTTTTGGAGTGCTTTTGTCATAAAAGAATGTTGAATTTGATCGAATTCTCTTTGTGCATCCATTGAGATGACCATGTGGTTTTTTCCCTTCATTCTATTAATGTAATGCATCACATTTATGGATTTGAATATGTTGAACTATTCTTGCATCTAGGGATATATTTCACTGGATCATGATGAATTATTGCTTTAATGTGCTGTTGAATACTATTTGCCAGTATTTTGTAAAGGATTTTTGCATCTGTGTTCATCAGGATATTGGCCTGTAATTTTATTTTCATGTAGTATTCTTATCTGGCTTTGCCAACAGGGTAATGTTGTCCACAAAAACAATGAGTTTGGTAAAAATCCTATCAAAAAGTGGGTGAAGGATATGAACAGAGACTTCTCCAAAGAAGACATTTGTGCAGCCAACAGACACATGAAAAAATGCTCATCACTGGCCATCACAGAAACGCAAATCAAAACCATAATGAGATACCATCTCACACCAGTTAGAATGGTGATCATTAAAAAGTCAGGAAACAACAGGCACTGGAGAGGATGTGGAGAAATAGGAACACTTTTACACTGTTGGAGGGACTATAAACTGATTTAACCATTGTGGAAGACAGTGTGGCGATTTCTCAAGGATCTAGAACTAGAAATACCATTTGACCCAGCCATCCCATTAGTGGGTATATACCCAAAGGATTACAAATCTGCTATAAAGACACATGCACACTTACGTCTATTGCAGCACTATATGCAACAGCAAAGACTTGGAACCAACCCAAATGTCCATCAATGACAGACTGGATTAAGAAAATGTGGCACGTATACACCATGGAATACTATGCAGCCATAAAAAAGGATGAGTTCATGTCCTTTGTAGGGACATGGATGAAGCTGGAAACTATCATTCTCAGCAAACTATTGCAAGGACAAAAAACCAAATATCGCATGTTCTCACTCATAGGTGGGAATTGAGCAATGAGAACTCTTGGACACAGTGAGGGGAACATCACACACCGGGACCTATAATGCAGTGGGGGGAGTGGGGAGGGATAGCATTACCTAATCTAAATGACGAATTAATGGGTGCAGCACACCAACATGGCCATGTACACATATGTAACAAACCTGCATGTTGTGCACATGTAGCCTAGAACTTAAAGTATTAAAAAAAAACCAAAACAAACAAACAACAACAATAACAAAAAAGAACAATGAGTTTGGAAGTGTTCTCACCTCTTCAATTTTCTTTGAAAAAGTTTGAGAAATATTGTTTTTTTTTTTTTTTTTTTTTTTTTGAGACGGAGTCTCACTGTGTCGCCCAGGCTGGAGTGCAGTGGCCGGATCTTAGCTCACTGCAAGCTCCACCTCCCGGGTTCACGCCATTCTCCTGCCTCAGCCTCCCGACTAGCTGGGACTACAGGCGCCCGCCACCTCGCCCGGCTAGTTTTTTGTATTTTTTAGTGAAGACGGGGTTTCACCGTGTTAGCCAGGATGGTCTCAATCTCCTGACCTCGTGATCCACCCGTCTCGGCCTCCCAAAGTGCTGGGATTACAGGCTTGAGCCACCGCGCCCGGCTGAGAAATATTGTTATTAGTTCTTTTTTAAATATTTAGTATAATTCAGCAGTGAATCTAACAAATCCTAGGCTTTTCTTTGGTGAGAGACTTTTATTATTAATGCAATCTGCTTGCTCATTATTGATCTGTTCAGATTTTCTATTTCTTTATGAATCCCTAGTCTTGATAGGTTGTAGCTGTCTAGAATTTATCGATTTTCTAGGTTATCCAATTTATTGGCACTAATTGTTCATAGTAGTATCTTATGAGTAGTCTGTATTTCTGTGGAATCACCTGCAATTTCTCCTCTTTCATGATTGATTTTATCTATTTGAGTCTTTCCTTTTTTTTTTAAATTTATAAAGAATAGAGATATATTTCTTACAATTATAAAGGCTTGAAAATCCAAGGTCGGGAGGCCCACATCTAGTGAGGGTCTTCTTACTGTGTCACCCCAGGGCTGAAGGGCAAGAAAGTTTGGGGAGAGCAAGAAAGCATGAGGATAATGAACTGGCTTTTAGATCAAGCCCATTCTTGTGATAACTAATGCACTTCTATGATACTGACATTAATCCATCTATGAATCATCTATGTTCTCTCCTGCCCCAGCTCATTTGCACATGCTGTTTCCCCTCTGGAATACATTATTCTGCCTACCACTCATTTAACTTCATTAATCTTTCTTTCTCTCTCTCTTTCTTTCTTTCTTTCTTTCTTTCTTTCTTTCTTTCTTTCTTTCTTTCTTTCTTTCTTTCTTTCTTTCTTTCTTTCTTTTTTTCTAGATAGAAAAGTAATATTTAATATTTTTACAAGAGAGTGTTTTAATAAATTGACCATGACTTAATCTCCTCTTATTAGGCCCTTACTTTTAACACTGTTGCATTAGGGATTAAGTTTCTAACACATGAACTTTGGAGGACACAAGTAAACCATGGAATCCCACCCCCGGCCCTCTAACCAAAAGTTTGTTGATATTTTTTTCTTTAAAAAAATTACTAGATTTATTGACCATTTCTACTGTTTTTCTAGACTCTTTTTCATTTATTGTTTTTCTCATTTTTGTTATCTCCTTTTCTACTAACTTGGGCTTAGTTTGTTCTTCATTTTCTAGTTCTTTCAGGCATAATGTTAGCTCATTTATTTGGGATGTTTCTTTCTTTGTTTTTCTTGGATGTAGGTGCTTATTGCTATAAATTTCCCTCTTGAAACTACTTTGCATACTTCCCCTCATTTGGTATGTTGTGTTTCCATTTTTATCTCAAGATATTTTTCAATTTCTTTTTAAATTTCTTCTTTGACCCATTGGTGTTTAGGAATATGTTTTTTAATTTCCAAATATTTGTGAATTTTCCAAAATTCCTCCTAATATTGATTTCTAGGTTTATATCATCTAGTTGGACAGGGTTCTTATTATGATTTCGACCTTCTTAGATGTGTTAAGACTTTTTTTGCATTGTAACATATAATCTACCCTGGCTAATACACCATGTGCATTTGAGAAAATTGTGTGTTGTGCTGTTGTTAAATGGAACGTGTGTATATGTTTGTTAGGTCAATTTGATCTAAAGTGTAGTTCAAGTGCAATTATTCCTTATTGAATTTTTAGCTGAATACTTTATCCATTGTTGAAAGTGGGGCATTGAAATTTCCTACTAAAGTCATACTGCAATGTATCTTTCTCTACAGATCTTTTAATATTAGCTCTATATATTTAGTTGATATAATGTGTACACATATATTTATAATTGTTATATCTTCTTGAAGCATTAATCTGTTTATAATTATGGATTGACTTTCAAATCTCATTTTATACTTTTTGACTTAGTGTATTTTATCCAATATGTGTATAGCTACTTCTGCTCTCTTTTGGTTTTCATTCACATGGGATATCTTTTTCCATTTGTACACTTTTCATCTATGTGTGTCCTTTAAGTGAGTCTATTGGAGAGAGTATATAGTTGGGTCTCATTTCCTCTTAGGGTCATCGAGCTACTTCATTCTTTTGATTGGTGAATTTAACTCATTTACATTCAAGGTAATTGTTAATAGATAAGAGCTTATGATTGCCATTATGGTAGTTATTTTCTGGTCATTTTTTATATTCTTTCTTTCTTTCAAGATGTCTTCCATTATTATTAGGTAATTTAATATAGTGGTATCCTATAATTCCTGACATTTTCTATTTTGTTTATCTACTACACTTATTGTTTTGGTAAACATAAAGCTTTCATAAATAATCTTACAGTTATAACAGGCTGGTTTAAGGTAATAACAACTATGATTGCATAGAAAATTTTACACTTTTACACCCCCCACCAACATTTTATATTTTTGATGTCATAATTTACATTATTGTATATCACATACTTTTTACAAATTATTATAGTGATTATTTCTAATCATTTTGTCTTTTAACCTTCATATTATCGATATACATGATTTTTCACACCACTATTACATTATTAGAGTATTCTAAATTTGACTGAGTACTTGGGTTTACCATTGAGTTTTATATTTTCATATATTTTTATGTTTCAAATTATTGACTTTTCATTTTAGTTTGAAGAAATTAATTTAGCAGTTCTCATAAGAGAGGTCTGGTGTGTTGACTTCTTCAGCATTTGTTAGTCTGGGACTTTCTTTAACTCTTCTTCATTTCTGAAGAACAGTTTTGCTGGATACAGTCTTCTTTGCCAGTTTTTACCTTCAGCATTTGTAATATATCATGCTACTGTCTTCTGGCCTTTAAAGTTCTGCGGAGAAATCCATTGCTAGTCTTATTGAAACTCCTTTATACATTATTTGTTTTTTTTTTTTGCTGCGTTCAGGATACTCTCTTTGTTTTTGTTTTTTGACAGTTTGATTATAATAAGTCTTGGTGTAGTCTTCCTTAGTTTGAACATGATTGGAGACCTTTGACTTTCCTGTATCTGTAAACACGTATATTTTCCCCTCTGACTTGTAATGTCTTCTGCTGTTATTTCTTTAAATAAGTTTTCTTCACCTTTGTCCCTTTCTTCTACTTCTTAAACCCCTATAATTTGATAGTTTGCTCTTTTGACGCTGTCCCATAAGTCTTGTAAGTTTTCTTCACTCTTTTTCATTCTTTCATTTTATTCTTCTGACTGTACTTTCAAATAACTTGCCTTTGAGTTCACAGACTCTTTCTTCTGCTTGATCAGTTTTGTGATTGATACTCTTTACTGCATTTAAAAAAATATTTACTGCATATTTTCAGCTCCCAAATTTATCTTTTTAAAAATAATTTCAGCCGGGCATGGTGGCTTATGCTTGTAATCCCAGCACTTTGAGAGGCTAAGGTGGGTGGATCAATTGAGGCCAGGAGTTCAAGACCAGCCTGGCCAACATGGTGAAACCCCATCTCTATCATAAATATAAAAATTAGCCAAGCATGGTGGCACACACTGATAATATCAGCTACTCGGGAGGATGAGGCAGGAGAATCGCTTGAACCTGGGAGGCGGAGGTTGCAGTGAGCCAAGTTTGTGCCACTGCACTTCAGCCTGGGTGACAGAGTGAGACTCAATCTAACAAAAGTAATCAATTAGTTAAATTAAAAATAACAATCATTTCATTCACTTTGTTAAATTTCTTTACAGACACATGTTGCTTTTCTAATTTTTTGAATTATTTCTCTATTTTTTTAAGTTTGCTGAGCTTCTTTGAAATAATTATTTTGAATTATTTGTCAAACAGTTTGTATATTTCCATTTCTTTGGGGTCAGCTACTGAAAAATTGTGTTGGCTTTTTCGTAGTTTATATCACCTTTGTTTTTGTTGTTGTTGTTGTTTCTTGTTGCCTTTTGTTGATTTGTGTATATATCGTGGGACAATCACTTCTTCTAGGCTTTATGACTTATTTTTCTGTCGAAAGTCTATCTTCTATGGAGGTTATAATGAAGCATGAGGGCACTTGCTGAGTAAAGTGCAGTGTTTCTGGCACAAGTGGGGTATTTGTTCTGTAGTCTCTGTGCAGTTCTTTTAGCTGATATCAATGTGAATGAAAATTTCAGGGTTCCTCCGTGGCCAGTGCTGTGGATGTCTGCAGTGGCAGCAAGGGTTTTTGGGGGACTTTAGTAACAATGACTAAATTCTTCCTAATCTCTTTCTCCCCTGCTGAAAACATTGTGGCTGAAAGAATCATTATAGCACTAGGTCTGGTTTGTAGGACGCTTAGGGTGGCAGTGGTACCAGTGTCTAATTAGTGGTGTCTGTGGAATGGCCACAGAGCTAAAATGTCAGCATGAGCATGTGTGGAGAAACTACAGCTTTAGGACTCGGGGCAGTAATGGCTCTTATATCTGGGTGTAGTCACTTCTATTACCATGCTTGTAACAGCATGTGAGACAGATGCTTGTGGAGTAGGTGAGGAGCTGAAAATGGAAGCATGGCCCTTTGCATAGTTATACTGGCTCCAGGGGCAGGACAGAGGTTACCTCTCTATGGCAGCTGAACCAGTGCTCAGAACGTAGGCACGTACAGTGAGATCTTGTCTTTAGGGCCTGGAATTCAACTAGCTCACTCACAATGAGTCTGATGTCCGAGACAGGAGCAGTTCTAGTCAGCCACAGGGACTGGATCTGGAGTATGGACATTTATGGAGCGACTACAGCTCCAAGATTGGGGCATAAAAGGAGCTGGGAATGATTATGGCTTATTTTTCAAAGTGGCTCAACAGTGACTGCTTTTGGATAAAGGAAGGGTGCGGAGCCACATCTCCCTCTTTGGTGTTTCTAGTGAGAATGGTTATTTGTTACCACAGTGGCAAAAGATGTCACTGTTCTCTGTGTAGAAGGCCACTGAGACCATAGTAGTTTCTGTTATTTGGCTCATACCAATAGCCTCTACCTTTCTCCTTTGCTGCTAGCCATCTCCTGGCATCTGAGGTATGCCAGTCTCACCCGTGATTTTTTTTTCAGTGTGGATATTCTCCATTTTTTAAATTTGCTTCACTGTGTTGCTATAGATTCTTTACTGAGCCATTGAGTCCTCTTTGGGCTATTTTGGTTTGTGAACAGCTATTTATCTCTTTTTTTTTTTTTCTTTTTGGAGGAGGATTAGGGCTGGTAACCCTTAATCTGCCATCTTAGTAATATCATTTCTCAAGATCTAAATCTTTGACGCTGCCTGAGAGGCCCTGCATGAGTGGCCACTGCATTCTATTCATCTCAAATCTTTCTTTCTCTAGTTCTTTCTTCTTCAACTACTCTGCACTTTTAGCACTTCAAATCATCTATGTTCTCTCCTGCCCAAGTTCATTTGCACAGGCTGTTTCCCCTCAGGAATGAATTCTTCTGTCCCCCACCCATCTTACCTTCATTTACTTTTTGTTATTTGTTTACTTACCTATTTTTAGATAAAAAATAATGTTTAATATTTTTACAAGAGAGTAATTTAAGAACTTCCATGGCATCCAAAATGGATAAGAGAGAGCACTGAATGATAGAGGAAACAGTAAGAATCAAAGGCCTAAAGATTCTTATTTCATCTAAAACCTGTTACCATAAAAATACTTGAACATACAAGCTGACATAATAAGGGACTTTCGTCTGTATGTGGCCTATTTAAATTAGTGACTTTGGGATAGATCCCGTCTGGTGATTTTCAGGTTCAGAATGCAATTATGGATCAGATACATAATTGAAGCTGGTAGGTCATTGGCAATGAGAAGTTAATACTTGAGAAATCTAGAAATTAGATGGGTGATTTGATGATAAACTTTATATGTCAACTTGACTAGGCATGGTACCCAGATATTTGGGCAAACACTAACCTAAATGTCCTTACCTTCATCAAATTACCCATTTTACAGATATCAGGACAAGCAGTCCTCAATAGCCTTCCTGCCTCAGTCAAAGCCAGTCATTAGCATTTACTTTAAACAATCCTCTTCCTGACCTCCTTAACACTTGGATTAGGTTGTAAATTGCTATTTGTTAATTTAATAATTAATTAATATCTTTCCCTTTAGTGCAGATTCTTTGAAAATAAGCATTTTTTGTTGTTGTTTTTATCTCTATTTTATCCCTAAACTTTAGCATACATTGTAAACTATAATGACAGGGTCAATAAATATAGAACTGCAGTTGATCATCTTGGATTACACAATACTTGGAGTCATGAGACCTACACTCTTATTCAATAAATCTTACTATTTGATTTATACTGTTTTCAGGAGGCATGGGTTCCAGGTATTTACTTATTGTGCCAAGTCAGGCAAGTTATTTTACTTTTATTGAGGTCATGTTTTATTTTTGAAAAGGAAACTAACACTGCTAGCCTTTTCTCCAGTTGTCATTGATATACAATACATTGATGTATATAGAAGTTCTATATTAAAACATAGTGGTTTTATGGAATTTACATTATCTATACAATTAAGACCTGGCTATGCCCTAGGTTGTTCCAGCTAGACATAGCTCAATATTCATCAAATCTTGATGAAATTCTTTTAACTATTTTTTGTAATACTTTTCTAAAATGTATTTTTGAAAATAGGCATATACCTCTGGTATTTGCAAACTAGAGTAATAATACTGCTGTATGACAGAATTTGAGAGCTGAGAAGATATTATAGACATAAAATAGTGAAACATTTTAATGCATGCCAGCTAGGTATTTTTCTTAGTGGACATTGCTAGAATCAGAAGTTCATAGCTAATATCATATTGAGTGAAATGATCAATATGTAACCAATAATATTTTTATAAGCCTATAGTTACACCATTTATTGGGCTCACCACATTTACGTGGCAATTGGCAAGTCAGTAAGCTGATTTAATATTACCATTTTTGTTTTAAATCTAATGCTCTATTTATTTAGCTGATGTCTAGGTTTTTGCTTGTTAGAATTTTATTCTCAAGTCTTGTTATTTTTAGTAACATGTTGATGTTCCAACAACAACAACAAAAAAACTCATTAGATAATAGGAAAGTGTAATTGTGAGCAGAATGTATTATTCCATTAATCATTGATGGAGATGGATGCCAGTTCATTTAATAGCATTAACTAAAATGTTCTTTGCTCAAGATTTCTTAATTGGGATGCGATTTGTAATTTATGTATTAAAATTTGTAAAAATGATATTGGTCTAAACAGATGATTTTCCTGGCATATTATACACATTGTGAATGCCAAATTCTGAATCATACAGATCAAAAGTCAGAACAGAAATTTAAAATCCAAAGAAAAATAAACTGAATAGTATTATAGATAAACTTGAGATTTATGACATTGGGATGTTCGCCAAGGGGAAAGATTGGAAGAAAAAGGAATCACAGATATTTTCCTGCAATGCCTTTAGAATGAGAAAATAATTAAAGTCTCACAAAATTGAGTTCATTTGGCACCTGAAAAAAGCTGTCATCCACAGAAAGAGCAAGAAAGAAAAGACTCATTCAACCAGAAGAACACATGAAATAGTTTCTTTCAGTTTTGCTAATTCACTTGAGGGTAATTATAGACCATTACTTGGAGAAAACACAAAACAATAATTGCAACAAAATTCAACTTCAAATAAAGGAATTTCAGAGAAAAGCAAAAAGAAAAAAAAACCCTTTGATTAAATACTAGCTAAATAAGTTATAAAGGAATTTGGGAAATATAGTTTTATGATAGACCCACAGTTTATTCTAATGTCTCTTCTCACTGTGTGCCATTTATATTATTTGCTCAACAAAGTTGTTATTTTGCTAGATGGAAAGGATTTGGATGATAGTGAAAAGTATGACAAATCCATCTTATATTTCTAGTTCAAAGAGAAAATTTTATCTAAGCAAATTTTAGGAGAAAATGAACGGGTTCTATATAACACTTATTAAAATTTATGTCAATTGCAACAATAGGCTGTGTCTGGGCTGTGGGCTATATTGCGTAAAACTTTAGGTTAAAAGCAAATGGTATCTACAGAGCCTCTCCAGTTTTTCTCACGATGGTTTGAAATAATTTATGTTATTAGTTATGTATTTTATTTTTGTCTTTTCTAGTAGCACTACAGGTTTGTAATAATCAAATTCAGCTGACACTTCTATGCTTTTGTCTGACTTTAACATGTACCTCCTCTGTTGTAAGGCTGTACCTCTTCTCTCCAAGCTTCCTGTTTAATGTCCCGCTTGTTCCCTTGCAAAGAGAAGATTTGTCTCCTATTTCATCAGGGGATCGTTTGATCTCTTTAAACTTCATTTTTGCTCCATATAGAAGAATTTACATCATATACATACTTCCATTTTATTGTCCAAGCTTATAGAATAATGGATTCAATTCTAGGTCAAATGTTATACTATACTTTGATAATATTCCTTTGCATATATTCCAAAATCTTACTTCATCCATTATATTGTTTGTTCTGAGTCTCCACTATCTTACATTCCAAATGTTATTTCCCTTCAACAATGTTTAAATCTTCTCCCTGAAAACAATTTTTAAAAATTCTCTGTTCCTGAATCAGCATGTAGCTATCTTAAAATTTTATTCCTGTCTTTCACATCCAACTTTTTCTACGCTATGAATAACTACACACAAATTCTACTTCCCAAGCTCCTATTTCCTTCTTGAAGTACTGTTTCTGGTTTCTCCTCTTGCTGCATTACAGAATCTATACTCATTTATGATCTCCTAATTGCCAAATCCAATAGACATATACTATAGTGTCTTTGACATCATTGATCTTCCCCTTTCTGCTCAAAGTCCCCATCTTTGTTGACCCTCAAGACCTTGCATTCCTCTTATAGTTCTCTCTCTTTCCTTCCCCTGTGTATTTCTTTTCTGTTTTTTTTTTCTCTCTCTCTTTCATGGATTTTTTTCTTCTTCCTTTGTACATACTTTAAATATTTTTTGTTATGGTTCTGACAACAGTACTTTTTTTTTTTTTTTCTTTGGTTGTCTTATCAATTGTTATGGTTTTAATTATAAAAACATATATAAAACGTGTATGCAGATGATTCTCAGGTTTCTATTGCTTGGCTTCTTTTTCCATGAATTTCAGACTTGATTATTCATAGTTCAGTGGTTAAGAACTCAGGCTCTGTCGTAAAGAAAATATGTGGATTTGAATTCCTATTCTTTCATATTAGTCAATTTGGAAATATTCTCTAAGCATCGTTTTTTTCTTCTGTAAAGTCAAGATAATTTACTAAATTTATTTTATCATAAAGATTATTTGAGAAGACACATGTAAAATGACTGGTACAGAGTAAACACTCAATATACTGTTATTGTTGTCATTATTTTTATTTTCCCATCATGTTCACCTTGTGCAAATTATAACCCATAATCTTTATTTCTTAACTATACCCCCTCCTTTATTTCCAATCTTGTTTGATAGTACACTATCCACCCTATTAGCTCTGCCAGAGATTTAGAATCCCCACTCACCTCTTTATGTTGTATATATCAAGTTTTACATATCTCTTGTTTTATCTCTATTATACTTTGACTCCATATTTTTTCCTATTTATCTTCTTATGCCCTAGCTCAGACTTTCATAATTTCTTATTTGAATTGCTGTGATTGATTTTCTACTGCTCCTTCTACTGTTGGTGTTATCATTCTTGATTTGATAAATAGATACATACATACATAGATGATAGGCAGGAGAGAGAAAATTATTCAATTGTTAGAATAACCAAATAAATTAGTGTCATTTTATTACATTCCTTCTTGACAGCTTTTAATGGCTCTTCATTGACAAATGGTTGCATTATTCTATAAGCTTAGACAACAAAATGTAAGGATGCAAAATTTTCACTCCCAATTAAAATTTTAAGCTTGTATTTTGAAGTTGATTTTGTTTATCTTACCCACATATTGGTTATTGCTTCCATGGTTTTGTTCATGATGACTCCTCTCCCTATAATGCCTTTCTCAAACTGGCGGATAATTCCGACTTAACTGTTGATGTTTTTCAGAAAGTGACTCTTCCAGAAAGTCTTTCTTGACACCCTGGATTCTTCCTTCTGAGGCTTCATATTATCTAGTGAATATCTGTATTGATTTACCAAATTTACTTTATATCTAAGGTATCCATAATTAAACATTAAATCTTCACCCAATACCAGCTCCTCTCAATGCTTCACTCATCTTAGTAAACGGTACCTCCATTTTTCCAGATGTTTAGACCAAATATACAGTAGCCATCCTTGCATTCAATCTTCCTCTTATACTCCAAATTTAATTGATCAGTAAATCCTAACATCTTTATCTTATATATATCAGGAATAGAACCTCATCTCTCACCATTTTCATGGCAAACATTTTGGTCCAAGTCACTGTCATAGTTTGCTAATGTAGAATCATTTTCATCCTAACTAGTTTTCCTGTTTCTGCTCTTCATCCTTATGGCATATTCTCACAGTGGCCAGAGTGATTCTTTGGAAACCTAAGTAAGGTCACACTGTGATTTTACTAAAATCTTCCAGTGTTTTCACATTACAACTCAGGTAAAACTTAAGATACTTTCATTGGCCTCTTAGGCCTTGCCTGTTATGGTCTGACTGCCCTCTCAACTCATCTACCCTCCTCCTTACACTTCATGCTTCAGCTTCAGTGGCCTCCTAATTCCTTCAACATGCCTATAGTCTTCCTCCCTCTAGGGCTTTGAACTTATGGTTTTCCTTGCCTGAAATCTTCTTCCTTCAGATAGTTACATGATTCGTTCCCAGAATCCTTCAGATCTCTACTCAAATGTCACCTTATCAATGCAGTTTACTGTAAATAGCCTAGATAAAATAAAACCTCCACCTTGCACTTTCTGTTCCTCTGAA
This sequence comes from Chlorocebus sabaeus, assembly GCF_047675955.1. Lineage (NCBI taxonomy): Eukaryota > Metazoa > Chordata > Mammalia > Primates > Cercopithecidae > Chlorocebus > Chlorocebus sabaeus. The sequence goes on from NC_132914.1 coordinate 87,797,958, forward strand.
TTGACTTTATTGTTTTCTCCACAGCACTTTTTATTATTTCACACTGATGGATTTGTTTAATGACTGTGCTCTTAATTAGAAAACCTCCAACAGGAATGAAACTCTTATTCACCACAGTATCCCTAACTACTAGAACAGTACCTGAGAAATGGCAGAAACTTAAAAAATATGTGCTGACTAACTGAAATAATTTTACCATAAATGTATGTGTATACATTAATTTCTCCTTCCCTACAGTGATATCTTTGAAGATAATAATTTTTGATCATATTAAATGAATTAATTAGAAAATGTTTCTGAATATCTCCTGTGCTCCTTTGTTTATCAACTAGGATCATGTTCCAAGAGAACTGAAGTTTCTGTTGACATTGGCTGTACGGCTTAACTTGGGGCCTATGCTCAAAACTTATACATGGAAAATAGAAACTCTCAAGGCAATAGAGCTCCTAATATGCAACGTATATATTTTTTAACAGATATTTATGGAACATCTGCACTGTTCTAGGACTTTGGGATTCATCAGGAAGCAAAACATGCAAAAAATTTGTGACCTTTTGGAGTTTATTCTGTTGGAAAGAGGCAGATAATGTAAAATCAATGTATAGATACAAACATTGTATATATTCTTAAAAAGAGATAAGTATTATGGAAAATAAATGAAAACAAATGAAGATTATAAACCGTGTTACTACTACTATTATTATTATTATCACCACAACTACTATTTCTACTACTGTTACTACTACTTATGCTATTGCTACTACTGCCTGTATTACTACTGCTACAACCATTACTATTAAGTAGGTGCAAAAGTAATAGCACTACTGCTACTATTACCATGGCTACTTTAAATCTTAGATATAATAACAACATATCGAGCTCACAGAAGATACCAGATTAGGGAATGTGGACTCAAATTAATATCCAAAATCCTATGCTTTTCACTATGTCTTGTTGCCTCTCATGATGATTTCATGGTCAGAGAAATTCACCTTCATCATCGCCTATTAGATTATACAGGCAACCTTCAAAAGATAGCCCAAGAGATGTAACTGCTACAAAATATATCTAATATTTATGGAGAACCAGCTAAGTTGGCATGCATATTAACACTTTCATTATGAATCACATTTTTTAAGAATTATGGTAAAAAAACACATACAGATATATACCCTATTAAAACTTTTTAAGTGCACCATATGGCATTGTTAACTCTAAGTACAATGTTGTACAGTAGACCTCTAGAACTCTTTGTTCCACATGACTGAAATTTTTTTTTATACTTTAAATTCTAGGGTACATGTGCACAACGTGCACGTTTGGTACATATGTATATATGTGCCATGTTGGTGTGCTGCACCCATTAATTCGTCATTTACATTAGGTAATGCTATCCCTCCCCCCTCCCCCGACTCCATGACAGGCCCCAGTGTGTGATGTTCCCCACCCTGTGTCCAAGTTTTTTCATTGTTCAATTCCCACCTATGAGTTAGAACATGCAGTGTTTGGTTTTCTGTCCTTGAGGTAGTTTACTCAGAATGATGGTTTCCAGCTGCATCCATGTCCCTACAAAGGACATGAACTCATCCATTTTTATGGTTGCATAGTATTCCATGGTGTGTATATGCCACATTTTCTTAATCCAGTCTACCATTGATGGACATTTGGGTTGGTTCCAAGTCTTTGCTATTGTGAACAGTGCCACAATAAATATACATGTGCATGTGTCTTTATAGCAGCATGATTTATAGTCATTTGAGTTTACCCAGTAATGGGATGGCTGGGTCAAATGGTATTTCTATTTCTAGATCCTTGAGGAATTGCCACACTGTCTTCCACAATGGTTGAACTAGTTTACAGTCCCACCAACAGTGTAAAAGTGTTCCTATTTCTCCACATCCTCTCCAGAACCTGTTGTTTCCTGACTTTTTAATGATTGCCATTCTAACTGGTGTGAGATGGTATCTCATTGTGGTTTTGATTTGCATTTCTTTGATGGCCAGTGACAATGAGCATTTCTTCATGTGTCTATTGGCTGCATAAATGTCTTCTTTTGAGAAGTGCACATGATTGAAATTTTATAGCCGTTGTATAGCACCTCCTATCATCCCCCTGCATCCCCTAGCAACCTCCATTCTGCCTTCTATTTCTATGAATTTGACTACTTTAGATACCTCATATTAGTTAAATCATGCAGTATTTGCCCTTCTGTGACTGGTTTATTTCCCTTAGCATACATAATGTTCTCCAAGTTCATCCATATTGTGGTATTTCCTTTTTTATGGCTGAATAATAGTCCATTGCATGCATGTGTGGGTGTGTATAAAACATTTTTATATCATACACATATGTATTTACATATATTTATAACATGCATATATATCTATTAAATGTAATATATATATAACATTTCTTTACTCATTCATCTGTTGATGATCATCTAGTTGGTTTCCCCATACTATTTCCATGGTAGCCAAAGGTTGCTGTGAATAATTCTGCAATGAACACGGAAGTGCAAATATCTCCTCAAGATCCTGATTTTAATTCTTTAGATGAATATCCGTAAGTGGGATTACTGGATCAAATAGTAGTTCTATTTTTAAGTTTTTGATGAATTGCCATGACATTTTTTAGAGTGGTTGCAACGTTTTACATTTCTACTAACAGTGCGCAAGGGTTCCTATTTCTTTATATACTTACCAAGACTTGTTATTTTCTGTATTTTTGTTTGTTTGATAATGGCTATCCTAAGTGATGTGAGGTTATATGTGAATATGGTTTTGATTTGCATTTTCCTCATGATTAGTGATGTTGAGCATCTTTTCATATACCTTTTGGCCATTTAAATGTATTCTTTTATGAATCATGTATTAAACAGTGCATAATACTACAGAAAAATGTTTTAATGAATAGTTAGTATGCATTCAAATGTGAATTTGTACGATTATTCTACAAATATTAATGAACTTACAAATTTAGTGTCATTATATTGGCCCCTGTCTAACTTATTTAAATTCTTTTCTTTTTTTGTAGGGGAGAATCATGACTTGAAAATAGTTACTAGTGGTATTACTATACAGAAAATAAAGAGTTTAATACGCCTGTAATCCCAGTACTTTGGGAGGCTGAGGTGGGCTGATCATGAGGTCAAGAGATAGAGACCATCCTGGCCAACATGGTGAAACCCCGTCTCTAGTAAAAATACACAAATTGACTGGGTGTGGTGGTGTGCACCTGTAGTCCCAGCTACTCGGGAGGCTGAGACAGGAGAATTGCTTGAATCCGGGAGGCGAAAGTTTCAGTGAGCCGAGATCGCATCACTGCACTCCAGCCTGGCAACAGAATGAGACTCCATCTCAGAAAAAAAAAAAAAAAAAAGAGTTTAATTTTGCACATTGCCTAGGTAGTTGAAAAATCATATAGAGCATATCATGAAATCATACCATTCTTAGATTTTAGAAGGAGTTGAAAGAGAATAAAATGATTGTGAATAAAATGATTGTGTTTAAATCAACAAGGTCTATATTTGGACTTTGAGATAATGTTTAATTAAGTTGCTTATTTTAACAGAAAATATTCATTAAAGATAGTTTAAATAATGAATATTTTAAACAAAGAAATTGGTCTTTGCCTTAACTCACTAATTCAAAAACAATGAAGTGAACTCTAAATTCTAAATGGAAATAATTAAATCTAACAAATAGCTAAAACAAAGCAAAGCTCTTGGTTGAAACATCAGAATTTCTGTTGGGAACTGGAAAAGCATTAAAAAAATGTAATTAAATGAAAACCGATAAACGTGTCAGCCTAAGTCCCTGCAGCAATATAGAAAATCAAGGGAGAAAAAAGACACAGAATGGTATGAAAATTCTTACTGGTTCAAAGACGATAAAATATCAAGTTACAACTTTAAAATGCAGGCAGACCAAATGCAACTAATTTTTAAGATGTTTTCGATGGTTAGACAGTATATGGCATTAATGTAAATTTATAACTACTAATTTATGCCTAAAGTATATACTATTGACCCTTTCATACTCCTTCCCATTGGCAACATGCTTTATTCATCTAGGCATTTGTGGGCCAGAGGCATATGCACCAGTCAAACAAACATCGTATTATTGTTTTTGTACATATTCCTCCATGGTTTTACTTCTAGTATTTATGTACTTTCAAACCTATACCTGTGCATACTATATAGTAAAAAGTAGATCATTGAAACAATAGTGTTTAGTGAAATAAGCATGGGTTTTTTAATTAGTCAGAACTCAGGTTTAATATCAGTTATGCCACTTACTAGCTAGTTTACCTCTGAGTCTAGGTTAACTCATACCTGGAATGGAATTAATCAATTTACTTTTAGGTTAGTTACAAATAGTAAAAGAGATAGCATATTAAATACCTTGTATTTTCTTTGCCCATGGTAGAACTTAAGTCATAATTAATTTTGTTGATAGTGTGTCACCATTAAATATCAATTATGACGTTGTTAAAATGCCATAACCGAGGCAGCTCCAAGGCCTCCCTAAGACATAGTTAAGAAAAATATAAAACGCTAACACACTGCCAACTAAATTATTGTAATGTGTCCACACTGTTTTCTATAATGGCTGAAACTAATTTACATTTCCACTGATGAGGTACAAGAGTTTTCTTTTCTCCACATCCTTGCCAAAATTGTTATCTTTCACCTTTCGGATAAAAGCCGTTTTAACAGGTGTGAAGTAATATCTTATTGAGGTTTCAATTTGCCTTTCTCTAATGACTAGTGATGCTGAAAATTTTTTAATGTACCTATTGGCCATGTGTATGTCTTCTTTTGAGAAGTGTCTGTTCAGGTGCTTTGCTCATTTAAAAATCAGATTATGTGTTTTCTTGCTATTGATTTGAGTACCTTATATTTGTTCTTCTTTGGGCAAATATAAATATAAACATTTACTTTTATTTTTTCAAATACTGTGACCCTGTTAAACAGGTTACTCCAATTTCTTTTCATTCTAGGTCTGCATAATGATTTAACTCATTCTTTTTAATTGGTGCATAATATTCCATTTTATGGACATTTCTTAATTTAGGTAACTATTTCTCTAATCATAAACATTCCATTTAGATATTTACTCTGAAGAAACATGGGTTATATATCTAAAATAATATAAAGTTAAGTGTGAAAGTCAAACACATAGAAATTTAGTCATAAGGGTGAACTAAAAACAATCATGGCTCATTTATTTCTGCAGACTCATACCTTTTAAGGTTATATTAAATATTAAATAAACTATGAAATAAAATATCATATTATATAAAACATTAATTACAATTTTATGACATGAGTAAAATTAACAGTTTATATATTCTGTATACTGTGTCTCCCAAGACAAAATATCTTGAAAGAGTTTGAAAAAAACACATTGTTGGTAAGAAGTGGCTGAAAGAGTAAAAACTAAAATTTTCTAAATGGTATTAATAATAAATTGGAAGGCTGGGCATGATGGCTTACGCCTGTAATCCCAGCACTTTGGGAGGCTGAGGTGGGTGGATCACCGAGGTCAGGAGTTCGAGACCAGCCTGGCCAACACAGTGAAACCCCATCTCTACTAAAACTGCAAACATTACCCAGGCATGGTGGCAGGCACCTGTAATCCCAGCTACTCAGGAGACTGAGGCAGGAGAATCACTTCAACCTGAGAGGTGGAGGTTGCAATGAGCCGAGATCATGCTACTGCACTCCAGCCTGGGCGGCAGAGCAAGACTCCCTTTACAATAATTAATTAATTAATTAATTTTGGACCAAACTTATCAGGAAAAAGTATTGATAAGGCCTGAACATTATAAATGTTGATTTCCCATCACTAAATGCATAACAAGTTTGAGTTGACATGTCAATAGGAAAATAAACTCACATAGAAATTGACTCATCTAGAGGGTCCATGGTCATTGTCCTTATATTAAATCATAGTAGGTTTTAGCTGTGGCCAAATACTATAAAATTACTCTTCTACTTGTGTACTCTTTTCTGATAAAAATAAAAAGGAATTTTTATTGTATTTTTCTTGTAGAAGTGGAGTGGGATAGGGAATTGTGCCCAAGCACAGACCAATTAATCAAAGCAATTACAAGGCACTTTGCTTCAATGAATAGAACAAAAAGAAGTGGGACAGCTTGGTGTATCAGTCTTTGCTTTTGTCTTTTTATTTTTTTATCTTCATCTCTTAGCCTTGCCCACTCTTTTCCCATGCTGCAGGTCTTTTTTGTTTTCCTGTTTTTGTTTGCCTGCTTAAGCTTACTTTTATGGAGGAGAACTTGTGCATGCCTGTCTGCATCTCACTATTTCTTTGATGTACAGTGTCAGAGAATGGTTCCCTACACAGGTGAGGTAAGTAAAATTAGCAAGTGAATTGTCTGCTCCTGTGGCATGATGTATTTCTGGGAAAGTCCTCTAGGTGTCTGATCTGTGCACATATTCTGCAGTTGTGCCTTTTATACACACAGTCTGAAAGCATGCAATTTCAAACTTACATTCCTCTTGTAAAAAAATACATTCCCATTCATAACACTCATCCACCAATCACAGTTATTTTCCTTCTGACATCCATGAAAGTCCAAAAACTGTTTTGCCATGAGTCTGTCATTGCTCTTAAAAATGCCATTGGCTACACTGGCGGAAAGCATTTCAAATCAAATCATGGAATAATTCACATAAAATAGCAGCTGTTTTTGAGTCACTTCACAATACTATGTAATGGTCTTTGATAACACTCTAATTATTTATTATGACTGCTTTGATATAGCATTTATACGAACACAAGTTATATTTTTAAAGGCCAGAAGGAAATTAAAAGTAAACAAAAGAATTGCACTCCTGACCAACTTCTTTGCCTCGAGGTTATTATAATTGGGCAGCTGCTAGATATTTTTTCATATTCTTTCAATTCCTTGTTTTTGGCTTCTTTATGGGACATGAACAAAATTACTAGAGTGTTTAAAATAACAAGGCATAGAGTAAATGTCACTGTTTATTTCTTGGTAGAAATAAAATCAAACAGGCAAAGCAAATCAAATGATAAAGCATATGAATTATGAAATTACCCTGTAATCCTTATTCCTTAAGTTTTGTGAATTCATAATTTATTTTTCCTTAGGCGCTGTCCTTGCTGAGTGTCTTTAATGTAAATGTCCTTTAATATGGGGACATAAGTGGGAAAAATAAAATAAAATCCTAGTAATGGAAGATATGTGTTAAACCATTTAGTTTCTTTTGCATCAAATCCTTATAAGTGAGAAACACAAAATATGGGAAGGAGGTCTCACAGTTCTTATGACTTGCGTAGAGAAAACACACATAATGGAACAAATTGTTAATTAAAGAAGAAATGTGTGGTTACTAATGGCTTGGGATGATACATGCCTAATACTATTCTGTTTCATGTTAGTACATATGGCCGAAGATAAAAGTTCCTTAAGATTGGATAATCATCCCATTAACCACACTTATTGAAGTAGGCTTAATGGACAGTTTTAGGCACCTCGGAGAAACGTAAAGTTATTTCTCCCTTGTCTAGTGAAACAGGGATTTAAAGATAAGGAAACTCTTCACTTATCTACATTAAGCAAAGCATCAGGGCAGGAGAATGGAACTATCTCTAAGAAATCTGGAACTGTAATATTTGTACAGACAGACAAACCAAAGTGAGGGATTGTGATTTCCCAGAGTTGGAGGTGGGGACATATTCCTGGGTCAGAATCACATGACTAGATGCACTAGTAACTAATCCAGGGTGCAAGAGGAATGGGTGGAAGAAATACAGAAAGGGAATTGCAGGGATAGGAAGAAAAAAACCCAAGATCCCCCTGTTCTCTAAACACTCCTTCCAGAGTTTTCATACTTTCATTGTTGCTCTTTTTACTGTAATACCTCTCCCCACTTTTCCTCATATTTTCTCTTGTGTCTGAAATGTCTCTCATCCTTGAAATGCTATGCCTTCAACACTCCCTCAGCAATATTGTAATTTTAGTAGTGATAGGTTTTTGTTTTTGTTATTGGTAGGGGACTGTCTTGTGCATTACAGAATTTTTAGCAGTATCCCTGACCTCTAACCACTAGACACCAGTAGTAACCTCCTGTCTGCCAAGTTGTGACAACCAAACTCATCCCCATACATTGCCAAATATCGCCTAATGGTTGAGAATCACCGTTCTTTACAATTTACTGCCTTTGGCTTTGATATGTAATTGAATATAAACTGACATCAATTGAGTCCTATAGATATTTATGGATCACTTCCTGAGCTACTTGCTGGGAATGCAAAAAGAAATTATAAATAGTGAAATCTATTTTTAACACTGGAGGAGATTATGAAGTACTTTTGCATGTATATACTTAAAGTTTTTGAAGAAAAATAATAAAGACAACAGACATTGAGCACTTCCTATGCATTCAACTCTGCTCTAAATGTTTTTACATGTACTAACTCATTTAATTGTTATAACAGCCTATAGGGTGAAACCATTCATAGTTTATATTTACTGTCCTCCATTCTTTCTTTCAGCAACTAATGCAGTGTTTTGTAACTCGATGGATATTTACTGCTTGATCTATGGGAAAAGAAGGGATCTATACTAGAAATTCACTGTTTTTTGACTTCATGTATGTGTGCGTGTATTTTTCTAAAAAAAAGAAAAAAGTCTTCACCCTTTTCCCTTTCCTAAAGAATGGTAGCATTTAGCATCACCCTTACAAATATGTGATGGGCTATTTGTAATCTATTTTAAGTTTCTGGAAAGAAAAGCACTTATCAAGAACACCTCATGCTTGTGCTTTTACCCAAATTGAGAAAGTTCTTTATTGGCAATAAAAAAAAAAAGTTTCTGCAAACTTGAGTAGTTACAATATCCTCTCCAATTTCTTTCATCTGTCACATCAGATCAGATTTACTGCTTCTTACATTATGTGTATTTTCCAAAATAGGCATCTCATAACTTTGAAATGAAGAGTAAGGCGCACATTTACAGATGTGCTTAGAATGTAGCCAAGATGTTAGCACTGTAAGAGCTGTAGAAACTGATGCTGAAGTGGAGGCAAGAGGTGTGGACTCAGCTCCAACTAGCTGCCAGCAGACCTGCTAGACCCAGAACTGCTGCCACCTTGAAGCCGTCTCTTATCTGTGCCTACTTAGTGGTCACAGAGAGATAACTGAAGTGGCATCTGTACTGGGAAAGTGCGTGACTCATAAACCAAGTCAGCACTTTGACTCGCCTCTTTATTAGTGTTTTGAGACAGGGAAGTAAGCCGTGCAGTGTGTAAATGGGTCCTAATTGTAATTGACTTGATATTTGCCTAGTAGATACCCTCTTGGGATATAGAAGGATATTTCTTCCCTGAGCAAGACTGACTGAAATGTTCTTTCCAAAATGTATGCATCAATGTGCTGATCTTATATTTAGCAGGTATCACAGGTGATTTCCATAATAATTTTAAAAATATGGTAGAACTGTGTAATGAACCTCATGAGCAACTTCAGAACTATTTCATCTCTTCTCTAACCTACTCTTTACAGAAAACTATCTCAGAGGTAAGCCTTGGGGCCGGGCATGGTGGCTCAGGCCTGTAATCCCAGCGCTTTGGGAGGCTGAGGCGGGCGGATCAGCCATCATGGCTAACACGGTGAAACTCCGTCTCTACTAAAAATACAAAACAAAACAAAACAAAACAAAACAAAATAATCGGGCGTGGTGGCGGGCGCCTGTGCTCCCAGCTACTTGGGAGGCTGAGGGAGGAGAACGGCTTGAACCCTGGAGGCGGAGCTTGCAGTGAGCCGAGATCGCGCCTCTGCACTCCAGTCTGGGCGACAGAGAGAGGCTCCGTCTCAAGAAAAAAAAAAAAAGAAGACTATCTCAGAGGTAAACCTTGAACACCAAAACACTGATGCTATTAAGAGATTATATTATTTATGTGTGTATATAAATGCAATATATGTGTGTAATATATTGTGTCTAGTATACATATTATATTGTATTATACATTATATACTATTATATATTTATATATTATATATTACAATTATCAAAGTAGCAGCATGCAACTTCAATGTAAAATTCATATATTTATGATGAAAAACTATTAGAAATTGAAAACATCTTTGAGCATAGGCCTGCAAATCAGGCTGGCTTCATTTAGAGTCTTCTTTTCACTTATGAATTCGCTATTATACTTATGTTTGTTTTGGTCTGAAGAGACAAAAATAAAGGAAAAGAAAGTGCTTTGGGCATGATTACACACATTTAGTACCTTGGCAACTGGAATTTCTGAATATTCACACAGCCTGCAGCCCCTCCTATCAAATAGAGAAGGAAGGATGAAATGACAGAAAAGGGAACATTTTTAGAAAGAAAAGAAAGAATGAAAAGAGCTAAAAGGACCTTTTTAACATGCTTGAGTTGAAACAAAGGAACAGAATCATACCATAGAAAGCAGTGGAAAATTTGTCACAGGATATTTGGATATCACATACTCCAGTTACCATGGAATTCATAGAAGGCAGCAAGGAACAGGAAATCCATGAAGGGATGTTCAACCTCATTAGGAATGGGGACAATTCACATCAAAGCCATAATGACATGACATTTCACATCCAACTGACTGGCAGGAATGAAAATGTCTAACTTCTGATGGAACTGCATAGCGACATAACTACTTTGGAGAACAATTTGGCAATATCTAATAAAGTTGAAGAAGTATGTATTCTTCTCAGCAAGGCTATTCCTTTTTAAAAGTCCTCAAACAGTATCTCTCAAGTTTAAATGTGCTTTTGAATCACCTGGTATCTTGTTCCCATGTAGATTCTGTTTACAAAGTCTTAGTGAGGCCTGATGCTCTGCAATTCTAACGTGGTCCCTGTTGATGCCAGTGCTGCTAGTTGATGGACTGTGCACTGATTCACAAAATTTAGAGTAACTTTTGCCGTGTGTACAAGGAGATGTGTACAACAAAGTTTATTGCAACACTAATTGTAATAACAAGAAGTTATAATTACACATGACCATTTTAGTAAGGGTTTGAGAAAATGTATGGCAATAATATCCCCCCAACTGCAGGATAGTGGTCATCTCTGGAGAATGAGAGAAAGGAATTAGATATAAAGGGATATGCAGGGGACTATAATTGTAGATGTGTGTGTGTGTGTGTGTGTGTGTGTATGTGTTTGTGTGTGTATTGTTTGTGGTGTGTGTATGTCTGTGTGTGTGTATGTCTGTGTGTGTCTGTAATTAGCTGGATGGTAAATACATGGGTTTTTGATATAGTTTTTTCTTCACCAAATTATATGCTTTAAGATTATATATACACACACATATACATATATACATACTACATATATACGTATTATACATAATTATATACATATACACACACATATATATATAATCTATATATGAAAGCAGAAAGAGTTTAATTCACCCAAAACAATGGAAGTGTGGTATTATAACATTCATTCTTAAATTTATAGTCTATGTTTTAGCTTTCAGAGCTCTTTAGTACCTATTTTCTATAGTCTTTATTTTAATTATGTAATGTAGGTTGATGAGAATATATTTTTTAGAATCATTTTACAAATGAAGAATCTAAAGACTTTGCCCAAATTGACAGAGCTAAGAATTCACAGAAAGGATTTTAATTGGAATTTACTTGTCTATAGGCCCATTATATCACTCTCCATTACCTTTCTTACCAATGATTATCTTCCCAGTGATAATAAGTATTGCTAAATCAGTCAATTCCATAGTGCATCCATTAGCTAAATATATTTTTATGAAAAGAAAAGTGGAACTCCAAACACCAACTTCTCCTTCCTTCCTATTTTGTAATAGCACAGTAGACAGAGTCATAGAGTTATTTGGTGTGAGAACAATGTTTAGCCTCACATAGAATACGTGTTGATAACTGTTTTTTTAAAATTATTATTATACTTTAAGTTCTGGGGTACATGTGCAGAACGTGCAGGCTTGTTCCATAGGTGTACTTATGCCATGGTGGTTTGCTGCATCCATCAACCCATCATCTGCATTAGATATTTCTCCTAATGCTATCTGTCCACTAGCCCCCCAAGCCCTGAGAGGCCCCAGTGTGTGATGTTCCTCTCCCTGTGTCCATGTGTTCTCATTGTTCAACTCCCACTTACAATTAAGAACATGCGGTGTTTGGTTTTCTGTTCTTGTGTTAGATTGCTGAGAATGATGGTTTCCAGCTTCATCCATGTCCCTGAAAAAAGCATGAACTCATCCTTTTTCATGGCTGCATAGTATTCTATGGTGTATATGTGCCACATTTTCTTTATCCAGTCTATCATTGGTGGCCATTTGGGTTGGTTCCAAGTCTTTGCCATTGTGAACAGTCCCACAATAAGCATACTTGTGCATGTGTCTTTATAGTAGAATGATTTATAACCATTTTATTTTTAAAAATGCCAGATCTGGAAAAGTTATAGCTCACCCCCATAACACAATGGCCATGATTCCTGGTTTTTCAATATCTAAAAATGTGTTTCAATACCAATCTGTGGGTCTTTCATCATGTCAGAGTCCTTTCCCATATACTAGCTTTATGGTATTCAGCAAGATATCTCCACTTTCAGAGCTTCAATTTCATCACCCATGATATAGGAATTGGAACGTCTGCTAGTTTTAGGAACATGTAAAGGAACACTCTTAAGATAAAAATTTGTGTAGTGGTAGAAGGTAATTTTAACATAGTGAATAAAGAATAAGATGAAAAATTCTTCTCTTAGCCTACATTTAACAGTTATTCAGGAGAGAATTAAAGCCCCAGGTAGAGGTGCTAAATCAACCCTGACCGAAGGTTTGCATACAAATATGTACAATCATGGTATTTTAAAAATGCAATGACTTTTACCTACATTTAGATAATTTCACAAACCATATGACCTTGTGCTGCAGTTGTAAGGCACACATATTATTGAATGTCCAAGGCAAAGTGGAATTAAATTCAGAAAAAAAAGATAGTCTTTTTGTTGAACTGTTATGTCTTTGGAAAGAATCTTATTCATTCTCTGTTAATATACTTAAGTGTTTGCAAAGGTTGGAGAGAGAAAAGAGTGCTCATATTGGAAAGAAATGTTTGCTGGCTGTTTCCACTGTAAATTTATTTAAAATGCATTTCTCTAAGTGGCTACAAAGTGGGGTCAAATAATGGAAAGTCCTGTTTCATATTGTAGCTATTAAAAACAACAACAAACAAACAAGCAAAAACAGTAATAGAGCTGGAAGCAGAGGGAAAATTTAACTTGTGTGCCCCCAAAAATGTTTTTTAGAATTTGTTTTGAATAATAAAAGTCTCTCAAGAAGAAGATCCTTTTTGTTTTTCTCTTCTTCCATACAGTTTATGCTTATTGTGAATTATCTGAATCAGACTCTGATAGTATAATTGGCTCCATAAAACAAAGCACATATGTGAAATTCATCTCAGCATTCTCTCACCCATGAGAATAATACAATAGTTGGGTTTTATACCCTGGTGCATGTTCTATGCAGAATGCTTTAGCAGGTTCATGAGTCTCTTCTGTATTCTTGACTCCACTTCTATTACTACCCTTCACCACAGAGGACTTCATGTCTTAGTGCACTCAATGGGCCAATTTCTTGTACAACTTGAGATGAAGATTGAGGAAATGGATTGCAAGAGCTCCATCCCTCTTTCCCATTGCAACATTGTTTCTATAAAATTTACAATATCAGCAGATCAGATTTAACTAGCTAATGCAATTTCTTTAATGAAAAAGGTCAATTTAATATCAGAATATGCATAACTCAAAGGAGAATGATATAAAAATTTGAGCTAACTTGGCTTCCTTAATGTCTGAAGGAAAGCATCTACAGGTTGAAATTAATGGGAGGAACCAAAGAAATCCCAGATAGAATCTTCTTTTATGCTTAATTCAGTCCCCTGCCATCAGCTCCACATAAATTCTCTAAGTATCTTCTTCTTCAAGTTTCACTTTCTGAAAATTATTCGCTGCTACCACAAAAATTTTGCTACATTCCAAATAGATATATTGATTCTTACAACATTTCTGTAGCTCACATTCAGTTTTATAGTGTAAGTTAGGGAACCTCAAGTTTCAGCTGAAGGGAAAACAAAAGGGGAAGATATTCCTTAATGTCATTTTTAGTTTTCCCATTTGTGAGATGTATGTACCTGTTGACTGCTTTAACCCAAGCATTCGTAAATGTTGGCGTGGATTGTAGTCACTAGGAGTGCTTGTTAAAAATAACTCTAGCCACAGAATTTAAGATTCACTAGGTAATATAGTTTGACTGTGTCCCTACCCAAATCTCATCTTGAATTCCCACATGTTGTTGGAAGGACCTGATGGGAGGTAATTGAATTATCAGGGCAGGCCTTTCCTGTGCTGATCTCATGATAGTGAATGAGTCTCATAAGATCTGATAGTGCGATAAGGGGAAACCAGTTTTGCTTGGCTTTCATTGTCTCTTTGCCTGCTGCTATTCATGTAAGATATGATTTCTTCCTCCTTGCTTTCCACCATGATTGTGAGGCTTCCCCGGCCATGTGGAACTGTAAGTCCAATTAAATCTTTCTTTTGTGAATTGTCCAGTCTTGGGTATGTCTTTACGAGCAGTGTGAAAACAGACTAATACAGTAAATTGGTACCAGTAGAGTGGGGCTCTGCTGAAAAGATACCTGAAAATGTAGAAGTTACTTTGGAACTGGGTAACAGGCAGAAGTTGGAACAGTTTGGAGGACTCAGAAGACAAGAACATGTGAGAAAGTTTGCAGTTCCCTAGAGACTTGTTGAATGGCTTTGCCAAAAATACTGATAGTGATACGGATAATGAAACCCAGACTGAGGTGGCCTCAGATGAACATGAGAAACTTGGTTGGAACTGCAGCAAAGGTGATTCTTGTTATGTTTATCAAAGAAACTGGCAGCACTTTGCCCCTGCCCTAGAGACTTATGGAACTTTGAACTTGATAAAGATGATTTAGTATATCTGGTAGAAGAAATTTCTAAGCAGCAAAGCATTCAAGAGATGACTTAGGTGATATTAAAGGCATTCAGTTTTATAAGGGAAGCAGAGCATAAAATTTTGAGAAATTTTCAGTCTGACAATGTGTTAGAAAAGAAAAACCAATTTTCTGAGAAATTCAAGGTGGCTGAAAAAATTTGAGGAGCCAAATCTTAGTCCCCAAGACAATGGGGAAAATGTCTCCAGGGCATGTCAGAAGTCTTCATGGCAACCCCTCCCATCACAGGCCCAGAGGCCTAAGAGGAAAAAATGGTTAGTTTTTCTAGGCCCTTTGTCCCCATGCTGTGTGCAGCCTGGGGACTTGGTGCCCTGTGTCCCAACTGCTCCAGCTGTGGCTAAAAGGGGCAAACATAGAGCTCAGTCTGTGTTTTCAGAGGGTACAAACTCCAAGCCTTGGCAACTTCTGTATGGTTGTGACCCTGTGAGTGCACAGAAGTCAAGAATTGGGGTTTGGGAACCTTTGCCTGGATTTCAGAGGATGTACGGAAATGCCTGAATGCCCAGCCAGAAGTTTGCTGCAGGGGTGGGGTCCTCATGGAGAACCTCTGCTAGGGCAGGGCAGAAAAGGAATGTGGGGTTGGAGCCCCCACACAGAATCCCTACTGGGGCACATGTAAATCCATGTGTGAGGACTTACACATGGAAGTGTAAGTCCAATTAAGCCTCTTTCTTTTGTAAATTGCCCAGAATTGGTTGTGTCTTTATCAGTAGCATGAAAACTGACTAATACAGTAAATTGGTGCCAGTGGAGTGGGGTGCTGCTGAAAAGATACCCAAAAATGTGAGGCAACTTTGGAACTGGATAACAGGAAACTCTGCTAGGGAAGTGCAGAAGGGAAATGTGGGGTCAGAGTGCCTACTGGGGCGCCACCTAGTGGAGGAGTGAGAAGTGGGCCATCATTCTCCAGACCCCAGAATGGTATATCAACTAACAGCTTGCGCCATGCACCTGGAAAACCTGCAGACACTCAATGCCAGCCTGTGAAAGCAGCTTGGAGGGAACAATATGCTGCAAAAGCACAGGGGAAGAGTTGCCCAAGACCATGGGAACCACCTCTTGCCTCAGCATTACCTGGATGTGAGACATGGAGTCAAAGGAGATCATTTTGGAGATTTGACTGCTCCACTGGATTTTGAACTTGGATGGGGCCTGTAACCCCTTTGTTTTGGCCAATTTCCCCCACTTGGAATGGCTGTATTTAGCCAATGCCTCTACCTTCCATTGTATCTAGGAAGTAACGAACTTGCTTTTGATTTTAAAGGCTCATAGGTGGAAGGGATTTGCCTTGTCTGGGATGAGACTTTGGATTGTGGACTTTTGAGTTAATGCTGAAATGAATTAAGACTTTGGGGGACTGTTGAGCAGGCATGATTGTTTTTGAAATTTGAAGACATGAGATTTGGGAGGGGTCAATGGTGGAATAATATGGTTTAGCTGTATCCCCACCCAAATCTCATTTTGAATTCTCACATGCTTTGGGAGGGACCTGGTGAGAGGTAATTGAATTATGGGGGCTGGTCCATCCTGCACTGATCCCATGATAGTGAATGAGTCTCACGAGATCTGATGGTTTCATAAGGAGAAATCTGTTTCACTTGGCTCTCATTCTCTCTTTGCCTGCTACCATATTTCCCATACTATTCTCCTGATAATGAGTAAGTCTCGTGAGATCTGATGGTTATTATAAGGCATAGTTTTCCTGCACAAGCTCTCTTTGCTTGCTGTCATCCATGTAAGACCTGATTTGCTCTTCTTTGGCTTCTGCCATGATTGTGAGGCTTCCCCAGCCATATGGAACTGTAACTCCAATTAAATCTCTTTTTTTTAATTGCCCATTTTTGGGTATGCCTTTATCAGCAGCGTGAAAACTGACTAATACAGCTACTTTAATGTAAACTCATCTACCAAGGGCAGTCTCTGTACTGGTTGAGAACTCAGATTCTCCAGTTTAAAGTCTAATACCTCAACTTATTAGCTATGTAACACAGACCAACTCACTTACCTTTATGTACAGGGTAAGAGGAAATAATAGTATTTTCCATGGAGAATTATTGCAAGGATTAAATGAGATAATGGGTGTCAAGAACTGAGAACAATGGCTGGAACAATATTGTGTCAAAGGTAACATTTCATTCTCAAGAAACATTCTGCCCTTTGAAGTCAGTATGTTCCCATTTTCACGGATTTTTACCCATTCAACCATGAGGACTTTCATCTGTATAAAAGTATAATACTGGTTTCATACTGGAAAAGATTTAAAGCTTACAAAGTATTACAGAGACTAATATGGAAAAGCATCATGAATGTAGGTACCATGCAGCCTTATCAAATCATAGCATTTGGCCATATTTGTTTAGAGGGAGATTTTCTCCTAGTCTTTATCATTATCATGCATAATTTATTTATTACCATACATGTATAAATACATAAATATAATATTGCATTGTTTTGTCTGTTCTTACACCTTTATATAAGTTATATTATAAATAAATAATATGTGTATATTCTCAAATTTATTACTAACAACATACTGTTTTGATATTTATGCATACCATTAGATGTAATTATAAATTATAAATACAATGTAGATTATAAATAATGTATTAATTTTCACATTTCATAAGGCAGACACAATTTCTTTGTTCTTTTTTCATTTATGGAATTTTACTTTTCCCAATTATTACAATGTTGCAATGATCATGCCTTATGCTTCTTTCTTTCTCTCTGTCCATATATATTTAGTACGTGTGTATACAGATGTGTTTGTGTGTACACATATGTATATATGTATGTATATGCAAAAGCTCCTTTTGTAAATATACATGCTCCTCTGGAAATTGTATATGCCAGATTATACCAAATAGATGTATCAACTTATACCAGCAATCTATTAGAGCTTCCATTTCTTCATATTCTTGGCCACAATTTGGTATTTTTGTACATTATTATTATTTTTTACCAGTCAAATGGATGTGAAGAGCAGTCTTCTTATTGTAACCTTTTTAGGTGAATGCGGCAGGAGAATATCAAGTTATGTAATCCTTGTGATTGCTCCTGGAATTAGAATGTATACTAATTACATTAAAGGCTATTCCCCTTGATTAAATGCACTTGATTTAAAGAATCCCTCTCATAGAAAGAGTCTAGAGAGTGGGTGGTATTTTTCTGATTGCTCCCATCATAAGTGGTTTAATATATATCATAGAGTTGATCATCACAGCATTCATACAAATAGAGAAGAGACAGTCTCTATTATGCATAGCTAATAAAATTAAAGGTTGAGGGAATTAACAGAAGTTATCCATTGATTAAACTGAACTAGAAAGTCAGCTAAGATGTTATTTATTTCGTAAGCACCAACGGGGAATTCTGAACTATGCCTTTTCCTTTGTCTGGAGGGCACTTACTCTAGTTATCCACCTGGATCAGAAACATATTTTCTCCAAGTCTTTGCTTAAATGTTCCCTTCTCATAAATCCTCCCTAACAACAATCTTCCCATATGTGTTTGTGTATGTATGTGTGTGTGTTTGATAATGTACTCAAGGTTCTTATATAAAATATTATATATCAATGTATATCTGCAAATATCATCAGAGCAAAATATAGTATGTTTTTAAAATAAATAATATATTGTCATTTGTTTATGTTCATTATAGTGGCTTTCAATTTGCAAATTCTTTTTATGTAATCATTCTCTGGAATATTTTATTTTCTTCACAAGTTTGAATTACATTAACAAAAGGATCAAAGGGTAGCTGTACGCACAGATGTCATATCTTTTCAACTAGAATTTTGGCAATGCAGAAAACAACAAAGATTAGAACAAAAGGAGTATAGTGATACATAAGTAAAATCACTAAGCTTAAACTATGCATAAGTAAAACCTCGCCTGCTATAAGGACTTATCCTATGGAGAATTCTGGAGCACTAAAGAAGACTGAATGGTGCTTTCTGCAAAGACTTCAACATGAGGTCTTGGACAAATCAACTAACTTCCAACGTGTGCCAAGGTTAGTGAAGTACTAGGAAAACAAACAAACAAACAAAAAACTCAGAACAAGGTATCTTGTAAGTCATTGTAGAGTATTACTAACCAGTAGGAAAGGAAAAGATAAACACTGTGTGTGTGTGTGTGTGTGTGTGTGTGTGTGTGTGTGTGTGTGTGTGTTGTCTTAGAGGTACAAGAATATGCTTTTCTTCTCTCATTGCATAGTTCAGAATGCTCCCATTTTGGTCTGAGAATTATTCTAACATTATGATTTTTAATATTTTTCCTCTGGCTAATTACCTTGGTAATCTTAAAGAAGCTCAAGTCCTATTTTACATTCCTGGATGTATTGCCACATGAATAGAAGTTCTCATGCAGTGAAAAAAAATAGTGACTCAAAGGCCAGGCATGGTGCCTCACAGCTATAATTCCAGCACTTTGGTTAAGGTGGGAGGATCACTTGAGGCCAGGAGTTCCAGACCAGCCTGGGCAACATCGTTAGACCCCATCTCTACTAAAAATAGTAACAAAAAATTTGCCAGATGTGTTGCATGCCTGTGGACCCAGCTACTCTGGAGGCCAAGGTGGAAAGCTCACTTAAGCCCAGGAGGTCAAGGCTGCAGCAAATCATAATTGTGCCACTGCAATCCAGTCTGGGTGACAGAGAGACTCTGTCTCAAAAATAAACAACCAAACAAACAAATAAATAAATAAATAAATATTTTTTTAAAAAATTAAAAAAATAAATATATAATAGTAAAAAGTGATTAAAAATGGATGGCACTGTTTTCTTTCTTGTCATTGATTTTTCCAATTAAAGAAAAAGGCAATCCATCCTTTCCGCTGTGGCAGGATCACAGATTCTCTGCTGCTGCCTTTCCCTCAGTTTAATATACTGAGGTACTCACCTGGGTAAAGATAAGTCCCCATTACTACCACTTTGATTCTTCTATATGCCTCTAAAAATTTTTCTCCTTAATTTCACAGTCTAACACCACTATCTGAATTTAACACTTGGAAATTATTTTCCAGTTTATTTTCTGAAATACTTTTAACTTTCTACCCATAATACCTTCATAAAACTATCAATGCACCCCTTTTCTTCTGAATTGGCTCATGATATACTTAGTTCGTAAGCTGATTATCTCTGCTTAGTCATTTCATACGTGTCTTAGCAAGTATCTATGGAGGGCGTAGGCAGTGTGTTATGTATTAGGCTAACAATCAATTTTCCATCTGTACTTTGCTGTTCTGGTCAACAAAGTGACGTGTTTCCTGAAACGTTTAGAACACCTATTGAAAAATATAAAAAGTTCTTAGGAAATTAATTTAGTTAAGTCCTTTGCTTACTTAGGGCACTAACATTGAGTTAGAGGCCAGGAACTCAGGATTCTTTTCTGAATTCCAGACTCCTTCAGATTTCTCTGTTATTTAGTTTTATGGACAAGTCTGTCATCATATGTGAGTCTCACCTGTCAACTAACAATGTTTAATTTTTTTCTGAAAGAGTCTGTGTGCTCTTAAGTAAATCTGTTATGTTTTTAAAAGTAATTGTTAGGGGTCATTATTATGATCAGTCATAATGTGTCTGATTCAAAATTAGCCTTTTTGATTCAATAATTCACCTAAGCTTCTTCAAAAATCTCTCTAACCTGTTGGAAAGTGACTATAAAGTGCGGGTGGCTGCAGTGAAGAGTAAAGGGGAGATACATTCTAAACAAGGCCACCAGTGGTACTTTTCTCTCCTAAGCTTTAAAGAATCTCTTAGACATGACTCATTCTCTTTCTGAGAAAGTCTATTTTTTGTATTACTTCTTCTTTCCCCTGTTTTGTTCCAAGATGGTGTCTGAGTAGGTAGAATGGTTTAAAGAGAGAAAAAAAATGTAACAGACATGAATCTGTTCCTTAAGAAATCTCCAAACTGCTGTACACGTGACTGGAGTAATTTACATTCCCACCGACAGTCTATAAGTGTTCCCTTTTCTCTTCAGCCTCGCCAACATCTGTTGTTTTTTGACTTTTTAACAAAAACCATTCTGACTGGTGTGAAATGGTATCTCTTGTGGTTTGAATTTTCATTTCTTTGGTGATTAGTGATGATGAACATTTTTCTATATGTTTCTTGGCCTCTTGTGTGTCTTCTTTTAAGAAGTGTCTATTCATGTCTTTTGCCCACTTTTTAAAGGGGTTATTTGTTTTTAACTTGAGTTGTTTAAATTCCTTGTAGATTCTGGATGTTAGACCTCTGTCAGTTGCATAGTTTGCAAATACTTTCTCCCATTTTGTAGGTTGTCTATTTACTTCCTTGATAGTTTCTCTTGCTGTGCAGAAGCTCTTTAGTTTAATTAGGTTCCACTTACCAATTTTTGTTTTCATTGCAATTGCTTTTGAGGATTTAGCCACAAATTATTTGCCAAGGCTGATATCAGGAAGGATATTTTCTAGGTTTTCTTCTAGGATTTTTATAATTTGAGCAACATGAATGTAGCTGGAGGCTATCATACTAAGCTAAATACTTCAGACACAGAAAACCAAATACCACATGTTCTCACGTATAAATGGGAGCTAAACTTTGGGTACCTGTGGACATAAATATGGCAAGAACAGACACTGAAGACTAATAGAGAAGAGATGGAGGGTAGGGGAGTAAGGGCTGTAAAACTACCTATTGGGTACCATGCTCAGTACCTGGGTGATGAGTTCATTTATACTTCAAACCTCCATATCATGCAATACACCTTTGTAACAAAGCTGCACATCTACCCCTGATTCTAAAATAAAAGTTGAAAGAGAACAAAAAAGGAGAAAAAAATAAATGAGCTCTGTGGTAGCAAAATAATGGGCACCCCAAAATACCCATATCCTAATCCTCAGAACCTTGAAAATGTTAGGTTATGATGCATGGAGGAATTAAGGCTATAGACGGATTTAACCTTGCTAATCAGCTAACTTTGAAATGAAGACGTTATTCGTGGTTATTTGGGTGAGCCCAATGCAATTACAAGGATCCTTGTAAGTTAAAGAGAAAAGCGGGAGAGTAAGTATCAGAGTGATACAGGGTGAAAAAGATTCCACCAACTGTAGCTGACTTTGATGATGAATGGGGACCATTAGTCAGACGGCCCCTAGAAGCAGGAATGGCCAAGAAAATGAATTCTCATCTAAAGGCTCCGGAGAACTGCAGTCATGCTAATAACTTGATTTTAGCTCAGTGAGACCTAGTTCAGACATCTGACACTTAGAATGATAAAATAATACATTTATGTTGTTTCAGTCCATTCAGTTTGGGGTAATTTGTTACAGTAGCAAGAGGAAACTAATACAAGGCCCATACCATATTATTTATTTATTTATTTATTTATTTATTTATTGAGGTGGAGTCTCACTCTGTCACCCAGGCTGGAGTTCAGTGGCTCAATCCTGGCTCACTGCAACCTCCATCTCCTGGGTTCAAGTGATTCTCCTGCCTCAGCATCCTGGGTAGCTGAGATTACAAGTGTGTGCCACCTCATCTGGCTAATTTTTGCATTTTTAGGAGAGACAGGTGTTTCACTATGTTAGCCAGGCTGGTCTTGAACTTCTGACCTCAAGTGATCTGCCCACCTTGGCCTCCCAAAGTGCTGGGATTACAGGCGTGAGCCACCACACCCTGCCGTTTCTTTTTTTTTTTTAATCTTTACTCCTCACTGTAGTGAAACAGTCTAGTCTAACTGATCACCATTGAGGCACAACTGGTTCCATCTGGCCTTTCCAGGCATCATGCTAGATCTTATCACCAGGGTCTATGGTCTCCACTGTTTATCTCTGGCACAAAGTCCCTGCACTGTTGACTTTGTGTCCTTATCCACTGGCCATCTCAAGACCTCTCTTTTGTCTTACTGGAGTATGACACATCCATGCTACATGCAGACCAAGGGAATCCGGGAGTTATGCTGTATGCTCATGAATCTAAACATCCCTCTTGGTGGTGCTGGGACATCATTGCCCAGGTTTGGGGTTTTTTGTTGTTGTTGTTGTTGCTATTTTGTTATCTCCATAGTTTTCAAGTGGAAAGCTAAGCAGATGGTCTTTCAGCTCGAGGTTTCCCATGAATTTCTCTGTCTTAGTGAGGATAGATCAGAGTTCTAATTACCTGTTTCCTATGTCACTGCTTTACTTCTCATTCTCCCAATGCTCTAAAGCTTAAAGAAATGTGCTTCTTACACCAACCTTTCTTTTTATCATACTCTGGATTCCTTCCATCTTTAATTTGTAGATAGTAAAATATGGTGGGCAAGCTTGAATGTCAGTATGTCAAAGGCAGTTAAGTTAATTTCTAATGTGCTTTCTTCCCAACGTAGCCTGATTTTCAAAATTAGTGTTTTGATAGGGGCTGAGGAATTTTTACTTCAGAGGCCTAAACAAGAATTTGATTACTTATTTCCCTTTGCATTCATGCTGTGCAATTCTTATCCTTCATGAAACAAATAGATGCCTCCATAATATTATTAATGGGGATGGTAAAATACAAGAAAATTAAAAGAGAAAAGCTCTCGATTAGTTTTTCCATTCCACCCAATATGTAGAGTTTTATTTTTCAGTACGCGTATAGGCTAATTATTTCAAAATAAAGTAGAGATTATATAACTGTGAGAAGCAGTGATGACGGCTATTATTTAAAATGCTTCCATATCCTTAAAATATGTATTAGTGATTATGCTTGTTATTAATCTTAAATTAAATAACATGCTTCAGTTTTAAATTAGAAAATTCAAAAGAGTTTATTAAATTCAGGCTCTACATATGGTATTTATTATACCAAAGTCGTGATAGACATATTTCGTAAGGTCCTTGATTAAACTGGATTTGCAAAATGATGGTGCTAGTGCAGACCATAAGAAATCACTTAATGCATTCCACTGAATCCCTGACGTACCATTTATAAACATGCTCAAAAAGATTGCCTTCAACCCTTTAGACAACACTATCATGTCTTTAGTGTTAGGAGGCTATTTCTAAGCAAATGGAAACTTTTTCTTTTCTATCACTTGTATATCCCCTGTAAGATATACTTTGATTATTGAAGATCATTTCATCTCTGCTTCTCCTCTACATTTTCTTCTTCTGTAGAGGTTCTTTTTTTGTGTGTGGAAATATTTGAGTCAAATATGTCTAATTTTACAGAAAGACCGTATGACAACAATCATAATAATTCAATCCTGATAACATTTAATGGTCCTTTAATTGACAGCCATTAGTTAAGTTACTTTGGTAGTAGAAGCAAAACAAAGCAGAATTATTGACCAGTCTCAGAGTAGTCCTGACTTTCTGCTCCACATAAACATAAATGACACTGCACACAACCGCACACAACTATGGCTCTTATTGTTAACCTCCATGTTCCCATTTTTACCTGTTTTTTTTTTTTTTCCTCTTTACCTTTGGACCAATATTTAACTACCTATAAAACCTCTCTATTTGTCTGACATCTGATTTGATATGTCCCAGTTAGCACTATTTTCCCCCTCCTTTTAACTCTCACATTTGCTTCTTTATCTTGTTTCTGATATCTTAGTTAATGGTTACTATACTGCTAGCCATTCTAAGTAGAAAACTCAGTTATCTTTGTGGTAGCACCGCTGAATACATGCTCAGACACATGAGGAAGTCCGTCCAGTATCAGCAAAACTGACTCAACCAGCCTGCCAGGTGAATGCAAATATACACACAAAGCCGTGGTTGAGCAGCCGTTTCCCAAGGACTGTGTAGATCTGAGAGCAAAATAAATGCCTGTTGGTGGAAATCCCTAAGAGCTGGGTGTTTGCAATGTAGCTAATACAACCATTTTGCCTTCCTCTCTCCTTTACCGTCCATATCTTTTTTTATTTTTTATTTTTATTTTTTTTTTTTTCTGAAACGGAGTCTCGCTCTGTCCCCCAGGCTGAAGTGCAGTGGCCAGATCTCAGCTCACTGCAAGCTCCGCCTCCCGGGTTTTACGCCATTCTCCTGCCTCAGCCTCCCGAGTAGCTGGGACTACAGGCGCCTGCCACCTCGCCCGGCTAGTTTTTTGTATTTTTTAGTAGAGACGGGGTTTCACTGTTAGCCAGGATGATCTCGATCTCCTAACCTCGTGATCCGCCCGTCTCGGCCTCCCAAAGTGCTGGGATTACAGGCTTGAGCCACCGCGCCCGGCCCGTCCATATCTAATGAGTTACTGAGTCCTCCACATTTAATACCCACTGGTAATTTGAATCCATACCCCTTTTCTCTATACCTATTATCACTACTTAAATTCAGTGCCTCACATATTTTTTCCTCCTAAGCTATTACTAGATAAAAATTACTGATAACCTCTGCTTGTGTTGTTTCCCACTCTACTGAATTCTCTACATGAATCGAAGTGGCAGTATAACGTAGTGGTTAAGTGTTCAAATTCTGGATTTGAATCCCTGCTGTGCTACTTAGCAGCTCTATAATTTGGAGCAAGTCACTAATCCCACTTGCCTCACTTTTTTTTTTTTAATCTGCAAAATTTGTATAATTATGGTACCTGCCTCATAGAGCACTCAGAATATATTTTCTTAATTAGAACACTATCTGGCAAATAATTAACATTTAGTTGCACAGCATAATTTTTAAATATACATTGATCATGTTGCCAAGAACCTGTATATTTCATGGAACATGTTTTCAGCAAAATATTCACCCAAAGGATTTATAACCGAACACATTTACAAACCATTCATAAAATATCATTCTTTTCTTTAGAAGGAGTCTCACTCTGTTGCCCAGGCTGGAGTGTAGTGGCATGATCTCGGCTCACCTCAAGTTCTGCCTCCCAGGTTCACGACATTCTCCTGCCTCAGGCTCCCGAGTAGCTGGGATACAGGTGCAAGACACCATGCCCAGCTAGTTTTTTTGTATTTTTTAGTAGAGACGGGGTTTCACCATGTTAGCCAGGATGGTCTCGATCTCCTGACCTCGTGATCTGCCCACTTCGACCTCCCAAAGTGCTAGGATTACAGGTGTGAGCCACCGCACCTGGCCCCAAATACCATTCTTGAAGTAAATAGAATTATAATGATGAACTATTCACTTCTGGTTTGTGTTAGAAAAGCAACAAATTAGATTCAACTGCTGCTACTGAAAAGAAGAGTTCCTACACAACTGAAAAAGGAAGCATGCCAGGATTGAAAGAAAGCAAAAATGAGCAGGTCCATTCTTTCTCTATCAGTTCCCCTTTTTCCCTCTAGTACACTTTAAGGGGGAACCAGCTTTTCCAGGAGGAAGAAGGTATTTTGCAGTCTAGGAGCTTATGTCACAAAGCAGAGTATAGAGTGATTGATTTAGAGTTGAGACACAGTAGATTAATATTTCTCACAGAATATAAAGAACACACTCCAAATATAATAGACTTTAATCAGAAGGATAAAATTGACAAGAAGATATATAAAACATTAATTAAGAATTCTAAACATGCTAAAAGATAAATATTAAGAGATTGACAGAGGTCTTAAAAGGTTTGTGAAAATATTGATATGCTTTATGAGATCCTTGATACATTGATGGATCTTGCATATATTCCATATCAGTGTCTGAAATTGAATATTCTCGTTAAAGCACTTGCAACTATTTTCAGTAAATCAGTGATTAGAATTTCAGAAAATTGGTGATGCAACAAAATAAGTTCCAGGAAATTGATTTTTCTCAGTTGACCTATTTAGTGTTCAATACATGTTTGCCATCATCATCTTTTATTATTATGATTATGATTATTATTATTAACAACACACAGTGGTCCAAATGCATTGGAATAAAATGCATACATGTAATGTCAATTTCTCCAGTCTTCAATATATATCCCTCTGTGAGTAACTTCATGCTTTCGAGTGACAGTTTAACTTTTTTAGTAAATAGTAACATCCAAAATTTTCAGTTCATGTCACTTTCTCTTTGAAAATTTCCTGAAACTCTTTGGGAGAGCTAATTAGTTCCTCTTCTGAATTCTCATTCTGCACATTTTATTATGATTGCATTTATAACATATTACTAGAGCTTTGTGGTTTTGTGGGATTCTTTTTTTTCCTTTTAAAATTGCTGGATTCTTAAAAGCAATAAGTTTTACTTTCTTTCCTATTTGCAGGCAAAAGTACAATATCTAGAACATAGAAGCTCAATAAATATTTGTTGAAAAAAAGACTGGTATAATCTAAAGTTGTCTTCAAAAGTTAAGCAAGTAGTTTTCATAATATGATGTGCATCATCAATCTAACATAGGGGTTCTCCAACTGTGACCCCTACAGGCAAATTCAGCTGCCTCCTGCTTTTGTAAATAAAGTTTTGCCAAAACACAGCACCCTCATTCATTTATGTATTGTCCATGGCAACTTTCAAGCTAAAATGGCCAAATTTTGTAGTTGCTACAGAGATCATATGGCACACAAAGCCTAAAATATTTATTAAAAGTTTGCCTCCTGGATTCAAATGATTACAGTGGTGTCATTAGTATCAACTCCCTCCACACACCCCCACGTGATGGAACTTGCTGGAGAATAGTAATTCAGAGAAATCAGGATGGAGGTTCTTGAAAGTTCATCATTATCAGAAGAATAAGCAGGTCCCACATATTCATCAGCATTGTTAAACTTAACTCACTTAACTAGCTCAACTTATGTTTTCCTTTCCACATAGTTTTCCACCCATATGGAAGTGCTTTCATCTTTATTTTATATGTAATTATTATGGCACAGTTCTCCAGATTATAGAAAATGTGGTCTCTTTTTTATTATTTAAATCAGAACTAATTAAATACTCCTTGTATTAGTTTATTCTCATGCTGCCCCCAATAAAGACATACCCGAGACTGGGTAACTTATAAAGGAAAGAGGTTTATTTGACTCACAGTTCAGCATGACTGGGGAGGCCTCAAGAAACTTACAATCATGGCGAAAGTGGAAGAAAACATATCCTTCTTCACAACGTAGCAGTAAGGAGAAGGAAGAATAAGCAAAAGGGAGACAAGCCCCAAAAGAACTCGCTTATTACCATGAGAAGAGCTGCATGGGGGTAATCGCCCCCATGATTAAATTACTCCCCACCGGGTCTCTCTCAGGACACACGGGGATTATGGGAACTACAAGTTAAGATGTGATTTGAGCGGGGGATACAGCCAGATCATATCACTCCCTTTTCTTCTCCTCTGGTGGGTCAGCACCTCTATAGTAATCACAAATCTCCAGGATGCTTACTCACATAATTACATTCTCATCATTCAGCCCCGCAAATGGAGTTAGAACTCACCTTGAAGCTACAGGGTGCCACAAGCATTGCTGGAAATTAGTTGCCCCAGAATGAGCCCTCACCCTGTTGTGTTCCTAAAATGATGTAAGCAGTAGTTATCTGATCAATTCAAAGTGATTCTGTACTCACTACTTTCGTAATTGTTATTGTCACTGGAGTATGAAGGCCGGACATAACCTGAGAATTAGCCCTGCTTATAAGTTACATCTTGTCTCTTTCTGCATAACTGTGTCAAACTTCCTTACGATGAGGTCTTCTCATTTGAGTTGTATGATATCTAAACACTCCAGTACTGGTTAGGTACAAAATATTTGTAGTAGTCAAGATTCTCTAGAGAAAAGCAACTAATAGGATAAAGACTGATGATAGATTGATTGATACATACATGCATACATACATACATATATACATAAACATATATGAGAGAAGATTTATTTTGAAGATTGGTTTATATAATTATGGAGGCCATGAAATCCCAGCCTTCTGAAAGCTGGAGAATCAGAAAAGATAGTGGTATAATTCAGTTCTGGGTCCAAAGATCTAAGAACCAGGAGAGCCAATGCTGTAAGGGAGTCCCAAGGCCCCAGATCTCCCTGATATCTAAAAACAGAAGATAAATGTCCCAACTCAAACAGAGAGAGAGGGGGAATTTGCCCTTCTTCTGACTTTTTATTCTATTCAGGCTCTCAACAGACTGGATGATGCCTGCCCACACTGCTGAGGGTGGATCTTCCTTACGAAGCCTACTAATTCCAATGCCAATCTCTTCCAGAAACACCTTCACATACATGCCCAGAAATAGTATTTTATCAGCTATCTGGGCATCCCTTAACCTAGTCAAATTCACACATACAATTACCCTCCGTAGTGTTAGTCCTGGCTCCAAGTATTTTACAGAGAAAGCACTGGAGAACCTGCTTTTGCCATCAAATGGAACCCAGGTTAATGCTGTTTCATGCACTACTTAGACGATCACCTTTTGCCATTATGCTGGTCAGGGCATATACTTTAACTCTGGGCAGCGAAGGAAGAGATGTGCTTTCCTCCACCACCTCCAACCAACACAGACTTGGATTCATGGACTCTTGGCTCTTTATAGCCTTTCCCCTCAGCAAATTCACGATACTATGATGGCTGTGCCAGTAAAGGTATTCAGATTTGGTCATGTTTGACTGTTATTTGTCTGCCCTCATAACAGACTAGTCTTCATTGCTTATAAATCTAGGTTACATACTACCTCAGTTAACTTATCTTTTGGAGTATTTTTGGTTCCATTTTCTGTCAGATAACCTTATTTAGAACCCATATCAATCCATCCAGAAATATTCTAGTAACCCTATCTCCCAAAACAATATTGTTGAAATCCTTCTTCATCCTTTTTGCAGTTTTGCTTAATGTCTTTTTGACAGCTTTGGTGTCTTACATACCGTGTGGTAAAAGATGGGACACTCTCAATGTTAAGCCAAAATACTGTTTTTTTATAATCTTCCCTGGGACTAGGGTGCTAATTTTATATAATGGAACCAATGGAATAAATAATTCCTTCCCAAGAAACAAAGATAAACTGTTCTGAATTAACTTGTTCTCTTGGTCTCTTGGCACAGGAGGAGTTACACATTTAAAATGTGACAGGAAAAAGTACAAAAATGTAACAACAATTACAAATATATATATATGTGTGTATATACATACACATACACATACACACATATATATGTATATATATACTCTGTCATTTCAGAAACATTATTATATAAAGAAACTAAAGTAAATTCAGAAAAAGAACCATTTTTCACAGGTTACATAAAATGTGCCTCTATATACAGACCTGTTTAAAATTAACTAACTGCATTTGGACAAATGTTTATAAACTGGTTTGGAGCAGCACATTGCTCAAATCTAACAGCGCTATGAGCTTTGGCTTCTTTTAGTCACCTGATCTTTGTGGTTCTTTTTCAATATCTTCCTTTATCTTGGATTTATTGAATTATCTCTACAAGAAGTCCTGGATAGAGCTTGCCATTGTAAATAAATAAATATTGTAAAATTTCTTTTAGAAAAACCTAATTTTTATTGAAAAATGTTAGTTGAAAAACGTCCTAAATAATTTGGAATTTTGAACTGCCTACTTGCCCATACTGTTAATTGGTTTATAAATAGAATCAGAGAGAATTGTTCGGGAATTAAGAAAGAAAAACCCAAAAAGAAGTTTGCATGCCCTTTCTGGTGTATTCAACTGGCAGAAATTGTTTGGGGGAGTAAAGAGCTGCTGCTGCCTAGAAACGAATTAAAATTACACTGTGAAAAGGACCCAGATTTCATGTTTTCCAATACGTGTTTTCCCCAACTCTATCTCTTTAAGAAAGAAGAGCTTTGTATTGTCCAAGGAAGTCACCTTATAAAAACCCAGCTAGAAATCCTTTGGTATGCACTAGCCTCATTTTCCAAGATCCTGGGCAGTTGTAATGGGTGTGGACCATGTGTGTCATGATTAGTTTTCTCTTTTTCATATTTTGACATCCACTTTATGTAGTCCTAGAGGCATGAGAAATAGGCCATCTATTTATCTGATGTTTGACGAGTCATTAATCTTTTTTTGGATTTCAGTTTCCTTATTAATTGAATAAAGGTATTTGGTGACCAATAATTATTTGTGGCATTGATGGCCCAATAAAATGGTATTATTCTATGAGAATTAAAAGGTTTTGGAACTTCTTACTCATCACTGAAGGTAGTAAACATGAAGGCTACTTAAAACGTGTATCAGAAATGATAAACTCTGGAGAATTTAGCCTCCCCATTGCTTTGGAGAAATGTCATAATAGCACAGGTAAAATGCAGATCATCACTGGACAAGAGAGCAAATTTGAACAGATGTTGTATAAATATCATGAAGATCTCAGGAGATAAAACAGAGAAAATCTGTGAAGCAAACAAAGCTGCATAGCCCAAAACTGAAAAGAAAAAAAAAAAAGATAGACAAAAGAATATATAATGTAGTAATGTTAAGGAAAACTAATGGAGAATATGTTCATGATACAGGAAACATCATGTAATTATTACATAAAATGACAAATATAGTATCTTAGCCCAAGGACAAGTAGTATCTAGGTTGTCTTGGTCCTGGCCTACATTACTATTTTATCACTAAATATTTCTCCCACTCTGATCTCTGCTCCGCATCTCGCTTTGACTTTCACATGATAGAAAGGAATGGACTGGTTTTGAATTTTTTCCATGTATCATGAATCGTATGTGATGTTTTATATATATTATTTTATCAAATTATCAGACCAATAGTATACACTGCAGATGGAGACTGTTTTCATTTTATAGAAAAGGAAATCTGAGTCTTGCTAGAAAGACACACAAGGAAAGTCATACCACTAATAAATCACGTTAAGAATTTGAAACTAACTTTGATATCTAAATCTATGTACCCCTCTCAATAACTTTCATAAAAATGGAGAGAGTTATGCTGTGTTTAAGTCGCATTTTCTAGATTAGTGAAATATAATATTCAATTATGAGATCCAATGTTTTCACATTTTAATATAAATTATGCTCTGTCTTAATTGATGACAGTCGTAGTTAAGGATAATTTTTAATTCTCTCATGGTACATGAAGCAATGTTTTTAAAAAAATTCAATGGTGTTTTAGATTTTGTGAAGTGTGGTAACATTTACTTCATTAGAAGTGAATTCAAATGAAATAGGCAGCATTAATTTCTTACAATTGGTGAACTGTGAAAAGTTAAGACACTTTCTTCTGTGTTCACAGAAAAATAAGAAGTAGAGAATCTCTGCCACCTCTTCTCCATTGTCTGGTATTTATCACCAACATCAGTACTCTTACACAAATGGGCTGATTGACCAAAGAAAAATAAAGGAGCCTTGAATCAAATTATTTAAGTGTAAGCTTCATATTACATGACGACTCTTAATCAAGATGTTTTGGTTTTAGGTAAGGTAAAAATATTAAGGAAATCTTTTAAGCTGTGCCTGTGGAACTTCAGAATAGTTATGGTTACTTACAATAAATAAAAGCTGAAATTATGTATATACAATTATAATTTTCTTTAATAAATTAAACCCTTTTTGCTCATATATAGAGTCTGCATTTAAATTTAGTTCACTATTGGTTGTGGTTAATCCTACATGTCAACTGAATTATCTGTATTGCCTAACTCTGTGGGATCTGTTGTAGCACTCCATAAATGTTATGTTGAATGAAAGAATTTTCAAAGACTCACTTTTCCCCCTAAGTCAAGAAATGCATAGAAGCATACAATAGACTTAGCTTAAACATCACTAACTTTACAGTAATGAAGAAAAAAGATTAAAAGCCACTGTAATATGTTGAGTACTTTCTATGTCGACAATATTATATGAAAATTTTACACCTAACTAAATCTTCTCAACAATCCCGGCAGTAATGATCTCCATTTTACAGAGGGCAAACTGAAACTTGAAGAGTTAATATAACTTGCAAAAATTCCTGCAACTCTCCTTCACTTAGCAATGATTTATTGAACACCTATGAAGAGCCAGGCACTGTTGTGAACACTAATCTGATGGTGAAACAATTAAATGTAAGGAGCACACATTGCACGTGTCTTACAGGTAGAAGACCAGTCAGATATATCAGACAGCACTGTGTTTCAAGTCTGAGTATTGAGATAATTTCCATAGTTTATTTGATAGTAATTACATCACTAACACCAGTTTAAAAAGTTGTTTTGGTTGTACTTAAAAGAAATATGATCAAGATCCCAAGAACACTGTCACTTCTGATGTGCCTTGATAGATATACACAAATAAATACTCTAGTTTGGTAAAGGCAAATGTATACTCACTGTAACGGTTTAAGGTTTTGGGTCCAAGTACTTGTGTTGTCACCTCTTTAGCAAATCTCCATTTTGCCTCCACCTTTTGCCAGAGTTCATCTTTCTTTTAGGGTAAAGTGAGCAGAGAAGAAGCCTGAACTCCCTCAGAGTATGAGGCCTACAAAGAAGGCCTGTGTGGACAGGCTGTTCTTGTCTACTGTTAACCCAGTATGCTTAAAAGTCAGGTGTTAGTAGTCATGGCTGGGGGCGGTGGCTCACACCTGCAATCCCAGCACTTAGGGAGGCTGAGGCAGGCAGATCACCTGAGGTCAGGAGTTCAAAACCAGCCTGGTCAACATGGAGAAACTACGTCTCTACTAAAAATACAAGAATTAGTGGGTGTGGTGGTGCATGCCTCTAATCCCAGCTACTTGGGAGGCTGAGACAGGAGAATTGCTTGAACCTGGGAGTCAGAGGTTGCAGTGAGCCGATACTGTCTGGGCAACAGAGCCAGACTCTGTCTCTCCAAAAAAAAAAAAAAAAAGGTCTGTTAGTCATGAAGTTTTTGTCCATGCCTATGATGCCCTGAATGGTATTGCCTAGGTTTTCTTTTTGGGTTTTTATGGTTTTAGGTCTTATGTTTAAGTCTTTAATCCATGTTGAGTTAATTTTTGTATAAGGTGTAAGGAAGGGGTCTAGTTTCAGTTTTCTGCATATGGCTAGCTAGTTTTCTCAACACCATTTATTAAATAGGGAGTCCTTTCCCCATTGCTTGTTTTTGTCAGGTTTGTCAAAGATCAGCTGGTCGTAGGTGTGTGGTGTTATTTCTGAGGCCTCTGTTCTTTTCCACTGGTGTGTATATAAATATATATATCCCATGTATTTATATATATACATACCATATATATACACACCATATATACACTATATATACACACGGTATATATATACACACACACTATATATATAAACATAATATATATAAATATAAATATATATATATCTGTTTTGGAACCAGTTCCGTGCTGTTTCGGTTACTGTAGCCTTGTAGTATAGTTTCAAGTCAGGTAGCATGATGCCTCCAGCTTTGTTCTTTATGCTTAGCATTGTCTTGGCTATACAGGCTCTTTTTTGGTTCCATATGAAATTTAAAGTCATTTTTTTTTTTCATTCTGTGAAGAATGTCAATGGTAGCTTGATGGGGATAGCATTGAATCTATGAATTACTTTGGGCAGTATCACTATCTTCACGATATTGAGCATGGAATGTTTTTCCATTTATAAAAATTGCTAGATTCTTTGATGTGTGGAATATGAATCATGGGATAGAGAATTAGCAACAAAAATGAAAGATGAATTATATTACAGATGTTAGTAGGCAAGATGGAAAATTAGTATATAATCTGCAAGATACATGAAGTATGAATTTGTTATATGTTCCTTGTTAGTCTATTTACTAATGTATGTTTAACTTAATCTTTGCTAGAGTTTATTAGTTTCTAATACACATTTAGTGCAATCTATGCTAATGCTTATCACACTGAATTGTTAGTGATTGCTACTGCTGTCTGTTTTCCTTAAGGCTGTGTGATTGTTAAGTATGTCTTTTTGTCTTATTTTCACTATATTTCAATATATAAATTAAGAAATTAGAAAAATATTTTCCCATAGGAGTATCTTAATCTTCCTTGTCAATCAGGAAATATCCAAATTCAAAGGGATATAATGTTCATACTACAGATAAATTTTTGTTGTTGTTATTGTTCTTAATTTAGGGTTCTACATGAATCTACATGGCTGCTCAGGTTGGGCTTTTATCTTTTCCTGAAACTCAGCTGTTAGTGCATACAAAAACACAAGGAAACTGTTTGAAATTTAGACAGAATTAGAGAAGTAAAATCAAGTTTTAATTAATGTTTCTAATTGAAAGCAGGAAGGAGTATAAATAATCTTTAAAAAGTACAATTGACTTGGGAATTTACACATCAGCTACACATATTGAGTTTTTAAAGGTTAAATTTGGTAGAGAGTGACAGGAAAATACAAATAATTGTGGCTTAAGTGAGAGAAAAGTTCACTTATCTCTCACAACAGGTGTGGAAGTAGATGATCCAGAGAAATTTGGTTCAGTCCTCTGTGGTGTCAGGCACCTGGCTCTCTCTTTTGAGTCCATTATGCATAGCCTTCATTCCTAAATTTGTTTCATCCTCCAAGGTGGCCACTCTTGATGAAACCATTCATCTGCATTTTACCAAGTAGGAAGGAAAAAAAGAGAAGGATAAGAATGCTTTGTCTCCTTTTAAGAAGTCACCTAGCATCTGAACACACAGTTCTCATAAGTTGTTGGCGGACGCTAAGTGTTATGGTAAAAACTTCATGCAAAGGAGCCTGGGAAATGCAGAATTTGTTCCAGATGGTCATTTATGCTGCTGAAATTCAAGGATTTTATCACCATAGAAGAGGAGGAGGAAAAACCATTTTGAGGCAACTGGCAGTCTCTGTGTATCTGCTATACCCACACTGACAACTTTGACTTTTGGCTTCCCTTATAATGAACTCACATCTAGCATACTCATATATAAGCTTTACTCTGGCCTGTCTACATAATGGACTCACACCTAATATACTCATGGTTGCAACTTGACTCCTGCATGCATGTATGATAGACTTTGACTCCACGTCAGCAATATTATATCTTATTCCTATGAAGTTGGAACTGAGGGAAAATGTTTCTTCAGGGGTATTCTCATTTCAGTAAAATCCAACTTTACTCTTCTTTTATAAGCAGAGTCACTGTGGACGAGTTATGCAGGCTGTGCACACAGACTATGGACAGTGGGGACCTAATATCTAAGTGGAAGGAGTATCTTTTGATAATTAAAATGCTCAAAAAAGTCAATCTATTACAATTTTTATTTGAATTCTCAAGTGAATGTCTTATTCTATTTCATACAGTTGCACTAAATGTGCCTGTTGCACAGTTTTAGTCAAGTGTAATTATACAGATACATATTCTGAACTGGAATGATTTGCCAAAATATGGATCTGAGAACACTAATTCTTCAGAAATATTAAGAGAAGATCAGATAAGAAAATGTGTTTCATAGTAAAAATGTAGGTCCAGTGATGTTAACAGTTTTCTTTGCTATTGATGGGAGATTCAAGAACCTTTATCGTGCTAATTTGTGTTTGGAAATAAATGGATGGGATCCTTGTTTGCAGTGGTTGAGCAGGTATCCATTTTCTTGCAATGTATTTTATAGGGCATTGTAGTATAACATTGATTTAATGCAGAGATTCTGAAACTTATCTAAAGAGAAAACAAACTTCCTTCCTCATCACCATTTCTTGATTTATTTAGTTCAGATTCTCCAGAATAAAGTTCTGGCAACCTGTGTTTTTAACTAGCAGCCCAGGCTACTCATTATTAGGCATGTTTTTGAAACACCAATCTATGCAAATGCTTTGTCCACTAGGAGTCTACAACAAAATCACTTGGGGAGCTTTTTAAAATATACATTTATTCGATCCTTTCCACATTTATGAATCAGAGGGAGGTGTGGTCCCTCTATAGCCATTTCTTACACTAACTCCCAATTAAGAGCTATTGTTTTAGACCTAACTTTCTTATTCTTCATATGTTACCATTTAGTTATACCACAAGGTACTTCTACATAGAAGTTTTCTTTCTTGAGCCCATTTCTTACCATGTATCAAGCACTCCCTGACATTTTCTACTTCTTTCAAGACAAAAAGAAATAGGACTCTTCGCAGTTCTTTATTTCAGGGCAGAACTGATAGTAGAAAAAGGAAAGACTTTAAATTTTTGGAGCACAATTCAACCAGCAGATAAAATATTTGCGAATAATGAAAAGCTCATTGCTTAAGTGTGAGACATTTTTATAGCTCATATGCTTTTCAATGCATACAGTTGGCATGAACAGGGTGGCCGATTTTAAAAAAAGAGTCACTGAATTAAGTAGATTCCCTTGTGTAAAATGCTGTCTGCTTGATCTGTTTTCCAGATGTTTCCGCGACAAATGTTTTCTTAATGTGAAGCCCAACCATATAAAGCACCTGGCTAGTATACAGCTCTTCCAGACACAAATCATCCTTTTTTTTTTTTTTTTTTTATTTTTAATACAAAGACTTGTAGAGAGGAAACTGAATTTATTTTAAACACAGCAGGGATCATCCTACTTCATCTTCATATGGAAATATGAAGTGACAAAAATGTTTATTGAAACACCAATTTTAATATAAAGAGCTTCATCCGTGTCTGCAAACAACACAATACTAGACTCTTTCTACCAGTCTGCAGAACAGTTTGAAGGCTATAAGTGAAGCATTTATTTTCAATTTTAATTTTTCTGTACAGCCTCTGGCTAAGAACACAGGAGTTAGAAGCAATATAGTGTGGCAGTCAACAGCTGTGGTTTTTGAGCCAGAGAATCTGAATTCAAATCCTTCTCCACCACTTACCAGCTATATAGACTTGGGCAGTTAACTTAACCTTTTATGCGTTATTATCCTTACCTGTAAAATGGGAATTATAATAGTTCTCACCTCAGAAGGTTGTTCAAAAGATTAACAGCATTTATATAAATACTTAACATATTTTTTAGCCAATAATAAATGCCCAATAATATTAGAGTTGATAAAGTGGTTGTCTCTATTCATTATTTCTGAGATTAAAAGAAAAAAAACTCCAGTGATTTTGAGACTGATATTTTGCTTTCTTAGGGGACTAAAATTTGGTTCACAGAGGTTTATTTGGATAAAAGCAGTAGCTAGTCATGGTAAATGATAATCTCCCATCCTCCTTAAATGTGCTACTTGATTCATTAATAGAAATACTTACTCATTTCCTTAATTTACTGAGATATATTGGAGGGAAAAACAGCTACTATTTCTCATATAGTTTAGTTATGTAAGTCACCATAGAGATTAGGTGCTATAATGTCATTGGCCCAAGAAGGGAGAAAAATAAAAGGAGGAAACACATTGGGGGGAACTAGAGGGTGAAAGAATAAAAGACACCAAGGAAGATGAATTAAAGAAACAAGATACAAATTTGCAGAGGTGTAGGTTGAGAAAGAAATCTGCTATCAATTGAATATCCTCTGTGCCAGCTGTACAAGTGCCATGGATATTTCTCACAAAAATGTAATTGGAACTTTCCTTCCATTATAAACTAGCAATTTAACAGGATATTTACTTTAAGAAGAAGGTTCCATATTTCAAATACTTTGCTCATTTGCAACTCTGGATGAGCAAGTTATTCTAAAAGGCATTTAAATTAACATTAATAGCTGGTGAAAGCTTTGTGGGCATCTCAAAGATTTGGGCTAAAAGCTATCTTCCTTCAAACAGGTCTCTCTGTTAGTTGTCATTCTGTCAAATTAAAGGGAAGAGATCAGAAACACACATGGCTACACCCTGAATTTCTCCCACCCACTTTTTCTTTAAGTCAAACTTTAGTTTCATGGTGGTTATGAATTTATTGGTTTTACTTTCAATATGAAATAGACATGCATACTTTCTCTTAAAACATTTTCTTCAAAAGAAAAAAAACCTTTCTGTTCAATGTATAAAAGCAAAAAAAGACATATAAAGATTTTTACAAGTGATTATTAATGCTTTGAAGTTAAAATATTCATATCATATCAGTCCTTGATGAAGTTTAAACTGCAGGCAACCTCCTAATAATACTGTGAAAGTGAGAAAGCTTATTCATATTTAATTGGTATCAAACTCAGGGGTTCTGTAAAGCATACTCCTATTTTATTTTAAATTTCTTCAAGAAATATTAAAAATAGCAGATCTCAGGATAGTATCCCAAATAAGGCAAAATCCTAACTATAGCCCAAATCAAGATCGTCCAGCCCATGGCCTGTGGACCACATGTGGCCCAGGAAGGTTTTAAATGTAGCCCAACCCAAATTCATAAACTTTCTTAAAACATTATGAAATTTGTTTGCAATTTAAAAAATCTCATCAGCCATTTTATGTGTGGCCCAAGACAATTATTCTTCTTCCAATGTGGCCCAGGGACGCAAAAAGATTGGACACATCTGCCCCAGAAATATCCAATTTTCCATTGCATACTCTCTGACTTTATCAAGATGCCTGGTTATTCTGGAGAAAGGCATTCCAGCAAAGTTATAATGATTGACAATATAGTACAATTTCCATTAATGCCAACATTGTATATACTTATGGTAAGAACCTGGAAATAGTGAAATCTTTGAGAAGGAAGGAATTAAAATGGTAGCTCTACCCTTGTGATGCAGCAACATTTACTTAGTCTAGCTGTACTTTTTCCCGTTTGCACCCAGTTGCTGATTACTTCAACTTTCCTGAATGATACGAATTTCTAAATCAAGGGAGGTTTTCTATCTTAAACTTGTTCATGTCCTTTTCTTTTTATTTTCATCATGTGTGATTATTAATGGTATTGATCATTTTATTAATAGATTATTTCAACTAATACATGATGTGCTTCCATGTGAAAATTCCCCAGCAAATTCATGGTCATTAAAATAAATTGGCATCCTATTTTATTAATTTGGTAAGTTTGGGAATCTGTGTATCAAGTTTTTGTGAAATAAGCTGAAAAAGGCATATTACCAAATCCTATACTTATCTTACTCTATACAGAGTATAATCCAAGCTTGTCTTCCTTACCTTTCTAAGGAGTGTCCTAGGGAATAACAAAGTACCCACCTCAAGAGACATGAATTTGGAGTTTTAGGTCCTATCATGATGCTACTAACAGCCAGAACCCCTCCTACTCACAGTTAATAGAGACAAAGATTCTATAAAGCTGAACAAAGGGACATGGAATAAAGGTCCTTTGTTATTACCATAATTATTATTAAAATTAAATGTTATTTAAATGTCATGCCATATATTTGGCTCCCTTCAGCTCAAATCCGTGGATTCACTGGTACTCATTCTCCATGTAGTTAGCCCTTTTTCCTTGGGGTTGTAGTTTGTTTTCCACCTTCTTCTCTATGAAATTTTATTTCTTGAGATATTCCATCTATCTGTCATAGCACCCATTGACTTTTGCCTGAGCTTCCTGTACCCACACGGGATCATCACTCTTCTTTTGTTTTGGATAAAACATCTCAGTGCATAGTGTAGTTTCTGGCTTCTTAAATAGCCACAGAGGGGCAGAATGACACAACCCAAACGTTTGATGCTTGTATCTTGACCAATGAGAAATGCAAGATCAGAGTTGGGAAGATCAAGTTTTCTTCCTTACTTTATTTGGTGGACTAGTCTGAATGGCAGTACTTCTTTGCCTTCTGGAGAAGTTCCAGAAGCTGACAAACAAGACTGCTGAGAGATCTTTTCTGCCTGTTTCGAGTTTGTCACAAAGCCACGGCTGGCATGGTGACATACCTCATTGCTTTGCTTTGAATATTCCCTCGTTTTCCCTTACTTTCACCTGTCTGGACTAGTACCTCCAAAATATATCATCAACTTCACCTTTGTCTCTGCTTTCTAAAGAGGCCATTTAAGACACTCCTTTTGAGTCCAATTAAGACATTTCCTTTAGAAGAAAAAATTTTCTAGAGAAAATTTTTATTTTATTGCAGATAAGCTTAGCATTGGAATTATTAGTTTTCATTTAACTTGGGAGCTGTCACAAAATTCAGTACTCAAGAGTCTGCTCATATCAACAGCAAGTGCCCTATTCTCTTTCACATTTATCCTCTACATGGCCTCCCTTCAATATAATCTATTACCCTTACATCTTTCTTCATCATTTGGATAATGGGCCTCAGGTATAATTTTCCTGAGTGTGGCATCTCTTCTTGTGAGTGTAACAGAGTAAGAGCTCCTCATTGCAGACACAGTTATTTCTTCAGTAGCTTCATTTCCTGTCCTGTGATACACTTGAACCAGAGCCTAAGAGTTGCTTCTAGTCACTTTGCAGTTCAGCTCCTAAACAATCATTTGTTGGGTACTAATCATTTATTTCTGGATCATCAACTTATTTTTTCTAGCATTCAATGAGACATCTTTCACAAGATCTCTGGTTTGCACACATTGCTTTGAAGATCAATTTATTAAGAAATAAACTGTTGAAGATATAACAAACATCTCTTTATTTAAAGATAAAAGGAATAGTTGACAGAAAAATGTACAGACCTACTCTTATGAAACACATGATACTTATTCAGTTTAGCAACAACGTTATCATAATCAATACTTAAGAAAAGTCCTACAGAAGTTAGTGATTCAGGTTATCTGGGCCGTTGTTTTCTAAAACCAATATCATCTTTGTAAAAGATTGCTAAAATTCTACAATCCTAATTTCAAAATTCTAATAATGTCCATGCAAATAGATCTATTTTTGTGCATTTTGGTTCCATTAGTGGAAAATAAACTTGGCTTTTCTTTGTATGAATATATTCTCTGAAAACTAGAGACTCAGTATTGACTATGTCAGAATCCTCTACGTTTAAGTTACTGTCAGAAGTACTTTTTAAATTTTTTCTGGTACATTTATCACCATTTTTTGGAAGTAGCAGTTTTAAGTATTAAAATGTCTCTAAAGTGACATAACTATATTAATCTCCTTGTTGGACCTGCAACAAAAGTCTTCGTGAATCTCAGGTGCTATTTTATTGTACACTTGGTGTATATCTTGCATTAAATGCTTGAAAACATTAAAGAATGAGTAAAGACTGATGTACATTCTCATAAATTACGTCCAATTATCTTGGAAAATTATGGTAGTTCTATCTCAAAATTTATTCTAACATTTTTCAATATCACTATCACCCTGAGCCAAGCCACCCATATCTTTTGCTAAAATTGAAAAAAAATAATAGCATTCTAACTAGTCTCTGTGCATTTGTTGTAACTCCACTATAGTCCAGCAATACTGTAACCAGCATGATCCTTTGTTCAAAGTGGATCATATCACTCTTGCTCAAAATCCCCCAGTGGTTTCTTTCTGTCTCACTCACATATAAGTCAGCATCCTTGAAACAGTCTAGAAGGCTATATGTGATCTGTCCCATATCACTTGATATCTTCATCTATTACCATCCTCCTTCTCCACATACATACACCACAACTCATTCTATTTTTACCTTGATAGTCTGCTTACTGTTACTTGAATGTGTCAACCCTAGTCTTATTGAAGGGTTTTATGCTTGCTGTTTTTTCCCCTTGCCTGGAATACTTGTGCTTTAGATAACCACATGACCTCCAGTCTCCCTTCCTTCCAGTCTCCACTCAAATGTCTTCTTAGCCACTCTATATAAAACAGCATCTCTCCCCAAACCATCAGTATCTAGCCTCTTCTTGGCTTTATTTTTCTTTATAACACTTGTCAAGATGTGACTTGTGTGTGTGTATGTATAGTTGTTTGTTGTTTTTCTTTTTTATGTTAAAGTTTCATTTTCCAAAGGCTATAAAACATTACTCTCAGACATACGTAAAAAGGATACATGTTAAAATGTTATTTTATTCATTGATTAGTAAGATGACCAATATAATGTTAAAACTTGTATAAAAGCATTGGGTAGAGATGGGCACTTTAATAAAGAAATGTCACGATAAGATAGTTAGGTTATACAGGATTATTAATGTGTGGCAGAAAAATAAAATGCAGCCTTTGGCACTATCTATTTCACTGGATGGAAATCACTTACATCTTTATTGGACAAAAGTTTATGAGTTAACCTCTGCCCAACAGAGTTGTAAAATAGCCTTATTGATGGTAAGTCAAGCCCAAAACTGCACTGGAAGGACACTCATTTATCTCTTTGCCTATTTCCAAGTTGTAAATAATTGTTCTCACTTCTAACATCTGGGAGTTTGCTTTTTCACTGCTAAATCCCCACATCTTTCAACAGCAATGAACAGTTAGTATGTTTTTGCCTTAGTTTAAGTTATCTCCCAGACATAGACTTAAAGGAAGAATTTGATTTCCTAAAGTTTGAGAAGCCATCCAGAAAACGTAGTAGGAAAGTGAGGAAATGAGATAGGGAAGAGAAGGAAGTCAAAATGAGTGAAACAACAGGCAGGTTATCCATCCAGAAGATGGGAGTTTAGTTCCCTGGAGTAATGTGTGAGTTAGTGCGGAAAATGACTCTGAGTTATTCCAGCTAGAGAATGAAGGACCTAGGGTGTATATTTACCAAATCTTTGACTATAATCCACTGAGGCCTGCTCCTAGAAATGTTACTTTTATTTTATGTCTAGTTTTCCCTGAGTGAAGGCTGAATATGCTTCTCATGCAAAACTAAACACAAAACAGTAAAAACAAGCAAACAAAAACCAAACAAACAAACGAAAAACAAAAACCTTCCATCAGAGGGTTCAGGTGTTTTCACTAAGCAGCCTTCAGCAGTTGGGTCCCAAGGGGAAATGGGTGGGGCATTGACAGTATCTGATATGGTGTTCCTTACAGAAAAAGTATGATTGAATGAATAAATGAATTAAATGTTTCTAAGGATTTCGTAATTGGGACACCACAGGAAGTGACATGAAGATCTTGGAAACCTGTCAGCGTTCTTGCCTAGATGAAAGAGCAGAACAAAATTTTAGGATCTGCAGAGAGACTAGGTCTATGTCATTCTAATTATATGAGCTGGGTCAGGTGACTTAACTTCTCTAAATTTCAATTTTCTTACCTCTAAAAATTGAGATAATCTTAATTTGCCAATTATAAAAGCATCACTAAAGTTCAGACATATATAGTTACCCAAAAAGAATGGAACTTGTATTGAATAAAAACTAGTCTCTAAAGTTTTAGCATATCTGAATTGAGAACATGACAAGCTAGATGTGTTGGTCAGTAATAGACCATGAGCATTAATGGTATAATTGATAAACCTGTTTTGCAAGTGGGGAAGAGGCACTCGAACTATTTTGGATAAAAAGCATTTTCTAAGATCATCCAACTTACTTCTTTGGTTCGACAAGATACTCAGTGATCATAGTTTGATCATCATTGTTTTTTAGTGTAAATGTGCTTCTAATGAAAAACTCTCATATCAGTAAGAGTACTATATTTCTAGTTAAAGTTATGTGCTTTACAGGTAATTTTTAAAATGTGACTTTTGTTTTATTTATAAGTTTCTAAAGGTCAGTGAGACAGATGAAATTGCAATGTTGAGGATAAGAGCAGAACTTTGTTAAATGCCACTCTATGAAGATTTTTAAGAGACAGCTGATCATGTCTGTCTTTTGCCTTCATGAAAAGCATCACCAATAAATTCATGTGCCCAAAAGATGAGGGATATTCCCAATTTGGAAAGAATGGATGAAGGGAATATAGAAGAATTCAGAGGAAAATATATTAAAGAAATACCAATATCTCACCTGAAATAAGACAAGTTGGACTCAGTAATTTGGACTTTCTTGTTTTCAATGTAAACTGGAGGAAGGAAGAAAAATAATAAAGATGCAGAAGTAATTTCTAGCAGGAAAGGCAGAGCCTCTGAGGAAGGGAAAGTAAGAAGAGAAGAGA
This sequence comes from Chlorocebus sabaeus, assembly GCF_047675955.1. Lineage (NCBI taxonomy): Eukaryota > Metazoa > Chordata > Mammalia > Primates > Cercopithecidae > Chlorocebus > Chlorocebus sabaeus. Next base: position 87,842,614 of record NC_132914.1, read on the forward strand.
ACCCACAGTCTTAGTTTTAGATGATCGTCTCTGAGGAATTATTCTGAGTGCAAGTGATTATTAAAATATAAAGACAATGGATATACATTTTCAAATATTCAAGAACCCAAAGCCTAATATTCAAGAACCCATAGCCTAATACATGGACAACATGTATAAACAAAAGAAGCAAAACCAACAAACTACAAATTGACCATAATCACGGTCAAATGGAACAATGGTGATCTTTGGATCTGCTTAAATGGAGCACTGAGTCTAAACACAGGTAAATATTATTACAAAAATACATACTATAAATCTGGGCAATTTAAAAATACTAAAATAAAATTAAAACTCTGTATATGAGAAACTGAAGAGAGGAGTAGGGTAAAGACAGAATTTTCTCATCTGGTTTAGTAGAATATAGATATTACCTCAAGTAAAAAAGTCAAGAAATATAGGTTAGTTATGCTATTTGAAGCCATCCACAAAAAGAGAGAATGAAAAGTCTCTCTCATTAGAATGAGGAGCCATATTATTTTTTAAAAAAGAAATAGAGTTTTATATATGTTACATAAAAATTTAAAGGCAACTACTATAAAATGAAATCAAAATAAATAATATGATGATCTGAATTGTCATTAGAAAAACCACCCAGCTCCAAGATAAAAGGAATTTTATCTGTTGAGTTCACTCCTATGATCTCAGCTCGCAGAATAGTGCCATCTATAAACAGTAGCCACTTAAATATGTAATGAACGTATAAACAAGGAAAAAACAAGATTAATACAGTTACCAAATATGGAAATAAAATACAGTTTTAGAATCAGAGAACATAAAGCAAAATGCTAAAATTAAAAGTCAAGACCCATCTCTTATAACAAGACATACAAATAGAATAAACCCACCTCCTAAAATGTGGAGTCTCATGTGGAGTCAGAAAGCAAAACCTAAGGATATTTTGTCTCAGTATGAAGATATCTAAAACAAAAATCTCAAAAATACTAAAAGTGAAAAGAAGTTCATAGCTTGAATATGGACAGGAAGGGAGGAAAACAAGGGAAATTAAAGATAAGACATAGCTTGTTGTTATGATGGTTAATTGTGGTATTATATATTTAGATGTGAAGATGTTAAAAAAAAGTAGGTTCAGGGGGTGGGGGAGAATTTGGATAACTTTATCCACGTTAATTTTGAGATTCTGCTAGATATCTAAGCAGAGATGTAAAGTAGGAATTGTAAAATGTAAGTCTGAATTTCTGGGGATAAGCTAGTGATTTAAATATAAATTTGGAAATTATTAACAAATATACGACACCTTAGACATTTTGAACTAATATACTAAGATAGTATAGTCTGGAAAACTTATAAATATCACAAATCTATTTCTCACAGTTCTGGAGGCTAGAAGTTCAAGATCAAGGGTTCTGGAGAGTGTTCTCTTCTGAATTGCGGACTGCTGACTTCTTGTTATGTCCTCAAATAGGGAAAGAGGGCTAGAGAGCTCTCTGGGTTCACTTCTATCAGGGCAAACCCCCTTTCGTGAGGGCTCTATCCTTATAACTCCATTGCCTGCAAAAGGCCTTACCTGCCATTATCATCACATTGGAGGTTAAGATTTCAATATATGCATTTTGAGTGAACACAAACATTCAGCCCATCGCATATGGTATTCAAAGTCACAGAGTTAGCTAAGCTCACCCAGCAAAAATGTGTCTACAGAGAAGATGTTCAGGATGGAGTAATTCCAGATTTAAAGCTTCAACAGAAGAAAAGGAGCCAGGAAAGGAGTTTAGGAAGGAGAGTCTATACAGATATATGGAAAAGCAAAAATGTGCAATTTTTAAAATTATTCAGACCTTCATCTCTGTCACTCTACCATGTCCATGCATTTTAACATCACTAATGATGGTTAGGTTGCCAAACCTAAAGGTTTGTTTTCATTTATACTTGATATTGCAGCAACATTTAACAGGGGTGACCATACTTACCTTCTTAAAACACTTTCTTCTTGTAGTATCTGGAAAACAAGATCCCCAGGGAGTGACCTTTCTCTCTGAAGGAAGATCTGTAGGTTAAATACACTGCTCAGGTCCCTTAGAAGACAGCCGGCACCCCTATTCCTTGAGTCACTCCCAGGAAGAGAAAATAACTCCAGATGTGTTGAGCAGATGGCTAAAGTTGTGTAGAATTGGCAATGCCTGGCATTTCATTAGGGGTGTTGATCAAGGAATTCCTGTTATAACCTCTAGGGGAGGATTTCCATTCCACAGAAGCAGCAGACCCAGGATGTCAATCCATTTCATGGTTCAGAGTCAACAAGAAAGACAGAACTCACAGCACTGGATGGAACATCACTTTACCCGCATAGAGAAGAGACAGAGCAAGATTAGCTTCAATAGTGGGTGTCAATCCTTGTGGCCCAGGGGTTGTATTGCAACCAATGCACACTGATCATTTACATGCACTCCTCTTGTTCTGCAAGTGAAGATACCTATTTCTTCCCACTGCTAAGAATGGGTATGGTGGTGGAGTTGGCCTGGGTATCACATGAAGCAAATACTTAAGTAGAAAGATGAAGTTATCATTGGGTCTGAAACAGGGAAATATATTCCCACATGAAGTTATAATCCCAGCACAGGCTTTGAGGTCTCCCTATCTCTTGGTTAGGAAGCATTCCAGGCCCAAAGCCCATTCTTATGTTGCAGAGCAGAACTGAAAGATTGCAGGCATGTGACTGCCTTTTCCAACAAGAAAGTTGGAGATAGCACTTCTCAAACCTCTGAATATTCTTCTCTATGATGTACCAAGGTAAGGACTTCACTCGGGAACATCCTTAAAGCATCCTCCTAGCTCCGTGGCTTCCCCATGGATGACTAGCTGAGGATTTTGTGGCTGCTGTATTGCAGCTCAACTTCTCCCCATGCCCTCTCTTGCTTCCTTCCCTTGTCTACATGAGTTGTTCTAGAAAGCATTGCCCAATAAACCTCCCCCATGCAAACTCCATCAGAGCCCATTTCCCACAGAACCACAGATTTGATGTGATTGGTTTTCCCATGGAAACCAGTACAAGGAAAGGGAGCCTTCTTCATTCTTATGATACTGGGCTCATTTGTATGCAGAACTGATGAAATAGGATCATGTAGGAAGAGAAAAGCACAAGGAAATAATATATGGAAATATGCCTTTGTTTAGAGTCCTTTTTTTCTGAAGTCAAACTTCACCAACCACAGACTGTGTGAAGTTGGAAAAATTACTTTACCTCCCTCTGCCTGGACTTTCTTATGTAGAAATTGGGAACAATGATAGTATTTTCTTCATAAGGTTGCTATGAAGATAAAATTAGTTAATACCTGTAAAAGTGCTTAGTGTGGCCTTACATTTAGTAAGTACTGTGTAAGTATTGTTTCTATAGCTGAAATCTTAAAGAGTGTTCTAGATAGTCTAGGCTCTGCAAACAAGTTCAGGCCAAATTCAGCCATCTCTGAGGAGCAGACACCACCAGTGGCAAATGTGTTATACACTATCATTATACTTATGTCATATATTTATTTAACATAAGATTTCATTTAATTGCTGATAGTCCTCTCCCTTCTTCCCTTGTTCTATTTTCTATTACACACTGCCAAATTTAAGATAATAAATATTTGTTCTATAACATTCAATGACTAAACAATAAAAGCAGCACTGGAAAATGTCTGTGACTTAGCCTTAGAAAAAAATAGTGGAAATCCTGGCTCTGCCATGCAACAACTGCATGACATAAGGGTGGGCAAACCACTTAACTGCCCTGGTCTTCATTTTTCTCAACATAAAATAGAGTAAAAGCTTTTTAGATAAGGCTGAGTCTAATACAGTGACTGACACATATTAAGTGCTATTACTATTATTTCAGAGGAGTCTTTCCACTGAGACTTCCTGCAGTCCACACCTTCAAGGAGTTCTTACTGAGTGGGTCTTACTTTTACCTTCTGAAAATTTTGCTAATCAAAATCATCAATAATAGTAGATATTGTTTTCATTATTAGTATAATTGCTAACATTTATAGGTACTTACTATATACCAGACCCTAGTTAGAGATTTGCATGTTTAATAATGCCAGATATGAAACCATTTGCATGTTTTAATTTATTCACTTTTTACAACAAAGTTATTGAATAGATCATCTCAGTTTCCCATTTTGGGTTAAGTAATTAGAGATTTCAAAGATCATACAGCTTATAGCATACAGATGCTTGGAAAAATACATTGGTTGCTTACTTGTAATGTAGTTTCCTTTCATCCTGGATCCTCAGTGGATTCACAATGAAGAATGATATTGTCTTTCAGTGGCCCACACTTGATTTTTCTCACTTTGATTTTTGTGATTGGTTCTTTCTCTACAACTAATCTCAGCTTATGGAATGTCCAAAAAGCAGGATCATAGGTTTCTGTCTCTCCACAAATCAAACAATCAACAGCCTGCTTCTTGGACAGAATGGTGTAGAGGACAAAATAGTAGTCTAAGATGTAGGTTCTCATTTATGGTGAGAGTGTATAAAGAGGGTGCAATATCTCTGTAAGCTTCACTTTATCTCATTTGGGAAATAAAATAATTTTTTATATAATCAAAGAAGTAAGTGTTCCCAGGGCTAATGTTTTATTTTGATTTTACATTTCTCTTTAAGCCCCTTGGCTTATTCTTGATCACCAAACTTCAGGAAATTCTACTTTTTTTCTTTTCCTCCTACCTCTTTCCCCTCCTCTCCGTAGAACAAATAAATTGGGGTCTACTCTATGAGTGCTTTTTATTCACAAGGAGTACAGACTCAAAATTAATGTTTAACACTTACTAGCCATAGTTAATAACTTCTACTTTTATTTCTGTAGAAAAATAATGGACAGATGCATATCCGCTTTAATTTTTAAAATTTGCATAAATAACTTTTAATCTAAAATGAATATCACCTCCTAACAAGCTGTTAAATACTCTTTAAGTTGTGGGGCAAATTGTTACTACAACAAGGGAGACAAAATTTTAGCAGAAAATTGAAGAGGATTTTTATATTGTGTTATCCCAATAGGTTTAACAAAAATCCTTCTAGGACCTACCTTGACCTAGAATTATCAGCACTTCATTTACCACCACTGAGTTGTCTTTACTAAAATTCTCTGCCAGAAGCATGTTTCCCTTGAAGAATAATTGGTTCTTGAGGAAGTTTTTCCTTTAATTGTACAAACTCTTTTCATCTATTTTTACTCCCATGACACATCCTACAAATATAATTTCATAGTATCTTATTCTGCATCAAGTAACAAATGCAGTATTAATTGAAGTTATTAAAGAAAGTACATCTACTCAGTAAATATGAATTGGATACCTATTAAGAACGAATCATTCTGCTGGTTACAAGTGATACAAACATGCAAAAGGCGTTATCACTGAGGAGCTCATGGACTATTAGAAGAGTTAAATACACAAAGAAGCTTGTTTTTCAGTGAAACCAGATAACCGCAGAGTGACACTAGGCACAGAGCTCTGAGAGGGATGAAGAAAGGGAGCTTGGTATAGCATAAGCCAATTGGGGCCAAGAAATTCTTCTAGAAAATTATTAATGCTAAGCTGTTGAAAACAAGACAGAAAGAAACAAAGATAAACATTAAGAGGGAAAGAAGGAGAGAAAAAGGACAGACAGAGTGAGGGAAAGAGAGAGAGAGAGAGAGAGAAAGAGAGAGAGAGAGAGATATCTAATATATTGTCTAAGGAGAAACTAGTTAATATAATCCAAACAGGACTTTAGCCACATCATAAGTCATAAAATTTAAACTAACAAAAATAGTTCTTGTTATCACTACTATTTGGTAACTACAAAAAGAAAACAGTTATGTCTTTCAGTTGATGGTTTTCAATAACATGATTATAGCTAACCTCAACCTCACACTCCTGGGCACAAGGGATTTCCCCCCCTATGTCAGCCTTCCAAGCTGCTAGGACTACAAGTGCATGCCACCATGGTTGGCTATTTTTTTTTTTTTTAATATTTTTGTAGAGATGGGGTCTTGTTATGTTTCCCAGGCTGGTCTTGAGCCTCTGGCCTCAAGCCTCTGGCCTCAAGTGATTCTTCCACCTTGGCTTCTCAAAGTGCTGGTATTAACAGGCATAAGCCACTGCACCCAGCGTTGCTGTGATTATTAATATGATTAGGTATAATTCTATCATCTTGCTATTTGTTTCTATATGTCTTATCTGTTTTTTGCTATTGATTTTTCTGCCACTTTTTGGATTAAATACATTTTTATAATCTATTTTGTCTCCTTTGATGGCTTTTTCTTTGAGATGGAAGTTCGCTCTTGTTGCTCAGGCTGGAGTGCAATGGCATGATCTTGGCTCACCGCAACCTCCACCTCCCAGGTTCAAACGATTCTCCTGCCTCATCCTCCCGAGCACCTGGGAGTACAGGCATGCGCCAAAACCTCCGGCTAATTTTTTTTTTTTTTTTTTTAAAGAGAGGTGGGGTTTCTCCGTGTTGGCCAGGCTGGTCTCAAACTCCCGACCCCAGGTGATACACCCACCTCTGCCTTCCGAAGTGCTGGGATTAAAGGCGTGAGCCACCATGCCCTGCCCTTTGATGGCTTTTTAACTTTTTGTTTTGTTACTACAGTGGTTGTTTAAGCATTTTGTATCTTTAACTTATCAGAGTCTGCATTCGGTGATATTATAATATTTGATGTATTATAGAATATAGGAATCTTAAAATAGTATGTGCTTTCCTATTTTTCCTTTCATAAGTTTTACTTCTATTTACAATATAAATACTATACTATACTGTTATTGTTTTTGTTTAAGCAACAAGTCCTCTGAAAACAGCTTTATATGAAAAAAGTGCTCAATATTGTAGGGATGAAGTAATAAAAGAATGAATGAAAAGACAATATTTTAATTTTTAAATTAATATTGTTTTTGTGCTCATCCTCTTAGTGCTCTGAAGAATTTAATAGACACATTTTGAAAATATTAAATGCAAATACAAAAACTATTCTGATATACTTTTTGTTAGTTATTTTATCAATGTCAGTTTGGGGACAGTTTTGATTGTTTTGTTTTTTTTTCTCCTCAATATGGGTCATATTATCTGCTCCTTTTGCATTATGTGATAAACCTTGATTAGATGCCAGGCATTGTGAAGTTACCTTGTTGGATGCTGAATAGTTCTTTATTTCCATATATGTACTCTTGAGCTTCATCCTGGGATACAGATGAGTTACACGGTAAGAGTTTGATCCTTTGGGTTTTTTAATCTTTGTTGAGATGAGAGGAGCATTTAACTGAGGCATAATTATTCCTCATTCCTGAGGTTAACCACTTCTTGTATTCTAACCAATAGCTGTAAATTATGACATTTTCCATGATGCCTCTTTGGACCAACCACTGTTCCCAGATCTGTATGCTCCCTGGATACTATTTTCTCTAATTCATTTGATGATGTCTTCCGCTACTTGGGATAGCATCCTCAAATGCATATACTGATTATATTTTGCTGATTTGTTTGACTGGACTCCCTATAGATCTATAGAATTGTTTCTCTGTTATGTTTACTTCTTTTCAGTCCTGTCAACTGCAGCTTGTCTCCCCTGTCTCTTAGCTTGTCTCTTCAACAAGTCTGCTTAGTGCTGTCTGGGTTCCCTCTCCCTGAGCCATTCCTTAGAAATTCTTCAAAGCAGTAATCTGGGGCAACTGTAGGGCTCCCTTCAATTATCCTGTCTTGTGATGTTCTGATATAGTGGTGTCATCTAATATGTCATACTTTTATTTTTTATTCAATAATGTACCTTTTAGTTCTTTCCATGTTGGTATATGTGGAACTAGTTCATTTTTAAGGCCCTGCATACTTTGAATATAATATAGTTAATTTTTCTATTTTTTTGATAAACACTCTGATTTTCCCCAATATTTTACTATTGTAAATTCGATATAGTGAATACTCATACATGTTACCTTTACATCTGTGTGTATGTAAATGTATATGTGTGTATCCAATTATTTCTCTAGGATAGATAATAATGAGTGACATTCAAATTTTATATAGTTGAATCATCCTTCATGGTGGTTGTGCCAACTACACTATCCCAGAAAAATATAGAAGCACCATTACCTCACAGATTCATCCCCAATTGATATAAAAAAGGATGAAAACTTCAGTTAAACTGAGGCAAAAAAATTTGTCTTTCCTCTTTTTCTCTGCAAGAAAACATCTGTTTATACATTTGCTCATTTTCAATTGAGATGTTTGTTTCCTCATTATTTACAAAAGGTTATATACATACACATATATATACCCATACACACATATATATGTGTGTGCCCATATATATATACACACACATACACACACATATATACACACACACACGTATATGTGTATGGGCATATATACACACACACACAGACACACATATATATACACACACAAATATATACACACTGTATATGCATATACAGATATATACAGAAGCATAAAGATATAAAATAATTTTAAATTAAATAAGATCTCTATATTGCTAAAAATATGTGTGAAAATTATTAAATCCTACAAGTATTTTCATTCAGGGTTTCACTTTTTGTGTCTGATACAAGAAGATTTTTCTCACTTGAGTTCATAAACAGATATATTAAGATATTTTCTTCTTGAATTATTTGTGCTTAAAATTATATGTTTAAATTTTGGATACACCGTAATTTATTTTTGTGAAAGGTGTGAGCTAGGATTCTATTTTTGTTTCAATGTATAGGCAATTGATCCAATGAAATTAATTGAGGCCGAGGTGGGCAGATCACTTGAGGTCAGGAGTTCGAGACCTGCCTGGCCAACATAGTGAAACCCTGTCTCTACTAAGAATAAAAAAATTAGCTGGGTGTGGTGGTGGGCACCCATAGTCCCAGCTACTTGGGAGGCTGAGACAGGAGAATTGCTGGAACGTGGGAGGCAGATATCGCAGTAAGCTGAAGTCATGCCACTGCACTCCAGTGAGACTCTGAGATTCTGTCTCAAAAAAAAAAAAAAAAAAAAAAAGAAATTGAATAAGTCATCATTTTTCCGCTGATGTGAAATGTTCCTTTTATGCACTATCGTAATAGACACAGCCATATTTTTTCAAGGTCTTTATTTATGTTCTCTCAGTTTATTCTAGCATGGTCTGTGAAGTAAGCTCAGTAGGTAGTGTTAGTTCCTCCCTTTTTTTGTGTGAAGAAACTGAGACTTGGAATTTTTACTCAAGATGAAGAAGCTCTCGAGAAATTGAGCAAGTATTAAAACTCCAGGCTTTGGGCTTAAAAATCTTATGCCAGTTTCTTTAACTCCAGAGTCACCCCCAGTTTGTTTCTCTCAACTCTTGAGTCAATGTGACTTTTAAACAGCTTCAAGATATAGACAGAGCAGTTCTGCTTCCCTTGCTGAAAGTAACTAATCTGAGATAAATTTTGATCTCAGATAACTCACACACTTGGCAACGTATCAAAAACTCCAAATTACTCTTTGGATTCCACTCCTCAATTTTTAGGGGGTGGGGACACAGGCATAAATCAATTTGCTCAATTCTCAGGAGTATACACACAAATTAGATAAGTATAACTTGGGCTTATTTTATGCGTGTTGTAGATTCCTTTTCTGTGCAAGTTTATGGATCTTGAAAGATACAGCTGAAAGAAGTTGCAAGAAAGAACGAATCCATTTAAACGACTCTTAAGAACACAGTCCCAGAAGCGTTTTATCTTTAATGAAAGTGCACCTGTAAATGACTGTGCATCACCATCCATTTTCACCCACATGTGGCTGATGAGTAACTGAAAAGGGGGTTGATTAAAAAATGAAAGCAAAGCAATTATAAGTACTGAGACACAAAGATCAACAGCCATTATCAGTCAGAGGAAATGGTGTGCTCAAAGACTTTTACTTTTCAACTAGTTTCAATCCACTGTAGGCTATGAAATGATAATCTCTGCTTATTTTTTTTTTCCAGTAAATGCCAACCATGTCACTTCTGTTTACAGACGAGTAAGTTTCAATCTTGAAATGTTTATTCTCTGCCTCTATTCTAGAAAGAAAAAGATTTTCTTAGCTTGCCTCTGGGAAAGCAATATTGTCTGCATTTGTATTCTAAACTACACTAAGGGAAGAACCATTGAAACAGGGAATTATTCTACATGTCTGATTGAATTGAAGCTTTGAGAGACCGCAAAGCAGGTTTCACAGCATTAATAATAATAATAAAAAAAAAAAGCAAGCAAGCAAGAGAGATTATATACTCCTCCAATGTGGGAAAAAGGTAACATCTAGGATGTAAAATGTGTGGATGAATTGTCAACATCGCTTGGTACTTTTCTATTTCAACCACTATTCTTAAAGACAATCTTAAGGATGGGCATCTTGATGTTGATAAAAATAGAATTCTGGCAAATAAATAGATAAAGCTTGAGTTTTCATAGCTTGCAAAAATAAGTCTATGGTTAAATAGTTTCACATTTGTCAGAATCTGGCCAGATTACTTGCTTAAATGCTTTTTATAGGTGGACTTTGAGTAGTATGGAATGTGTGTTTGCAAAAGGAAATAGTATTTAATAGTTTATATTTTATTAACTAATTCATACTCATTTTAAAATATTGTTAAGCTACAAGGGAAATAAAACTAAATGTATGATACTGCCTTTCAGAAATGTTGTATATATTATGATAAAATTATTTTAAGTCAGTTTTTAACACTGAGTTTCTTGGTATTCCATAGTCAGAACAGGCTGTGTACAATGATACATCTGGTTTCTTTTGCTTTATTTTATGATAGCCACATTCAATATAACTTTTTGTAAACTCCTTTTTATAAATACGTAAAACATTTCAATGACATTGTAGTTTCTATCAAGAGGTTCTACTGTAATTTATTAAGTCCTTATATGGGGAAATTTAGTTATTTTTAAGTATGTCTTAAAATTATAAGTATTCCTACAATAAACTTATCTATTAATTAAAACATAAAGCATAAGAGATAAAATTACTGGCAAGAGGGCATCGTTAAGGTCCTTGATAAAGAAAAAAAAGTGACCATTGAGTTCATTACATTTGCTACAGCAATGGTAATGAACCATGGTCTTGAATCCACCATGGTCTTGTTCATGTAACAAGCATAGAACAGTTTTCCAGTTTAGCCCTGATGTCTACTCTCATGCATATTCAGAAGACTCCATTACTAAATAAATAGAGTAATAGGAGGGTTGATGCTTTGATCTTTCAAACTAATGGGAAAAAATAACAGTAATCACAGTATTGGAAGCCAAAATTTTAACTTTCTAAGACTCAGGCTTTTTCAGAGAAGAAAAGAATCTAAAACAAAATAAAAACTCAAACACTACAACAATATGTAGTTTACACATACAGTGCATCAGTTGCACGGGCATATATATATATATATATATATATAGCCTAGGATACATGCCATCTCCCTCTTTCTCTCTCTCTCACATACCTCTGTCCCTTGTGTTCTATGTCCTTTATTAATTATTATTTTTTATGTTCGATATGTTTCAATACAATTTAAATTTTAGTATTAATCTTATTTTAATTTTAGTTTTACTCCAGAAAAGAATGAAAGGTGCTTACAGGAAGATATTTTATTTGTGAGGGGTAGTCTTAGAGAGAGCTCCATTATTCCAAGAGTAATAGAAACAATTTCAGAGTGAAAAACATGCAATATAAAACACTTTATCATAGTAATCATCTGGTAATTAATCAGGACTTATTATTGACTTTAATAGCATTCTTTAAAATGAATAACTGGTATCAAGACAGCAAGTAGATGCACCCCAAAATTGCAAAAATAAGAATTCATTTAATAACAAATTTCCATGAACATTTCCTCCTGAATTGCTAAAGATGGGGACAGCATTTCTATTTGTGCTTTACAATTCTGCTACATTGTGAGTGTTCAACCAGAAGAAAATTATAATTGTCAGGATGAAAATCCTCTTCATTACAATTATGTGATGTAAGTGTAAGTGGCTTGAATTTTTAAAAAAATGTTTATATCCACAAAACTTTTCATGAATCTAAATATAATTCTATTTTTTCAAAATGGAATGTTTTATATATCTCTGTACAATGACGTTTCATTCATTTAAGTCATGCAAATTTGTTTAAACATTAAAAGTTCTTTATTTAACCTACATAAATATTTTAAAGAAGCCTAAATACTAAATATTGGGGAATTGGATATATGTCATTCTAAAAATTAATTGTTTTTGGTAAACTATTTTTAGCATGGTGATTACTAACTTCAATTTTTTAATAGAAAATAAATTTTCATGTGAAAATACATTAAAATCTAAAGTTTAAGAGACTAGTTTGTTGAAATGTCACTTACCGATCATTATTATTTCAACAATGGTAAGAAACCCAGGGTGACAGGGCTTATGTGAAATATATAGAAGTTAGAGAATTTAGCTCCTCATTTAGAAAGTGTTCCAGAGATCTGCTTCTGTCTTTATCGTTAATTAACCCTTAAAAAATACTTGGAGTTTATTCACTGTGAATGATGTGAAGTTGAGCAGATTTGGCAATCAATATGTCCTAAACTGAAAGTTAGTGCTCCTTATCCACTAAGTTGGCTTCTTCTCCACTGTTCCCACTCTCAGAGTCAGCACTCTACACCTGACTGCTCTTGTCTGCAATTTGACAGATATTCCAGGCACCTCTATTTCTCTTTTCCACAGCTAAATGCCATTCTTCCTATTTTTCCTTTCCACAAAGCGTTCACATCCATCTACTCCTCTTTATCCTCCAAATCATTCTTCTTGATCAGGACATCTGAATTACTGCCAGCTTCCTGGCTCCAATATTGACTTTCCTCTCTCCTATTTATAAAATGCAATCAGAGCTATTCCTTTACCTTGCAAACATGATCATATCTTCCTGCTTGCAACCTTTTAGCAGTTAATTGTAGCTAAGAAAATAATATTCGAACTTCTTCACATGGATCATAAAATGCTTTATAATCACTTTCTATCCTGAATGCAGCCTCATCGCTGAATTTCACATGGCCACCACCTGCTGATGTCACTTTCTACACAAGCACCTGGGCTCACCCAACTCTTCCAGCTATTCTGAACATTCAACTTCAAGAATCACACAAACTTTCATATCACTAGATATTTGCACATACTTTTTTCTGCAAGAAAAATTACTTGTCTTTCCAGAAAAAATTCTTATTTCTTATCTTTCACTATCTAATTTTCACTTATCCTTTAGGCTAGTGAATTTCAAAACACTATTGGTCATGACTCATCTTGGAAAATATATTTTACATCAAAGCTCAGATCTCTCTAAGACACAGACAAATATAGCTGGAAAAAGTACTTCTTGAAACAATATTTACACATTTTATGTGCAATGCAAACTCATAGTTTCTGTTCTTTTCTACTCTATTTGATTTACTAAATTGATCAACCTCAAATTTGAAAACATGAATTAAATAATAATTTCCTCTAGGAATCTTCCTTGACCTCATAAAGTAGCTGATTGCTCCTGCTCTGTGATTTTACTAGACTCTGCACTTCCTGTATTGTAGCCCTAAACACATTTGGTGTTACGGTTTGTTTACCTTTCTGTCTTTTTAAAGACTGAAAAGTACAGAGACATCGGCGTAGTGTCTATCTTACTATCATGCTTTCTGCATTGAATACAGTACTTGTCTTATGTTAAGTGCTTACAAATTAAAGTTGAATGATTTGATAAGTGAAATCTAACCTATTTGAATTAATGAAACTAAAAAATAAAGTAGTTGTGTTTGTTTTTGCTGTTGTTTGAATCCTAAGAATCCTACAGATGAGTGATTTCAAATATACCTTCAAGAAAAGAAATAAGTACAAGAAAGTTTTAATGAAAAAACTTTAAATGATCATAATAAAAGAGAAAGCACATCTTTTTGGCAACTCTGTCTTCAAATAGCTGCATTTCATCTTGTTTATACTACTGGTTATGGGTTATGAACTGCAAAATCCCAATTTACACTGAGAGGATATCCTGAGAGTAACAGATTATCTCTAGCTATTGTTCCAATGGAATGTGTTTGGAGAGAAATAAGGCCTGTTACTTTATCATTTAAAAGTTAAAACAATTAGTCTTTCTTTTGGTACAAACATTTCAAAAAAGCTACATTCCAAATTGATGAGTCAGATAGAAATTAGAGGTTTGCTTATGTTTAATTAGGAGAATGATAAGTATCGCTCTTCACCCAGGCCATGGTGCTCATTCTATATTTCAATATGACTTGAAAAGATTTTTCACATACATTTCTAACCTTGGCTTTAGCTATGTATAACCCTTTCTTAAATGTTAGTAGTGAATTTATTGGGATTAGAAAAGAGAAGCTGGATATGACTACAGTGATACTTAAAAACATATCTTTTTTGGTAAAAAATAATTTTCTCTAATTATTTCCATTAAGCACTAATTTATGAGGAATTCAATCCATATGTTTTTATTTCATATATCACAAAAATGTTGTTGCAAAAGAACTTTACAAACAGCTGTTTCCTCTCCCAGTAATATAGTGAGGCTTTCAATAACCTATATTTTGTGTTAGGGTTTTTGCCAAAACACCAGGTTCCCAGGCAGATGACTCAGTACAGTGAAATGTATACAGACATATACTATATGTTCCTTGAAATTATGTAGTATATGTGATATTAACAAAATGTATTTTCATATAAAAATAATTTTTGAGAGTGCCAATGTATGTGGAAAAACACTAAACAATTTTGTACTTTCAACCAAAATAATACTTACTCCATTTGTATTAGGATAATCTCTGCTTCAAAGAAAAGAAAAACTCCAGAGACTTGCTTAATGGAGAAAGGTATTATCTCACATAGACAAAAATTTAGAGAAAATTTGGTTTCTAAGTTGTTTAAGAAATTTGATGTGAAATGTATTTTCTTTCCATCCCTCAGGTCTACCATCTTTCTTCCTCAGGATGCTAGCAGTGTGGTTGCAGTAATTTCTTATGTGACTATGTCTAGAAAAAGAAGAGACATTATCACTTTTCACGCTCCACTCTTAGTGAGGAGGAAAATTTTTCTAAAGATGCTCTCCATCCCAGCAAACTTGTCATCAAGTCTTACTGGTGGAAGTTGGGTTGCATGTTCTTTTTGAACCAAGAGCTGACAAGGAATGTGAGATTGCCTTTTGACCAATAAGGCTTATACTTTGGTTGAAGATGAAGTAGACTTCTTCTAAAGCTCATAGCTGATTCGTGAAGTTGATGAGGATCATTACAGTTTCAGGTAATTAATATTAACTACAAAAGGACCATTTTTTGGTTAAGAAAAAGACTGTTTCACTAAATTGAGGAAATTATTATCTCCATATATGTTTCCTTCTTCATGCTCAAGCCAGCTTTTCTGCACCGTCAGTGATTAGTTACAAGTGAAAAATGAGAACAATTAGTAAGTTGAGAAATAGATTGATGGAGGTACTTGAAGTCCATGGTTTGAAGTTCAGACTTCATTGAAGAACCATTATTAAACTTGATTTGGAGTCAGTATAGAGTTGTGAAATGGAGAGGTATCTGGAATAAATGCCTGAGTGAGATGATTCTTGCTGCTCTTCCACAAAGTGGCACTGACCGTGTTTACTTCACCCAGCTTAGTCTATCTTCAACTTCAATCGTGGATTTTCATCCCCTGATATGAAACAAGTGAGAATACTTGGACAATGACCTCCCTGATTTCATTTTCCCTTCTCCCACTTGTGTGGCTGAAAGGTAAATTGAAAGTATAAAATGGAGAGTGGTTAGCAGTTATGTTGGAGTGTGGATTCATTCTGTCCTTTAATAAAATACTTTAATACATTTTTTAGAATATTTTGAATAATATAGAAATGAAAGCATGTTTCTTTAAAGTAAAAGATAAATATGAATTTCTTCCATACCACTCACTAGTCTTTTGATGGAAACTACACTCCATAAAAGAATGGAAAAATAAAATACAGATCTTGAGAAATAGAATGGCTACTCATCTATAAAATGTGGAGATTTCATCAAAGGATCACTGATCTCTTTCAGGTGTAAAAATTAATGAGTCCATTCAAGTAGATCTGTTTAAAAGCAGGAAAGAATATTGTGTTTCACTTCTCTCACTTTTATTCTATCTAGGAAAATTTTCAATCCAATTTTAGAATTTGAATAGATGATTCATGCTTTACATTAAAAGAAAATGGATTTTAGCCCAGTTGGTTTCAGTGAATTAAATTTTACCATAAGAAATGTGAAAAAAAATCTGCTTTTTTTCAAATTCATAATATTGCCCCAGTTTCCGAAAGATCCAAGTATAAATAAAAATGAATTATACCAGATAAATCATAATTATAATAATATATAGTAAAAGTACATTAACACATGATTAATCTCAGGTGCAATTTGAAATTAAAAACACAAGGTGGCCGGGAGCAGTGGCTCACTCCTGTAACCCCAGCACTTTGGGGGGCCGAGGCAGGCAGATCACTAGGTAGGGAGATCGGAGATCTAGACCATCCTGGCTAACACGGTGAAACCCCGTCTCCACTAAAAGTACAAAAGATTAGCTGGGTGTGGTGGCGGGTGCCTGTAGTTCCAGCTACTCGGGAGGCTGAGGCAGGAGAATGGCGTGAACCAGGGAGGTGGAGCTTGACATGAGCCGGGATCTCACCAGTTCACTCCAAACTGGGCAACAGAGCAAGACTCCATCTCAAAAACAAAAACAAAAACAAGGTGTATTAAGTGAAAATTACTATCCATATTTGTACCCTCATTATTCTGGGATGGTTTATGTATGTGTGCATGTGTGTGTGCACATTCTGGTATATTTATGGGCATGCACATATATACCTTTACCAGAACTTTTGTAAATGCTTTAATTTTACTTACTCTTTCTTTCATTTTTCACTCTTAATATATGATAAATTCAAGTCAAAATGACTAAAATATTTTCAGGGACATGCCAAGAGAATCTAAGCAAACAGGGTGGCTAGTAAGCAATGGTATTTTCGGTTGACCCCTGCAATGGTGTTGTAAAAACATTGGAAGTATAGAGAACTTGGGTATTTTGCCTGGGATTACCTTCTCCTCTTGCTTTACCCAAGTAAATCCTTATCTTCAAATTTTTCATTATGAGTCTATTTCTGAAGATTTATTCTTACTTGATCAGATAAGTAACAAAATGTCTTACAAAACCAGTTTTTCTGGCCTATGCTGGGAGATAAATTATTACATGAATCAAGTATCATCCAAGTCAGTGTTGCCATATGTCGCATTGGCTACTTAGACTCAGAACAAGAACAGATTATCAAGCGTGTCTCAGGTTTCTTCCTGATGCATTTGTTTCTCCTAAATGATGCTGGAGTTATTTTCCTTATGCATACAGGTGCTTAATAATTTCTTCTATTTTACCTGAAATTCAGCATGAGGTGATACTTGGAATGGTTTAAGAACCTATTGTAATTTACACATTTTTTCACCGTCCTTTACTCTCCCACAAATTGTATATCCTACATTTTAGCCATGTTCAATGCTTTATTGTTTTCACATGCTCTTCACTCTGCTCTAATTGTTCTTTGCCTCCTCGACCTGTTCACCTTACAAACTCCTCATTCCATTCTTCAGAACAGCAAATGATAGAAACAAAAGAGCAAGAATAAAATGACATATGTTTTGATTTCTAAGATTTTACCTATGTGATTAAATCTTGGAAGATTCTTGCTGCTTTCTGAAACTAAGTTTCTTAATGTACAAAATAGACTTTAAAAGGAAAAGCATTGGAATACTAAATACATGTTAATTTTGCTTTCCTTTTCTGATATACTTCAATGATAATAGGTCATTCCCTTTTTTCTTTTTAAGGCTTTTTATTCAACATCTCTCCTTAGATTTTTGTTACATATGTAGTTTATAGCCAGTTATTGATTTTTCTGATTTCACTGGATATATTGTGAAGAAAAATTTATATCAGACCTGTTTAATTTTTCAATATGTGAGACACTTAGCAGATATTTAATAAATTATTGTTCAATTAAAAATGAATAATATCTAATAATATTTAATAGTTTAATCAAAACATCAGTACATACTGACAAATGCAAAAGTAAAAGTGGTCAAAATATTTTATTGGTAAATACTAAATTAATTTATATTAGTGTCACTTTAGAATGTACGTTTTTATAAATTAAAAACATTTTTTATAACTTGCACATATTTAGGGCACGAAATATGGCTTCAACATCATCTGTTCTCTAAATCTCAACTCTTAAATCTTTCAAGAGATAGGAAGGAAGATGGCTGAATAGGAACAGCTCCAAGCTACAGCTCCCAGCGTGAGCAACACAGAAGACGAGTGATTTCTGCATTTCCAACTGAGGTACCGGGTCCATCTCGCTGATGCATGTTGGACAGTGGGTGCAGGACAGTGGGTGCAGCCCAGTGAGTGAGAGCCAAAGCAGGGCAAGGTTTCACCTCACCCGGGAAGTGCAAGGGTAAAGGAATTCCCTTGTCCAGCCAAGGGAAAGTGAGACACACAGTACCTGGAAAATCGGGTCACTCCCACCCTAATACTGTGCTTTTCCAAGGGTCTTAGCAAACGGCACAACAGGAGATTATATCTCGTGCATGGCTCAGAGGGTCCCCCACACATGGGGCCTTCCTCATTGCTAGCACAGCAGTCTGAGATCTAACTGCAAGGAGGCAGCAAGGCTGAGGGAAGGGCACCCACCATTGCTGAGCCTTGAGTAGGTAAACAAAGCAGCGGGGGAATCTCGAACTGGGTGGAGCCCACCACAGCTCAAGGAGGCCTGCCTGCCTCTGTAGACTCCACCTCTGGGCACAGGGCATAATCAAACAAAAGGCAGCAGAAACCTCTACAGATGTAAATGTCCCTGTCTGACAGCTTTGAAGAGAGTAGTGGTTCTCCCAGCACAGAGTTTGAGATCTCAGAATGGACAGACTGCCTCCTCAATTGGGTCCCTGACCCCCAGGAAGCCTAACCAGGAGGCATCCCCCAGTAGCGGCAGACTGACACCTCACATAGCCTTGTATCCCTCTGAGATGAAGCTTCCAGAGGAAAGATCAGACAGCAACATTTGCTGTTCAGCAATATTCACTCTTCTGCAGCCTCTGCTGCTGATACCCAGGCAAACAGGGTCTGAAGTAGACCTCCAGCAAACTCCAACAGCCCTGCAACTGAGGGTCCTGACTGTTAGAAGGAAAACTAACAAACAGAAAGGACATCCACACCAAAACCCCATCTGTATATCGCCATCATCAAAGACCAAAGGTAGATAAAACCATAAAGATGGGGAAAAAACAGCAGAAAAGCTGAAAATTCTAAAAATCAGAGCGCCTCTCTCCCTCCAAAGGAATGCAGCTCTTCACCAGCAATGGAACAAAGCTAGACGGAGAATGATTTTGATGAGTTGAGAGAAGAAGGCTTCAGACGATCAAACTTCTCCTAGCTAAAGGAGGAAGTTCAAACTCATTGCAAAGAAGCTAAAAACCTTGAAAAAAAAAAGTTAGACAAATGGCTAACTAGAATAACCAATGTAGAAAAGTCCTTAAATGACCTAATAGAGTTGAAAACCATGGCATGAGAACTATGGGACAAATGCACAAGCTTCAGTACCTGATTCAATCAACTGTAAGAAAGAGTATCAGTGATTGAAGATCAAATGAATGAAATGAAGTGAGAAGAGAAGTTTAGATAAAAAAGAGTAAAAAGAAGTGAACAAAGTCTCCAAGAAATATGGGACCATGTGAAAAGACCAAATCTACATCTGACTGGTGTACCTGAAAGTCACGAGGAGAATGGGATCAAATTGGAAAACACTCTGCAGGATATTATCCAGGAGAACTTCCCCAACCTAGCAAGGCAAGCCAACATTCAAATTCAGGAAATGCAGAGAATGCCACAAAGATACTCCTTGAGAAGAGCAACTCCAAAACACATAATTGTCAGATTCACCAAAGTTGAAATGAAGGAAAAAATGTTAAGGGCAGCCAGAGAGAAAGGTCGGGTTACCCACAAAGGGGAGCCCATCAGACTAACAGCGGATCTCTTGGCAGAAACTCTCCAAGTCAGAAGAGAGTGGGGGCCAATATTCAACATTCTTAAAGAAAAGAATTTTCAATCCAGAATTTCATATCCAGTCAGACTGTTTCATAAGTGAAGGAGAAATAAAATCCTTTACAGACAAGCAAATGCTGAGAGATTTAGTCACCACCAGGACTTCATGTCTAAAACAGCAAAAGCAATGGCAACAAAAGCCAAAATTGACAAATGGGATCTAATTATACTACAGAGCTTCTGCACAGCAAAAGAAACTACCATCAGAGTGAACAGGCAACCTACAGAATGGGAGAAAAAATTTGCAATGTACTTATCTGAAAGGGTTAATATCCAAAACCTATAAAGAACTCAAACAAATTTACAAGAAAAAAACAAACAACCCTATCAAAAAGTGGGCAAAGGATATGAACAGACACTTCTCAAAAGAAGACATTTATGCAGCCAACAGACACACGAAAAAATGCTCATCATCACTGGCCATCAGAGAAACGCAAATCAAAATCACAATGAGATACCATCTCACACCAGTAAGAATGGTGATCATTAAAAAGTCAGGAAACAACAGGTGCTGGAGAGGATGTGGAGAAATAGGAACACTTTTACACTGTTGGTAGGACTGTAAACTCGTTCAACCATTGTGGAAGACAGTGTGGCAATTCCTCAAGGATCTAGAACTAAAATGCCATTTGACCCAGTAATCCCATTACTGGGTATATATCCAAAGGATTATAAATCATGCTGCTATAAAGACACATGCACACATATGTTTATTGTGACACTATTCACAATAGCAAACACTTGGAACCAACCCAAATGTTCATCAGTGACAGACTGGATTAAGAAAATGTGGCACATATGCACCATGGAATAGTATGCAGCCACAAAAAAGGATGAGTTTATGTCCTTTGTAAGGACATGGATGCAGCTGGAAACCATAATTCTCAGCAAACTATCACAAGAACAGAAAACCAAACACCGCATGTTCTCACTCATAGGTGGGAATTGAACAATGAGAACACTTGTATACAGGAAGGGGAAAATCACACACCGGGGCCTGTCGTGGGGGTCGGGGAAGTGGGGAGGGATAGCATTAGGAGATATACCTAATGTAAATGACAAGTTAATGGGTGCAGCACTCCAGCATGGCACATGCATACATATGTAACAAATCTGCACGTTGTGCATATGTACCCTAGAACTTAAAGTATGATAGAAAACATCTTTCAAAACCATTAAAATATACTTTTAAATTCATCCGTATATTTCTTTTGGAAAAAATCCCAATTGATATTTCAAAATACTTTTATTGGATTTTATGAAATGGTGCATTGCTTGAATTTATAGTTAATAGATTAAATAGTCCCTAATAAAATGTAATATACCTTTTAAATTATAAACATAGTGCCCAGAGAGTCTTCTGTGCTCCAACATAAGTAAATTATAAAAGTGGCAATAACTATAATTGTTCCCCGAATTAGAGCAAAAATATTACAAACCTCAAGAAATAACCTTGAAAGTGGCTATTTATTTTCTATTTATGACTTCAGGGGACAATTTAAATGCAAGAGCTAGACTAATTTTACAATAGCCATAATCTATTATTTTAACTGATGGGGGGAAAACACATGATGGAATTTAGCTAAACATCTACAGTCATGTTGAGTACAATAATAATAGTAACAAATGTTTCTGTGTCTGAACTGAAGTTGTGCCCATTATTGAAGAGTGCTCTAAATTACAACACATCCGTTAAATCATCAACAGATGGTCTCCTCTGTTGATATTTCTATGACACAAATTATTTTATCTGACTTTTGTTTGAATATGAAGCCCCATAAAACTTTAGGGTCAATTACAATACATTATTCCCATATATGCCATGGCCATCTTATACTGGAGAATTCCTGAACTAACCAGAGCCAGCATCCCTGGTTTTTCAGTGTGGGCTGAGCTTAGGAA
This sequence comes from Chlorocebus sabaeus, assembly GCF_047675955.1. NCBI lineage: Eukaryota > Metazoa > Chordata > Mammalia > Primates > Cercopithecidae > Chlorocebus > Chlorocebus sabaeus. The sequence goes on from NC_132914.1 coordinate 87,864,666, forward strand.
TAGAAGGCAGGCAGTACACAGAGGAAAGCAAAATTAAAAACAAACAAACAAACAAAAAAGAAAAACACCAAATTCCTGACAAATGTAAAGTTTCTGATGTCAGTTGCTTTCTAGTTTTGAATATATGCCTGTCCTTGGGCTCCATGATGCATCCCTGTGTTCTTATTTTACATCTCCTGTTTCACTTAACCTGTGTCCTGTCAGTTTCTGTTACTTGCCACCAGTCTAAGCAGTGCATTCTCTGTGTCAGGTTTTAAAGGATTACAGATAATCTACTTAAAATATTTTCAGGAGTTCTTTGCACATAGTAGATGTTCTTACAAATATAATTGTTCGTATTTAAGAATGCCAATTGGATTACTACAAAACTACCATGTGAAAAATGTTGAAACTTGGCTGAGTAGGGTGGCTCACACCTGTGATCCTAGCAATTTTAGAGGCTGAAGTGGGCAGATCGCTTGAGCCCAGGAACTTGATAACAGCCTGGGCAACATAGTGAGACCACATCTCTAAAAAAAAAATACAACATTTGACTGGGTATGGTGGTGTGTGTCTAATTGAGCGGCACAGGTGGGAGGATCGCATGAGCCTAGGAGGTCAAGGCTGCCATGAGCCATGATCACTTTACTGCACTCCAGTCTGGGTAACAGAGTAAGATCCTATCACCAAAAAAAAAAAAAAAAAAAAAAAAAAAAAGTTTATGTATATGATAAAAAATAATATTGTCAAAAAAAAAAGAAAAATATTAAAACTGGACTAGAGTCCTGCCTGCATAATATTATTAGAGGTGAAACAGACTCTTGGTTGCTCGGGGTTCCATGACACCTCAACATTGGTATTTAAACACATGTAGAAAAGCAAATGGCATCTCTACCTAGTATTCTTCATTAACCCTTCTTATCTTGGATGATTCTTCTTTCATATATATGCTGTTGCAAAGTGATTTTATGGAACATATGTAATTCTTTCATATGTCCCTTTGCAGTGTACAAATGGGAAGAAGTATGTTTAGGATTTCAGGTTTCCAGTAATAAACAGTGAAAGCACATGACTGTGGTGATTCTCTGGGTGTTGCTTCACGCCTCTGCAACCTAAAAAATAAAAAATGTAAGTCTCTAAAGGATCTAGTATAGTAGCAAGAAAGTATACCACATATACCAGGTGTCATCCAAAAATTATTAAAATTTGATATTAAGTGTTGGTTAGAAACCTATTATAGCAAATATTCTTTTAGAAAATGCAGCTTTAAATATGAGTATTAAGGACCCTTAAAGACTTCATCGTCTAAATGGGAAAACAGATGAGAAAAAAAACTAGAGTACAATGTAACAATTCTATAGTAGAGCTGTAGTCATCAGATAATGACAGCATAGATCAAAAGGAATAAATTTGTGGCAGTCAACAGTAAGTTGATTTTTAAATGCAAAAGTAGCACATTCCTTGCTTGCTACTTTTTAATTGTATGTATATCATCAGCTCTCTAGAATTCCTGCTTATTGGAACAAAAGGATACTTTCTGAATAGCACTAAAGCCTTCCTCTGATTCAAAGACAAATATCAAAAGTACCAGCTAGAAGTCTTGTTAGAAGTTGTCACCGGGGGAGCAATAATTGGATACGAATGTACAAGGATTATAGTTTTTAAAATAAATACTTTGTGAAAGCATTTGTCTCATTAACCTGTCAATTAATAACTCTGATCAAAATGTAAATACTGTTTTTAAAAAAGGAGAGAGAGCCAATTGAATGAGAATTGAGAACCAAATCAGCAAATCAGAGCAAGAGGTGACAAGCAAACGCTAAGGAAAAATCATCACTACCCTTGGTTATCATCAACATATCAACGATGACATTGACTTACCACACGGAATAAAATGTCAATTCATTTCATTTGTTTACCAAAAAGAGTAATTCCAGAAGGTTACAGGGCCCAGTTTGGATTTGCAAATAACTGTACATTTCTATAATCAATGTATATCAGGATATTCAAGAATGTAAGTCATCATTGTCTGATTTTTTAAAAAAATTCAAAGTGATTTGTGAAAAATTTAAAGGTCCATTCTGTTTATTATTATTTATTTAAAAAATTAGAGCCAAGATAACTAGAAGGCAGAAGCATGTGAATAACAGAAGCTGAATGTGAATAAAAAACAAATGCAAGATAAAGCAGTTAAACTTGTTGAATCACATTTTTGGAATTTTTCTTAAGTGCTTTTTACTCCTTTTAAAACTAGGGACAGAATTTTTTTGTCTCTAGCATTTATTCAGATAAACCGAATTTACCAAACTACCCAAGATTCATCTATAAGGAAGAACATACACAAAATTATGAATTAATTTTTCTCACAAAAGGAATAGAAATGCCAAAGTCATTAGAATAGTTTGTGTCCAAAAATTAATGAGATATGAAAAGCATCAATATTGCATGTTAATGTAGTATCATTTACTTAAGATCAGCATACTGTCACTTAATATAGGAATTTGAGATAACCATCAAAATTGATTTTTTTGTTGTACAAATAACATTTCTTATTTATTCTGATACATCCATTTACTTTACATATCCTGCCACATTAAAACATCCAGAATGACTGACCCTTGTAGACAGTAAAAATTAAAAAAAAAGAAAACTTACTGGAAAATACCATAAAACAAACCCTTTGATTATAAAATGGATTGATGAGAAAACATGAAGATAGATAAAACGGTGTAACTCTATTTGCCAAGTTTTTAAAAAAATGTCCTTACATCTGTTTTTCTTTGAGAATCATTATTTTCTAATTATATAACTACTAACATAGATATTCTAAGAAGGATATTTTAATCTAATAATAAAGAAACTATTTCTACACAACTCAGGAATAATTATTATTTAAAAATTACTGTAAAGACAATTTATCCAATAAAAGGCTGCCAGCCCATATGAAATAATTTCAGTGTTGCTCTTTTTTAACTTTTATTTTTTTCTATAGGTTTGGAGGGCACAGGTGGCATTTAGTTATATGGATAAGTTACTTAGTGGCGATTTCTGAGATTTTTGGTGCATTCATCCCTCAAGCAATGTACACTGTACCCAATGTGTAGTCTTTTATCCCTTAAAACCTTCCCACCCCATTCCCTGAGTCCCCAAGGTCTATTATATTCTTTTCATGCCTTTGCGTTCTCATAGCTTAGCTGACACTTATGAGAGAGAACATACAATGTTTGGTTTTCCATACCTGAGTTACTTGACTTAGAACAGTGGTCTCTAATTCAATCCAGGTTGCTGTGAATGTCATTATTTCATTCTTTTCATGGCTGTATATGTATATATATATACATACACAATGGAATATTACTAAGATCTATCTATCTATGTATCTATCTGTCATTTATCTATCTATACTACATATCTATATATAGGTAACACATTTTTTAATACACTCATTGATTGATGGGCATTTGGGCTGGTTTCCATATGTTTGCAATTGTGAATTGTGCTGCTATAAACATGCATGTGCAAGTGTCCTTTTCGTGTAATGACTTCTTTTCCTCTGGGTTGATACACAATAATAGGATTGCTGGATTGAATGACTGTTCCACTTTTAGTTCTTTAAGCAATTTCTACACTGTGTTCCCAAGTGATTGTACTGGTTTGCATTCCCACCAGCAGAATAAAAGTACTCCCTTTTCACCACATTCACACCAACATCTATTATATTTTTGATTTTTTTACTATGGTCATTCTTGCAGGAATAAGGTGGTGTTGCATTGTAGCTTTAGTTTGCATTTCCCTGATAATTAGTGATGTTGAGCATTTTTTCATATATTTGTCGGCCATTTTTATTTCTTTTGAGAATTATCTATTCATGTCTTTAGCCCATTTATTGATGGTTTCTTTTTTCTTTCTGATTTGTTTGACTTCCTTGTAGATTCTGGATATTCTTCCTTTGTCAGATGCATAGTTTGTAAAGATTTCCTCCTACTCTATGGGCTGTTTACTGATTCTTTTTTTTTTTTTTTTTTTTTTTTTCTGTGTTGAAGCTTTTCAGTTTACTTAAGGCCCATCTTTTTATCTTTGTTTTTGTGACATTTGCTTTTGGGTTCTTGGTCATGAAGTCTTTGCCTAAGCCAATGTCTAGAAGGGTTTTTCCAACGTTATCTTCTAGAATTTTTATGGTTTCAGGTCTTAGATTTAAGTCTTTGACCCACCTTGAGTTGATTTTTGTATAAGGTGAGAGATAAGGATCCAGCTTTTTTCTTCAACATGTGGCTTGCTAATTATCCTACCACCATTTGCTGAATAGGGTGCCCTTTCCCCACTTTATATTTTTGTTTGCTTTGTCAAAGATCAGTTGGCTATAAGTATTTGGGTTTGTTCTGGGTTCTCTATGCTGCTCCAATTATCTATATGCCTATTTTTATACTAGTACTATGCTATTTTGGTGACTATAGCCTTATAGCATAGTTTGAAGTCAGCTAATGTGATACTTCCAGATTTGTTCTTTTTGCTTAGTCTTGTTTTGGCTATGTGGGCTCTCTTTGGGTTCCATCTGAACTTTAAGATTTTCTTTTCTAGTTCTGTGAAGAATTCTGGTGATATTTTGATGGGATTGCATTGAATTTGCAGGTTACTTTCCCTTTCCCCACTTTATATTTTTGTTTGCTTTGTCAAAGATCATTTGGCTGTAAGTATTTGGGTTTATTTCTGGGTTCTCTATACCATTCCTTTGGTTTATATGCCTATTTTTATACTAATACCATGTTGTTTGGGTGACTGTAGCCTTACAGTATAGTTTGAAGTCAGCTAATGTGATGCCTCCAGATTTTTTCTTCTTGCTTAGTCTTGTTTTGGCTATGTAGTCTCTCTTTCGGTTCCATCTGAATTTTAGGATTGTTTTTTCTAGTTCTGTGAAGAATTCTCATGATATTTTGATGGGAATTGCATTGAATGTGTAGGTTGCTTTAGGCAGTATGGTCATTTTCACAATTTGATACTACTCATCTATGAGAATGGGTTGTGTTTCCATTTGTTTGTGTCATCTATGATTTCTTTCAGCAGTGTTTTGTAGTGTTCCTTGTAGAGGTCTTTCATATCCTTGGTTAGGTGTATTACTAAGTATTTTATTTTTATTTTTTGCAGCTACTGTAAAAGGGGTTGAGTTCTTGATTTGATTCTCAACTTGGTCGCTGTTGGTGTTATAGCAATGCTGCTGATTTGTGCACATTAATTTTGTATCCTGAAACTTTACTGAGTTTGTTTATCAGTTCTAGGAGCTTTTTGGATGAATCTTCAGGAGTTTCTAGGTATACAATCATATCTTCAGTGAAGAGTAACAGTTTGACTTCCTCTTTGCCAATTTGAATGCTCTTTATTTCTTTCTCTTGTCTAATTGCTCTGGCTAGGACTTCCAGTACTATGGTGAATAGAAGTGGTGAAAGTGGGCATTCTTTTCTTCTTCCAGTTCTCAGGAGGAATGCTTTCAACTTTTTCCCATTCTGTATAATGTTGGCTATGTGTCTGTCATAGATGGTTTTTATTACCTTACAATTTGTTTTTGCTGAACATTTTAATTATAAAGGGATGTTGGATTTTGCTAAATGCTTTGCTGTATCTATTAAGATGATCATGTAATTTTTTGTAGATGGAGTCTCACTGTGTTGCCCAGGCTGGAGTGCAGTGGCATGATCTTGGTTCACTGCAACTTCCACATCCAAGGTTCAAGAGATTCTCCTGCCTCAGCCTCCCAAGTTGCTGAGATTACAGGCATACACCACCACATCCAGCTAATTTTTGTTTGAATTTTTAGTTCAGACAGGGTTTCACCATGTTGACCAGGCTGGTCTTGAACTTCTGACCTCAAGTGATCTGCCTTCCTCGGTCTCCTGAAGTGCTGGGATTATAGGCCTGAGCCTCCATGCCCAGTCCAGATATGTGATTTTTGTTTTTTAATTCTGTTTATGTTGTATGTCACATTTATTGACTTGTGAATGTTAAACCATCCCTGCATCTCTGGTATGAAACCCAGTTGATCATGGTGTATTATCTTTTATATGTGCTGTTGGATTAAGTTAGCTAGCATTTTGTTGAGGATGTTTGCATCTATATTCATCAGGGATACTGGTCTGTAGTTTCCTTCTTATTTTTATTTCCTTTCCTGGTTTGGGTATTAGGGAGATACTGGTTTCACAGAATAATTTAGTGATTCTTTACAGAATGATTCCCTCTCTCTCTATCTTTTGGAATAGTGTCAGTAGATTGCTACCAATTCTTGTTTGAATGTCTGATAGAATTCAACTCTGCATCTGTCTGGTGCTGGACTTTTTAGAATTCAACTGTGAATCTGTCTGGTCCTGCACTTTTTTGTTGGCAATTTTAAAAATTACCATTTGAATCTCGCTGCTTGTTATTGGTCTCTTCATAGATTCTATATCTTCCTAATTTCATCTAGGAGGGTTGTATCAATGTTGTTAACTTATTTCTTTGACTCAGTTATGGTAAGAAAAGTAAGAATGGAGCTATCAGTCAATTCCTGTGGTGAACACAAACTTGGTAGTTCCTATGATTCCCACACCACAGTTTCCACCTCTTGAGTGTTGGTTTTGTAACCAACAAAATATAGCAAAGGTGATTGCATATTACGCCCATAATTATGTTCAGTTCTTGCACAGGTGATTGGATTTTTCAGGTGTAATTATAGTTTTTAATCAACTGATTTTGAGATATAAAAGGGAGAGGTTACCCTGATGGGCTGGGCCCAATCAAGTGAGTCCTCCAGAAGAGAGCCTAGGCCTTCTTGGAAGGCAGAGACTTCAAATGGGAGAGAATTTCTCATTGCTGGCTTTGAAGAAGCAAGCTACCTTGAATTTTGACAGACTCAAGGGATTAATTATGATGGAAAACCTAACAGGGCTTAGAAACTGATCCTTTCCTATTCCAGCCTCCTGATAGGAACACAGCTCAGCTGGCATCTTGAGAGACCCTGAACAGAGGGCCCAGTTAAGCTTTGTCCAGACTTGTGAACTATAGACACAAGTGAGGTGACAAAATGAGTACAGACTTACACTGTTACATTTGTGGTGTTTTTTATATAGCATAGAAAAGTAATACAAAACCTTCTTAGAAAAATTTTCTTTAAAAAAAGCAAGTGTCCTTATATTTCCAAAGCAAATATAGGCTTTTTAAATAAACTATTTTAATGTTTCATTCATCTTTACTATAATGTTAAAGCAGTATATCTTTTTCTCATAGGCAAACACAATGATTTCTGCTTAAAGATGTTTAATGTTTCTTATCTTTTTCCTCATTGATAAATACATGTTGTACTCCTCTGTGAAAGGCAGTAAAAGAAAAAGATGAAGCCATGGGCAGGACCTTCATGGTTTCCACTTGCATTGTTTTCTTCTTTCCTATATCAGTTTATTAGAATTTCTCTTTTAAATCACCTGAGATTCACAACCTAAACTATAAGTTATTACGTTGTGATTTTTACTCACTTACTTCCATGATAGACTCCAGTGGAGGGGTGTAGATAACACTATTGTACTACTTGTCAATATTAATGAATTCCCTTCCATCAATCAATGCTAGAGCATTCTCTGGAAAGTCTATATACTTGGTGGATCAGATTGGCATGACTTTTAACAACGTGCTGATTGTTAAAACTTCAGCCCAGTGTTCTGGAGAAATTGCTTAAATTTTCTGAAACTCCATTTTATTACTTATGAAATGGCAATAATACCTTTATCATATTGGTTTTGTGACTAAAATTCACAAAACATGTGACAGCACTGGTACTTACTAAGAGCTCTATATAGAGTAACCGTTTCTGAAGACTTACCATTTGTCAGTCACTGGGCTTGGCTCTCCTTCCTCTCCCTCTCTCTCAGTAAGAATGCACATTTTATTATCATAATAAGGAAACAAGATGAAGTTCCTTATTCCCATTATATGACGAGGAAATTGATTTTCAAAAAAGTTAAAGGCTTTCCTGAGATTAAATGTATAGTGAAAGTCAAAACTAAGAAATGAATCTAAGCCTAATTAGAGAGCTCTTAAAAATGTTCATTGTGACTGTTTTGCCTGTGTCCTCTCATCATCCTGAAGCTATATCATGGTAACTACATATTTACAAATAAATTTAAAATATTCCAAATATTCAAGTAGCAACAAAAAAGTATCATAGTAAAAGAACAGCATCAAAAATTTTAAACCCCCAACTAATTTATAAGTCTAAAATAAATTTATTTGGAATTTTATATATATACATATATACTCACACATATATAAAACCATGTTTTATTGAGAAACAGATTAAAAAGACTAAGTATGTTGAGGAGACTGAATAAGATCATGAAATAATCTAAAATTTATTTACTCTATTGATAAATCAGCATAGTTTCACAGGTATACTTAAAAATAACTAATTAACAAGATAATCCTTAGGAAAAGAGACACGGGACATTCTATAGAGAGGATTTGAAATTTTATATTATAAATATAGAGCAGCTATTTAGGTTTACAGTACAACTGTAAACAGCAGAGAGTACAGAGAGTAACCGTATACTCTCTGCATTGCACACACGAGCACACACACACACTCACAACCTCCACAACTATTGACATCTTATTACAACAGTGGTACATATGTTATAGTCTATGAACTTACACTGACAAATCATTATCACTCCAACTATATTGAATGTACATACACTAGGGTTCACTCTTAAAGTTGCACATTCTATGGGTTTTGACAAATGTAAACTGACATGTATTCCAAATTACAGTAATCAAATTGATAGTTTCACTGTCCTTAAAATCTTTCCCTCATCACCAGTTCCTGGAAACCACTGATGTTTTTACTATTGTCATAGTTTTGCCTTTTTCAGAATGTCATATAGTTGAAATAGTAAGCAGTGTTTCCATATTGGCTTCTTTCCATGTCTTTTCATGGTTTGATTGTTCATTTCTTTTTTTTAGCTCTGAATATCATCTCAAGGAACTCACAGTTTATTTATCATTTTACCTACTAAAGATTATCCTGGTGGCTTCTAAATTTGAGAAATTATGAATAAATCTGCTATAAATATTTATGTGCTGGTTCTATGTGGCCATAAAATTTCCATATATTTTGGTAAGTAGCAGAGAGCATGATTCCTGGATCATATGGTAGGAGTATGCTTACTTTTGTAAGCAATTACTAAACTATCTTCCAAAATGGCTGTATCATTTTGCATTCTAAACATCAATACATGAAAGTTCCTTCTGTACCACGTCTTTGTCAGCATTTGGTATTGTCCATATTTTGAATTTTGGCCATTATAATATGTATATAATCCTATCTCATTGTAGTTTTAAATTGTAATTCCCTAATGGCCTACAATGTTGAAAATGTTTTTATATGCTTATTTGCTATCAGTATATCTTCTCTGTTAAAACATCTGTTTTGGTTTGGTCTATTTTTTAATTGGGTTATTTGTATTTTTAAAAAACTCAGTTTTAGTCATTATTTGCATATTTTGGATAAACAGTCTTTTATCATATGTGTCATTTGCAAACAGTTTCTCCTAGTCTGAGGCTTTATTGTTCTCTCGATACTGTCTTTTGCAAAGCATAAGTTTTTAAATTAAAATCCAACCTATCAATAATATATTATCTAAAAACTTATCAACATACCTAAGGTAATCCTGATTTTCTCATATGTTATCTTCTAGGACTTTTATAGTTTTGCATTTTACATTTAGGTCTGTAATCCATTTTGATTTAATTTTTGTGAATAATATGAAGTCTGTGTCTAGATTTATTTTAGTGTATTTGGGTAGTTTTACCAACACCATTTATTAAAAGACTATGTATTCTCCATTGTATAAGCTTTGCTCCTTTGTCAAAGGTGAGTTGCCTATATTTATGTAAATCTATTTGTAATATCTCTATTATGTTCCATTGATCTATTTTTCTATTCTTTTTCCAGTATCACACTGTCTTGATTACTGTAGCTAATATTACCTATAATAATTCTTGAAGTTGGGCACTGCCAGTCTTTGACTTTGTTCTTTTCCTTCAATACTGAGTTAGTTTTTCCAGGTGTTTTGCCTCTCTATAGAACTTTAGATTAAGTTTACAGTATCCACAAAGTAATCTACTGGAATTTTGATTGGTATTGGGTTGAATCTATAGATGAAATTAGAAAGAACCAACATCTTGACAATATTGAGTTTTCCTAATCAGGAAATACAATCTCTCTCTATTTAGTTCATCTTTGATTTCTTTCATAAGAGTTTAGTAGCCTTTAAATAGATCTTACACCTTTGATTTCTTTCATAAGAGTTTAATAGCCTTTAAATAGATCTTACACACATTTTTTTAGAGTTATATCTAGATGTTTTTGTGTGTGTGGAGATGGTAATGTACATGTTTATGTGGTTTCAGTTTCAAATTCTATTTGTTCATTGCTGGTATATAAGAAAGCATTTGACACTTGTATACTACTCTTATATATTAAAACTTTGCAACAGTCATTTATTAGTTCCAGGAGTGTTTTAGCTTATTCTTTCAGTTTTTTTCTACATAGAAAACCATTTTACCTGTGAACAAAAAGAGTATTATTTCTTCCTTCCCTATATGCATATCTTGGTTTTTTTTTCTTTTCTTATTGCATTAGCTAGGACTTCCAGTATGATGTTTAAGAGAAGAGATGAGGGGCAACACCTTTGCCTTGTTCTTGATTTCAGCAAGAAAGCTTCAACTTTCTCACCATTAAATATGATGTTAGCTGTATTTTTGTGCATTTAAGGAAGTTCTCCTTTATTCTAGGTTGCTCAGAAATTTCAATCTTGAATCAGTGTTGGGTTTTCTCAAATGATTTTTTTTTTTGCATCTGTAGATATAATCATTACTTTTTAATCTTTTGCTTGTTGATGTGACAGAATACAGTAATTAATTGTCAAATGTTGAACCAGCCTTGGGTTTAGCATAGGCTAAACCCCAACTGGTCATAGTGTATAATTTTTAAATAAATTTTTAATTTTGATTTGCTAATGTTTCTTGAGGAAACTGCCATTTCAAAAGAATGCTTTGAGTTTTATAATTAAAGCTACATTTTAACAACACAGAAAGCAGTCTTTTCTACAGCTGAATTCGTATATTTTTCTCTGTTGGTACCAAAACTTTTAATATGACCTTAGCATGCTTCTTTACTGTTTTTTCTGTTTCCTCCTGTCACAGTTTTAAAGACTGATAATAAATTCCAAGAAGTAAATCAAATTCTATTATAAAATGAAATTCAAATGTAGATGCATTTTTAGGCTAAACCAGAGGACTTCAAAAAATTGGGGCCCTGTAGTATACCCTTAATCCAAGCTTCACAAACCTCCATGACGTTCAATTTTACTTTTCCGAGATTGAGGAAGATTTCAGATTTTAAGAAACACAGTATGATAAGGTACCTCCAAGAAGATAGTACTGAGTGTGAGTGGAATTTGCAGATCAACCTTCTCCTGAGGAGCAGATGGGAAAGAAAATAATATATTGGGGTATATGCTCTGATAAAACAAACAAAAGCTTGAAGATGTGGGAATAAGCGAGAGAGAAGTGAAAATGGAGTTAGGACTTGGGTTTGGTTGTCTCGGAGAGCAATTTATTTCATTTAGGAAAGTGAAATGTACTGTCACCTAGGGTTGTGCACGGAATTGAGGCTAAGAAGCCCCTAAACACACAGCTACAGCCAGTGTCTATGATGATGTAACCCCCAGGTCTGTGAAAATATGGCATTGTGTTGAACAGCAATGACTGATTAAAAATTGCTGAACGAAGTGCAAGCTACTGTTCAGTGGCATTTATGGAATGCAGTGAGAAAGTTTGAAAGTAGCAGATAGTAACTGGGGCATAAATAAAGGAGAGTGTGACAGAAATCAAAGCATAGGCTGCAGCATTCCTTATACCCATGAAGTATTTGCATGGTTGATGATACCGAATTTACACCATATTAGAAAGATGAGTTTAAAAGCAGTGGAGGTCAAGTCAGGATGGAACCATGGCACTAATAAGGGTTCATCATGATATTGATCATCTGCAAAGTTAATAATTCTACCTGCCTATTCATGTCTATGCTAATTATGGAAAAACATCTTATATGAATCCACGTAGTTATTACTTATATGGCAATTTGTATATATTTGTGCCCGTTGAAACATTCTGTTTTAAAGAAGCCTTAGGAGGAAATTACCTTTACAAGTTCAGCAATGAGAGAAGTTTTCAAGCAGCGAGAGATCCTTATGTTGAACTTTATCACATCAGAATATTTAGGGGAAAAGGTATCAGGATAGAAAAAAATGTCTAGTATTTCCACGTTGCTCTGCCTGCTTTATTCTAGCCATGCTGGCAGCTGATTACATGATGCCCACCCAGATTGAGTGTGGGTCTGCCTCTCTCAGTCCACTGACTCAAATGTTAATCTCTTTTGGCAACATCCTCACAGACACACCCAGAGATAATACTTTGCAACCTTCAATCCAATCATGGTGGCACAGAATATTAATAATCACATATTTTCATAATAGTTAAAATAGATAAAAAATATTATGTATGACTAAGAATCTGCAAAATATAAAAGCTGATTGAATTTAATTATTATTATTTATATTTTGGTGTTGAATGGTTGAGCCAGTGATGTTTGATTTATGGACAAATAATTCATTAATTATTGTATTCTTACTCTATAGCTTTTTTTCATCATTATTATCACAAAATCAGTAATTACATTCTTATTATCAAGAACATTATTTGTGTTCTATTGATAATAATGTCAAATGAAACAACTTTTTAGAAATATTTACAGTTATTTGATAATTTTTAACTAGCTTTAATGTAGAGAAACTTTGGACTGCAAAAGCCTAGTAAACTAAAATTATGAATAAAATTATTATATAAAACCTGTAAATAGATTTTATTTGTTGTTTGTAAGCATTTGAAATGGGGTTAGATAAAATAAATAATTTTATCATAGCATGTATTACAAAAATGTTAAATTTATTATATAAACTACTATATAACAATTTTACTACCTTGTAAAGCAAGATGTACATATAAAACCAATGTAAACTATAACTATTATGTTTCCTAAATGTTTCATTGGGAACTACCTATATTCCATTTTAACAGTAATATAAATTATTCAATATTGTAAAATATTCCTGAGACACCATATGCAACTTCTGAGAATATTGCATTAATTCTTCAGTACATCTACAACTATTTAGAAGAAAAAGAAGCACTAATAGCCAGCAAGACTATAAAATTATACTTAATTTCATGTAAAAACGTATTGCATTTATGTTTTCTGAAGGGAACAATTTCATGACTTAACTTGACCTTTTCTGCCTAATAATTTTCATCACTCAAATTTTTCTTACATTTCAAAGCAATGTTTATCTCTGATGAAGGGAGTAGTGCAACCTACATATCTTTACAGAAATGGAGGGCAATTGTCTTTTTCTCAAGGACATAGAAAAAATGGTATGGAGAAGCAATTTTTTTTGTCCTGAACCATACAGTTATGGAAATGTAACTTGAGGATTATGGATTGTACAATGTCAGTACTGAGTGCTGGAACCTGTGTGTCATCCAGACCTATGAAATATCTGAGATTTTGTTCTATTTTTAATGAATAAGTTTGCCTTCCACAGTTGCTGCTGAAAACATGAGACACCTGGGTCAGAGATAGAAGATTGTATTATTCATGGCAGAGCAAGGAGAATGAGCTCCTGTCTTAGTCAGTTCAGGCTCCTGTTACAAAATGACATAGACTGACTTATGAACAACAGAAATTAATTTCTCATAGTTATGGAGGATGAAAGTCCAAGATGTAAGTGTTAGCAGATTTGGTGTCTGGGGAAGTCTTGATTCTTGGTTCATAGGTGGAACCTTCTCACTATGTCTTCACATTGTGAAGGGTGAGAGGGGTTTCTCTTGGGACTCTTTTATAGGGGAACTAATCCCAGATCACCATGATCTAATGACCTCCCACACCCTCCACCCTTATGATCTAATCACTTCTCAAAGCCCCTACCTCCTAAAACAATCACCTTGGGAGTTATAATTGTAACATATGAATTTGTAGAAGACATAAACATTCAGACCTAGCATCTTTGGTATTCCCCCATTCCATGAGGGTGATAAGGATCAGCTCAGGTGAATGCTGTGCACACAGTGGATCACAGCTAAGGAATCTCAAGTTTAAGAAACTCCCATTCTTATAAGAGGGATGCTACCAACCTGCCTAACATTTTCCCTGGAGGGGAACAGTATCTCTTTTTTTTTTTACAATGATTTTTTTGACTTTTTTTTTTTTTTTTTTTTTTACTATCTATTATATTTTTTACTATTACCTTTATTGTCCTGATTGGAAAATAAATATCCAGAGGGAGTCACTGTCTATTTTTTGAATATTTATTTTCACCAATTATTTTAAATTCAGGGGTATATGTGCAGGTTTATTACATGGGTATATTGCATGGTGCTGAGGTTAAGGGTACAAGTGATCTCATCACCCAGGTAGTGAGCACAGTAGTCAACATTTTTCAACCCTTGCCCCCCTTCCTCCATCACTCCTCTAGCAGTCCCCAGTGTCGATTGTTGCCATCTTAATGTTTATAAGCCTTCATTGTTTAGCTCCCACTTATAAGTGAGAATATGCAGTTTTTGGTTTTCTGTTCTTGCTTTAACTCACTTAGGATAATGGTTTCCAGCTGCATCCATTTGCTTCAAAAGACACGATTTCGTTGATTTTATGGCTGCATAGTTTTCCATGATGTATATGAACCACATTCTTTTTATCCAATCCATCATTGATGGGTAATTAGGTTGATTTCGTGTCTTTGCTATTGTGAATAGTGCTGTGATGAGTATATGACTACATGTGTCTTTTTACTAGAACGATTTATTTTCTTTTGTATCTATACCCAATAATGGGATTACTGGGTAGAATGGTAGTTCTATTTTAAGTTGTTTGAGGAAACTTCCAGTTTTCCACAGTGACTGAAATAATTTGCATTCCCACCAACAATGTATAAGCATTCCCTTTCTCCTCAGCCTCACCAGCATCTATTGTTTTGTGATGTTTTAATAATAGCCACTCTGACTGCTGTAAGGTGACATCTCCTTGTGGTTTTGATTTGCATTTCTCTGATGGTTAGTGATAGCATTTTTTTTCATATGTTTGTTGGTTACATGTGTGTCTGTTATTGAGAGGTATCTGTTCGTGTCTTTTACCCATTTTTAATTTTTTGTTTGTTTGTTTGCTTGTTGACTTGTTTAGGTTTCTTATATATTCTGGATATTAAGTTTTTGTCAGATGTGTGGTTTGTGAATATTTTCTCCCATTCCGTAGGTTGTCTGTTTACCCTGTTGATAATTTCATTTGCTGTGTGGCAGCCCTTTAATTAGCTCCCACTTGTCAATTTTTGTTTTTGTTGTCATTGCTTCTGACCATCTCTATCTGTTCACTATAAAAACATCCTTGAAAAAGTAGTCCAGAAAAAAAAAAAAACTGTAATGCCTCTTTTAAAAACATGCATCAATGTAAGAGACCATGGAGAATTCCTTCCCAACATGTAATTTTAAATAAATGATTTCATATATGTTTATGGCATTCAGGGTATTATAAGGCACAAGAAATAATGCAAAGGCATCTCTTGCCTGGATTAATGGGTATAGCTGACAGCAGTGAGTAAAATAAGTTTATCTCACAGAACTTATATTCTAGTAGATAAGACTAGCATTAAAAACAATCAAATACATGTTATAAAATCAGGTAATAAATAAAGAGTGGGCAATAGACTGGACGAGGATAGGAAATAGCTATGTTAGGAGAAGCAAGCAGAAAAATTCTCTCTGAGTATGATGCCTTGGAATAAAAACTGAAATAATTACAGAGAAGACTGTAAATATCTGAAATAAAACTATTCCATGAAGAAATAATGTATGCAAAGTTTGAAGGCAAGGGTCTACTTGTCATGCCGAAGAACTAGTAATGGGACCAATTTGGCCAAGAGGAATTGGGTAAAGGAGAGAGAAAGAAGAAGAAAGGAGGCAACAGAGGTATACTGGGGCAGCTTTTTTAGGGTTTTACATACCACAGATTTTTTTTTTTTTTTTTTTTTTTTTTTTTTTTTTTTAATTTACGTCTGAGTGAAATGGCAAAACCTTGGAAAGTTTTGAGTGACATGATCTGACTCATGATTTTAGATACTGCCTCCCACTGCTTTCTGCAGTCTAAAAGGTGGGAGGATACAGTTGAAAAAAGGTAAATCAGTTTAGGCAGATTGCAATAGTGAGAGCTTTGTCAGACAGTTAGAATAGTAAAGATTTTGGACATATTTTAAAGTTATAGCCATAAACATTTATCAGTGGATTGAATGTGGCATATGAACAAGAGAAAGAGGCAAGGGTAAGTCCAGGGATTTTTGAAAGTAGCAACTAGAAAAATAAATGGGGGCTCTAAGAAGAAATTATTTTTGAAGAAAATCAAAGTTCCGAATTTTAGACATGTGAAGCTTAAACTATTTTTTTTTTTAATCCAAGAAAAGAGTTTGCTAAGGAGCTAGCGAGCAGCAAGAACTCCTACCGCTTTCAAACAGGGAAGCGAGAATGCGTACAAATTGTCATTTAGAAGGTAATAATATAGTCACCTATTAACAAAAATTAGAATGCATGTAAAGAATCTGAGGTTTGGAATTGATAATCCCAAATAATTTACAAAATATGCCTTTGAGGGTCAGGCACGGTGGCTCTCACCTGTAATCCCAGCACTTTAAGAGGCCAAGGCGGGCAAAAATTAGCTTGGCAAGGTGGTGTCTGCAGTCCCAGCTACTCAGGAGGCTAAGGCAGGAGAATCACTTGAACCTGGGAGGCGGAGGTTGCAGTAAGCTGAGATCGTGCTACTGCACCCCAGCCTGGGTAGAGAGTGAGACTCTGTCTCAAAAATAAATAAATAAATAAACAAATAAATAAATAGATCTTTGAAATAAGTACGCATTGAGGATATATTAATTTCAAGTGTTATGAGGGTTGAGAAATCCATAGATTAATTGCAGATACTTATCATCGCATTCGAATATAGGTGTAAATAAACTGAGAGCAATAACTACTACAAGAATTTGAGCTACTTTTCTGCTGTGAGGAATCAAAGCATATTTTCTCTAAATCTTTGGAAAAGACCTTGAAACTAATTGCTCGCGGCTGCTTCTAAATTAAAACTAATATAACTTCACTTTTTTCCCTGCTGTCTTTAAAACATTAGCATCTGATTGTAAAGTCCTTATTGATGATTTTATGATAAAAGGGAAATAAAGTTTGTATGAAATAAAAAACTCATTAAGAATTTCACACAAAGTTTGAGCAAAACATTAAACTCAGCATATCAAGATAGTAAACATTTACCGGTGTCTCAAAAGATGAGCGAAGATGCAAACTTTATAGACTGCCGATAGTTTGTTATTTTGACCTTAGTAATTCATTCATCAATATTTACTTCCTAAGTATAGCGAATATGACTGTGATCAACACAGAGTCTCTACCTACCTTTCAAATATCCCATGGGGTCATAAGCAAGTAAATAGAGAATTGAAATTCACAGGGATTGTTAAACATGGGGTAAACAGAAGCTTAACACTTAACCTGTTCTTGTTTGTCAGGAAAGTGTTCCCAGAGAAATGACATCTGAACTGATCCTTAAATAATGCAGCCTTTAGCCTAGTAAAGAGGGAGTGAGACCCATCATGCAGGTAGAGGTCAGGGCTAGAAGGACCTTGCTTCAAGTATGCGTATGGTTTATTCCTTCTCATCATTGAAGTCTAAGCCTTCAGGGAGGGTTTCCTGACAACTGTATCCAGATTTGTCCTTTTCAATCTCATTCTACTTTTTTCTCCAACTTAGTACCCTGTCTTATTTATTAATATTTTAGAGCACTTATACTTACTTCTCTGAAACTAGCTTATTATTTTTAGTTTACCCACCTTTTACTCAACTGGAGTATAA
Organism: Chlorocebus sabaeus; assembly: GCF_047675955.1. Taxonomy (NCBI): domain Eukaryota; kingdom Metazoa; phylum Chordata; class Mammalia; order Primates; family Cercopithecidae; genus Chlorocebus; species Chlorocebus sabaeus. The sequence continues at coordinate 87,882,678 of NC_132914.1, forward strand.
GCTAGTGCCTGTCTTTTTATAATCATTGTGTCTATTGCTTAAAAAAGTCAGACATGTAGTTGGTACTTTGACTATTTATCAAATGAATAAACACATAAAAGACCCAAAAGACCAAAGGTGCAGATAGTTTAGATCTCTTGGAGAAATCCAAGTAGTTTTACTAGAATGCCACACGAGAAAAATGAACCATTCTTTTTTTCTCTTTTGAAAAATTTTGTTGGTTACAATGGGGACTGGGAAGAATGAGGCTGGATCAGTGACCACTGATCATAAAGGAAAACAAGAGAATACATTCTATTGAAAGTGAGATTCTTAGATTTGGAAAACTAGCCATTAGTTTAAAATATAATCAATATGACTTACAATTCTCCATAATCTGAACTTACCCTGTGATTTTACAAGTATTCCTTTGTAAGTCTATTGCTTCTTCCACTCCATTCCAATTTATACCTCTCAAAATCTTTCATTTTGAAATTCAAACAATCTAAAGCCTGTCGCAAAGCCATTTCTACTACAGTGTCTTCCTATAACTCTCCCTAAGGAAAAAAAAAAAAAAAGAAGGGAAAAAAAAAAAAAAGCTCCCCATTTTCATTTGTTTTGTAGCCAATGCGACATATGGCAACACTGACTTGGATGATACTTGATTCATGTAATAATTTATCTCCCAGCATAGGCCAGAAATGTTACTTTTGCATACTTGTACCATTGGAATCCCTTTTCAGTCTACAAATATTTGATAAACATTTATCAGTTTGGATTGGAAGACAACTGTTATGCAGTTCCAGTATTCTCCAGAAGTTTAGTAGTGAAAAGTAAGCCAGAACAAATGCCGTGATTCCAGTAACATGAGTATCCAAGAGCTAAATCATTTCAGCGATGTCGGTAAGTGAAAATCACTAGAGAAAATGTATAATTTGGGATACTAGTGAGTCATAGAATTTGGGAGGGAAGGCTCATTGAAGTCACTTTGTCCAATACCCTCCCTCTTTTTATAGATATGCAAACTGAAGTCACAATAAACCAAGAGTCCAGGACTTCCAACCTCTGGTTCAGTGGTCTTTCCATCCTTTACTAAATTACATGATTAAACGACCTCTAAAGCCAAAGATTTTAAATTAGTGATTTAATAGTTTGATCCAGATGTAATTTTTTAGATTGTTTTTATACTCCCTAACTTGAATCAATTAAAATCATTACCTTCAGATGGCTTAGTTAAGTTTTTCAATCAAATAACTTTATTTTTATTATGGTATACTCATGACCTACAAAATTTACTAGGAGTATTAAGGCATTGGATTTCAGCACATTCCATAAATAAATAAAAATTTAATAATGTTTATTCTTATTTATATTTTTTAACTATTCTGTTATGTCAAATTTTAAGGTGATTAAAAAACAAAAGGCACATTGCAAAATAGCTTGAAAGATCAAAAAAATCTATCATTAAGTTAAAAATAGTATGCATTTGCCAGCATCTCATTATCATTTCGTGAAAAATAGAAAAAGCTCTACTTTAAGATAAAACAGTTTTCAAAAATCAGACATGTATTTTTGGTACCTTAAAAATATAAACTATTGGTCCTAATTTAAATCTTGCCATTATAATCTTTAAATTTTAGTAGGTCTTAAGTGCAGTGATGCTCTTTGGATCACAAAATCTGTTTATATTTTAGAAAAGATTAACAACAAGGCCTTAATCTAATACAATTCAGAGTAATAGTTTTTTTGGACAAATAGTCAATTTAGTTCAACATGACATATACATTTCTCTTTTAATTCTGTCATTTTTTAGACATATTTTAGTAATCTCTATTCAAATTCCCAGTCCCCATTGTAACCAACAGAATTTATAAAGTTGAAACTATTGGATAAAAATAATATGCTAAAGACAATTTTTTCTATGAACATCTTTAGTAAGTGGTGATAGCAGAAGCAATTAAATAAAAGAGGGGTAATATGAGGAAAACCTGTTCTTTCTAGCAAGCCTAGGAAAAAACAAGCCTAGGAAAAATGATACTAAAATGATGGTATGACCACTAAAGATATTTGTTTCTCAAACAAAATTCTCACAATTTTTTACTCTAGGAAACAGAACTTACGTGGCTTTTTTTCTCTTTTGAAAGAGTGACTTATGAATATCTCCTCCAATTTCAGTCATACATAAATCCTGAATGTGTTCATATCCTAAACTGCAACTAATAAAGTGGAACAGACATTTCACAAAAGAAAAAATACATATTTAAGATTTAATATTTTTCTTTCATTATTAATTCATAGGCCTGCTGGTCTGTCTCCACTGTTTCACTATGTTTACAAATATCCTGATTCCTACAGTAGTTTTTATTCAAACTCAAGAAAGATTTAAACCTAAAAATCAGTCACTTGACAATTGTGGTCAGTTTATATGCTACTAACATATTTAGTTGAATATGTCAAAAGTTAAAGCAAGAATTTAATTAGTTTTTGCATATTTATTTTCTCAATAGCAATGTAAAACAATTATCCTTTTTATATAAGCTGTTTTCCCCCTAGAAACCCATGAGCCAAAATACGTGTCAAATTACAAATAAAGTGTAATTTAAGTATTTCTCCCCAGATTAGCTTGGTATGCTCATGCAAGCATAACTGCTGTATCTTCAAGTCTCCTAGCATTCTAAAACCATCTTTATTTTTTATTTATATAAAATAACTTCTTAATTCTTCCACTTCAAATTATAAGAAGCCCGACATCCTTCTCAGTATTTCTATGGATCCTGGGGAAATACTTGCACGTTCTTGTAGGTTAACCATTGTGTTGCTCCTTAGTCCTTACTTGTCTCAGGCTGTCTTGTGATGGGTTCTGGGTGGGGCCCCAGCTACCTTGGTCCTCTCTCTCTCTTTTTTACTCAGTAGCTTTGTTGTGACATAATTGACATAAGATTCTTCACAGATAATTCTCACATACAACAAACTCCACAGATAATATAACTCTCAAATAAAACAAACTTGGCTTAATTCATTTATTCCCATCTCCTGGTTCTCTTGGGAAAAGAAAAAAAAAACCATGAGAGTAAGCTCTTCTCTCTCCTGCAGGTGGCAATTTGTGGGGAGTATAACAGTTATGAAATGTGGAATAACTTGAAGTTAAATTTAAGATGCTCATCTTCTTAGCTACCTGTGGGCATTTCTGCTATAGAAAAATCCAGTATCAACCTTCTCATTACTGAGGTTCTGGTTTGCAGACTGTATTAGTTTGTTCTCATGCTGCTACGAGGATATACTGAGATTGGGTAACTTACAAAGAAAGGAGGTTTAATTGACTCAGTTCTACATAGTTGGAGAAGCCTCAGGAAACTTACAATCATAGTGGAAGGTATCCCCTCACAGAATGGCAGGAGAGAGAATTAGTGCTGAGTGAAAGGAGAAGCTGCTTATAAAACCATTAGATTTTGTGAGAACTCACTCACTATGACAAGAACAGCATGGGGGAAAGTGCCCCTATGATTCAGTTATCTCCACCTGGTACCACCCTTAACACATGAGGATTATGACAATTCAAGGTGAGATTTGGGTGGGGATACAGAGCCAGACCATTTTATTCCACCCCACACCCCTCCCAAATCTCTTGCCCTCACATTTCAAAACAAATCATGCTCTTCCAACAGACCCCCAAAGTTTTAACTCATTCCAGCATTAACCCAAAAGTCCAAGTCCAAAGTGTCAACTGAGACAAGTCCAGTCCCTCCCACCTATGAGCCTGTAAAATCAAAAGCAAGTTAGTTACTTCCTGGATACAATAGGCATACAGGAATTGGGTAAATACACCCATTCCGAATGGGACAAATTGGCCAAAACAAAGAGGCTACAGGCCTCATGTAAGTTCAAAATACAATAGGGCAGTCAATAAACCTTAAAGTTTCAAAACGATGTCATTTGACTCCATGTCTCACCTCCAGGGTATGCTGATGTAAAATATGGGCTCCCATGGCCTTGGTCAGCTCTACTCCTGTGGGTTTGCAGTTTAGGGATCCCCTCATAAGTGCTTTATGAGCTGGCATTGAGTGTCTATGACTTTTCCAGGCATACAGTGCAAGCTGTTGGTGGATCTACCATTCTAGGGTCTAGTGGATGCTGGCTGTCTCCCTACTGCTTCAGTAGGCAGTGCCCCTGTGGGGACTCTGTGTGGGAGCTCTGACACCACATTTCTCTTTTACACTGCCCTGGCAGGGGTTCTCCATGAGGGCTCCACCCCTGCAGCACACTTCTGCCTAGAAATTCAGGCATTTTCATATATACTTTGAAATATAGGTGAAGGTTTCCCAACCTAAATTCTTGACTTCTGTGTAACCACAGGCCCAATACTATGTGTAAGCCACCAAGGCTTGAGACTTGCACCCTGTGAAGGAATGCCCCAAGCTGTACCTCGACCCCTTTTAGCAATGACAGAAGTTGAAGCAGCTGGGACACAGAGCAGCATGTCCCTATGCTGCATGGCAGAGGAGGGACCTGGGCCTGGCCAACTAAATCATTTTTTCCTCCTAGGTCTCTGGGCCTGTAATGTGAGGGGCTGCTGTGAACATCTCTGACATGCCCTGGTGACATTTTCCCTATTGTCTTGGGGATTAACATTTGGCTCCTCATTACTTATGCAAATTTCTGCAGCTGGCTCGAATGTTTCCCCCAAAAATGATTTTTCTTTTCTATTGCATCCTTAGGCTACAAATTTTTCAAACTTTTATGCTCTGCTTCCTCTTGAATGCTTTGCCTCTTAGAAATTTCTTCTGCCACATAGCCTAAATCATCTACTTCAAGTTCAAAGTTCCATAGATTTCCAGCGCAGGGGCAAAAATGCCAACAGTTTCTTTGCTGAAGTATAGCAAGTGTAACTTTTATTCCAATTTTCAACAAGTTTCTCATCTTTATCTGAGACCACCTCAGCCTGGACTTCATTGTTCATATCATTATTAGCATTTTGGTCAAAGCTATTCAACAAATCTCTAGGAAGTTCCAAACATTCCCACACCTTCCTGTCTTCTTCTGAGCCCTCCAAAATGTTCCAACCTCTGCCTGTTACCCAGTTTCAAAGTCACTTCCACATTTTTGCTTATCTTTATAGCAGCACCCTCCTCCTTGTACCAATTTACTGTATTAGTATGTTCTCATACTGCTATGAAGAAATACTTGAGACTGGATAAGTTACAAAGAAAATTAGTTTAATTGACACATAGTTCCACATGGAAGAGGCCTCAGGAAACTTACAATCATGGGGAAGGCAGCTCCACTAGGAAGGAGGTTGGCAGGGTTGCAAGAGAGAGAATGAGTGCTGATTGAAGGGGAAAGCCCCTTATAAAACCCATCAGATCTTGTTAGAACTCACTTAGTATCATGAGAACAACATGGGGAAACTGCTCCCATGATCCATTTATCTCCATCTGGTCCTGCCCTTGAAATGTGTGGATTATTACAGTTCAAGGTGAGATTTGGATTGGGACACACAGTCAAACCATATCACAACCCTACTGATGCATGTGACTTCTGTGAGTCTTAGTTTAAAAAAACAACAGAAACATTGACAGTAACATGTACGTTTGTTTATGATTTCATGTTTGTGAATTGAATTCCAAGGAAGAGTGTAAGATCAAATGATTTATAAGAAGTAAAGCAAAATATTTGTTCTTCCTCTTCTAGAGGTTTGTTATTGTTGCTTCATCTTTTAGTAAGACAAGCAAGGTTTAATTGTGTGGAATTCTTGTACCAATTCACTGGAAATACTGCATGAAGCCAGAACTTCCGCTTTACATTTGGTAAACAGAATTTTGAGTTGAGTGTTATGTTTCTATTTCTCAAAGAATGATTCAAAGGTTACCTGCATTGTAAATTCAGAAGAGTTTTTGAGATAGATCTCTATGACCCAATACAAATGTAAGGGACGAGGACTTTTGTGGATTTTGCATTTTATTTGATTAAACTCCATAGATAATTCTCATATACGACACACTTGGCTTATTTATCTTTACTCTCGTTAAATAGTCACAAATTTTAAAGTTATGACCTTAATTTCAAATATATGACCTTATTCGCTTTCTTTTAATTTCTATATACAATGATCCCATTGCCAATATTTTCTGTACATTCTATATTTCTGAGTTCCTTCTTCAATAAAGTTATGTTTAATTTAAAAGTGAAACCATTATAATAATTTTCCCATCATTTTTAACATTTAAAGCATACTCATATCTGGTATTTAACTTGATGACTATATAATTATTTTCCATGTTATTTTTTCCTTAATTTGATTTTAGTGTTACTCAAATGATTTTGTTAATTTATAAAGAATTTATTTGTTGATTATTTCCTCTGTTTTTATGTTCTCCTATTTTAAGGCAACTTTAAAAAATTTTATATGCTTTTAACTTAAAGGAATCTTTTAATGAAAATGTTATTTATTCATTTTATTGTTGAGGGCATTTGGTTGTTCACAGCTTTAAATCTTCATAGTGTTGGGATGAACATACTAGTATATGTTAATTGGTGAATATATGCATAAATTTATGATATATATGTATATATTTTTCTGAGTGAAATTACAGGGCCATAGAGTGTACATATCATGCATATATCTGGATGTAGTAAAAAATAACAGTTTTTAAATGTGGAAATTATAGGAGTACAATTTCTCTAATTCATTAACAATACTTTTCATTTTAATCCTTCTGTAGGTGTAAAGTAGAATTTTTTTAATTTTTAATTTTAATTTTTCTAGGTACATAGTAGGTGTATGTATTTACAGGTTACATGAAATATTTTTTACAGGCAGGCAATGCGTAATAATTACATCAGGATAAATGTGGGATCCAACACCTCAAGCATTTATCATTTGTGTTACCAACAATGGGATTATAATCTTTTTTTTTTTTTAATTTACAATGAAATTATTTTTGACTATAGTCACCCAGTTGTGCCAGCAAATATTATGTCTGGTTCATTCATAACTATTTTTTCATACCCATAGCCCTTCCTACTCCCTTCTACACCTCCTCCTACCCACTACCCTTCCCAGCCTCTGGTTACTATCCTTCTACCCTCTTATCTCCATGATTTAATTGCTTTCATTTTTAGCTCATATAAATATGTGAGGACATGTGAAGGACATCTCTCTGTGCCTCCCAGCCTTAAATGATCCCGTCACCTCAGCCTCTCGAGTAGCTGGGAATACAAACACACACCACTATGCCCAGATAATTTTTGTGTTTTTTGTAGCAAATGGGTTTCACCATGTTGTCCAGGCTGGTCTCAAACTCTTGGGCTTACGTGATCCACTCACCTTGGCCTCCCAATGTGCTAGTATTACAGGTGTGAGCCACTGCACCCAGTCATCTCATTCTTGTTTATGACTGAAGAGAATTCTGTTGTGTATAAGTACCACATTTTCTTTATCTATTCATCTGTTGACCAACACTTAGGTTGCTCCCAAATTTTGGCTATTGTGAATAAACATGGGAGTGCAGATATCTCGTCGATATACTATTCCTTTTTATTCTGGGCATGTACCTAGGAAGGAAATTGCTGGATTATAAGGTAGCTCTATTTTAAATTTTTTGAGAAACCTCCACACTGTTCTCCATAGTTGTACTAATTTACATTCCCACAAACAGTATATGAGGGTTCCTTCCATTTTCTCCGCATCCCTGCCAGTATTTGTTATTGCCTTTTTGTGGATAAAAGCCATTTTAACTGGAGTGAGATAATATCTCATCATAGATTTAATTAGCATTTCTCTGATGACTAATGGTGTTGAGCACATGTTTATATGCTTGTTTGCCTTTTGTATATCTTCTTTTGAAAAATGTCTATTCAAATCTTTTACCCATTTTTAAATTGAATTATTAGATTTTTTTTCCTATGGAGTTGTTTGAGCTCCTTGTGTATTCTAGTTATTAATTCTTTGTCAGAGGGGTAGTTTGCAATTATTTTCTCCCATTTTGTGGGTTGTCTCTTCATTTTGTTGTTTTATTTCCTTTGTTGTGCAGAAGCTTTTTTTTTTTTTTTTAGATGGAGTCTTGCTCTGTTGCCTCAGGCTGGAGTGCAGTGGCAGGATCTCAGCTCACTGCAACCTCCACCACCCGGGTTTAAGCAATTCTCCTGCCTCAGCCTCCCAAGTAGCTGGTATTACAGGAACCCACCACCATGCCTGGCTAATTTTTGTATTTTTAGTAGAGACTTTGTTTCACCATCTTGACCAGGCTGGTCTTGACCCCCGATCTCATGATCCACCCACCTTAGTCTCCCAAAGTGCTGGGATTACAGGTGTAAGCCACTGCACTTGGCTTTTAATCCATTTTCTATTTGATTTCTTTGTATAGCCAGAGATAGGGACCTAGTTTTGTTCTTCTGCATGTGCGTATTCAATTTTCCCACTACCATTTATTGAAAGAACTCTCCTTTCCCCAATGTATGTTCTTGGCGATTTTTTTTAAACATGAGTTTACTGCTGATGTATGGATTTGTATTTAGATTTATATATTCTGTTCCACGGATGTATGTGTCTGTTTTTATGCCAGTACCATGTTGTTTTGGTTACTATAGCTCTGTAACATAATTTAAAATGAGGTAATGTGATTCCTCCAGTTTTGTGAGTTTGCTTAGGATAGATTGGGGTATTCTGAGTATTTTGTGGTTTCATAGAAATTCTATGATAGTTGTTTCTATTTCTGTGGTTAATGCCATTGGTATTTTGATAGAGATTGTGTTAAACCTGTGTATTTCTTTGGATAGTATTGACATTTTAACTATATTGATTCTTCCAGTCCATGAACCTGGAATATCAATCCATTTTTGGTGCCTTCTTGAATTTTTTGAATAAATGTTTTATAGCTTTTATTGTAGAGATAAATCACTTCTTTGGTTAATTCCTAGGCATTTTATTTTATTTACAGCTATTGTAAATGGGATTACCTTACTGATTAATTTTTCAGATTGTTTGCTGTTGGATTATAGAAATGCTACTGATTTTTATGCTGATTTTGTATCCTGACATTTCACTTAATTTGTTCATCAGTTCTAACAGTTTTTATTGGTGAAATCTTCAAGTGTTTTCAAATATAAAATTATATCATCTGGAAACAAATATAATTTGACTTCTTTCATTCCAATTTGGATACCTTTTACATTTTCCTTTTGTTTCATTGCTGTAGCTGGGACTTCCAGTGCTATGTTAAATAACAGTGGTAAAAGTGGCATCTCTGTTGTGTTCCCAAACTTGAAAGAAAGGCTTTCCATTTTTGTTTTCATTCAGTATGACATTAGCTATGAATCTGGCATATGTGAATTTTTTATGTTGAAGTATGTTTTTTCTGTTCCCAGTTTTTTGAGGGTTTTGATTATGAAGGGTTTTGAATTTTACCAAATGCTTTTCCAGCATCAATTGAAATAATCACATGGTTTTTGACCTTCCTTCTGTTGATATGATGAATCACATTGATTGATTTGCATATGTTGAACCATCTTTGCATCCCTGAGATAAATGCCACTTGGTCATGATGAATTATCTTTTTGATATATTGTTGAATTCAGTTTTCTAGTAGTTTGTTGAGTATTTTTGCATCAATATTCATCCATTATATGGGCCTACAGTTTTCTTTATTTGTGTGTCTTTGGTTTGGGTGTCAGGGTAATCCTGGCCTTATAGAATGAGTTTGGAAGTATTTCCCCCTCCTCTATTTTTTGGAATAGTTTGAGTAGGATTGGGATTGATTGGTCATTAAATGTTTCACACAATTCAACAGTGAAATCACTGGGTTAAGGACTTTAACTTACTAAGACACTTTTTATTTTTTATAGCTACAACCTCTTTACTTATTATTCATCTGTTTACATTTTGGATTTTTTCAAGCTTCAATTTTGGTGGGTTGATGTGTTTAGGAATTTATTCAACTCTTCTAGATTTTCCAATTCATTGGCATATATTTTGATCATAGTAGCCACTAAAGGTCTTTCAATTCCTGTGTTGTCAGTTGTAATGTCACTTTATGTCTGATTTTATTTATTTGAGTCTTCCTTCTTTTTTCTTAGTCTGGCTAAAGGTTTGTTAATTTTTTTATTTTTTCAAAAATCAACTTGTTGTTTTTTGTATTGTTTTTGTCATTTCAGTTTCATTGATTTCTGCTCTGATTTTTATTACTCCTTTTCCTCAAATAATACTGTGTTTAGTTTGCTCTTGCTTTTTTATTCCCATAAGATGAATCGTTCAGTTGTTTATTTGAAGTTTTTCTTCTTTTTTGATGTAGGCACTTATAGTCATAAAATTCCTTCTTAGTACTGCTTTCCCTGTATCCCATAGGTTCTGGTATATTGTGTTTCCATTATCATTTGTTTCGATAAATTTTTAAATTTACTGCTTAATTTCTTTATTGACCCACTAGTCATGCGGGAGCATATTGTTTAATTTTTATGTATTTTATAGATTCCAAAATTTGTCTTGTTGTTGATTTCTAGCTTTATTTTGTTGTGGTCAGAGAAGGTGCTTGATATTTCAATTTTAAAACCTTTTTAAAACTTATTTTGTGAGCTAACATATAGTCTGTCCTTGAGAATAGTCCACATACTGAGGAAAAGAATGTATGTTCTGTAGCCACTGAATGAAATGTTCTGTAAATATCTATTAGAAACCACATTTCTTCAGTGATTTTTTTGTCTGAAAAAAATCTGCCCAGTGCTGAAAGTGCAGTGTTGTTCTCTAGGTATTATTCTATTGGGGTTTCTATCTCTCTCTTTATTATCAATATTTGCTTTATATGGTTGAGTGCTCCAGTGTTGAGTACATATATATTTATGACTGTTATATCCTCTTGCTGAATTGACCCCTCCCTCTCTCATTATATACTAACCTTCTTTGCCTCTTATAGTTTTTGTCCTGAAATCTATTCTGTTTGATATAAGTGCAGCTATTCCTGCTCGTTTTTGGTTTCCATCGGAATAGAATATCATTTTTCATCACTTTATTTTCAGTGTATGCATCTCCTTATAGGTGAAGTGTATTTGTTATAGGCAACAGATCATTTGCTCTTGTTTTTTATTTATTCATTCAGCCATGCTGTACTCTTGATAGGAGAGTTTTGTCCATTAACATTCAGTATTATTATTGATAAGTAAGGACTTACTCCTGCCATTTTATTATTTGTTTTCTCATTGTTTTGTGGTCTTATCCTCCTTCTTTCCAGCCTTCCTGTCTTCCTTTTAGTTAAGGTGATTTTCTTTGATGGTATGATTTAATTTATACCTTTTCATTTTTTGTGTATCCATCTTTTTTTTTATTTGAGATTACCATGAAGTTTGCAAATACTACCTTATAACCCATTATTTTAATCCAATAACAACATAACACTGTTTGCATAAACAAGCGAACAAGAAAAAGGAAAACTAATAAAAATTCTACAACTTAATTCCCCACTTTTTACCTTTTAAAATTTCTACTGTTTTACTGTCTATGTCTTAAAAAGTTTGTTTAATTGGTACATTGTTTAGTTTTTCTGCTTAAGAATTGCTTACACACCACGGTAACAGTGTTATAATACTGTGCATTTTTCTGTGTATTTACTAGTAGTAGTGAGTGAGTTTTGTACTTTCAGATGTTTTATTATTATTAATGTCGTTTTCTTTCTGATTAAAGTACTTTCTTTAGAATTTCTTGTAGGACAGGTCTGGTGTTGATGAAATCCCCCAGCTTTTGTTTGTCTCAGTACGTCCTTATTTCTCCTTCATGTTAGAAGGATATTTTAACAAGATATACTGCTCTAGGATAATTTTTTTCTTTCAACACTTTAAATATGTCATGCCATTCTCCTGGTTTGTAAGGTTTCCACTGAAAAGTATGCTGCCAAACATATTCAAGATCCATTGTATGTTATTTGTTTCTTTTCTCTTACTGCTTTTAGGATCCTTTCTTTATCCTTAACATCTCTGGGAATGTGACTACTAAATGTCTTGAGGTAGCCTTCTTTGGATTAAACATGCTTGGAGTTGTATAACCTTCTTGTTGTTAGACATTGATATCTTTCTCTTGGTTTGGGAAGTCCCCTGTTAGTATCTCTTTGAGTAGATTTTCTAATCTTATCTCTTTCTCTACCTCCTCTTTAAGGCCAATAACTCTGAGATTTGCCTTTTTGAGGATATTTTTAGATCTTGTAGGTGTACTTCATTCTTTTTTATTCATTTCTTCTTTTGTCTTCTCTATGCATTTTTAAATAGCCTTTCTTCAAGCTCACTAATTCTTTCTTCTGCTTGATTAATTCTGCCAATTGCATTTTCAACTTCATAATTTCTGCATAACTTTTAAAAATTATTTCAATCTCCTTGTAGATTTATCTGAAAGAATTCTGAATTCCTTTATGTTATCCTGACTTTTTTTTAGTTTCCTCCAAAAAGCTATTTTGAATTCTCTGTCTGAAAGTCTGCATATCTCTGTTTCTCAAGTAATGGTCCCTGGTAACTCATTTAGTTGATTTGGTGAGGTCATGTTTTCCTGTATGTTCTCGATCCTTTTGGATGTTTGTCTCTGTCTGCATATTGAAGAGTTAAGTCTTTAATGTAGTCTTTGTAGTCTGGGCTTGTTTGTACCTGTCCTTCTTGGGAAGGCTTTCCAGGTATTCAAAAAGACTTAGGTGTTGTGATCTAAGCTGTATTTACATTAGGGGCCACATCAAGCACAGTAACACTGTGGTTTGTGCAGACTCATAGAAATGCCACCTTGGGTGTCCTGGATAAGTTACAGAAGAATTGTCTGGATTATCAGGCAGAGGCTCTTGTTCTCTTCCCTTACTTTATTCCTAACAAATGGAATCTCGCTGTCTGTTCTGAGACACCTAGAGCTGGAAGTATGGTGACACAGGTACCCCTGTGGCTACTACCACTGGGATTGTGCTGGATCAGACCTGAAGCTAGCACAGCACTGAGTCTTTCCTAAGGCTCACTGTAACTACTACCTGGCTGCCTATGTTTGCTCAAGGCCCTGGGGCTCTACATGAGCAGGTGGTGAAACTAACCAGTCTTGTGCCTTTCCCTTCAGTGCAGCAAGTTTCCCTGGATCTTGGGTGGGTCCAGAGGTGCTGTCCAGGTGCCAGGAATTGTAGTCAAAAACCTTAGAAGTCTATCTGGTGTTCTGTTGTACTGTGGTTGTGCTGGCCATCAAAATGTCTTCCCTCCCCTTTCCATCACAGAGGAACCTCACCTTGTTTTCACCACCTCCACAGACCCACAAGAAGTACTGCTGGACTATTGCCAGTGTTACCTTAAGGCCCAAGGGCTCTTCAGTCAGCTTGTGGTGAGTGCTGCCTGGCCTGGGACTCACCCTTCAGGGCAGTGGGCTCCCCTGTGGCATAGGTCAGGTCTGGAAATGCTGTCCAAGAGCCAATGCGTGGAATTGGAGACCCCAAGAACCTGCTTGGTGCTCTATCCCTTGTGGCTGAGCTGCTGGTACCTGAGGTATAGGACAAAGTCCACTTTAAATTTTCCTTCACTCTTCTCAAGTAGAAAGAGTTTCTCCCCAGAGCCACCACATCTGGGAATGTGCTGAGTCTCAACCAAGGCCCACAGCATACTACCTAGGTATTGCTGCTGGTTATTTAGCTCCCAAAAGGTGTTTACTCAGCAAGTGATATGTCCTGCCAGGAATGGGTTCTTCCCTTCAAGGAAGCAGGTTCCCTTCTATCCCAGGTGTGTCTAAGATTATTTTCCAGGGCCTGCCAGGGGACCTCATGACTCTGACTACCGCCTTATCTTACTGTGGCTGAGCTGCTATCCAAGATGCAAGACAAAGTCTTCTTTATTCTTCCTTCTCCCATCTTCAAGCAGAAGTCAGGAGTCTCTTCTGGAGCTGCAAACTGTTCACCCTGGGGTTGTGGGAAGGGTGTGCAAGCACTCCCTTGGCTGCCCCAGCTGGTATCTCAGAAGGTCACATGGTCTCAATTCCACTGGCTCTGAGCCCAGCAAAGCCCTAGCACTCACCTAGGATTTGCAAGCCTAGTGTCACAGACTGTCTTTCAAGTTTATTTAGAGCACCAGAACACTTTAGCCTGTGGGTGAAAAGACTTGCCAGAACTCAAGTTCTAGCAGCTGGCATGGGTGATTCCCCTCTAGTTAGGACTAAGCTAAACACTCCCTTCATTGGGGTGTGGGGAGATAGGTGAGTTAAGCCTTGTTTTGTTTGTCACTGTGACAGTTCAGCACTGAGTTCAATGCAATGTCTCACAATTGCTATGCTTACTCTCTCCGAAGTGCTCAGATTCTTTCTCTGTGCCACAGGGCTGCTGCTGGGGGATGGAGAAGAGATGACACTGGTGATTCAAGACTCTTTTCTATCCTCTTCAATGACTCTTTCAGTGTAGGAAGTTAAAATCAGGTACTGTAATTGCTCACCTGATTTTTGTTTTCTTCTTAAGAAGATTTTGTGTGTGTGTGTGTGTGTGTGGATAATTGTTAAATTGGTGTCCTTGTCGAGGGAACAATTGGTGGAGTCTTCCATTCAGCCATCTTGCTTCATTCTCTGTATAATGTGATATTAAAATGTCATCTTAGTTTAATATATTTGAAGAAAAGGAAATTGTGAATGTTTGCATGCATTTATTGACTACTTGAATTTTTTATGAAACATTTTTTAAATCTTTGCTCATATTTCTGTTGATTGCTAATATTCTTCCTATTTTTTGAATGCATGACTCAGCAATAATTTTTCCTATTTGTTGAATGCATGCTCAGCAAAATGCTCAGCAGTTGGTCAGCATTCTAAGTGCTACTTAATATTTAAGTGTGTAATTATTACCCATGATGTTTTGTGTTACATTTATTCACTATTTTAATTTTTGAGAGGATATATAGAGATGGATATTGATATAGACTTAAACATATGTATCTGCAGAGAGAATGAAAAAATATGAAAAGTAATTTTCCTTACCACTCCTAACATCATGGTGACATATGTTTTATTTTTTTAACTCTCTGAATCTTATTTCTCTGAGCTGTCTCAACATATGTCAGAAAAAGCATTTGAAAAAATTCAAGCATCCCTTCATGATAAAAACCCTTAACAAATTAGACAAACGAGAAACATACCCCCAAATAATAAAAGCTATATATGTCACACCCATAGCCAACATCACACTCAGCAAGGAAAAGTTGAAATAATTCCCCCTACATACTGGAACAAGACAAAAATGCCCACTTTCACTAGTCTTACTTAACACAGTGCTGGAAGTCCTACCTAAAGCAGTCAGGCAAGAACAAAAATAAAATGCATCCAGATTGGAAAGGAGAAAGTTAAAATATTTCTGTTTGCTGATGATATTATCTTACATCTATAAAACCCTAAATACTTCTCCAAAAGGCTCCTAAATTTGATAAATTATGGCAATAAAATTTCAGAATACAAAACCATTTCACACAAATCAGCAGCATTTTAATATACCACTTATAAGCTGAGAACTAAATCAAGAACCCAATCCTATTTACAATAGCTATGAAAAATAAAATACCTAAGAATACAGGTAGTCACAAAGGTATAAAAGTCTCCACAAAGAGAACTATAAAATATTGATGAAATAAATTATAGATGATGCAAACAAAGGAAAAAGCACCTATGTGCATAATTGGAAGAATCAATATTATTGTAATGATCTACTGCTCAAAGCAATCTACAGATTCAGCATAATTTCTGTGAAATTACCAATGTCATTACCCACAGAATAAGGAAAAAATTTCTAAAATTCATGTAGAACCAAAATAAATCTAACATAGCCAAACCAATCCTATACAAAAAGAATAAAAAGTGAGGTTTCACAATTACATTACCAGACTATACTACACTAAACTATACTTCAAGGCTACAGTAAATGAAAAAGCATAGTGCTGGCATAAAAATAGACATATAGACCACTGGAACAGAATAGAGAACTCAGAAATAAAGCCACACAACTACAACCATTGATCTTTGGCAAAGCTAACAAAAACAAACTCTGGGGAAAGGACACCCTATTCATTAAATGGTGCTGGAAAAATTGGAAGGTCATCTATAGAAGAAAGAAACTGGATCCCTTTCTCTCAGCATATACAAACCTTAAGTTAAGATAAATGTTTAAATGTAAGACCTAAAACTGTAAAAATCCCAGAAGAAAACCTAGGAAAAATTCTTCTTGACATTGGCCTAGACAAATAATGTATGACTAAGTCCTCAAGAGAAAATGCAAAAAAACAAAAGTAGACAAATGGGACTTAATTAACACAGCAAAATGATCAACAGAGTAATCAGACAACCTACCGAATGGAAGAAAATATTTACAAACAAACATCTGATAAAGAGCTAATACCCACAATCTACAAGAAACTCAAACAACTAAATAAAACTGAAAATGTCCCCCCCAAAACAAGAAACTCAAACAACTCAATAAAACTGAAAATGTCCCCCCCAAAGCAAGAAACTCAAACAACTCAATAAAACTGAAAAGTTCCCCCCAAAACCTCATAAAAGTGAGCAAAAGACATGAACAGACACTTCTCAAAAGAAGATATACGAGCAACCAACAAATATGAAAAATGCTCAATATCACTGATCATCAGAGAAATGCAAATCAAAACCACAATGAGACACCATCTCACATCAATCACAATGGCTATTACTAATGTCAAAAACCAGCAGATGTTGGTGAGGATGTGCAAAACAGTATGGAAATTTCTCATAGAAGTAACATTAGAACTGCCTTCCAGTCCAGCAATTTTATTACTGATTTTCTACAAAGGAACAAAAATTATTATATCAAAAAGATAACTGCATTTGTATGTATATTGCAGCATTATTCACAATAAAAAAGTCACAGAATTAGGCCTGGTGCAATGGCTCACGTCTGCAATCCCAGCACTTTGGGAGGCTGGGCAGACAAATCACCTGATGTCAGGAGTTCGAGACCAGCCTGGCCAACATGGTGAAACTCCTTCTCTTTAAAAAAAAAAAAAAAGTTGTGAATGGTGCACACCTATAATCCCAACTACAGGGGAGGCTGAGGCAGGAAAATCACTTGAATCCAGGAGACGATGGTTGCAGTGAGCTGAGATCACACCACTGCACTCCCGTCTGGGTGACAGAGTGAAACTCTGTCAAAAAAAAAAAAAAAGACGAAATCAACCTAGGGACCCATCAATGAATGATTAGATTTTTAAAAGTGGTATAAATATACCATCAAATACTACTCAAACATAAAAATAAAATAAAATCATGTATTTTGCAGCAACATGGATGGAACTAGAGTCCACTACCTTAATGGCTCAGAAACAAAAACTCAAAAGCCACATGTTCTCATTTATGAGTAGGAGCTAAACAGTGAATACACATGGATATACAAAATGAAATAACAGACATTGGAGACTCCAAAGGGTGGAAGGATGGGAGAGGGATAAGGAATAAATTACCAGCTATTTAGCACAATGTACACTGTTTGGGTGACTGGTACACTAAAAGCCGAGACTTCACCACTGCACAATATATCCATGTGCTTGTACACCTGAATTTATATAAATAAGTAAAAAGCAAAAAGCAAAAACATGTCAGTGTTCACTGGTTTATGAAAATGGCAGGATTTAGAATTATTTTTATATGACTTTATCACCCATTACTCCTACATATATAAATAAGATTTGTTATTTATTGTTATTGTTGTATATGTTTAACTCATTATACTTTCCCCACTGTGCAGCACAGTTTAGTTAACTCACTTTTAGTATTTTATTATATTTAATCTACTGGCTTTTTACATATTTTTCATATTATTCTTGTAATGCCTGCTTTGGAGATTACAATATATATATCTTAAAATTTTTATAATCAACATAGAGTTAATTTTAGACTGCATATGAAAAATGTAGGCATTTTGCAACTATGTAAGCTATTTATGCTTTCTTCTGTCCTTTCTTCTGTAGTTATCATAATATAGTCCTATATATATTTTCTTCATATATTTGAGTTTTAGCAGTTAGCCTCTATAGGCACCCTGTTATCTGGTTTCTCAAGCCAGAGAGATGACAGCATTTCTTCAAAACGTTGGTTACCCTGCACCACATAGCAGCAACAATCTGTCCTCAGGCCATAGCTTCCACATATCAATTCCTATTAAAGAAAAACTTTCATTCATTTGTGATGAAATTTTAAACGTTTTAAAACCCCTGTTGAAAGGTAAGTTGGTAATACAAAACAAAATATGATTCTGTATAACAGGATTCCAAATGCTAAGTAAACTTAGGAGTTAATATGTAGAAAAATAAAAATATACACTATGATTTTTATCATTGCAGTATTGGTATTGATAAATGGAAATATTTGAAATTGATATTAGTAAAATATTGATAAATTTGAAATAAAACAAAGTCAGCACAGGATGGGTGAAAATATTATCATCCATGCTTCAACTGAAAACTATGCAGTCCTTAAAGTTTTGATAACAGATGTATATGTACTGACATTATAAAAATCCATGAGACATTGTTGAGCCAAAAAAACAGATTAGTAAATACAAGGAATTATGTGATTCCAATTGTGTAAAATATACATGTGTATATCACATGTATAGGGATACTCTGTGAGATATATAGAAGAATTTTAACAACTAAAGTCTCAAGAGTGGGTATATTTGATTTATGGGATATGAGGTGATTATTATAGATCTAAGTAGACAAATTCCTAATGAATTAGATTAAAAAGTCCACATAATTTTACTGTGATAAACACAGAGAAGTGAAATAATATTCTCAACCTCAAAAACCAATAAAATACTAGCAATGACCTTAAAACTCTATAGTCCACAAATAAGGAACTACAAACATAATCCCAAAATTAAAAAAAAAAAAATGGGACTCTTACCTTGCAGAAAAAATGGTTAACTATAGACGAGTAAAAATTAACAAGTAGATACACAGTTTGATCACTAGTACAGTTAAAATGGTTGTTTTGGAAACTCCAAATATAATTGTAGTTATTAGTAACAGGAGATATGGAGGAAGAATAAAGCTCATCTTTTATAGTGTAACAAATCTAATTATTTTCCTACTCCCACTGCGTCATTTAAACATATTTAAAAACACAGATTAAAGTGATTCTAGAGATGATCTTCTCTTTTTTGAAAGGAAATAAGGCATTGAGTTGCCTAAGAATAATGATTTCAAGTTAAAGATGGTTCGTTTATTCTGTCAGTCTGAGGCTGACTTGACAGTGATGGATCTGACTTTAGTGTTTCAGTTCTTTACTAGTCAGCATTCTTGGTTTTGAAAACAGAAACTAAAACTGATCAACTTCGGGATAAGAAAGATTTACTATTGGGTATCTCACAGATTCAACAAAACGTAACTGCATAATAGAACTTAGAAAGTGGATTGGGTGGAAGAATGAACTCAGACAGCCAAGAACACAGGCCTATCACCCCAGAAGAATGTCAGTGCTAGTAAGAATATCTGTGCCAGTCTCACATCCATTGGACGCTTTTGTTTTTGTGTCCAGACTTCTCAGTTTCACTGCCACGATCACTACTTGACCATATATACTAGATTTCTCCACTAGAAAAGCCTTATACTTTCCTTGCTTTTGTGATACCTGCCTTAGATTTGACATTATAGGCAAAACATCCAACTGGCAAAACCTACATAACATATAATCTTCCTATGGAGAAGAAGCATCAATTTTCTAATCAAGACTCAAAGAGTTTCAGATTAATTTCTTAATCAAAAGGACTTGAACATTTAGTAAATAAAAATGTCACAATAACTTCTTATTTTAAGTCTGCAATTGTACTTAAATAGTTCAAATTAGAGATAGCTCTATTTTCAGCACATATGTTTTAGGCCCCCTTAAAATAAAATTATTTTGAAAAATTGAAGATGAGATATATTTTCTGCTTAAAATGATATGTAAAACATTGGTGATAAAGTGTTAAATGAAATACTATGGTTACAAATGTTATAAATTACACGTGAACATAATGTATATTAAAAATATTATGCAATGTTAGGTGTTAATTGGTTGTCTTTGAGCCATAGAACTATGGCACAACCCATGGTGAATAGAAAGATAACTTATTTTTAAGAAATTTGAAGAAAGAAGATCAGAAGGAATTATATAATTCCTGGTATCTGTCAAATTTGTGACTGTTTACAGGTCACAAGCAGAACTGGGTAACCAGCTTTTCTCAAGTGCCACAGTCTTCCTCATTCCGACACTGTTAAGCCGCACAATGATGGCTGGTAGCCACGTTTTTTGTTTGTTTGTTTGTTTGTTTGTTTTCTCTCTCTCTTTTTTTGGTCACAGATGTTTGCCAAGAAGAATCTTGGACTCCTTCACTATCTTAATTTAGTCCTCATTGAATGGGAGAACATCAGTCCTTTCTCATGGGTAATAATACAGCTGGGTCCAAACCTTAAGTGTATACCTATATAGTATATCAAAACCTTGTTTGTGAGGCCATTTCTGCCATCTTATTTTTCATGACTGGAGAAGCACTCACCCATGTTATCACATATGTGGAATTGTTTGGGTGCTAGGATTCAAGTCCTGTGGTTGCAGTTATATATAGTCACACAATTTGTGTCCTGAACCACCAATTTCGTAACTTAGAACTTCTATTTGAACCATTTGACAATAGTAGTTTCCTTCCTTCTTCTGGGAGGTCAGCCTGCAAAGAATCATTTTTGGAGAAGTAAATCCTTAAATGTCAATATTTTAAAGTAAAATTAGCCTGTAATTGTATTTTAATATCCATGTCAAGTTTTGCTATTCAAGGTTATGCTAGCTTTATGTAACTGATTAGAGAATATCTTTCTTTTTCGATTGTGAGGAAATATTTATAGAAGATCAGTTTTATTCCCTGAACATTTGCGACAATTTTCCTCAAGCCACTTGAGCCTAAAACTTTTCTTTATGGGAAAGTTTATAATTACATATTACCGATCCTTCTTATTTAATAATTGTACAATTTTTCATATTTTTACATTTCTTCTTGTGTCAGTTTTGGTAACTTTCATTTTTCTAGAAATTTATCCCTATCATTGAAAATCTGAAATTTATTAACAAATTTTTCATTATAAATTTATTTTTGTAATGTCTAAATCGGATCTGTGGTGGTGCTATTTTCTCTTTCACTTTTGATAATGATTGGCTGCGTCTTTCTTTTCTTTCTTGAAAAGTATTATCAAGGGGTATTCATTGCATTTACCTGGTAAAATCAGTTTTTTGCTCTATAATTTGATTGTATCATGCATTAATTTTTCTTTTACTATTCATTTTCATTGAATTGATGTAGTATTGTATCAACTATTGTATCTTTTTTGATTCATGGGTCATTTAGAAATAATTCTCAAACTTACAGAGATTTTCTAGTGTTCATTTTTTTCATAGATTCACATCTTGTTTTATGGTGGTAAAAAATATTATATATGATTTCAATTCTTTATATTTGTCGAGGCTTGCTTTATGACCTATCAGAGTCATTTTTGTATATGTTAGATACATACATAAAAAATGTATATTCTGCAAATATTGTGTTCAGTGTTTTATATATGTTAATTAGGTACAGTGTGTCAAATTTATCACTCAAATATTTTATATTCTTCATGTTTTAGTGTGCTTGTGAAACATTATGTTAAAGCATTCAACTTTAATTTTGAATGTGTCTATTTATCTAGTAGTTCTATCAATTTCTGTTACATATATAATATTTATGTATAAATACATTAAATATATAAAACATGTATAATATTTTATAGATAAATAAAATTGCATATCCAAACTTAGAATCACATTTTTCTTTTGGTGAATTAAGATCATAATTTTCAAGTGTTCATTTTATTCTTTTATAATGATTTGGACTTAAACATTTACTTTATTTGATAATACAATCGCATCAGCTTTCTTTTAAGCTAAAACTTGAATTTTTTATATTATCTTACCAATTGTTTTATGTTATAGATGTGTCTCTTGTATACAACATACAGTTATTTATTTGCTTATTCATTTTTAAATACATGCTGGATAATTTTACTTTTTATTTAGAGCACTTAGCCTTTAAGACACAATAAAAGTCACAAGATAAATGAATAACATCTTTAAACTGCTGAGAAAAAAGAAAAGATAAATAACTGTCAATCTCAAATACAAGGAAGTATTAACTAGTATGCTGGAGTGAGTGGCTCACTAAAAAAGGAAAAATGGGATATAACTGGCTCTTAAAATCTTCTGCTTAGATAAGTCTAAGGTCACATTGTCTTAACAATAATAATATGGTCATACATAATGCAATGTAGTTATTAAAGTGCAAACTTACTATGACCCAGAAGGAGATGACCTGGGAATATTGAAAGGTAGCATTAATACCTATCAAAAGAGCCAAGGATAAGTACAGTTTTAATTCTGCTTTAAAGGTCAAGGAATGCTTCAAAAGAAAGTAGTAATTGAGCTACTACTCACTCGATAATTATGAATTTAACAGATAGAAAAAGAAAGAAGTCAACCCTAGGATTTTATTAGATATCTGCTCTACATTTAGTCTGGAATAGAGATAAACTGCTCAGAAAAATCCAGGTATTTTAATCTTATTAGAGTATAAAGTGCCAATGGGAGAGGGCAAAAATTTGCTGGATAAATAATCAAAAGTAAGGTCATTGCCAATTTTGTATGCGACAGCTGGATTTTGCCCTATAGTCAATGGAAAGCCATCAGTGAATGATGGACTTAAGTAAGAAGATGGTGTAAAAAAACAGTGGTAACATTCTTGGCTCTATCGTGGTTCAAGTATACAATAAATATTTGTTCTGTGTAGATGATCAGGAGGTAAAGGTGAAACAAGGATGAGAAAAAATTGGCAATGAGTTTATAGTTTAATGTATTGCATTTGAATTCTTGATGAGAAATACAAATTGATATATTTTTCTTTTTTTGCCTTCTAACACAATTATAAATTCACAGTTCAAGTATAAAATTCAAGCACATTAGCCCAAAGAAGTACATACATTTTTTTCAAACAGTGTAATATGTTTTGATTTTAAGATGGAAAAAATACATATTTATCCTTGAATATCAGTACCTTATATTGCTATCATGACTATAATTTCTTTTTTAGCTCTTTAAATGTTAAGATATTACTTTAAGATATCTTAAAACTTTAAATATCTTAAAATTTAATTTAAGATAATCATTGGAATCTGTGCTTATTTTATACATTATCCACTTATATAAGTGTAGAGTTTTGACTTTGGTTAAAATACATGGTTATTATGATATGGTATAAAGATAAAGAGTTTGAAGTCAGAGACACATGGGTTCTAATTCCAGCTTCACCATTTGCTAAGTATATGACCTAAAACTGTGTACCAAACTAAGACCTAATTTTTTTCCATGCAAAAAGCAGCATATTAACATAGTATATTTTGAAGATGCAATATATTAATAGATGAAAAAGCATAGTGGCACAATTTAGGTGATTGATAAATGCACATACTTTCCCTTCATCAAATTTGTTAATCAGTTTGAAAATTTAAGTAAGATTGTATACAATTTGGGAAAATGTATCATACATATCTCAGAATTTGAATTAGTTTTTCTAGGTAATCATTGAAAGTAGAATTATTCAATCGTTATTAATCTTCAATGAGATCTCAAAGATGAACAAAATAAAATCTGTTATTACAAGGAATAAGCATAAACAACAAAATGGTAGCTAGTTTCCAACACAGGGCTTTAAGAAACATTCCAATGTATTCCCTGGAAAGCATTCTAAGGGAAGAATCTATAAAAAGGTTATTATCTAACATATTGCACTTTCTGTTTATATTCCATAATTTTTAACACTGGAAGGTCATAATTTTTAGCTTAATTGCAATAATTCCATAGGGAAACTTAATTGAAATATACATCACTAGGGCTCTTATTACCATATCAAGCTTGTGCTCTGCTTGAATTTTTCTATATAAAAAGCAATATTACAAAAAAGAAATAGCTTCACTTCACTCATAAATTTGTGATATTACATGAATAAAAAGCAATTGAATAGAAACACTCACTAAATTAATATGAGTCAATTAAAATGAGTAACTCATTAAAATGAGTACAAAGAGCATAGCTTGTCTTATTATATAGAGAATGAAGGTAATATTTGCATGCAAAAGAATAATAATGAAAATCCATTCTCAGATTTCACGATGTTCTTTAAGAGTGTACATATGAAAATGTAGCATGCATAAGGCACTAATTATTCCTTAAATATTCATTTGCATGAGATTTTAGTTGTTGGCACAATTGTAAAATTACCATTAGTGATTTCTAAAGGTAATTTCACATGTTAGCATTGGTCCAAGAAGATGCTTTGGGGTTAAAAAAACGCCATAGTATACAATTTACACGTTATGTTTATAGAATTACAAAAAGAATCTGGAATAAATTATTCTTTGACATGTTCAAAAAAAATTGTCTTATCTAGAGAAAGTAATTCCATGACATCACTGCATACTTTTTGCCTTTAAAACTTACTTCTTTTAATCTCTACCAACAGGCATCTATTGATTGCATTGAATACATTATTGCATTAGATGACCTTTAATATTCTTTCTGACACTGATAGTAGATGATTTGACAGTCTTCACTGTGGGTGGCTTCACAGAGGATGCTGTATACACCTCTCTGAGAGCAATTATTATTAACTTATTACATGTCTTTCTCCCTGAGGTAAATTGCAATACAATTCACTAAACATTGCCTCTTCAAGTTACACTACACCCCTGCAGAATTATAACTCAGCCTTAGAGAACTGAAGAGTACAAATGCAACTTGCTTTTGCTGAAAGTTGTGGAAGGGAGTGCTGTGTACAATCTGAGAGAGAAGTTTGAGAGTTAGCACATGATTTGCTATTTCCTTTACCCTTGCCATATGATCAGACAGCCTGTTTTGTCAGCTTGGGTTTTGAAGTGCATATGGAACAGAGTCTAGCTCCCTGTAAATGGACATGTACTGTGAGATATATAAAACCTTTTTTTGTTTATAAGTGACTAGAACTTGATAGTCATTTGTTATGGCAGTGTATTAGTGAGTTCTCACACTGCTAATAAAGACATACCTTAGACTGCGTAATTTATGAAGAAAAAGAGACTTAATGAACTCACAGTTCCACATGGCTGCAAAGGCCTCACAATCATGGTGGAAGGTGAAAGAGGAGCAAAGACACATCTTACATGGTGGCATGGTGGCAGGCAAGAGAACCTGCGCAACTGCCCTCTTTAAAAGCAGATCTCATGAGACTTATTCACTATCATGAGAACAGCATGGAAAAAAGCAGACTCATGATTCAATTACTTCCCACTGGGTCCCTCCCATGACATGTGGGGATTATGGGAGCTACAATAAAATGAGATTTGGGTGGTGACACAGCCAACTCATATCAGGAAGCAAAACTTAGCATATTCTGATTGATAAACCCTTTCCACAGATGATGAGATATCTGAGAGAAGGCCCACATTATTTCTTCCATTATTACCTTATCCCCTTCAACCTAAGCATCTAAAAACTGGCATGTAGTGAGTGTTCAGTAAGTGATAATTGATTACAATAATTCAGTGAATTTTTTTTTTTTTTTGTCAGTCAGTATACAAAACAAGAAAGAGACTCAATCTTGCCTAATCCCCAAAGGCTTAAAATTTAGTTGAAGAGCTAGCACATCCAAGAACACATTTTCTATTTGGCAAGTTGGTGTTGCTATTTACATTCAGACAAAACATAGGTCAGTCTACATTGAGCTGGTCAAGAAAAATTTCTTACTTGAGCTAAACTGGAAACAAAAGGGACAGGGATGATCTGGGAGGAAGGGGGACGATAGCACTCATGTAAGAAGAAACTCATAAGCAAGGATGCAGAAGCATAAATATTAGGAAAAAAAGAGTGTATTGTTTCCATAATAAATCAAAAACCAGAAAGAAGGTACATGTGTTAAAGAAAAATGAAAGTAAAGCAAAAAAAAAAAAAGAAAGAAAAAACCAATGAACTCCATGTAGCTGATTTATCTGTGACTTTTCAGATACATATGAGCTGTACAATGATAACACGTGGATTCCCTGACAAGTTTTGCTTTTCAATAATTTTTCTGCGATTATATAAACATGGGTTTTATTCTGACAATTTAACCATTGATATATTTTGATTTATTGACTATCAGAGATAAATATTGGAGACAAATCAATGAGTACAGTATTTCAATTTTTGATAATTTAGTTAATTACCTGTGATTTTACTACCACACACTGCATTTATTCCATCTCGGCACCAACTAAAAAATATTATGTAGGCATGATTTCTGTCACACTAGCTCTGTTTATACTTAACCATTCTGAACCCTATCACTGTGTTCTCAAGTTGCACCATACCTGTGCTCCTCTAGCTCTGCCTTGGATCCTTGTTTTCAGGCTCTCAGATTTTATAATGTTATAAATCCCTTATCACTAATCCTTACTTCTCTTCTCACATGTATGTGTGTGTGAGATAGAGTGTATACATGTTGGAAAATTAAACTACTTTTGCTGTTGTTTCATTTTGTTGCTATATCTCACTCTGAAGCATTTCTACAATCTTGGTCACTACCTTTGTATGGCTTATGCAGAAGTAGGATCAGGGCACTACAAGCATCAGGAAGCTATAAGCATCACACCATGCATTCCTGTTCATGTAGTTCTTAAACACAATGTAAAATAGTATAGAGAAGTGACCTTGGGCTTGAATTCCGGAGTCAGCCTGCCTAGGCTTGATAACAACTTCGCTACTTGCTAAGCGTGCATCCTTGAATCCTTGTGCCTCCAAGCTAGTTACCATCTTTATGTTTCTATTTCCTCTTCAGTAAGAAGTGTTTAATTATATTACTGACCTAATAGGATTGTTGTGGGGCTAACCAAAAAAATAACATAAAATGTCTATTAGAGGTGTCTGGCACTTCCATATATTTACGATTCTTGATTAATTTGATCAAAGTTGCCAGTCTTGATCATATTCTTACGAAACAAAGACAAGTTCATTTGTATATCTGAAAGAATTCCTCTCAGGAAAACAATTATAGAGGTTCCACTCAGAGCAATATAACCTTGTCAATGAACCATGCTAATACTTTTAACTCTTAGCCTACCAGATCTTGCCAGAAAGTTTCTGGTTTTGGAAATTGGAACTTTATAAATCTAGGAGATCTTTCCAAAATCTTTGTCTTGTTAGGAGACCTCATATAAGAAAAATCCAAAATCCCCATGCAGAAGAAGGTATGAGAACAGTTCTAGAAAGTTTATTGTTTAGCTGTTTAGCTTTGCTTTCCAAAAATGTTCTTCTTTCACACATACACACTCATTCTGAAATTGTCCTTCACTGATCTCTTATTATGCACTAATCTTCTAAATTATGAAATAATACTCAGAATTATAACAATTACATGTGTTTCTTGTGGTTCGCATGATTACAATAATCCTTTTATCATGCCAGTAAAATATTAATAATCCAATGTTTATAATCATCCTTCATTACTAATAACGTCATAGTCTACCACATAACACCACATAACGTAACACAGAAAATGACAAAGGCTGCTCTGGATTTCTTTTCCTTCCAGAAGGTTATTTCAATGGTTTAAAAGGAAAACATATGTATGCTAACTGCACTGAAGCTAACTGTTCAAATTCTCCTAGGGAGGTAATTTTTTATGTGACAATATGCCTATTATTAGTTCTTATACATTAGCCTTTAGTAAATAGTACTTATTCTGTCTGCATATCTTGACAATGATTTCTTCCCACATTTGCGGCCACCCACTGAGACAATCATTGCCACTACTGAAACACACAACAAACTAAGGTTTTATTACTTTAATTTTCCAAACAAATTATACCGTGCTAAATTACAACACATGGAAATAATTCTTAAAAGACAAAGAAAACAGCAGATTTTGCATTTTTATTAAAGAATTATCTGTAATTTCAAATCATGGCTTATATTAAGTATTGTCCAAACATGCATACACATGTGTGACTCACTGTTTCAGCAAGCATCAAAGTTTTCTGAACCTTTCTGAAATTAAATAAACTCTCTAAATTGTCCTCATCCTGGTGTTTTATACTCAATAAATTTGGACTCTAAGCAATAACTGATAATCACAAGGAATTTGCACTCTCCTCTAGTGTATTTATGTTTGGCAATTTAAGCTTTATATATACTTACATATATGTCCGTAAAATTTGTAACTCCAAACTGTAGAATGCACCTTCTATGTTTATTTTAGCGCTGCAAAATAGCCTTACAAACATGAAAAAAATCTGTCATAAAGAATATTTTGTTATTTGAATTGTCACAGAACAACATTAGGTTAAGAGCTTAAATGTACTCTAAAAGTTAACAGTGGGAGATTATACTAATATCAAAGAGCTCAAAGCAGGAAATATCCTTTACCAGTTTCTGCATTTCTCCAAGATATTCACGAAACCAGCCACGGTCTGGGAAAAGATGGCAAAGTACGCTGTACACTTTTAGTTTAAATAAATTATAAAGGCCTGGTGCACTGGCTTGCACCTGTAATCCCAGCACTTTGGGAGGCTGAGGTGGGTGGATCACCTGAGGTCAGGAGTTCGAGACCAGCCTGACCAATATGGTGAAACCCCATCTCTACTAAAATTACAAAAGATTAGCTGCATGTGGTGGTGTGTACCTGTAGTCCCAGCTACTTGGGAGGCTGAGACAGGAGAATTGCTCGAATCTGAGAGGCAGAGGTTGCACTTAGCTGAGATCGCATCACTATACTCCAGCCTGGGTAACAGAGTGCGACTCTGTCTCAAAAAAAAAAAAAAAAAAAAAAAAAAAAAAGAGAGAGAGAGAGACAGAGATTTTGTCTAAGCATCATCATTTCCAGTCACATTAATTTTCACAGTGTTTTAAGAAAGAGACTCAGCTTTGGAAACAAAACAGTGGGAGCTTTTTAGGATACCAATTCAAATGCCACCCAGCTGAGTAATGATCTGGTTGTCCTTACTAAAGTTATTATTTCATAGTTGCTCAGTGAATAGTGTCATTTAAAATGGCCACATCTTTTAGTTCACTCCCATATGGACAAATGCCACCATTCAAACATCATCACCACGTTACTGGTTAGTTCTGAGAAGCTATTGAACACTTCAATGCTTTCTTCATGTTTAATAAAAGATAGAGGGAATGGTTCAATGCCGTTGTTTGCCCTGTGAAAGCAATTGATTACAGATAATTTTCATGCCCCTGTAGTGTTCATTCGGTGGTCAATTTTAGCAAAATTTAGAGCAGCTGGTCCCAATTTTTGCTGTGCGTGGAACCACCTGGGGAGCTTTTAAAATTATATATTACTGAGCTTTAACCCAAAGCTACTGAATAAGAATCTCCAGGGATTATTGTCATAAATTATATATACAATATATAATTTAAGTATGTTACATTTAAACATACTCGCTAAATATTTTTTTTGCAGCTGAACATGAACTGGCCTTTGGGATCCATTGACTCAAAGGATTTATTTTGAAATCAGCCTCAAGCTGTATCTCTGATGCTTTCTAACTGAATAATCTTCAAGTCCCAATATTTTTTGAACTTTTTGTCAATAAAATGGAGATAATATCCTTTTTTAATTATAGTAAGGACTACATAAGAAACACAAAAAATCTGTCTAAAAGTTTGTAGCATAAATTGTGGCAGAAACTGCTGTGTGTTCACCAAAATTCATTTCCTCTTATTGATAGGCATGCAGATAGATTACATTTTCTAGCCCACCTTTTGGTTAGTTGGGTTCATGTGGTTAAGTTCAAGCCAGTTGGATGTAACAGAAGGAATGTGAACCACTTCCAGGTTTGGACCATAAAGACCTCCACATGAAACTGTGTGATCGTTTCCCAGTCTGGCTGGTTGCAGGAGGTAGCCTACAGAGTCATCTTGAGATTCAAATGTTGAACATGGGAATTCCACAGGATGAGGCAAATGTTTGTGGGGAAAGCCAACCACCAATAACCTTCATTTGTGTTAAACATCTGTAAATTGGAGTTTATCTATTATAGCACTTAGTACCCTATGTTTTCTGTTAAATTATTTTAATTTTCTTTTGAAATGATAGTAACATTTGAGAGACCATTATCTTCATGTATCTGTCCATTACGATAAGTCAGATTTATCAGTGGTGGATATTGCCAGCAATTTCAATGCTCACAACGTACAATGAGCGCCTTGCAGATTCCTGAGGCAATAATAAGAATCCAGTGTGTCAGGGATCTCTTCTTAAAGGAGATCATCAGCCATCACGCACATGATCCCAGGGCATCTGCCTTTCAAAATTAAAACAAGCAAGACAAATACACATAGTGGAATATTATTAGGCAGTGTATTGGAATTCAAGACACTACAAGACACTACAAGTACTCACATGAACCGTGTCATTTATGTATAAAACAACTGTTTATGAGAAGTTGCTCCTAAGGCCACAGTGAAACTACTTCTCTCTTCATCATTGCTGTTTGGAATTTTATTTCTGTCCTCCTCTGCCTACTATTATAAGCAGCTCTTACTTTCATATCAACTCTAACATTCTAATATCACATGTGGCTGATGCAGGAGGATGCCACTTTGGGAAGGACAGGAATGGTGTGAAAGAGAAAGTAGAGGGAAAAATAACAAATATTAAAAAATACATGTGAGGCCTCCTCTCTCATCTCCATGGTCTCTGGGTAGCATCTTCAATGCCCTATACTGTTTTCCTCAGTTCACTCACAGGGCTTCAACATTATCTCACACCCTGCTTTCCTTCAGGCTCAGGTTATGTGATACAATTCCATAGCGAAACACAATCTCTGGTTTTCATCCTTTTGTCAGGGGTAATTAAGTCTTAAGTTATTTTATACTCAAAGGCCCATTTTAGCAAACCTCTATGATTTGTTTTTTCCTATAGGATCTAAGTTGGAGGTCAAAGGTATAGTTCATCTCACTTGCTAACTGATAAATCATTAGTGACTCCTTAGAGTGCTGTTTAGAAAGGTTTAAGACCAATGTGTTGCCTGAGCACAAAAGAAGCTCATCAATTAGCAGTGTTTTTTGCAGTTGCAGGAAAAGAAGCAATGCATTCCCGCCAGAAGTTTGTCTACTGAGGTATGACACCAAAAATAATAAAAGGATATTAAGAATTATTACTACAAAAGGAAAATACAAGTGAGCAATTATTTTTGTCTTTAGCAATAGTAAAGTGTAGGCATTCCTTCTCAGAATTAAGAAAGAATCAACCTTCAGACATCCTTTTGAGATCCAAGCAAATTAAAAACCAAAGAAGTCACTTTGGGAGGCCGAGGTGGGCAGATCACAAGGTCAGGAGATCGAGACCATCCTGGCTAACACGGTGAAACCCCGTCTCTACTAAAAATACAAAAACATTAGCCAGGCATGGTGGCGGGCACCTGTTGTCCCAGCTACTTGGGAGGCTGAGGCAGGAGAATGGCATGAACCTGGGAGACTTGCAAGTGAGCTGAGATTGCGCCACGGCACTCCAGCCTGGGAGACAGAGCAAGACTCCATTTCAAAAAAAAAAAAAAAAAAAAAGGAAAGAAAAAGAAAAAACCAAAGAAGTACAAAGCAGTATTATGATTATGGTGATATATTTTAAATGCCTAAGTTGAACAATTAAAGGTAGGTAAATGATGTCTTTCAATTCTTTAAATATTGTATTTCCATGACTGTGCAAAAACTTATTTGGCGATAAAAGTAGAAGTCAAAATTTGCGATCCTTTATTCATGGAGGCTTGGCCCAATTGGCTCCCTGAATTCGACCACAGAAATGGGCCTTGTAATCAGAGTGATTTATTTCTCCCAGTGAAAGAGAGAATTGGAAATACTTGTGAGAAGGAGGAGTAAAAGAGTGAAAGTGGAACCATCAGGTCAATGCCTAGAGCAAGGGAGGTGACTGGAAAATGAATTCAAGGTGGAGGCACATGGTATCTGGGATCCCTGAGCCCCGAAATTCCTTAGACCTTTCCTCCTGGTCTCCCTCTCTGGTGTTTAATATTCCTTGGATTCTATTTAGTCAAGGATTTAGCCACCTCAGCTGCTAACGTTCAAGTTACCTGCTGAATCTTTGACAACAAATGCCATCAACCAATACCAGCATTTTGTATCGGGAAATATCCTACTTCTTGTGCTTGACAGAGACAGAGGATGTGGCACAGAAAGTCTCTGACCCATTGCTTCAGGAATGTCAACTCAAATGGTATTGCAGGATGTTTTTTCCTGTAGTCCTTCGTACTTTGAACATAGTTCTAACCCTTGGACTTATGATGAGTTTAATAGACTTCCTGGGCTGAATGGATAATGGTTACTGTGTATAACATTGCGCCTGTGGGAAAATATCTGTCAATTTGCAAATAATTGACTTCCAAAAAAAATTTGCGTTGCACCAATTTGTAGCTCATCTAGTTGCTTTCTTTTTTCAGTTATGTAACGGAATTGAATGAAGCAGGTGTCAGATCTACATCTCTACAAACACTCATTTTATCAGTTCACAGAATAAAGAGATGAATTTAATAATGCCAAGTCATTGACTTGGCCACTTATACTCTATCAGTTCCTAATAATTTCTCACACTAATGAATTCTTCTATCAACTTCATGTGAATCAAGAGGAGATAGAGCCAAGAAGTGAGTAATTGCTTACTGAATTGTGAAAGCTAGGATGATTTAACTACAGGTAAGTACCACAAAGAGAATGTTTATAACAACCTTTTGTGTTTCGTGTGCTCAAATATCTTTTTGATGAAAGGGTGACAGCAAAAGGAGCTATTTTTGAGACATACTCTATAATTAGAGTGAGCTAAACATGTCATTTGACTTTATTGTGTTTTTTAATGATTTGAGGACTTAGAAAATAAAATGTTGTGTACAATGGGAAATCATTTCTGTAAAATTTAAAGCACACACTTGTCCATGGTATTGACATATGTGGTAAGAGTGTAAAAACATAAGCAAAAAATGCATGCTGTGCCAGACTATGCCTATGTCTGGGGAGACAAAAGAATGACATAACAGCAAACTTTTTGTTGTTAGCTGTATATATTTTTTAAAGATGAGATGCAAATGTGGTAAAATACTAGCCTATGTTAAACCTATCACATATTTTATGTTTTGTATACTAAAATATTTTAATAAATATTTAAAATATATTTTTAAAAAGTGTTTATAAGATTACAATGTCAGAAAAAAGTTTGATTAACTTTTTTTCATACTTTTAGGCAGTAATTATTATATGTGAGCTCAATTACCCAGTTGTTTAAATTAGGTTAAAAAAATGCTACTAGCCTTTTAGAGTTAATTGTGAGTTGTGTAACCTAACTTTGACACTGTCTTACTGTATTGACTCCACTTCATCTCCTTAATAAGGTGCCATTTGTTACCTAATATAAAAGTCATACATTTTAAATATGAATTTTAACAATTTTCTTAGTATTTAAATTTAGAAATAAGAGATCTCACTGTGAAATAGACATATTAGAGAACTTCATGCTGCTTTATATTAGGTAAGATTAGAACTGACGGTGATGGAAGTGAATTGTCATAATTGTATCACTGCCTTATTTAGACTTGCTCATACTTTATAGTTTATAAAATAATTCTGATTATTTGGAAAGAAAACTGGTGAATGCATGGAATGGATAGAGGAAAAAAATTTCACTTTTTTTTTGAGAATAGATTTTAGTTAGCGTAGAAAATTTTCATGTACTAAAGCAGGAAGAAACACATTAAAATTTGGTACCTGAATTTCTGAGGACAAGAACTAAGATAGAAAATAAAATCAAATAATATTAGAATTTTCATTTATATTAATGATGATCATTCACAGAGGGTCTCCCAATTAGCCAACAACACCCTAGGATTAATTTTTTAAAGTTCAGAATTAAAATAAACGTAACACTGTATCTTGAAATCTACTAAAATAGTGCTTTAATTTTTCATTTAAAATTTTAGGCTAGATGTTATAAAGCACATTCAAATGAAGTCCTTAAGCTTCCTAATGTTCATAGAAGTTAAATGAAGATTGTTTTTAGAATTCCACTCACTTACTACTTTGCTATAAGCAACTGATCAACATCAACACAGATTTAATAAGAACCTTAATTTCACATAAGGCTGTATATGATGAAACAGAAGGAAAACAATTAGAGCAACTATCATCACCTACATCATCATGATTATCATTATCATAATGATGATTGACATTTAAACTCTTCACAGATTACAAAGTGCTTTCATCTTCAGTGCTTCTCTGTACCTCACGATCACCTGGTAAATAGGTAGAACATGTATTATCTGTTCCCACTCGAGCTGGAAAAGCTGACAAATACGTCATTGTCTCTATGTTTCCTGGCACTGTAAGAGACAAATGAAAAAGAGGGATCTATTATGGGAGGGAGGAAGGAAGTTAAGAAGATGTGCTACTAGCTGAACAATGGGACTATGCCTATTTTAAGATGATTCTCCACAGGTTTCTAACATATAGTTAATAATAGTTTCAATAAAAATACATGGGAAAATATACACTTTGTACTTATTATGAAAACACTTATATTTATATAATAGGGCAGGCAATGGTATAATAATAAATTTGCATGTATCCCTCACCAACCTTGCTCTATTTCCCCGCCCCCCACGCCCCACATAACTCATACTGAATAATTTTGAAGTAAATCTTAGTATATTATTTCATTCAGGAAAATGCAAATACACGTTATAAAGGAAGCCAACTCCATTTTAATTGAATGTGGATTTAAACAGAAGAAGTAATCCTTTGATTCAATTACTCAAATTTAAATTTTTCTTTGGAAATTATTCATTTTCAAACACCTGGATGAATTTGGCCAACTCTTGTATGATGAATACATTCTACCTGAAATGTGATAATCTCATAAACTCTCCCTGAGGCTAACTACAAATCTTGTGTGTGTGTGTGTGTATGTGTGTGTGTGTGTGTGTATGTATGTGTGTGTGTGTGTGTGTATATATATATATATATTTTTTTTTTTTTTTTTTTTGAGACGGAGTCTTGCTCTGTCACCAGGCTGGAGTGCAGTGGCAGAATCTCAGCTCACTGCGACCTCCACCTTCCAGGTTTAAGCGATTCTCCTGCCTTAGCCTGCTGAATAACTGGGAGTACAGGCACGTGCGACCACACCCAGCTAATTTTTATATTTTTAGTAGAGACGGGGTTTCACCATTGGACCAGGATGGTCTCCATTTCTCGACCTTGTGACCCGCCCACCTCAGACTCCCAAAGTGCTGAGATTACAGGCACGAGCCACCACGCCCAGCTACTTGTATCTTTTTACTTGTCTAAGATCTAGCTTTGGGGAAAAAGGGTTTAAATATCCCTTTGATGACTGACCATATGGATAAATTGATATAAACATGAATAATTTTTGATAGATGACCACAGTAAACAGTCATTACACTCTTTTAACAAAAAGAACTACCCTTAGGCAAGACAGCTAGCTTTTAATACTGCCTGCCAGAACTAACTGTGTGATCTTGGGCCAGTCAGGTAACTTTCTGGATCTTTTATTCTCGTTAATAAAATTGATTATGTGCTATATTACCTCTAAAATGAATAGATATCATAGTATCCAGTTCTCAATTGTTTATTATATCTCAAAATATTTTGCTTCTTACTTCTATTTTTTATATATATATATTCATTATATATATATAATTTTATATATATATTCATTATATATATATATAATTTTTTATATATATATATATTTTTTTCATTATTTTCAGACCAGGCTTCTTTCTTCAACAGTAACTCTTACTTCATTCAAATAAGCTCTATTCCCTGTGCAAGGTAGGTCTGCAAATGTAGAAAAGGCACAATGATGAACTGAAAGTTGGCAGTAATTAGAAAGGCAAACAAATCTTCAGGAACATAAGTTGAATGGCAAAAGCAAAACAATTTTAGATCTATTAGGTTTGTGGAATTACATAATCTTAGTTTCCTTAAAATGTAGAATGCAAATTGACCCCTATTAACTTATTTACTAATAACAAATTGTAAGCATCTATGCCATTTTACTTATTTTTGAAGTTGATGTTGGCTTCTTTTTGGTAGACATTTTCTAATTATTCCTTGTTGTTAGCCAAATAGATGCCCTGAATGTATCAGGCCATCCCTTAAAACATCAGAAATGGTACTTTAGTTATTGAGAAATACAAATTTGATTATAGCCATTGGTAACTGACATATGCATACACACATATATAATATATATATACACACACTATATATACACACACATAATAGTTAAACATTTAAAATATATTTTCTCATTACTATAATACAATGTGAAATATACATGTTAAAATATGGAGAGATTATTTTTAGAGTCGTTTCAGAGGTTGTTTTTAGAGTACATACATATTTAAGAATCTGTTCAGTATAATACAAAGAAGGAGAAGCAAACTGCAGCATTGTCTGCAAGTTAATTTTAAGAAAGAAGCTCACAAAAACTGTTACACAGTTTCCTTGTTAATATAAGCTGTAATATTTCCTGAGGGTCCTGAGCATGTGTTTATCAAATATTTATTTACCACATACTAAAACATAAAAAGAAATTTGAAAATGCTTTTTTTTGCCCTGTATAAGATTAGTTTTCACTCATATGAATTTTACTTGATCTAGCAATTAGTTATTGTCAAAAATCATTAGGACTTGACATATTTTTCTGTATGGCTAAGAGTATTGCTACCAAATTTTGTTTCCTAAGAGTTAAGGATAGAGAATTTAAAGATTAGTGAAGTCAGGATTGCTACAAATTCTTTATGCACCTATAAACGAAAATCTCAGAGATGAAATGTTTCTTCTTGGACTACCAAACAGATGCATACATATACTCATAGGCATGCATGCGCGCGCACACACACACACACACACACACACACACACACACAGAGAGACACATTTTCCCACTGCAATTCAAGGCATAATTGGAAAATGCTATTGCCTTTGAAAAGAACAAACAGAAGGTACTTTGAAAAAACATTCTTCTGTCTTAGACTTCACCTTGTTTCTACCATCCAGATATAACACATAATAAATTTAAAAATGACTAAGAAATTTTGAGAGACTTGAGGGTGTCTTATAATAGTTAATATGAGTAAATATAGTATTTTGAGCTTTAGTCTTTAAGAACTGTAAAGTATGACTTTAACATTTTACTATTCAAGATGGGTCTATTGAATTTCTGTGGTAAAAGGTTTAAGAGATATCAAACTTGTTAAGTCTCTTAAGCTTAAAGGTAAAGACTTTAAGAGACTTTTACATTTATATCTGTTTTATCAGTCAGCCATCTTAATAAATTACATCTTTGGTATAACTTATTAGATAATTTAAAAAATTATTTTAGCTTTATGTGTAAAAAATTGCTGTTTACAAAATATACCTTTACACTTAATTTTTCTATAAGAAACAAAAGTGAGGACACATTATAATAAAACTATATACTTTAAAGAAAAATGTGATATGGGCTTTTATTTATGAGATAATTTTTTTAAAAACCTTTATGCTTATTATTTCCTCTTCAATTATTTAAATTGCATTTTATAACTCAAATTTGAAACTTCTCCCTGAGTTTCAACCCAATTTTCAGGCAATGAGAACAAATTAAGGCTCTCTGTGTGCTACAATAATATTTAATCATATTATAATTATAATAACTTAAGGGATACATCAAAAAGTCTTTTTGAAAAAGGTCTCATTGTTCAGTTCCCGCCTATGAGTGAGAACATGCGGTGTTTGGTTTTCTGTTCTTGTGATAGTTTGCTGAGAATGATGGTTTCCAGCTGCATCCATGTCCCTACAAAGGACACAAACTCATCCTTTTTTATGGCTGCATAGTATTCCATGGTGTATATGTGCCACATTTTCTTAATCCAATCTGTCACTGATGGACATTTGGGTTGATTCCAAGTCTTTGCTATTGTGAATAGTGCTGCAATAAACATACGTGTGCATGTGTCTTTATAGCAGCATAATTTATAATCCTTTGGGTATATACCCAGTAATGGGATGGCTGGGTCATATGGTACTTCTAGTTCTAGATCCTTGAGGAATCGCCATACTGTTTTCCATAATGGTTGAACTAGTTTACAATCCCACCAACAGTGTAAAAGTGTTCCTATTTCTCCACATCCTCTCCAGCACCTGTTGTTTCCTGACTTTTTAATGATCGCCATTCTAACTGGTGTGAGATGGTATCTCATTGTGGTTTTGATTTGCATTTCTCTGATGGCCAGTGATGATGAGCATTTTTTCATGTGTCTGTTGGCTGTATGAATGTCTTCTTTTGAGAAATGTCTGTTCATATCCTTTGCCCACTTTTTGATGGGGTTGTTTGTTTTTGAACTGAACAATGAGATCACTTGGACTCGGGAAGGGGAACATCACACACCGGGGCCTATCATGGGGAGGGGGGAGGGGGGAGGGATTGCATTGGGAGTTATACCTGATGTAAATGACGAGTTGATGGGTGCAGCACACCAACATGGCACAAGTATACATATGTAGCAAACCTGCACGTTGTGCACATGTACCCTACAACTTGAAGTTTAATAATAATAAATAAATTTAAAAAAAAAAAAGAAAAAGAAAAAAAAAAAAGAAAAAGGTATAGTAAGTTGCGGTAAATAATGAGATTTTTTGTAACATACATTGAATTCTTTCTTTCTTCCTTTCTCTCTCTCAGTTTCTTTCTCTCCTTCCTTCCCTCCTTCCTTCCTTCCTTCCTTCCTTCCTTCCTTCCTTCCTCCCTTCCTTCCACCCAAGTGTGTAGAACATAAAAATATTTAAATAACCATTTTATGGGAATGCAAAGAAAGTGGTAGAGGATAGAGTTGAGGTATCTAGTTCATAAGCTGAACTTGCAACACTTGCCTAGAAGTTTCCCTTACCAAAGATACAACGTTATTTAAAAATCTATTGATTACAGAGCTTAGCAAATAAAAAAGTCTATGTATTAGTCTGTTCTCACACTGCCATAAAGAACTACCTGTGGCTGGGGAATTTATAAAGAAAAGAGGTTTAATTAACTTACAGTTCCAGAGGCTGTACAAGAAGCATGGCTGGGAGACCTTCAGAAACTTACAATTATGGCAGAAGGTGAGGGGGAAAGGGGCTTGTCTTCACATGGCTGTCAGGAGCAGGTGGAGGGAGGTGCTACACACTTTCAAACAAGCAGATCTCCAGATAACTCTATCACAAGAACAGCAAAGGAGAGCTCTGCCCCCATGATTCAATCACTTCTCACTAGGCCCTTCCTTCAATACTGGGAATCACAATTTGACATGAGATTTGGGTGGGGATACAGAGCCAAACCATATTAGTCTGTCATATTCTTGGTGGCTGTGATGGGTTTGCTGCCAGCCAATTACCAATTGCTTGGATAAATAAATTGACGACATATTTCAGTGGCTATGTTTCTCCCTCTTGGGACCTAGAAGAGCCTGTGTGTTAAGTTCTTCTTCAAGTTTAGTCCTACTGGTATGATCTGAATGTTTGTGTTCCCACCAAATTCATATGTTAAAAACCTAATCACCAATGTGTTAGAAGGTGGTATTTTGGAGAGGTGATTAGGTCATGAGGGTGGAGCCCTCGTGAGTGGGATTAGTGCACTTATAAAAGAGGCTCCAGAGAGCTACTTTGCCTCTTCCACCAGGTAAGGACACAGCTAGAAGGTGCCATCTATGAACCAGAAAACAAGGCAATGACATATTCAGTGGCTGGTGTGCATAATATACCAGTGCCTTGATCTGGTACTTCCTAGCCTCTAGAACCATGAGAAATACATTTCTATTGCCTACAAGCTACCTAGTTTACGGTATTTTTTATAGCAGTCCAAACAAACTAAGATACCTACATTCTCCATTCTTCCTTTTCTCACAGTTTTTCTTTACCTCTGAAACCTGATTTAAAGGAACATAAATACGTAGCTTGAATCAAATAGCCAAAGGGAAGTAATCTGAGGGAAACACGTACTGGGTAACCAGCCTCATTCCTTTGACTTGATTACCTCCATAAACCATTCATTCTAGCAGAACTAACTATTACTACTAACAGCAAAACTAACTACCTACTTATTTTATGGAGTCCTTGAATTAATTCAGTTGCCTGGCTCTGGGAGAGACTGCAGTTGACCATGAACTGGTAGACAAGTAAATGTATAACATGCTCCCGCTGAAAGGTTTGCTTAAAGAAGATCAAATTCCTAGGTTTTAAGAAAAGGTAAGTTAAAATAACGAGGAAAAAAAAAAGAATACCTATATTGTAGCTACACTGTAAAATAATTGGAATAATTGAATAAGGGTAAGAAATGTATGCATTCTCTTTAGTAGATTACCTCCTGTTCCATTCTGTACTTAAAGCAGTGCATTCCCACTGTGTGCATGGACAGTTTTTAGAATGGAGTAGGGAAAACAAACCCCACACACTTGGATAGCACCCTACTCTTGCTATTTTTCTTAGCAGTGAGCTTCCTTCTTTAGAAAAGGAAAATAAGAGCCAAGATAATGAAAATACAAAAGGGAAAATGGCAAGCCAGGTTAGGTTAGTGGTTTTCATCTAGTCCCCATTTTTCCAAAACATAGGATGCATGCCCCCGGTGGTCTAAGGTCACACACACATACACACTCACACACACACAACCTTGACATTAAATAATAGTGATTCACATGGGGAGGAATATTCAATTTTCTTTTGTCTTATTTCTTGTACTGAACTCATAAATAATACTTTTTTTTTATTTCTTAAATTTTTGACATATGCTGCTAACCTCTCTTAAAGATTTGCTATTTGTCCCTTCTGCTTAGAATCTTTGGTAGACAACAGTATCTGGTTACAATTTAATAAGTTTTAAAGTTATAATTTGTTTTTAATTGTAATTTTCTATTTACAGTGATGATATAAAATCATCTTTAAAATAAATAAGTTGGGGCCATGGGGCCAGGTGTGGTGACTCACACCTGTAATCCCAGCACTTTGGGATGCTGAGCCAGTGGATCACTTGAGGTCAGAAGTTCAAAAGCAGACTGGCCAACATGGTGAAACCCCATCTCTACTAAAAATACAAAAATTAGCCAGGTGTGGTGGCGTGCATCTGTAATCCAAGCTATTTTGGAGGCTGAGGCAAGAGAATCGCTTAAACCCAGGAGGCAGAAGTTGCAGTGAGCTGAGATTATACCACTGCACTCCAGCCTGGGCAACAGAGGGAGACTCCATCTCAAAACAAAAACAAACAAAACACCACCAACACCACCACCACTTTGGGAGGCCGAGGCAGGTGGATCACAAGGTCAGGAGTTCTAGACCAGCCTGATCAACATGGTGAAACCTCATCTCTACTAAAAGTACAAAAATTAGCTGAGCATGGTGACTCCCACCTGTAATCCCAGCAGGAGAATGGCTTGAACATGGAAGGCGGAGGTTGCAGTGAACCGAGATCATACCATTGCACTCCAGCCTGGGTGACACAGTGAGACTCTGTTTCAGATAGATAGATAAATAAATAAGTTGGATAGAGAGGAGTTCAATAAAGTGTCAACATTATATTGACTCTTTCTTCCAAAATGCTGAGTTTTGAAGATGTAAGATACAGAAGGTATCCTGACTACTAGAATTACTTTTAAAAAAATAAACATTATTCAGTAAAGAAAGATAAGAAAAACAGTCTCTTGGTCAATACTAATTATTTCATGGCTAGAAATCCTATACTATACATTTTTTTAAGACTGGAGGTGAGCTTTTTTTAACAGCCCAATTAAAGATTCTAGTTAAGAATCTCAAGATTGTAACTTGTATACCCAAAGTCCTAAACTTCTCTGTGTCTGGTACTAAATACTAAAGTTATCTGTCACATACTTTCTTTCTCCTTCCACAGCAACTTTCAGTCTATCAACTATCTGAAGCTTCTACAGGCAGAATGAAGAAAGTTTAGAATAGTGAAGATCAGGAATAAATCAATCCATTCATTAAGTCATGAAAAAAGTCAATCAGAGTACATTGAGTCCCTCTTTTGTACCAAGCTCTTTGATATTAAATGAAAACACATGTAAACATATATGATCTCGAGGATATAGCCATTATAAAACAAACTACATTTGACTTATGAAAGAATTTTATTTTTCAAGGCAAGTGATAAGGAAAACTAAGTATTATTTTTAATGTTCTTTTTCTGAAGGACATGGTGTCTCAAATTCATAGCTATCCACCATTCTCTATTTATTACACCTGATCATTTAGTAGGTTGTATCATCTGTCTGCACCTAAAGGCATTAAACTGGTGACCCCAGGTTTAAAACAGAATGGGGAGACAATTAAACAAATTGAATAAATTGATCTGTAAGAACACTAGCTACTGTGGGAACATACAGAAGGGCATCCTACTGACCTTGGTGTAAATGAAGATGGATACATTTTGAAAAACAAGTAACTGTTATCCCAGCGGAAAAGAAAATAAAAAGTGTATCAGGAAAAAGGCAACAACACATATAAAGGCAGAGCATCTTGAGGCACATAACATGATATAGCACTACCATTAGTAAAGTTTTATAAGAATAAAGGACAAAAGATGGAATGGAGCTTGGAGAAGGGAGTCTAAAGCCAGATTTAAAAAGTTCTTTTATTTTATAGTAAAGATCAGGATTTATCTTAAAAATAAAGGATGGATACTAATATGCTCATATATTAACATAGTCATGTTTTCCCAAGTTACACCTAGCTTGAAGATAATCAAGGGTTTTGTGATGACAGTATCTACTGTTCTAGGCCCAATCCAATTTGCTTTGTAAGATTAGGTTCTCTTAGCCCTTCACTTCCTTGTGGTTTCTGAATTAGTTTCATAGTCTTTCTGGGCATCTGCTCTTTGGCGTTTTTCTTTTCTGGTATCTTTAAAGAGATTTCATAAAGGAACAATGACTACCTCAGATACCTTGGCCTCTAAGTTGCTCCTTTGCACTAAAACTCCAGCAGCAGGATCAAAGGTAGATTAGCTAAAGTTCAAAGTGATTGTATCTTACTCTTGTACTTTCTTTCTTCTCTTCCTCTAGTTTTCTTCCTATTTTCTTTCCCTACCTACTATTCATGGAGGACTCTTTTTTTTTTTTTTTTTAAATTATACTTTAAGTTCTAGGGTACATGTGGATAATGTGCAGGTTTGTTACATATGTATACTTGTGCCATGTTGGCGTGCTGCACCCATCAACTCGTCAGCACCCATCAACTCGTCATTTACATCAGGTATAACTCCCAATGCAATCCCTCCCACCTACCCCCTCCCCGTGATAGGCCCCGGTTTGTGATGTTCCCCTTCCCCAGTCCAAGTGATCTCATTGTTCAGTTCCCACCTATGAGTGAGAACATGCGGTGTTTGGTTTTCTGTTCTTGCGATAGTTTGCTGAGAATGATGGTTTCCAGCTGCATCCATGTCCCTACAAAGGACAAAAACGCATCCTTTTTTATAGCTGCATAGTATTCCATGGTGTTTATGTGCCACATTTTCTTAATGCAGTCTGTCACTGATGGACATTTGGGTTGATTCCAAGTCTTTGCTATTTTGAATAGTGCCACAATAAACATACGTGTGCATGTGTCTTTATAGCAGCATGATTTATAATCCTTTTGGTATATCCCCAGTAATGGGATGGCTGGGTCATATGGTACTTCTAGTTCTAGATCCTTGAGGAATCGCCATACTGTTTTCCATAATGGTTGAAGTAGTTTACAATCCCACCAACAGTGTAAAAGTGTTCCTATTTCTCCACATCCTCTCCAGCACCTGTTGTTTCCTGACTTTTTAATGATTGCCATTCTAACTGGTGTGAGATGGTATCTCATTGTGGTTTTGATTTGCATTTCTCTGATGGCCAGTGATGATGAGGACTCTTTTCTACTTTTGCAATCAGCTAAGTGCTCTTCCAAGGCACAGCATTGCAAAAATTGAACTGGAGTGGGGGGATGGGGGAAAACACACACACACACACCCCCACACACACACACACTCTGTCAAAACCAAGAGATTACATGCTCCATTATAAAATAAAATATGCAGTTTTAAATATATCATTAAGCTATTAATTAAAATTCTATAAAATATAGATAATTATTTTTCTCCCATGGAATATGTCATATCTCTGATAACAGGTATAAAATGGGGCAGTCAATCCTTTCTGCATGAGTTTTCAATCATTTATTACGTCAATTGGCTTAGGGAAATTCTATACACAGTTGTAATGAGTTTTTGTAACCTAAATAAAAGATTAATAAGAATTAGGAAAACCATCGCTTATAAGTGCTCGTCACAGCTCCTGAAAGTCATCTAAAAACTTATAAAATGTATGAGCTTCTTCATAATTTTTTAATGTTTCATTTAAATAAATTTAATCTAAATTTCCACTTTCTTGGTTGAAATCTGTTATTCCCTTCCTATAAACTTTAGGATAAACTAAAAATTCTAATCACAACATGTAAAGATCTATTAACTCACTGATACG
This sequence comes from Chlorocebus sabaeus, assembly GCF_047675955.1. Lineage (NCBI taxonomy): Eukaryota > Metazoa > Chordata > Mammalia > Primates > Cercopithecidae > Chlorocebus > Chlorocebus sabaeus. Next base: position 87,927,264 of record NC_132914.1, read on the forward strand.
GTTTGACTATGTTCCCTGTTCAAACTAGGAAGGAACTAACTTGTTTTTGATTTTATAAGCTCATAAATGGAAGGGACTTGCCTTGTCTCAGATGAGATTTTGGACTGTGTACTTTTAAGTTAATGCTGAAATGAGTTAAGATTTTGGGGGACTGTTGGAAAGGCAAGATTGGTTTTAAAATGTGAGAATATGAGATTTGGGAGGGGCCAGGGGCAGAATGACATTGTTTGGCTGTGTCGCCACCCAAATCTCATATTGAATTGTAGCTCCTGTAATTTCCACATGTTGTGGGAAGAAACTGGTTGGAGATAGCTGAATCATGGGGGCGGTTTCCCCTATAATGTTCTTGTGGTAGTGAATGAATCTCACAATATCTGATGATTTTATAAGGGTTTCCCCTTTTGCTTGGCTCTCATTCTCTCTTGTCTGCTGCCGTGTAAGACCTGCCCTTCACCTTCCACCATGACTGTGAGGCCAGCGCAACCACATGGAACTGTGAGTCCATTAAACCTCTTTTTTAAAATTAGCCAATCTCATGTATGTCTTCTTTGTGAGCAGCGTGAAGATTGACTAATACACTCACGTATTCATTCATTTATCTATCATTTAATGAACATGTATTGAGAACCTACTAAATGTCATACACTTTACCAGGTGCATTGTCCATCCGGTTTCTTCCTAGCTTTTAGGATTTATCTTGCCATGTTTCCACTCCATTCTGCATGACAGCCATTCTCACGCCTACTTGCAGTTCCCCTGTAATGCTCAGCTCAATCACACACCCATGTCTTCCCTATACTGTTTCTGTGACAAGGATGCCCTTTACATCTCATTTATGTAGCTCAATGCTTCAACAACATATATGATCTTTGAAATGAAATGATTTTTAAAAATACATATTCCAGATACCCAACCTTTATTATTTTGATTCAAAGATCAGTAGATCTGTGGTGGGACTTATGACTGTCATTATTTCTAAAGGTTTTCACAGGAAATTGAGATAATAATTTCATTTGGAAACATTTGACCAATTAATACCTCTTTAATCTTTAAGGCTAAAATTAGGTACTATCCTCATTAACAACATTAGTTGACCTCATGTTTAGTTAAGTGACCATTTCTGCATTCAACAATGGCACTTGAGCTCCTTGGACTGTATTTTTATTTTAGTTTTGTTTTTTTTTAATTTTTGTCCTAAACTGTGAGAAACTCAAGCATCTGTTCATTTTTACCCTAAACGATGTGCAGTTCCAGGCATACAAAGGCTGTGTCTATATTTGTCCAATGGATGAATAAGCCTACAATATATTTTTATATACATTAAGAATATCTTAAAAAATAATGAAGGCTTTTCAGTATCTAGCCAAATATTACCAACTTTTTTGGAATAGGAGTACAACACCCAGCAATATATCACATATAGTATAAAATCAATCATTTATTTTTACTACATACTATGCTTTTATGAGGGTAGAATTGGGTTACAGAGGAAAAACTTCATATTACTCATGTTATTTCATTTCCATATGCATCTTAACACATTAAGTATACTATCTTCTACTCCCCAGTTTATTTGCTTGGAATGTCTTAATATCCACGTTAAAATTCAGGCCACAGGCTGAAAGACTAACACAGTATACATAAAGGATAATGAATTAGCAACCAGCATATATAAAGAAGTAAAAATCAACAATAAAAAGGCAAATAACCCAAACCCAATGGTAATAAGGGAAATTTACCTTAAAAACCAGAATGAGATGTCAATTCACATATTTAAATTAAAAATCAAGACCAGACATATGGCTCACAGCTGTAGTCTCAGCACTTTGAGAAGTTGAGGTGGGTGGATTGCTTGAGCCCTAGAGTTAAAGACCAGCTTGGGCAGAATAGAAAGACCTCATCTCTTAAAAAAAAAAAAAAAAAAAAAAAAAAAAAAAGAATAAAAATTAAACAAATCTGTTTTTTTTCTTTTTACCAAAAGTATACATCAAAACATCCAGCAATGTCAAGTGCTAGAGATAATGTGTACTCCCAAGGACTTCTGTACACTTTGGATGACAGTGTAAGTGTCACAACCATTCTGGAGAACAATTTGGAAAGGTCCAGAATACTTGAATATGTTCCTATCTTGCAACTCAGCATTTCCACTGCTTAACAAAATTTGCTTATGTACACAAGGAGATATAAACAAAATATATGAACCAGTATTGTTCAAAACAACAAAGTTTGAAATACCATCAATAAAAGCATGGATAAACAATTTGAAATATATTATACAAGATTGGACACTCTACAAGAGTTACACAAATCAACTAGTGTCACCCTTGTCAATGTGTACAAACTTCACAAACATAATATTAAATAAAGTCAAACTGCAAAAAGTTCCTACTATGATAGCACATGTAAAAATGATAATGAGTCTATATGCAGAGAAGGAAGTAAAACTGCTTTTCAGGAGTGTATAAAATAGAATGTCAAATTGATTTTAAATCTTCTAATATATTTTAAATTACATGTATATAGGCCAAATAAATTTTTGTGACATCTCCAAGTCATCAATACTATTTTCAGCAGCACAAAAAACAAGCTATTTTATGAAGAATCCCATCAAAGCTATATGTTTTCTGTTCTCCCTCAGCTTTGCTGTGGAAAGTAGGACTCTCCAAGCCATAAAACTTTTATTACAACAGTTTTATTTTTGGAACACCTAAGTTGTTCAAGAAAATTAAAACCTAAATATCAAGTCAATCATTCACAGAAAAAAATTAAGGAAAACATCTTGTGTCTGTGTGCAGGGATATTGACTATTTTACTCTTTTTAGAAAGTTAATTACCCATTTATATTTATCTAAAGATGGAAATTTTTTAAAAAGCTTTTCTCTTTTAGTAAGTTTTTTTGTTAAAAGCAGTGAAAATTATGTTTCTATATATTATTATGGTGATATTAATGCTTTTAATGTTTATTAGTAAATGTTATATTAATGTTTATTATAGAGTAAGCAAATGCTTTATAGTAACAAGAATCAAGAGATGAACATCAATTTATCAATGTTTGAATTTTGGCTGGTCTGTGATATCCTTTAACCAGTGGAATGTACCAGAAATTGTGTTGTATAAGTTCGTGAGCTGTGGTCTCTAGAGATTTTGCAGTATTTGCCTTTACTACTCTTAGAAGGCTGCTCTAAGATCACTAGAATGTAGTCTACTAGAAGATAAGTGACCCCTTGGAGAACTAAGCTGTCACAAAGGAGAGATAGCAACTGCTGGACAGGTGAGTTAGGCCACCTAGTATCTTACTGCCCAGTTTACCTCCAGGAGTCATGTGAAGGAACCCAAGTAAAGCAGCAGGAGGATCACCTGTTCAAACCATTGAGTTTGAATTTTGGTGTGGTTACTTTTGACCAATAGTTAACAGATACAGAGATAGTGCCTAAAAGTTGGGAGTTACTATAACAAAACTTTAAAATAATTGTGTCATTGACATTGGGACTGGGTGTCAGGTAGAACCTAGAAAAGCAGTGATAAATCAGTTAGCAAAGGCTGGGAAAATGGCAAAGGGTCCAGGGTTTTTATTAAGACCTCTGAAATATTTAAATTGGTGCCTTATATATTTTCTCAGTTTTCCAAATGGGATCTAAGAATCTTGAGGGCATTCTCTTCAGCAATCTCATACACAGACCAAGATAGGGATCTGTCACAAAATTAATTATTGATGTGGCTTTTGGAATGTACAATGAGTTAGGAAGCCAGCAAAGTTTTAAGAGTGGTATCATCAAAACTCCATCTATCTTGAATTTAAAGATAAGGGACTGCTAACACTGAAAAGAGGCTTCTGGGCTTACAGCTTGCAATGGGCAGAGAGTAGGCAGAGAGAACTCCTCAGCTGCAAAGACGGGGCCACTTCCATTAAAATGAAAAGATGGCTCATAAAGGAAAGCCAACAGCCCAATAGATGGTACTAAGAGTCAAGGAGAACAAAGGATCAAGGAACCACTCTCAAGCAGAAATGGATCCTACTCTAGCAATACCCTCATTGAATAAGAGAAGCTGGTGGAACATACTCAGCTTGTTTTCAGAATTACTGTGTTGAGTAATTGCTATGTTACTGTATTAGGGTTCTCTAGAAGGAAGAACCAATAGGATATATGTATATATGAAAGGGAATTTATTAAGGAGAATTGACTCACATGATCACAAGGTAAAGTCTCACAATAGGTTGTCTGCAAGTTGAGGAGCAAGGAGGCCGGTAGCAGATCAACCCATATCCCAAAACTTCAAAAGTAGGGAAACCAACACTGCAGCCTTCAGTCTAGCCTTCCGTCTGCAACTGAAGGCCTGAGAGCCCCTGGCAAACCACTGATGTAAGTCCAAGAGTCCAAAGCTGAAGAACTTGGAGTCTGACATTTGAGGGCAGGAAGCATCCAGCACAGGAGAAAGATGAAGACCAGAAGACTCAGCAACTCTGCTGATTCCACCTTCTTCTGCCTGCTTTATTCTAGCTGTGCTGGCTGCTGATTAGATGATGCCCACCCAGATTAAGGTGGGATCTGCCTCTCCTCCCACTCCATGTACTCAAATGTTAATCTCCTTTGGCAACACTTTCACAGACACACCCAGGAACAATATTTTGCTTCCTTCAATCCAATCAAGTTGACACTCAATATTAACCATCACAGTTACCCATTTTTTAGTGGAAATGTCTATTGTGGTAAAATTGTCCCTTATGTTGTATCGGGCATGTCAGAGCAGGAGGTATACAGTGAATATATATAGTGAATAGTATTTTATTTATTTATTTATTTGTTTATTTATATGTATATATACACACACATAATAGTATTGTATACAGTGAATAGTATTACTGCAGGGCTTCTGTTTATAAGCCTCTAGATCAAGAGGAGCTGCACTTAAGGGACTCTACTCATAACTAAGCCAGATACAGATCAGATAGTGGACTTTTAGCTTGATTCCGTGATTAAGTGACCATTTGGGACACTTTCAATGTAGGAGAAAAGTAACTAATTGTAGCCAGAGGGTACAATATAGTAGATTAGATATGACCACATTTTCCTTATACCTCTTCCTATCAAGAGAGTTAATCTTTTTCCCACACTACTAGAACGTAAGTTAACCTCAAAACTTGCTTTGACTACTAGAAAGTGATTCCCAGGTCTTGGCCTTATGAATATTTGCAGCTGCCATTTTCAATTGCCCTGAGAATACCATGTCAGAAGCCAGTCAAGAGTATTGGATGATGGAAGTCTACATGGAGGAGAAATAAAGTGTCTCAACCAAAATCAGCACTGACTGTCTGAAAAGTAAGAACATCTAGGATGTTCCAGCCCCAGCTAACCTTTACCTGAATGCATGAGTTACCCAGGAGAAATATCAGAAGAACCACCAAGTAACCTACAGACAAATAAAAAATAATCAAGTGCCTTTTTTTTTTGGTAAGCAACTGAGCTTTGGAGATGTTTGTTATGCAGCAATAGTTAGTCTGACATGACTGTCATTCTAAAAATCAATACTAATCATTGCAAATGTTAATACTAATAATTAATACATATGACAGTTTTCTGACAAGAGTCAAATATATCTCCAAAACCTAAGTTTCTTAATGTTGAATTAGAGTTTTTAATGAATAAACATATACTCTTCTATGTTACTAAATGTACTTCAAACAAAAATCAGTTTTTTGAAGCTAACTATATTGCTGTTGTGAATTAAATTGTGTCCCTCAGAATTCATGTTGAAGCCCTAACCCCATTGTACGGTATTTGGGGATAGGGGTCTTTAGGAAGGTAATTAAGGTTAAATGAGATTATGTGGGTGCAGTTTTAATCTGATATTTCTGATGAACCTCATAAGAAGAGGAAGAGGCACCAGCAATCTCTCTTTCTTCACAAGTACAAAGAGAAGAGGCCATGTGAGGACACAGAGGGAAGGTAGGTATCTGCAAATTAAGAAGGGAAGCCTCTGAGACAATGGGGTTTTCTAAATAGTCAATCATTTCATCTGGCAATGCGGGCACCTTTTTTGTTCCATATGAACTTTAAAGCAGTTTTCTCCAATTCTGTGAAGAAAGTCATTGGTAGCTTGATGGGGATGGCATTGAATCCATAAATTACGTTGGGCAGTATGGCCATTTTCACAATATTGATTCTTCCTATCCATGAGCATGGTATGTTCTTCCATTTGTTTTTGTCCTCTTTTATTTTGCTGAGCAGTGGTTTATAGTTCTCCTTGAAGAGGTCCTTTACATCCCTTGTAAGTTGGATTCCTAGGTATTTTATTCTCTTTGAAGCAATTGTGAATGGAAGTTCATTCACGATTTGGCTCTCTGATTGTCTGTTACTTGTGTATAAGAATGCTTGTGATTTTTGCACATTAATTTTGTATCCTGAGACTTTGCTGAAGTTGCTTATCAGCCTAAGGAGATTTTGGGCTGATATAATGGGGTTTTCTAAATATACAATCATGTCATCTGCAAACAGGGACAATTTGACTTCCTCTTTTCCTAATTGAATACCATTTATTTCTTTCTCCTGACTGATTGCCTTGGCCAGAACTTCCAACACTATGTTGAATAGGAGTGGTGAGAGAGGGCACCCCTGTCTTATGTCAGTTTTTAAGGGGAATTCTTCCAGTTTTTGCTCATTCAGTATGATATTGGCTGTGTGTTTGTCATAAATAGCTCTTATTATTTTGAGATACGTTCCAGCAATACTGAATTTATTGAGAGTTTTTAGCATGAAGGGCTGTTGAATTTTGTCAAAGGCCTTTTCTGCATCTATTGAGATAATCATGTGGTTTTTGTCTTTGATTCTGTTTATATGCAGGATTACGTTTATTAATTTCATATGTTGAACCAGCCTTGCATCCCAGGGATGGAGCCCACTTGATCATGATGGATAAGCTTTTTGATGCGCTGCTGGATTCAGTTTGCGATTATTTTATTAAGGATTTTTGCATCGATGTTCACCAGGAATATTGGTCTAAAATTCTCTTTTTTGTTGTGTCTCTGCCAGGCTTTGGTATCAGGATGATGTTGGCCTCATAAAATGAGTTAGGGAGGATTCCCTCTTTTTCTATTGATTGGAATAGTTTCAGAAGAAATGGTACCAGCTCCTACCTGTACCTCTGGTAGAATTCAGTTGTGAATCAGTCTGGTCCTGGACTTTTTTGTTGGTAGGCTATTAATTATGGCCTCAATTTCAGAGCCTGCTATTGGTCTATTCAGGGATTCAACTTCTTCCTAGTTTAGTCTTGGGAGAGTGTATGTGTCCAGGAATTTGTCCAGTTCTTCTAAGTTTTCTAGTTTATTTGCATAGAGGTGTTTATAGTATTCTCTAATGGTAGTTTGTATTTCTGTGGAGTTGATGAAGTATAATAATAATAAAAGAGAACAGAGCAAGTCCTGAATAAATATCGTACATGTTGAAATAGAAAAAAAAAAAAAAAAAAAAAAAAGAAGGGAAGCCTCATGAGAAACCAATCCCAACAGGCCATGGATCTTAGAGTTACAGCCTTCAGAACTGTGAGAAAATAAATTTCTGTTATTAAAGCCACCCAGTTTGTGGTATTTTGTCATGTTAGTTCTAGCAGATGAATGCAATCACTTATTTACTTTACTGTACATTTGGATTTTCATTTACTCCTGGAGAATTAAATACTTATGAAGAAGGACTGACATAAAGTGTTCTGCTACTACTGTAGTTTTCTTCTTCTGATTTGAATTTCCTGTCAATTTCCCCCATATATTTGATGATAAGTTATGGAGGGCATAAGAGTTCTTTAGTACACTCTTCTAATTCTGATTATAAACCCATTGTGACAAAATAGCACTTTCAGTAAATGCCTTTGGCTTTGATTTTGTTTGCATTCATGCTGTGAGGAAAAAAAATCACACCTAAACCAAATTACACTTGACCCTCTGCACCAAATTGTCCATATATTCTATATACATCATTTTACTTTGTGTATTCAACAAATACGGTAATTCTTATGCACACTGAAGTTTGATAAACACTAATCTGAGAAAGAAACAAACTAAATGTCTCTTCACAGATGTTCAAGTAATCAAACCATTCTACATTTAGACTAACCCTCAAATCATGAAGGAGTGCAGGATGAGTGAAGAATTTCAAAATGTTTCTGTCTGCCTGCAATGGTAATTCCATACTGTTTCAGTTTTAATCCTGTGTTAGTTTTTAAAATATCAGTAGTTTGTATAGTGAGTTATTGAAGTGCCTACAATGAGAGAATAGATTCTAAAAACATCTCCTGAGTTAAGACACTACTCCATCAAATAGTGATGCCTACATTCTTTTGTTAGCTTTTCCTTACTGTATCTTTGTCCAACATGTTTTAGAGAGCTTTATTGATTCTCATAAATTAAATGGTCTACCTTTTATTCTGTTGCTCTCTTAGAGCTGCTAGCCTGTTCTTAATTGCTTACTCTGCAAATCCCCATTGATTTCAAGAGTGTCCTTGAAACTTGAGTCAACCTAGACTTGAACTTTCCCCACATCGTACTCTCAATAAAGTCAGTTCACTTGAAGAGAGCTTTGGAGCGCTCTGGTCTAATGGTCTGCTTCTCCCCTTGGGAAAATCTGAGCCACTGCCCCAGAGGTGGAAAGATGACAATGGACCACTTCCCTTGGAGTGATCCCCTGTGCTTTAGGAGTAGGGTGCTGGGTGAGGATGATAGTTTCTGGTTTTCTTTGTTTTTATCTACCAGCTTAGAATCTCTGCTCCATAAGCAAGTTGTGACAAGGACTACATATATGAATATGGGGCCCCGTTATTCTAATGTGTCTTACCTGGCTGGAGTACCCACCCATGACTGAGGGCTAAGTGAAGGAAGGCAGCTCTCAATCTCTTGATTGCACTTGCTTAGAATTTAATTCTCCAAGACAGAGCTTGGGAGGATGAGACATGCTGTGGCCTTCTCTCCTTGAGGAGACAGTGTAGTCTTTGATGCAGATCTGGGGTGAGTTAAAGCTCCATCATTTGGCCACATCTGCCCAGGTGGAGATTCCATCATGCTGAACTGGAGGGAGGTGGAGAAAGAAGGGGCAAGTAGTGGCTCAGGTTCCTCAAATGCTCATTGTTCTTACTAACATTTAGTAGATTTTATTGAATACATATTTCTTCATTTACTGTATGTCTTTAGGATATTTTCCAGTGACTTTAAATAATTGGCCTTTTTGTTTTTTTATACTTCTTACCATAATGATTATTTCACTGAGGAGTGGGTTTACAGAACAGGTCACACTGTCATTCTGAAAGTTCTGTTTCTAGTTTTTGACTGTTACCTATGAAGCTGCTAAGAACACATTATACAAGTCTTCACTATGGAAATATGCTTTTCTCACCCTTGGGTAAGTATGCAAGAGCAGGAATGGCTAAGTCATACGGAAAGTTTGTGTTTAAATTTTAGGAAATTGTCGACCTACTTTCCAAAGTGTTTCCAACATTTACATTCCCATTAGGAGTATATAAGAATTCCAGCTACTCCACAGGATTTGCCATGCTTAATATGGTAAGACGTTTTACCTTTTGACAATCTAGTAGATATATAGCAGTATCTCAGTGTGACATTAATTTGAATGTCCCTAATGACAAATAATGTTGAGAATCTTTTCATGTGCTTATTTGCCATCTGTATATCTTTGGTAAAATGTTTCTTCAAACCTTTAGTTATTTTGTTAGTCATTTCTTCTTCTTCTTTTTTTTTTTTTTTTTTGACACACTTTCCCTGTTGCCCAGGCTTATGTCCAGTGGCACGATCTCAGCTCACTGCAACCTCTGCCTCCTAGGTTCAAGCGATTCTCCTGCTTCAGCTTCCTGAGTACCTAGAATTACAGATGTGCACCACCACACCCAGCTAATTTTTTGTATTTTTAGTAGAGATGGGGTTTTGTCATGTTGGTCAGGCTGGTCTCAAACTCCTGACCACAGGTGATCTGCCCAACTCATCCTCCCAAAGTGCTGGGATTACAGGCATGAGCCACCGCGCCGGGTCTATTTTTTTTTTCTTTCTTTGTTTAAAAAAAACCACCAAAACAAACAAAAAATAAGTGTATTTTTCCTTACTAATGAGTTTTTAGAATTCAGTGTGTTATTTTTTGTTCTGTAGTGTTTTCATGTTAATTAGTGAGATTGCTTTTCAGTATGAGTGATATAGTGTGATGTGGTGAGTGATGTCAGTGTGACTTCCATGTAGCGTATAGCTCAAAATTTTATTTTTGTTTAATTAAAATGTGTTTCTCTTTTAATTAGTTTAGCTGACTTCCTTATAAAAAATTTAAAAACATACACAGAAGTAAGTAGGAAATTCAAGTATACAAGTTTATACAAAATGGCTTATAATGAAAAATAATTTTCCCCTGTCCTTTCTAGTCCTCTGCATTCTCAGGCTTTTTGTATAAGTTATTTGATTTATGATTTTAGTTGTTCTGAGAGGTGTTATGTACGTGTAAATTATAGATTTAGATATAACTTTATCTTTAACGACATATTTCCTTCTGACTTGTCTATTCACTCTCTGCCATGATGAGAATTTAGCTAACATAAAAAGATTCATGAATATTTACAGTTACACAAGTTTTGATTAGCACAGTTATAGTTATGAGACAAACTCCTATTTCTTGACATGCCTAATTCTTCTAATATTTCTTTACTAAATGGAGAGCTTTCCATTTCTAAACTCCTATCAATTTTACCTAAAAATGTTGTCAGGATTGATAACATATTTAGCTTCTGGCAAAATGGACAAACGTATCCTCTTCTATCATCCACCAACTTCTCAAAGTGTTTTCTAGTTTGCATCTACAAATTATCACTTTCTTGTATAGATATTTGTGGCAGGGTTGGATATTTCTGACTGCCTTTCTTTTTTTTTTTCTTTCTTTCTTTATTTATTTTTTATTATTATTATACTTTAAGTTCTAGGGTACATGTGCATAACGTGCAGGTTTGTTACATATGTATACTTGTGCCAGACACCGCATGTTCTCACTCATGGGTGGGAACTGAACAATGAGATCACCTGGACTCGGGAAGGAGAACATCACACACCGGGGCCTATCATGGGGATGGGGGAGGGGGGAGGGATTGCATTGGGAGTTATACCTGATGTAAATGACGAGTTGATGAGTGCTGACGAGTTGATGGGTGCAGCACAGCAACTGCCTTTCTTTTTATCATTAGGAGAATACAAGAAAAATAAAGCATGCATGTTGTTTACTCAGTCATTAATATCTTCTAGTTTTTTAACAATTCTTTGCTACTTGGGACACATTTCTTTTTATTATTATTATAATACTTGATGTTTTAGGGTACATGTGCGCAACGTGCAGGTCTGGTACATATGTAAACATGTGCCATGTTGGCGGGCTGTACCCATTAACTCATCATTTACATTAGGTATATCTCCTAATGCTATCCCTCTCCACTCCCCTCATCCCCCAACAGGCCCCAGTGTGTGATATTTCCCACCCTGTGTCCAAGTGATCTCATTGTTAAATTCCCATATATGAGTGAGAACATGTGGTGTTTGGTTTTCTGTTCTTGTGATAGTTTGCTGAGAATGATGGTTTCCAGTTGCATCTATGTCCCTACAAAGGACATGAACTCATCCTTTTTTATGGCTGCATAGTATTCCATGGTATATATGTGCCACATTTTCTTAATCCAGTCTGTCACTGATGGACATTTGGGTTGGTTCCAAGTCTTTTCTATTGTGAATAGTGCCGCAGTAAACATACATGTGCATGTGTCTTTAGAGCAGCATGATTTATAATCCTTTGGGTATATCCCCAGTAATGGGATGGCTGGGTCAAATCGTATTTCTAGTTCTAGATCCTTGAGGAATTGCCACACTGTCTTCCACAATGGTTGAACTAGTTTGCAGTCCCACCAACAGTGTAAAAGTGTTCCTATTTCTCCACATCCTCTCCAGCACCTGTTGTTTCCTGACTTTTTAATGATTGCCATTCCAACTGGTGTGAGATGATATCTCATTGTGGTTTTGATTTGCATTTCTCTGATGGCCAGTGATGATGAGCATTTTTTCATGTATCTGTTGGCTGCATAAAAGTCTTCTTTTGAGAAGTGTCTGTTCATATCCTTTGCCCACTTTTTGATGGGGTGGTTTGCTTTTTTCTTGTAAATTTGTTTGAGTTCTTTGTAGGTTCTGGATATTAGCACTTTGTCAGATGAGTAGATTCCAAAAATTTTCTCCCATTCTGTAGGTTGCCTGTTCACTCTAATGGTGGTTTCTTTTGCTGTGCAGAAGCTCTTTAGTTTAATTAGATCCCATTTGTCAGTTTTGGCTTTTGTTGCCATTGCTTTTGGTGTTTTAGACATGAAGTCCTTGCCCATGCCTATGTCCTGAATGGTATTACCTAGGTTTTCTTCTAGGGTTTTTATGGTTTTAGGTCTAACATTTAAGTCTCTAATCCATCTTGAATTAATTTTTGTATGAGGAGTAAGGAAGGGATCCAGTTTCAGCTTTCTACTTATGGCTAGCCAGTTTACTTGGGACACATTTCTAAAGAAAATCTTCTTGAAGAATTTCTTAAAGGCTTTTTTCCTCATTGTGTGACCAATAACAAAGTGCATAGCTCTCTCTCTGAACTTCACTATTTTACTGAGTTACATGCTGTTTCTTGGATTAAAGTTCTTCCTCTTCCTCGATTCACTTATTTTAGTGGAGTAATTCATCCAATAACAAAAGGTGAATGAGACCTACAACACTAGACATTATTTTGGTTATGAGTAAAAAATATTCAAACTCAAATTGACTAAAAGCTAAAAGGAGATTTATTATCTCAAGAAAATTCCAAGAATACAATAGCTGTATTGAAGGTCTTAATAATGTCATCACAGCTCACTCTCTTTCTATGTCTCAATTTTATTTTCAAGTTTGGTCTTGTCTCTTTAAAACAGTCTATCTTCCTCTGATAGAAGCTGCAGGATCTGGACTTACATCATTACGGCTTAAGTCTAGAGAAAGCTTTTCTTTATATTAGCAACTACCCTACTATGGAAAACCTACTAAGCATGTCTCTCATGACTGAAAGGGGTTGTTTACCCATTTCTGGTCCAATCAATATGGTCAAATGAGGGGTCTATGTTGAGTGCTTATGACAGGCTTATATCCACTCATAGTGTTAGGAATTGTGCATGCCATCACTGTAACTACTTGAATGGAGCTTAGAGAAAGAGTTCTTAAATGACAATATGTATGCTAACATTAGAACAAGAAGGAAATGAATGCTGAGAAGATAATATAATAAATTCCATCTTCAGGGGGTAAGAATTTTTTATAATTCTGCATTTGCAGTTTTGCTATGGCAATAAACAGTCTTCAAATTTCAGTGACTTACAACAACATGAATTTATTTCTGGCTCACAATGCTTGAGGGCTATGGATCAGCTTCAGATCTGCTTGATTCAGTGTGTCTCAGCTTGGCTCAGCTTGGCTCCATATATTTCATTCTAAGACCCAGACTGACAGAGTAGCTCCCGTCTAGGAGTCACATTCTCAAGACAGAAGGCAGGAATGGAAGGGTGATGTCAAACCTAATTATGCAATAACCTTAAAAGCTTCTAGATCTTATCTGTCAAATATCATGCCCATTTATATCCCAAAACATGTGACCTGCTCAAAACCTGTGGTCAGTGCCATGATAACATATGCAGAGACATATGCTTCAAGTATGTAAACATATTTTTGCTAGACAACATAAGTATCCTTTATTTTAATTCTTAGTGTTATGCTTTCTCTCCTATCTTTGCTAAGTTGGAATAAGTATAGTCTATTCATTGTTCTTTTCTAAGAGGGATTACTCCTATATCTTTACATTATATTGCCTAAATTGTATTTCTTAGCTATAAACTACAAAAGTAAAACAGTATCCTTTAATCTCCTTCTGTGAAAAATAAGGAACTATTATGTCCTTCCATGTGTGTCCACCCATCCCAATTTTTAGCACACTATGAAATTTTTTTGTCTACTGTTATTCAATGTATTGACTTTAGAACTTCCCCAATCTAGCAAAACAGGCTAACATTGAAATTCAGGAAATACGGAGAACACTGCTAAGACACTCCTTGAGATGAGCAACCCCAAAACACATAATTGTCAGATTCACCAAGATTGAAATGAAGGAAAAAATGTTAAGGGAAGCCAAAGAGAAAGGTTGAGTTACCCACAAGGGGAAGCCCATCAGAATAACAGCAGATCTCTCAGCAGAAGCCCTACAAACCAAACGAGAAGTTGGGGCCAATATTTAACATTCTTAAAGAATAGAATTTTCAACCCAGAATTTCATATCCAGACACACTGAGCTTCATAAGTAAAGGAGAAATAAAATATCTTACAGACAAGCAAATGCTAAGAGATTTTGTCACTCCTAGGCCTGCCTTATAAGAACTCCTGAAGGAAGCACTAAATATGGAAAGGAAAAACCAGTACCAGCCGCTGCAAAAACATACCAAATTGTAAAGACCATCAACACTGTGAAAAAAACTGCATCAACTAACAGGCAAAATAAGCAGCTAGTATCATAATGACAAGATCAAATTCATACATAACAATATTAACCTTAAGTATAAATGGGCTAAATGACCCAAGTAAAAGACACAGACTGGCAAATTGGATAAAGAGTCAAGACCCATCGGTGTGCTGTATTCAGGAGACCCATCTCATGTGCAAAGACACAGATAGGCTCAAAATAAAGGGATGGAGGAATATTTACTAAGCAAATGGAAAGCAAAAAAAAAGCAGGGGTTGTAATCCTAGTCTCTGATAAAACAGACTTTAAAACAACAAAAATTTTAAAAAAGACAAAGAAGGGCATTACATAATGGTGAAAGGATCAATGCGACAAGAAGAGCTAACTATCCTAAATATATATGCACCCAATACAGGAGTACCCAGATTCATAAAGGAAGTTCTTAGAGGCTTTTATTTGTAAAATTAAAATACTTACACTGTGTTTTGCTATCAGTTGATATAATTATTAAAATTTAATATGTTTACCTGTATTCAGAATTCTTTCCTATCCTTTCATTCTTTAACTGCTGATTCATTTACATAATATATGTATGTTTAATACTTGTAAATTTTAAAATGTTTTTCTGTTTTCTTTTTATGTGAAAGATGCTCTTATTTAGAATATGTATTTAATATTTCCCTCAAACATTCTTTAGATATTGATTCATGTTTTTAGCACTTTAATGTTGTAATGGAGTAGTCTTGATTTAACATGATCATTATATTTTTTATGTTTGGTAACTTTGCCAATTTATTTCTCATTCTCAGGTGTTGTGTATTTTATTTTTCTTGACATATGATAAAGTTTCCATCTAAATAGTCAGGACTTGCATTTCAGTATATTGTTCCTTCTATATTTTCTATTCTTTTTGGTCCAGCCTCCATGTCAGAACTATGGCTTAAATGTGACCCTTCCAAAATCAGGTGTTGAAATTTAATGGACAATGTGATGATATTTAAAGGTGAGGCCTCTAAGAGGTGACTAGTTCATGAGAGTAGCCCTCTCCATAAACGGGATTAAGGCTTTTATAATAGTGGTTTGATGCAGTATTTGGCTGACTCTTCCTTTCACCTTCTGCCATGTGAAGACACAGTGTTCCTCCCCTCTGAAGAAAACAACTACTAGGCGCCATCTTGGAAGCAGAGAACAGCCCTCATTGGACAGGTAAACCTGCAGTAGTATCTCAATCTTGGACTTTCCAGTCTCTAGAACTATGATAAAATAAATTTGTTTTTTTATAAACTACCCAGTCTCAGATATTCTGTTGTAGCAGTGCAAAGTGGACTAAGATAGTTAAGGATATCTCCTGCTTGATTTTCCCTTTATATTTTCCTACTCTTCTTTCAGGATGTTTTAATTTTGGCAAAATTCTGCCAAAAGTTCTTTTTAACGTGTTCATTTTCTACATATTTGAAAAAATTAATATTATTTGTTTCTAAAAATTTAATAGGAAAATGGTGAGGTAAGTCAGTGTTACATTGGAAGAGACTTTAGAAGCTACTTAGAGTCCCATTCTATAATTGAAATTGAATATAAAGTCACAAATCCAAAGTTCAGTAGATAAAAAAAGGGGTGAAGTGTTGTATTTTTAGGATTGCCTTCTCTTTGTTACTTGCTTTCAATCCTCAATATTTAGCATATTTTTAGTAGATTGGGAAGCATGAACCTAGAAGGTATCATGATGCATTTTTGTATATATATGCATTTTGCATACAAGAACTCGGTGAACCTAATGGAATAGTGATGTCAAATTCTATTTCCTCAAATCTCCTTTACATCATACAACCTATACTGAATGAATATTCTTAAGAATTTTCCAAAAGTAATTATCCACAACAATGGAAAATATAATCTAAACCGTACACAAAAGCCAGGAAACTTAAATGACTCAGGATGAAGCTACAATTTCTCTTACATATTTTAACATCTAACTGGCTTTCTATTCTATCTCTGACATTTACTAACAGGAACAATGGAGAAAGACATGGTTTGAGAAAGTGATTTGTTTTATATTGAAGAAGTTTGGCCACACATGAGTCGATTTAGTTATGTCAGAGGAAAGATAGCCATATAAGATTCCGTCAGGTAGATTTCATATTCTCAAAACATTTCAGTTTGAAATGGGACTAGGAACTCTTTCTTCTTATTGCTTATTGGCTCAAACAACCTCACACATAGTTATCCTAAAAGTGCATTCTTCTTTGTGTCAGGCAATCATCCATTGGATCAATTTAATGATCATCCTGGATAAATCTTTGCAGAACAATAAGAAGGAAATGAACTATAGATATGGCAAATCTTTTACAACTCACCATCACATTCTGTGTATGTCCCACATACAATGTTCTTCTAAATATATATATATATCAAAAATGTCTATAATAGATAATTCAGCAAATGTTAATTGCATAACAAGAAGTTTTACTTTTTATTCTCAGATACACTGTAAGAATCTCTAGAAGTGCAAATAATTATATTATGAATTAATTTTATGTCTCATAAAATCATCTAAATAGTTATTGATAATTACCTGAGTCTACTAAAAGCATCCAAATTTCTTTTTATTTATTTAATTTTTATAGTTAAAAAATTATTGGCTTAGATATTTGGCTTACTCTCAAATACAACCTCTTAAAAAATGAGTCTATAACATGACTATTTTTTGCTGGATAAAATATTGCTTCACTGGAGAAGATTATTTGATTCTTACGACTGCTGGAAAATAAATTTAAATTATAGGTGAAGCTATTTTGGACTATTTCAGAAATATTTTAACATCATTCTAAACTACTTATTTAAATGGTTATGGTGATTTACACAATAAAAATCCACTCAAATATGTTTCAAGAACATTATTTATCCATTACACCAATTATTGTATGTCAAAATTTCCTATGCACTCATATATTTGCCACAGTCTTGGTGATCAACTTTTTCACAACAAAACATTGCTATTGCCAAGGTTTTGGATTAATGACTGTGTTTACCTTCACAGCAATGGAAAATATTAAACAATGCAGAATTTTAAGCTTGGAGGTCTGACTAATGCTGCAGAACGTGTTGAAATTTGCTTAACTCAAGCAGTGTGTCTGCAAAGACTGAATAACAACTCTGACTCCTTGTCTTTGCCAGTCAGTGTCAATAAACTTAGTTTTTACCAGCATGACTATTTTTACTTATCTTTGTGTACACAAATTCAATATTCTTTTTTATTATAAGGTATAAAATTAAAGATTGATTTATATATTACCTTAATTTGAGAGTGATCAGACATGCTGAGTTCTCAATAATATGACCTGCATGGAGGCAGAGGATATTTAGGATTGTATAATATCTAGGAAATTTATATATATGTATATTTTCTATACTTACCTTGCATAAAGGCAGCCTGTTTCACAGAAAACACTGTGCAAAGGGATGAAAGTTTAGAGCTGATCTAGGCAGATTTTGGTATATGAAAGAAGGGGATGTATCAACCAGTACTGGGTGGTTTTCATAGCAAAGGCAATACTCAAAATCAGTGGTGACTTTTTTAAGAAGGACCCCAGCCAGACACTGGATTAAGGGAAATAGGGTTTAGTTTCTGTGGGTGGTAGTTTTCTCTATTTAAGTGGCTTTGGAACAAGTTTCTATTTTTAGCTTCTCATTAAAGTATAAGTTAGAAAATTTGAAGAAAAAAGTGATCATATGGAAGCGTCCAACCTGTTGGTAAGGGAAGGAAGGAGAAGACGATATACTCCAGGGATTCATAGCAAGCTGAACAGTAAACTCCATAGGTAACTAAAACTTACCCAAGGTGTCAGTTTCATTGAAGAAAGACTAAGTCTAGGTCATATTCTCTCATTGAACTGAGGCTACTAATTTCCTGTAGTTCTGCCCAGAATTGACTGAAGAGCTAAGCGAGGCTAATCAGGTAAGGATTTATCTGAGCAATTTCAACTATGATGAACCCAGAAAGTCAGGGAGAAAAATCAATACAAATATCTCATCTATTGTTGTGTTATCCTGTTAGGGATAGAGATATCATGATTTATGATCTATAAAATAGCTACAATCTATTTCATAGACAATGTATACATCAGTCTGGTAGGAAGTAATGAATTGTGGGATAATCTTTCAAAATTTACATATAAACCCTGCAGTAAAAAAAAAAAAAAAAAAAAAAAAAGATTCAATAGGCACAAGAATGGTCAAAGTATCAGGTTTTTTCCAATGTATTTCTTAAACTTCAGTAATTTTCTGTTTGTGTGCATACTCACAGCCATCACTAAATAAAATCTTCATGAAAGCCTGACTTTTAGCACTGTATACTCAACACCAAGAACAGGTTCAGAGGAAGGCTTAATCAAGATGTGTTGAACCAACAATATCCCATTACATGCTTGGAGTGACTTAAAGTAATGAGATTTCTTGGCATTGGTCAAATGTAAACAACTATGTTAAAGTTTATGGTTATAGTATTTTCCTGGAGATGTGTAGGTATCTACCTCTATTAGCCTTTTTGCTGTTAGCATCATACTTATAATTTCTTTAAGTCTATAAAATGTTTCTCAAATACTTTAAAAATTTGTGTTTTTCTCTCAAACTCAATCTCTCACATGCTAAGGCCTAAATAAATCCAAAACTTAAAGCATATTTGGAAACACTTACTTATTCATTCTTATATTTGTTACCCATATTCACAAATTAATAGGCAAGTACGCGTAGAAACTGTCAGCTTCCCACATAGGAGATATACTATTTTCTTCAACTAAAAAAAGGAATGTTGATTAATCATATATTGAGTAATATGCTTTATGCTGGGAAGAGTGATAGGTTCTGAGAATTCCACGATTAATTAAGACCCAGTTTCTTCAGACAAGAAGCTTACAATGCAGCAGACAAGAAATATCAATATAGAGCAAAAAGTATAATTAGATAAGAATTAAAATAGAGGGTTAAAAAGTAATAGGAAATAACTAATTCTAACACCTAATAATTGAAACTTCTAGTAAGCCTTCCATACACTTCCCTTTTGTGATTCAATAATTTGATATTAAATATTCTTGTTTAATTAGTAATGATAAAATACAGAAGAAAAAATGTGTTTGCTGTGCAAGCAATACTTGATTGATTTGCTTTGGCAAGTTCTAGGTAAGTTATATTTTTAAGTGGAAGCATTTAACCCTTCACTTTCTTTATTTCTTTAAGCAATCACTAAAAATTATAATCAAATCTGAAATGGGAAAGTTGATATAGCCCAATGATGTTAAGCTCCTATTAAAATTACTGCACAGCATGTGATAGGTCATTAGACATAAAGGTATTGAAGTTCTCAGTCGACGACTTTAATCAATGTCTGCTATGTATTTTGTTAAGAGAAATACTACCCCACTTCTCCTACTTCAGTAACATTTCACTCTACTTCCCAGGAAGAAAAAATATTGAAAGGACACTTGTGGGCCTTTGAATATCTATACCAGAAAAACAAACAAATACAAAACAAATAAACAAACAAAACAAACAAACAAAAACAATAACTTATTCAGCGGGTAGCATTAGTAGAAAAGGTTGTGGGAGTGCACCACTCATGTCTCTTAATCTCAAGGTCTCTCTTTCCTTCTCTGACCCCACTTTTCAAACTGGTTTTCCTTAAGGAGTGTAAGGCATCTCTATTCCTATCCTCCATACAAGAAGAAACAGCAAGACCCAATTGTGTAAAGCTGTAGTTGTGTTATTTCTTTGCCTGAGTTAAATTTATGGAGTAAATTCCAGGAAGCCTAATTTGGCTTTGGGTTTAGGCTGTGTTTTTATACTTGAGCCCGGCTTTCCAAGTCTTCCCTATAGTACTCCTGTGTCTCTATCATAATTGGTTCTGAATTCAAAAGTACATCATGATTTATCATGTCAAACATAGACATACTTTTATTTGCAAACATTCATGTAGAACATTAACGTGTACACATATATACCAACACTAATACACTCTCTGTCTTTTAAGAGTTTATGATTTAAATAGGGATAAGATTATTACCCAAGGTTATTACCCACAGAGCTGCAATAAAATGCCAACAATGTCTGAAGGTATGGAATACAGGTTATGATGGGTGCTGCTGGTTGTCTGCCCTAACTTTCAAGGAGCTCCTAAAACATTATCACAAAATATTTCCGTTTCCCAGGATCCATTCAGCTATGTGTTGGATTGACTATGTGCTAGTCAATGGATTAGCAGTCAGAGTGTTTCGTGATATTTCCATTCCCCAGGATCCATTCAGCTATGTGTTGGATTGACTATGTGCTAGTCAATGGATTAGCAGTCAGAGTGTTTCGTGAAAGTTTTTAGGTGATTTGTTTGAAAGAGAACTAGAGTGTGTCTGTTTGTCTTTCCCTTTTTCTTTCTACTGCTGCTTAGGATGTATCTCCTGTAAGTAGACGCTTATTTTTGTCTGTGGGAGCATGACTCATGTCTTAGTGTTAGTGAAACAGGGAGCTGCAAACAGCATGAAATCCCCATGACTAAAAGTCACCACTCTAACCCTAGATATTGATCACATCTGGGCTTTTTATGAGAAAGTTTTAAACTTCTATTTTTTTTAAAGTACCATTTCTATTATCTATGTTATGCACAGACAAGCTGACATTTACAAAATCAGTTATGTAGTAAAGGAAAGTCTTTTTGAGGTTGATGACATATGAGATAAGTTCTTAAGGCTGAGTTGGGATTACATATGTTGCTGGATTGGCAGTGGTCGCGTGGAATGGTGGGGGACAGCTTGCTACAAAACAAAGTGACTGTTTAGCAATTTTAGAGAATAAAAATAATTTGGCTTTGTGGAAAGTGGAGAGTACATGAAAGGGGCCAAGGTCTGGAGAGTCGTGAAACCAGACTGAAAAATAATAGGTAATTGAGTAGACAGTGCTCTAGGTTCTCAGGCAAGATACATAATCATTCTGTACTTTAAGAAGATAAACATGGAGGAGATTAGTGGAGTGATGGGGAAAGTATGACTCACCAGTAGCATGAGAAACAGTCAAGGGGCAATCAACTATGCAAGGGGTCGAAGCCTTTAACTTTGGGACTGGCAGTGAGAATGGAAAGCAAAGATACATACAATACCATCTGAAATCATCAAATATCTTGAAAAGGTATCTACCATAATGTCTCCAACCCTCATGTTCACTCAACTTTTAAGTCGTCACAATTTTGTTTCAGCATGCCAATGGAATTCCTCTCATTTAAGTTGCCATGAGGAAAGATTATTCTTCCTTGGTCTCTTCTCTGTTTTAAAATGTCGACCCTTCTGTAGCATTTGACTTTGCTAAACACAACACTATTTGAGACTCCACCAGTGACCAGGAAGATAATCTCTCCTGGCTTGTTAGGCATTCTTTATAAGACTCTGTATGTCATTGTTCTGCAAGGAAGCAGAAACAATAGAATGTTTGTTTGTTTATGTTGTTTGTGTATGTGCGAGCATGGAGAGAGAGAGAGAGATTTATTTTAAGAAATTGGTTTGCCCTAGGGTAGATCCTGGAATGTCTGCAATCTTCAGGGCAGATCTGCAGCTAGAGACCCAGCAATAAGTTGATATTGAACCTCAAGTCTAAAGCCATCCAGAAGCAGCATTCCTTTCTCTTCAGGCAGCCTCAGACTGTTTTCTCTTAAGGCCTCCAACTAATTGGATGAGACTCACTCAAATTTTGGAGGGCAATCTGCTTTACTCAAATTCTACTGATTAACCTGTTAATCTGCTCATCTAAAAATATCATCACAGCAACATCTAGATTGGTGTTTGATCAAATATCTAAGTTTTATTGAGTAGCCAAGTTGATATATAAAATTAAACATCACACGCTCTTCAACAAATATACTTTTCCCTACCACTCAAAGTAAAATCTTTTTAAGTTTTTTCTCCTTGGTTCTCTTTGTTACCCAAATAATATTTGCCTGTATTCAGTAGTAACCAACTATATATTGATGATTCACAAGTCTGGTTTCTTAAAATTGACTTTTGAATTATCTGTACTGAAGAAAGAGACAGAACTGTCAATAATATACAGTAGAGAGGTAAAGAGGTTCAAGAACAGAATCAGAGAAAGAATCCAAATTTAAAGAAAAGGAGGATAAAAGTAGTCCTAACAGACAAGAAGGAAACAAACTAAAGGCTGAGGGGTCAGGTGGCAACACCAATAGAACCAGTCAAGGGCAGTTTCAATAGTAGTAATGAATCAGAAACTTCAGAGAAGATGAAAACCAAGGGAAAGGTAATTCAATTTGGACACTAGAAGATAACTGGGGATATTCTTAGAAGGAAACAAGGGTTCACTGAAATAGAGATGTGTGTGTGGAAAATGGTTTCAAAATTTTAAAAAGAGAAAACTGCAAAACAGCAGTCTCAAGGGGGAAAACCACCACAAATCATAATGCTGGGAGGATATACAATCCATCAAACCATCCTGCTTATAAACTATAAGAACTTAGACAAATGAATACATCTTTCTCAGTTTCCTCATTTATGTAGAAGGGATAATATATGTATTTTGAAGGGATATATGTGTATGTATATACATATACACATACACACACATACATGTATACGTGTGTGTGTCTGTGTGTATATATATATATATGTCATGAGCCACATAAAGAAATTTTGGTGAATAACAGCATATACAATAGCAGTGCAATAATATTATAATAGAACTAAAATATTTCCATGGCCTAGTAACTTTATAACCATATTCTGAAAAGAATGACACCTCCTCAAGAAGAAATTCAGGCAGGTCCTTCAGGAGGTATTGCAGGAGAAGGCATTGTTATCATAGGAGATGACAGCTCCATGTTTATTATTGCCCCGATGGACCTTACATTTGGACAATATGTGGAGCTAGAAGGCAGTAATATTGATGATCCTGACCCTGTGTAGGCTTATGCTGATGTGTGTATTTGTGTTCGAATTTTTCACAAGAAAATTTAAAAAGTAAAAAATAAATATTTAAAATATACAATTATAGCATATGGATATAAATAAATAAAATATTTTTTGGACAGTTGTACAATGTGGTTGTATTTTAAGCTGCATTATTAAAAAAGAGTCAGATTTTTTTTTAAAGTGAAATGTTTATAAAGCAAGTTGCAGTAAGCTAAGATTAATATATTATCAAAACTAAATTTTTTTCTTTTTTTTTTTTTTGAGATTGAGTCTCGCTTTGTGGTCCAGGCTGGAGTGCAGTGGCGCAATCTCGGCTCACTGCAAGCTCTGCCTCCCAGGTTCATGCCATTCTCCTGCCTCAGTCTCCTGAGTAGCCGGGACTACAGGTGCCGCCACCACCCCAGGCTAATTTTTTGTATTTTTAGTAGGGACGGGGTTTCACCGTGTTGGTCAGGATGGTCTCGATCTCCTGACCTCGTGATCTGCCCGCCTCAGCTTCCCAAAGTGCTGGGATTACAGGCGTGAGCCACCGTGCCCGACCAAAATATATTTTACAAATTTAGTGTAGTCTAGGTGTACAATGATGATAAAGTCTATAGTCATGTCCTAGGTCTTCACATTCAATCACCATTCATTCATAGATTCACTCAGAGCAACTTCCAATGCTACAAGCTACATTTATGGTAAGTGCCATGTATAGGTGTGCCATTTTTTATCTTTTATACCATAGTTTTTCCTGTAACTTTTCTATGTTTAGATAGAAAGACACACAAATACTTACCATTGTGTTATACTTGCCTATAGTATTTAGTACAGTAAAATGTTATACAAGTTTGTTGCTTATATTATACAGCCTAGATGTGTGGTAGGCTATACCATATAGGTTTATTAAGTACTCTATAATGTAAATACAATAAAGAAATTGCCTAACAATGCATTTATCAGAACATAAACCTGTCATTAAATGACCTGTCTGTATACACCTCAATATATTAAAAATTATAGTAAACACTCAATAAAACCAGACATAGTAATTGCTTAATATACAGTAGGGACAAGTCTGTGTGTCTATTTGGGTGATGGGATTTCATATGCAGCCTCTTTCTATCTGGAAATACAGGTGAAATTTTTCCCACATTTTCCCTGTGCTGTCTTGCCACTGGAGCTAAAAGCAGCTGGTCCAATGTTTTACTAGTCATTGAGATATGTATGAAGTGAAACATACCTATGTACTGTGTGGACTGACGGCAGGATCATCTTTCATCCAAGGGCTTGTGCTTGTCTGTATCTTCTATGTACTGAGCAGGGCTACTGTATGCTTTTTTTCTCAGATTTTTGCCTGCATGACATACAGCAAAGATTAGATTGATGGGAAACCCTACAACAGGATTTCTGAGCCTTGGAACTACTGATATTTTGGGTTGAATAATTCTTTTTTGAGGGGTGAAGGTGGTGTCTTGTGAATTGTAGGAAGTTTAGCAGCATCCCTGGCCTCTACTAAATGTGAGTAGCAACCTCCTTGATGTGACAGCCTAAAGAGTATCCCCATATTTCCGAATGTCCATGAGCAGTGCAAAGCATAAACTGTTTCACTTCCTCCAATTCAGAACCACTGCCCTGCAACCACCTGAATGCAGTGTATAGAAATTATTCTGTGCATGGGCTCATTTCCTGGATGCTTCTGTGTATGTGTGTAGTAAGTAGAAAGCTTTTTTGCCATTGGTTTATTCAAAGTGTGACTGTGTATTTCTCATAGACTGGTATGGCTAATTACTAAGTGCCTTAGTGCCTTAGTAATTAGTAACAAAATAGCCTCTAATACAAAAGGATCTAAATTCTAATTTGAAATGCCTCTTTCCAGATGTCGTGAATTTTAAGATCTAGATTCTTACAGGAATTGGATAATTAATCTTTCAAAATAATTTTAAGCACCAGAAACTAAAATGCAAATTATTTTAAAAAATCTATTTACCTTTTTCAAAATCTATTTTTTTTTTTTCTTTTTGAGATGGAGTCTGGCTCTGTTGCCCAGGCTGGAGTGCAGTGGCCGGATCTCAGCTCACTGCAAGCTCCGCCTCCCAGGTTTATGCCATTCTCCTGCCTCAGCCTCCCGAGTAGCTGGGACTACAGGCACCCGCCACCTCGCCCGGCTATTTTTTTGTATTTTTTAGTAATGTCAGTTGAAAACCTGGCACTGAAATGAAATCATCTCTACAATGTTTTCTTCATTGATCCCCTTTGTTCCTCCCTTTTCTGAAGCCTTGCCTTGCAGCCTGCTAGCCTGTTATCCCCACGAACGCAAGCACCACATCCATTCCTTCCCCTACCACCAAGGTCCTACATAAATGCACTTTGGTTTAAGATAAAAAAAAAAAAAAGAAAAGAAAAGAAAAGAAAACCCGGCTAGTGTTGACATGGTGCCAAAATTACTTTCTTTTCCTTCATAATATTGAGAGCCTGCAGTCATGAAATTACTCTGGTAAAAATCCCTTTCTGACCATTTTCCTTCAAGGTAAAATCATGCATGCCTTTTGTGGGGTTCAGGATGATCTGCCCTCTGGGTGTCATATTTCTAATCTCACTTTGCTCACTCACCACATGCCCTATGCACTCTATGTTCAAGCCTTTGTAGGTGTAGGTTTCCCACACCTACAATGGGCCTCAAGCCTCAGTGCCTTCATAGGTTTTTTTTTTTTTTCTCACATCTTCATAGAAATGACTTCTGACACAGATCCATGACTCATCTCAAGTGTACGTTGTTCTGGAAAGTCCTCATTTTGTTCCATTTGAATTACATTCAGGATCTGGCATCTTCCAATAGGGTGGCAACCATGAAGTCCTGTCTGGCCAACCTTCCACTACAGGAGCATCACTGAGCAAGAACCCAACTGCTGTACTCAACTACATGGCTGCACTTGTGTGAAGGCCACCTCTCTTAGGCTGTCTAGTCAACAACTGTGTGTGGTGAGACTAAGGCAGACTCATCCTGGGGAACATGGACACTTGTGGTTTGGGAGTAGCCTCAACGCCTTTTCTGCTTGACTGGATTTTTCTCAGACTACCTGGCAGGCTAAGAAATGTTCACCCAGAACGCCTTCTTCTCTTTTTCACTCTGAATCAGACTTGCTGACTGTTCCTCAAATTTCTTCACTTCCTTCCGATGTTCTGTCACAGCCATTTGCCCTAAGAAAATCTTTGCATGTTTAATCCTGTCTTAGCATCTGGTTCTCAGAGAACCCAGAGTAACATATACAAGTTCCCATGTAATTATCTAACTAGACTCCCCATTATGTTGCATTGTAGTTGCACATTTATTAGTTGGTTTTCGAGACTAGGTTATAATCTTTTTTGTCACTGGGAATTGGGTCTTCTTCTTCTCTATCTTCAGTGCAATATTTAGGAAACGTTCAATACATGTCTGTCAAATGAAAGACAGAATCACTCACTTTACCAAGCTTTCAATCCTACAGACAAACACGACTGAATCCATTAAAAAAATTGACTTACTGCAAGGCACTCTGGTTGCTATAGGATACAGAAAGCTATTAAGATAGTTCTCTATTTCTCAGCTTATAATTTTAGAGCTGAAGATAGAGAAATATAAATATATTATGTTCATATAAAGGCGTGTGTGTGTGTGTTTGTGTGCGTGTGTCTAAAAAGTGCTATTAAGCAGTTTAGAGAAAAGCGAATGCATTGTGGGTTGGCAAATATAAATACATTATGTTAATATAAAGGCGTGTGTCTGTGTGTGTGTGTGTGTGTGCACGTGTGTGTGTGTGTCAGTGGTATTAAGCAGTTTACAGAAAAGAGAATGCATTGTGGGCTGGTAAAATCATGTACATTTTATCAGCAATAGTATTTCACTTGACTGTTATAGATTGTTTATCCAGATAAAGAAAAGGGTATGTAAACAGGCAGGTAGAATTGCGAAAATACAATCTGGAAGCTAGGAGTACTCACAGAGTATTTGGGAATAAGCAAACTCCTTTCTCTGCCATAAAGTGTTAATTTAGGAAGATAAGACTATGGATCACTTTAAATAACAGGCTAAGGAGTTATTTCATAAAATTTTTTTACCTAGTTTTCTATGCAGTAGCCACCCACACCAGCCTGCTTGCTGTTTCAGGAGCACTAAGAATGCTTCCACCTCAAGGCCTTTTCACTTGCTTAGCCTTCAGTATCATTAATTTTCTCTATTCCTCCCTGTTTTTACTTAAATGTCGCTTTCTCATCGCCTCATTCCCCCACCATTCTACCTAGGGGTTCAAACTCATTCCAACATTTACATCATCCTCGATTAGCCCTATCACTAACATTCTACAAACTGAACTTTTGAAAGATTATTTCTTACCTCCCCACTAAAACATAAATTCATTAAGAACATAACATTTGGTTTCCTTGCTTCAGTCTTACATTTTCACTGTCTGGATTCATAATTGGTACATACTAGGCATTCAGGAAACAATTTCTAGATGAAAATTGGGGAATTGCTGAAGCTTCCAAAGTGAGAATGGAAATATTATGTGCAGTATTTTAAAGCAATGGCTGAGAAAAATTACATGCATCTACAGTCAGCAGAAATGAGTCACTTAGGATGGAAGTGATGATGACGGGTAAAAAAAAGTAGGTAATCATTGTAAGCTTCTAAGGGCCAAACTAAAATAGTTATCATGTGTATGAAAACAATGGTTCTCAAACTCTGACCCCTGAACCATCATCGTCATCATCGCCTCGGAGTTTTTGGGAAGGCAAATCCTCTGGGTCTACCTCATACCTACTTAATCATAAACTGAAGATGGAGGTCTAGCAATCAATGCTTTAACAAGCTCTCCAGGGATTGTAAGGACGCTAAAGTCTAACAACTGATATAAAGAAACAGACCAATGTGGACAGGTGGATGGGATACAGGAAGTATATGGAATTAAAATTACTGTTGAAATTACTTAAAAATTGGGGAACCTTGGCATATGAAAAATGATTATTTCCTTAAAATGAGTAGAACAATGGAAAAACTAAAAACAAAAATAAGTATTTTAAAATCTAATTGCTATCATCTCTGTCATCTGTCTACATGTATGTATCCCCCCCACATATTATTTAATATTTAGTGTCGTGCAAAAGTTTTCAATGAAATTTATGGTGTCTGATCTGTTTATTAGAAGCCAACATGATGAATGATGGAGATCAGACTATTTAGATATTCAGGGAGCTCCTGTAATCAATTTGGAAAGATTCCCAAAATTTAGTGGTGTTTTAGAATATCCATAGCACGTGAAGAGCCCACAGCATAGTTTCATTAACTTCATAAAACTTTTGGCATCAAATTATCTTAGATCTGAATTTTTAAAGTTATAAAGATGAAGATAGCCATGAAGAATATCTAAATTGAGATATATAATACTCAAGTGAAAATGTTTCCTATGGCAATATTTTACAAAGAATAAGGGAACTAAAGTGTACTCTAAACAAGTATTTAAAGAAAAAGAAAGGATACAAATAGAAAAATCAGTTGCATTTTTAAATTATGGACTGAAATTAGAAAATAATAATAATCTCACTCTTATTTTCCCCTAGTCTGCGGATATGGTCATCAAAAATGTTTCTAGAAATTAATGGAATTCCACAGGCTCAAGATTGTTCAGCACTGTCTATGGGAAAATCAGAAAAAAAAGAGCCTGTCTTTATTTTTAAAATTTAATCATTATTTCCCCTATGATTCTTCTGAAAATTAATCAATACTTCAAACCTCAGTAAAGCCTCATCTCATCTTGACTCACCATTTCTATAGATGTACATAATAACAGTTATTTTAGAGAACATTTTTTTCTAAATGTTCATGCTGCTAAATTACTGTGGAAATAATTTAATTCAAAGAGTAGTTGCACTTAGGAAAGTCAGAGTGCTCAGCTGGCACTTAGTCAAAAGCCTACTGTAGTAGCTGCTTCCTTCAGGTTCCATTGTAATCTCAGGCTCCTCACATATTTAATGGATACTGGAAGTAAAATAAATATAGGTTTATTTGATGAGTGCCTCTTGGGATTTTCAAATGAAAGGAACAAAAAGCATCCTAGTCTTCATTGCCTCATCAACTATTTCCAAAAAAAATACAGAGGATGAGATTGTTGAACATAACTTTTCTTTATTGCAAAACTGAACCATATTGTTTTTGAAATATTAACTTTCTTATTCCATAATGAGTTTTTACTTTAAATTAAAAACGATCACTTCACTTCAATTTTATTGATTTATTTAACATGATTTTGTGGTCCCAGAAAATTGTGTTCTTGTATTCTGATTCTCCCAATCTTATTTTTTTTAGGGATCAACGATTCTGAGATGAAAATTTTACTTTATGTATTTAAATAGGCCTTTAAAAAAAAAAAAAAAAAAAAAACTTTAGTCCCTTTCTTTTTTTCTGTATTTAACCAAACACAGAAACAAGTTCTACAAACTTTCAGTCCTTTATACACCAGGTGGAAGGAAAAAATTCAGATCACCATGTATTTGAACAAATGTATAGATAATGTAGTCACTAAGAACAAGTCACCCTGTCCAAGGACAATTTGCAACCATTCTATTTTCTTATATCATTTTGAATTTCAGACACATACCTTAATTATATCTATCTTGTTTCAGTAATGAGAAAGGAGATCTGAAGACAGAAGAAATATTATGCATTTTCACAGAGATATCAACAATGTTGGTTGCCAAGAGACAGTTTTTCTCAAGCTCCGAAATGAAATGGAGTCTTGGGCACCAAAAATCGTCACAACACATTTTAAGAAAAGCAAACATAATTCTGACACATGAATGAAAGTTTGCCAACGAATCAAACAGGATTACATGAAAATAAATTTGATATTATTGAACATTAATTACAACATTTTAAAAATTAAAGATTTTTTGGCCTTATTTATCTTCCCATCTATATTACCTAGTAATGTCTAACTTTTATATGAACCTGGCCTTATTTCTCTTCCCATCTATATTACCTAGTACTGTCTAACTTTTATGTGTACCTGGCCTAAAGACTTAATGTATAATAGAAAATCTTATTTGATATACAAAATGACCTAGTGATGAAGACATTATTATAATTACCATTTTACAGATTAATTTTGCCTAAAATCACATAGGAGCATAGTGTCATTCATGAGGAAGCATTGAATTCAATTGAAGAAAGTGGATTTTCAGAATTCAAACTGTCAATTACTTCATTATATCGGTCAGCCTTGCAAAGACATATAGAGTTTTACAGATACTTTTTTAGACTAATAAATAAAATAATTGTTGAATAAAATTTGTGAATTTCAAAAGATCTGCTAAAGAGTAAATACATTCTCTTTATATTATAGATTTGAAATTATAACAATGATAGATTAATATATTTTCATGTAAAAATTGGAAGTATTAATGTGATGAAAAACCTCTTGAAAATACTTCCCTGTACAACTCTGCACATTACTCATGGTCAACATATTTAAAACAAACAATTTATCTGATCAAAGGTTTGCTAGCAGAAATTCTGGAGATCTCTGGGGAATTCAGAAATGTACCCGCAGTGAACTGTACGAGGCTATTTCATTCCTGGATTTATTGTCTGTTGCAACGCACACATTACCAAGTGTTCTTGGACAATGTGGGGAGGTCACTGGTAGATATCTAGATTATACCAAGTAAAGGGCTACTTTTTTTTTTTTTTTTTTTTCTGGTGATATTTTATTTAGAAAAAGATAATCACTGATTTTAAGATCTTAATTTTTCTTTCTTCTAAATGCTACACTAATTAGACATAAGGTAGTATCAGATAATAAAAGTATTTACACATTGAATACAAAATAAATATAAAGTAACTGAAAAACAAATCAGGTTTCCATTGACTTATTTTTTTTTCCCACTGTCCATCCTCTGTTTCATTTTTCTTTGCCTTTTGTAAATCCGTTTCTTTCTTGCTTTCAAATCAACTTTTGGCTCTGGTTTTACCCACTGTATTTCTATTGGTTTCTCCTCAGCTGGCGTTACAAAAACATCTGCAGTGGGATCATGTGGAAGAAGAGTCTTCGGCTCTTTCTTTCTCAGTTTTTGCACATCTTTCACTTGCTGTTTCTCTCTGTATTTTGCAGCTGTGATGGATCTTATGACACGTCGATGCATGTTTGGTGACTGGTAGTGAGGATTTTGCTTGGAGAGATGTATGCTTCTACAGAATCAAGTTACTGTAAGTCACTCAGACATTATTATTTGCAATTGTGCATGTGCTGACGAGGCACTATGACAAGCAAGTATCCTAACTATTCTGATGTCATATATTATAAGATTTGCAAATATATTCTTTTCCTTTGTAGCTTAGCTTGATATTTGTCGGCTGAACATACAGGAAAAAGCTGATATTTATTAACATTAAATTTAAGAATTTTTTAATCAAAAGAAACTGTAAAGCAGAAGTATCAAGAATATGTAAATAATTCTGACAAGTAAACAAATTCCATCACAAAAGGGATGTTTACCAATCACAATAAAGTTAAATTAGAGACCACCTCAAACATGTCAAAGAAATTAATTCATATAATTGGTTATGTTTCTGAAGTTACATAATTTTCTGGTATGTAGGACTGAATTGTAATGAAGGAGGAATTTAAAGCCTGCAGAATTGAGTCAATGAGCTTATCAGAGGAAACTATAGAATTCTAACTATAATTGTTAACAATAAGAAAGATTGAGAACCAGCTAAATTTCCACTAACTGGAAAAATACAATAAAAATAGAATAAAAATGAGCACATGTGAAAATATGAATGGAAAACTTAATTCAGAAATCAGATATTCATTTCATATAACCAAATTATATTGACTGATACATTTAAATAACTTAATTATTTTTAAAAAGAAAATACATATAATCCCCTTAACCAAAAAAGAAGCCAAAATTTTTATATTAAAAAGAAAAACACTTAGGAAATAAACAGCTCATTTTGAAATAACCCATGGCTAAATAGAAAGTCTCAAAAGAAATTAAAAATGCATTGAACTAAACAAAAATGAAAATGTATTACTTCAAAATTTGTGTGACACAGCTAAAGTTATATTGTATGGAAAATCTTTAAAAGCATATTCATACATTTGCGAAGAGGCAAGTTTTCACATTAATAATTTCAACTCCCACCACAAGAATCTAGAAAATGGACTGCAAAAATAAACTCCATTAAGTAGAAGAAAGGAAACAATAACAATAAGAACGGAAATGAAGTTAAAAACAAGACACAGATATAAATATTAATAAACAAATAACTACTTTAAAAATATTAATAAAGTTACAAACAAGTGAAAAATCATTTTATCCTAGATAGAATCAATTTTGTGAAAATGGCCATACTGTCCAAAGTAATTTATAGATTCATTGCTATTTCCATCAAACAACCATTGACATTCTTCACAGAATTAGAAAAAACTAATTTAAATTTCATATGGAACAAAAAAAAAGAGCCAGGATAGCTAAGACAATCTTAAACATAAAGAACAAAGTGGAGGCATCATGCTACCTTACTTCAAACAATGTTACAAGACTACAGTAACCAAAACAGCATGATACTGGTACCAAAACAGATATATAGATATATAGACCAATGGAACAGAACAAAGACCTCAGAAATAATACCATACATCTACAATCATCTGATCTTTGACAAACCTGAATAAAACAAGCAATGGGGAAACAATTTCCTACTTAATAACTAGTGCTGGGAAAAATGACTAGCCATATGCAGAAAACTGAAACTGGACCCCTTCCTTATACCTTATACAAAAATTAACTCAAGATGGATGAAAGACTTAAATGTAAAACCCAAAAACATAAAAACCAGAGAAGAAACATAGGCAATACCATTCAGGACATAGGCATGGGCAAAGACTTCATGTCAAAAACACCAAAAGTAATTCCAAAAAATGTCAAAATTCACAAATGGGATCTAATTAAACTAAAGAGCTTCTGCACAGCAAAACAAACTGTCATCAGAATGAACAGGCTACCTATAGAATGGGAGAAAATGTTTGCAATCTACCCATCTGACAAAGGTCTAATATCCTGAATCTACAAGGAACTTAAGCAAATTTACCAGAAAAAAGCAACCACGTCAAAAAGTGGGCAAATGATATGAACAGACACTTTTCATAGGAAGACATTCATGTGGCCAACAAACATATGTAAGAAAGCCCAACATCACTGATTATTGGAGTAATGCAAATCAAAACCACAATGTGATACCATCTCACACCAGTCAGCATGGCGATTATTAAAAAGTCAAGAAACAACAGATGCTGGTGAGGCTGTGGAGATATAGGAACTCTTTTACACTGTTGGCAGGAATGTAAATTAGTTCAACCATTGTGGAAGACAGTGTGACAATTCCTCAATGATTTAGAACCAGAAATACCTTTTGATCCAGCAATCCCATTACTGGGTATATACCCAAAGGGTTATAAATCATTCTACTATAAAGACACATGCACACATATGTTTATTGCAGCACTATTTACAGTAGCAAAGACATGGAACCAACCCAAATCCCCATCAATGATAGATTGGATAAAGAAAATGTGGTACATATACATCATGGAACACTATGCAGTCATAAATAGGAATGAGATAATGTCCTTTGCAGGGACATGGATGATGCTGGAAGCCATTATCCTCAGCAAACTAACACAGGAACAGATAACCAAACACTGCATGTTCTCACTCTCTCACTCAAACATGGGAGCTGAAAAACGAGAACACATGGACACAGGGAGCGGAACAACACACACTGGGGTCAGTGGGTGGGGGGCAAGGGGAGGGAGAGCATTAGGACAAATAGCTAATGTATGTGGAGCTTAAAACCTTGATGATGCGTTGATAGGGGCAGCAAACCACCATGGCACATGTATACCTGTGTAACAAACATGCATGTTCTGCACATACATCCTAGAACTTAAAGTAAAATTGTAAAAAAGAAAATACTAATAAAGTTGATGAATTTCTATCAACATTGGTAATAAAAAAGAGAAAAGAAATGAATTACTAATATCAATAATAAAATAGAGAATATGACTATGAGCCATGAAAACATTGCAAGAATTATAGGAATTATTATGAACAATGGTAAATACAGAAATTTAACACTGTACATGAAATGAACCGAAGTATCACAACTCATTCAGTCTCAAATAGATAATTTGAATAACCTTAAAAATCATAAAGACACTGAAATTAAAATTTAACTCACTCCTTCAAAAAGAAATATCCAGGCCCAGATGATTTCAGTGGAAAATCCTACCAAAAGTTTAAAGAAAATTAACAATTCTACATAAAGTTTTATAGGGAATATAATAGGAATTACCTTTATTAGTTTATTTCATGAAGTTTCTATTTCCATGAACCAAAACCAGTACCGAAAAATAAATCAAACACACAAGAAAACTATAAATCAATATCTGTCATGAATATAGACACAAAGCTCCTTAAGAAAAATATTAGCAAATGAAATTCAGCCATGTATAAAAGGAATTACATGCAATGACAAAGTGGGGTTTATTCTAGCCATGTAAGCAAAACTAAATATTTGAAAATTAATCAGTGTAGTCAACAGAAGTCGTATTATATAATCAAATCAATTGACACGAAAAAAGATTTTGACAAAGTAGAGCATCTATGAAAAAAAAAAAAAAAAACGGAAAAATAGAAATAGAGAGGAATTTTGACAGTCTGATAATGGGCATCTACAGAATTCCTAAGGTAACATATTCAGAGATGAGGGAAAATTCTTTCTCTTTCATACTGGGAACAAAGCAAGTAGGTTCACTCTTATCACTCTTACTGGATATAACTCAAAATTCTAGTCAATAAAATCAGGCAAGAAAGTGAAATAAAAGCCATTAAGATTAGAAATAATAAATAAGGGGTTGGGCATGGTGGCTCAAGCCTGTAATCTCAGCACTTAGGGAGGCCAAGGACAGTGGATCACCTGAGTTCAGGAGCTCGAAACCAGCCTGGCCAACTGCCGAAACCCTGTCTCTAATACTCCTGAGGCTGAGGCAGGAGACTCGCTTGAGCCCAGGACGTGAGGTTGCAGTGAGCCCAGACTGTGTCACTGCACTCCAGCCTGGGTGACAGAGCAAGGCTCTGTATCAAAAAAAACAAACAAAAAAATAAAGCAAAAAAATAAGGGCCAGGCGTGGTGGCTCTAGCCTATAATCCCAGAACTTTCGGAGGCCTAAGTGTGTGGATCACCTGAGGCCAGGAGTTCGAGACCGGCCTGGACAGTATGACAAAACCCTGTCTTGACAAAAAGTGCAAAAATTAGCTGCGCTTGTTGGGGCACACCTGTAACCCCAGTTACTCAGGAAGCTGAGGCACGAGAATTACTTGAATCCAGGAGGTGGAGGTTGCAGTGAGCTGAATTCATGCCACTGTACTCTAGCCTGGGTGACAGAGCAAGACTCTGTCTCAATAAATAAATAAATAAGGAAATGTTCCCTATTTGCAGAAGACATAATTATTTAAATAAATGATCCCAATGAATCTATTAAATGTATCTTAGAATAAATTTAAATAATATAAATGTAAATATAAATATATAATAAATATAAATATAAATATAAATAAATTTCACAAGGTCACAAGATAAATGGTAAGCCTACTAAAATCAATTGTGTTCTTAAGTACAAGTCACAAAAATTAAAAATGTAATACCATTAATTACCACTTAACAGTAAAAAGAAAGAAAGAAATATTTATGTGTAAATCTGACAAACAGGTACAGGAATTCTATGCTGAAAACTATGTAACTAATGAAAGAAATCAAACGAGACCTAAATAAATGGAGAATCACGTTTTGTTCATAGAAGACAACGTAAAAATGTAAATTCTCCCCAAATTGATGCACAAATTTAACATCCTTCTTATCAAAATTCTTGGAAGATTTTGGTAGACATAGAAAAGATAATTTGAAATTTTATGTGGAAAAGTAAGGAAACAAGAATAGCTGAAAACAATTTTGAAAACGCACAATCAGATAAACTGATTTTAAGACCAATAGGATTATATAGTTGCAGTAATCACGACTTACATAAAATTTAGTATGAGGGCAGATACATAGGCAAATAAGTCAGAATATAGAACCAGAAATATACCCACACAAATATTCCCAATTAATTTTAGACAAAGATGCTAAAGTAATGCAATAAAGGAAAGGTAGTCTTCCAAGCAAATATTGCTGGACCAATTAGACATTCATAGGCAAAAAGTGAGATGTGACTATACAAAACATTAACTTGAAATGGATCTAATACTTAAATATAAAATGTAAAACTATAAAAATTTTTGAAAAAAAATAGGAGAAATTTCTCTGGATCTATGGCTCAGGGAAAGGGGTTCTTGGCTCTTAGACTTGACACCAGAGAACGATCTATAACAGGAAAAATTGACTAATTGAAACTCAGTAGAATTTTTTTCTACTCTGAAAGACTCTGTTATGAGTATAAAACAATAAGTCACATAGTGAGATAATAAATTAGCAAACCACATATCTGACAACTGGTATCTAGACTATATAAACTTTCTCAAAACATGAAAGTTCAAATCAAGAATCCAATTGGGAAACAGATAAAAAAGACATGAAGAGACACTTCAAGGGAAGGAATGTACAGATTTCATATATAGATAAAAAGTTATACAGATAATCATTTAAAAATGTATTCAGTCTGGGTGTGGTAGCACACGTCTATAATCCCAGAACTTTGGGAGGTCAAGGAAGGAGGATTGCTTGAGTCCAGGAGTTTGAGACCAGCCTGGGCAACAAAGGGAGATCCCATCTCTACAAAGAAATATTTAGCCAAGAGTGATGGCAGTTGCCTATAGTCCTAGCAACTCAGGAGGCTGAGGCAGGGGAATTGCCTGAGCCCAAGAGGTCAAGGCTGCAGTGAGCTGTGATCATGCCACTTCTCTCCAGCCTAGGCAAAAGAGTGGCACACTGTATTTAAAAAAAAAAAAAAAAAAAAAAAAAAAGTTTTCAACATTATTAGCCATTAGAGTTGCATATTAAAACTATAAAGAGGTGTCACTACATTCCTATTACAGTGACTAAAAATAAAGTAGTGACAACACCAAATGCTGCCCAGGGTGTGTAGAAACCAAATCACCTATGCATTGCTGGTGGGAATATAAAATGATAGAGCTACTCTGGAAAATACTTTGGCAGTTTCTTAAAAATCTAAACATGCAACTACCATATAAATCACCAATTGTACTGCTGGGGGCATTTATTCTATAGAATTGAAAATGTATATTCACACTAAAATCTGTACACAAATGTGTAGAGCAGCTTTGTTCATAACAGCCACAAACAACACAGATGTCCTTCAAGAAATGAATGGTTAAATACCCATACCATACAACAAACTGGATTAACCTGCCGAGGATTATGTTGAACGAAAAGAGCCAGTCCCAAAATATCACATACTGTTTGACATGACATATGGAGAAATAGAGAATAGATAAATGGTTTCCAGCAAGCTAAAGTAGGATTTTTAAAAAAGGCAACAAGAGGAATCTTGTGATGATGGGAATGTTCCGTATGTTGACTATACTGTTATCAATATTCTGGTTGTGCCGGGTGAGGTGGCTCAATCATGTAATCCCAGGGCTTTGGGAGGCTGAGGCAGGCAGATCACTTGAGGCCAGGAGTTCAGGACCAGCCTGAACAACATAATGAAACCCCCGTCCCTACTAAAAATACGAAATATTAGCTGGGCCTGGTGGCTTGCACCTGTAATCCCTGCTACTCAGGAGGCTAAGACAGAAGAATCTCTTGAGCTTGAGAGGAGGAGGTTTCAGTGAGCTGAGATCATGCTACTGCACTTCAACCTAGATGACAGAGCAAGACCGTCTCAAAAAAAAAACAAAAACATTCTGGTTGTGAT
The DNA here is from genome assembly GCF_047675955.1 of Chlorocebus sabaeus. Lineage (NCBI taxonomy): Eukaryota > Metazoa > Chordata > Mammalia > Primates > Cercopithecidae > Chlorocebus > Chlorocebus sabaeus. Next base: position 87,965,700 of record NC_132914.1, read on the forward strand.
TTTTGTACCACAGTTTTTCAGTGCTACCATGGAAAGAAACTGGGTTAAGTATACACAATATTTCTCTGTATAATTTCTGACAACTCTATGTGAATACATAATTGTCTCAAAATAAAAAGCATAACTTAAAAAAGGCATAATAATCTCAAAATTATTAGTGACATTGATCACTACAATTAACCAATGTACATATTTAGGGATATATATGGTTATGAACCTGAATAAAATATAAATTATTTTTGAAATCAGATCAATAATATACAACAATTAATAATGTGATAATAGTTCTATGAATCTAATTTATTCAGAGAGTACGATTTGTGGTCATGATGGTGACAGAGGAACAAAGAGTATTGTGAATTCCTTATTTCCATTAGCTAAGACACAGTAGGAAACCCTTCCTATTTTGAGGATATGATTGCAAAAAACAGATACACTGTCAAAAATCTTAACAGTGTTCACTGATAGAATGAACAGCAAGACATATGCATATTAAAATATGAAAAAAAAAAAAAACAAGAGAAAACAAACCACGGAGAAAAAAAGTGTATTTTCAATAAGAATCAAATGTAAAAACAAAAATTATAGTAACAGTTAAACTATATAATATATAGTACGTATTAGGCTCTGTTTCAAATGCTTAACATATACTAATTTGTTTAAATCTCATAACATCTGTATGACATGGATATTGTTACTATCTTTGTTGTCACTATCACATACTTGCCCAAGATCACATGCTAGTGTTATAGGTGAAATCTGAATCTTGACAGCTCATGGTTTTCTACTGCTTGTCTATTAAACCGTAGGATGGTTGACATAAGACTAAACACTTTATACTGATAATAATAAAAATGTCAATATAATAAGCTCTTCCAATTAAAGCCTCTTAGTTCAAATTACAAAACAAAACAAATGCTAGTGTGGAAGACACATAAATTATGAATGTGAAAAATCAGAAAACAGTGTGTAAGATATATATAAACAAAATGGAATCAGACAATACCGCAATAGATACATTAGGCAAAGAGTATTCAAAACAAAAAATATAGATTGTTATTAATACTTTATAATTATAAAGAATAAAAGTCACAACAGAGAAAGAACTGCTGGAGACATTTCCAGTATAAACATTATGTTGTTGAATCGTATAAACTATAATCAGTAGAAATAGAAGGACTAAACAGAGAAACAGTAGTACTGGAAGACAGTTCATCATACACATAGGCAAAAGTCAATAATAATATCAACAAGTTTTCTAAATAAATTTTTATTCAGAAATCTTCCAGTAATCTGTGGCTCTAAAGAGGAAAATATAATAGTTAAGCTAATCCAAACATCTGGTCTCCTTAAGAAACTATATTTCTGTAAAACACTTAATTGGCATTCTAGTTACACATACATTTCCGTTTTTTGTTGGTGGTGGGTTTTTTTTTTTTTTTCTTTTTTTGACAGTGTCTCACTCTGTCACCCAGGCTGGAGTGCAGTGCTGTAATGTCAGCTGACTGCAGTCTCCGCCTACCGGGTTCGTGCAATTCTTGTGTCTTAGACTTCCAAGTTTCCAGAGTTGCTGGGAGTACAGGTGTGTACCACCACTCCCAGCTTATTTTTCTATTTTTCTTAGAAACAGGGTTTCACCATGTTGTCCAGGCTGGTCTTGAACTCCTGGCCTCAAGTGATCTGCCTGCCTCGGCTTCCCAAAGTGCTGGGATTACAGGCGTGAACCACCACACCGGCCTACAATCAGTTTTAAAGACTCTGTAAATCAACCTCCCCAACACAAATCTATCACGGAAAATAGTTAAACTCCATTAATGAATCTATGAAAGGGGTACCAGTAGCTAATGTGTGTGTCTCATTGTTATGCCATGGTGTGCCCAGTCAGTTGCTCCTCACTTGCTCCTTCTTATCTTCCATAGAGCATCTTTAAATCAAAGTCTGAGATCCCTAAAGAGGACTGACCGCAATACAGAGTTTCAGAAGAAACATTTGATCTACATTTCTGTATTTACCATAGCCTATTCAACCGGTTTTCTTAATGATGTGTATTTAGTTTGTTTGCAGACTTTTGCCTCTACATATAATACTGTATTGAATAAACTTGCAAAGCATCATTTTGCATTTTTGCCAAGATATCTTTAATTTTCATCTCCTTCAACTGTTTGAAATTTGGTAGGTTTTATTAGGAAATGAAAATGAGTTATAAAAGAAATTAAGAAAATTGGTTTTGTTTGTTTTAAAATTCTTTCTTAAGTGTTATACTTCCTTTTCCTCTTCTGTTATGGCCAAGGTAATAAGGAGTTACAAGAAAAGGAAGAAAGAAAGAGAGAGTGAAAGAAAAAAATGAATGAAAGAGAGAAAGCAAGAGAGAAAACAGAAAAAAAGGAAGGAAGAAAAGAAAGAAAGAAGGAAGGAAGGAAGGAAGGAAGGAAGGAAGGAAGGAAGGAAGGAAGGAAGGAAGGAAGGAAGGAAGGAAGGAAGGAAAGAAGGAAGGGAGGGAGGGAGGGAGGGAGGGAGGGAAGGGGAGGGAGGCATGGGAAGGGATGAAGGAAGGTTGGAAGGAAGGCAGGGAGGGAGGGAGGGAGGAACGAAGGAAGGAAAGAAGGAAGGAAGGAAGGAAGGAAGGAAGGAAGGAAGGAAGGAAGGAAGGAAGGAAGGAAGGAAGGAAGGAAAAACTCATTTTTCCATTTAGGATCCTGTGGAAGGGCATAATAACAATATGAACTGATTGTCACACATGACAGAGTCTAGCTAGCTACTATCAAAATTTAATTTTTCTTTTTACTGAACAAAAAATTAAAGGACCTTTTTCAGCCTCCTCTTTTGCCCAAGTGGTATCTACTGGAATGAATGGAAGTGTTACTTGAAGGCTTGTTTTATAAAATCCTCTCGTGTGTAATCTCTTTATTTATTCTCCGTTTCAGATGTTCTCAAAGTGTAGTCCCCAGATGAGCAGTAGCATCACTGGGAACATTGCTAGAAATGTAAATTCTTGAGCTCCACTCCAGATCCATGGAATCGGAAACTTTCAGAGTATAATTTTATTTTTTTTAACGTGCCCTTTGGGTGATTATGATACACACTAGTTTAAGAACCACTGTTTTACTCATTGGTTAAATGTAAAATCTCTGAGGCCCTAAAGAAAGAGCCACAGTGTGGAAGCTACCTCGATTTCTGAATGCCATGTAGTAGATTATGGATCTAATCAGGAACATTTTTTATTGGTCGTTAACCTTAACAAGAGGGAATGTGTCACTTGTAACATAAATACGTTTGTAACAATAGGAATATATGAGTGGCATCCTCAGTCTTTTGTGAGTTTGACTAACTCTCAGTGTCTGTCAACAGTGCTCCTTTTGACATCACATTATAGTTATAGGTAGGGATAGGTGAACAGCCATCTCCAAATATATAATAAAGGAATAAAGAGGCTAGATCTTTGAATATTATTTGACATAATGGATTTAACAACACAGGATTTTAGTGATTCTAACGATTTCTTTGGTAATTTTATTCATTTTTCTTTTATTAAAATTTGTTTCTATATAAATGGAAAGCTCTTCTTGGTCAGCATACATTGGTCAATCCAAGCAGATGATACAATACTTCTCTTATCACTAGAGAGAGGTAATAATGACAGCTCTTCACAGAACTTTGAGTAGAACGTTGATGCACTTCCTCAAACATTAATTGGCATTACGAGAATGTCAGGTGATATAAAAGTAAAAAGATATAACAAAAAGAATAGGAGGAAGTAGTGGAACAATACAATTCCTTATTTTTTGCTGAAATAAACTTTGGATCAGAGCCTAGGTGTGTTTCTCGGCTTATAAAGACTAATGTATGTTATAAATGGTGAGATAGACATGCCATCTAAAATATTTGCAAAGGCAGATACCAAGCTTTGTTAGGTGCATGTATATTTTTTATTCCCTGCTGGAAATTGTTAGTTATTTTCTACTTGGCTATCCCACAAAATACTATAATAGGTGTATTTTCTTTTTTATAACAGGCTCCCATATGGCACCAAGTCAGAAAGTTCTGTACAGGATTGGTTATCATGGATAATTAAGTATTGAATTCAAATTACGTTTGGTTCAGTAATTACCGTGCTCCTGGGACTTTTGGTAGAATATATCACTCACATAGTTAACAGTTATTTCACAGAACTTGGTGAATTTAGTCTCATTTTGCATGATGATGTACTAATCACTTTTAATCAGTGACTCAAGAAAATTCTGTCTTATTTAAGCTAAGTGTAATGAAACACACCACCTTTCACTTAAAAGTAATTATCTTTAATCTTTTTATTCAAAGTAAGAGAAAGGCCATTGCCATAAAGTTGAGAACACTTAAAATAAAAATGAACAATTGAACTGTATTGAACAAAGAATTGTTGAATGTTCAGTGTGATGTGTATCATTTGGCTTGGCGGCCAGGAAATAATCCTTAAGGGGTAATAAATTACAATTAACTTGTTAATCCAAGAAGCCCTAATATGCTGCGCTCTGATTTATATAATTACATTAAGTAAAGCCACATCTATGAAGCACTAACAGCTCTAAATACCCAACATAATTATTTTAAAATTCTCCTGAAACATATCCATCCTTCAGAACTGAGAACAAATATCTTAATAATGGAATGGAATGTAAAAGGGCTGTGTGTTTGATACTCATCAAAGATCAAATTAGGAAAAAAAAAAAAAAAAAAAAAAACTGCTGAGGGAAGAAAGGTTAAACACCTTTAAATATCACCATATTTAAAATAGGAAAAAAAGAACACATTTTTTTGTCCTGAGTTTTTCCATAAGGTTTAGTTTAAGAAAATAGTACTTTACAGATGAGTTTTCAAAAAAAAGGTCTAAATGTTCTTTTCAGATATCTGCAAACACAGTGAACACGGCAGTTTTCTTGGATTCCTGTGAGATAAAACCCAGTAGGAAAACCTTTCTTCTTTTGAAGTTTACTACACTTGACTAGTGTCCTCTGCAGGCAACTTTTCTATATAATATTGAATTTGGAAACAAGTGTCTTTATTTGAAAAGATTCTGTTTTTTTCAAACTCATTGTCTTCTAAACGCCCCATGAAGCTTAGAAAATATTATAAAATGTTTAGATATTTCACTAAACTGAAAACAAGCCAAAATCTCTCATTGTCTCCATTTCTTAAGAATGGGTTTGTTTGTTTGTTTGTTTGTTTGCTTTTCTGTATTAGGATCTGCCCTTTCTATTGGATCTTGATTTCATTACTTTAAATCTGCATGGGAATCATTAAATCATAAATCACAATTTGTAAAGTTTTGCAAATTGGTTGTCTACAATGGTATATTGCATCAAAAACTAAAACACAGGACAATTGTCAATCCTTTAATTATTTTCTAAATGCTCTACATTTCATGGAGATATGTTCATAAGAGTTATTAATTAAACAAAATTAAAAGTTAATTTGAATTAGAAAGCTTGCATTATGTGTTTCTACATGTGGGATCTAAAACGAATATGTAATACTCTAAAATGGAAAAATTGCTAATTGAAATAAATTCAATAGAAAACAGTGGAAGAAGTAAGCAACAGTAGGGGGGAAATCCTAAAACTATACAGAGGAAAAAACTTCATGAGTAGTTAAATAAAACATGAAACACAGTTCACTAGTAGTTAATCATTTGGGAAAACTTTCACTCATTTGTTGATTATTGTGGACCTCCTCCCATTTATGCCACGAATTTTGCTTTATGTATGTCTTTGCATTTCAACAGTGCTGAGGACATAGATTTTGAAGTAGCGTTTTTTTTAAATAATAATTTCTTACATTTTCTATAGGAAGTTACATTATACTAAATCCTTTCATGTGCATTACTTCATTTAATCTCCATAAAGCCAAGATGTCTGAGAAAATGATTTCTTTTATTTGAATTATTATCACTGTTTTAAAATTTATATTTAGTTTTTCATCCTGAATGATGGGATGACTGCTTAGTCTCCTCTAACTGAGATCATTTCAACAACGAATCCAAAATGATGTGTGGGATGGATACTTTCCTATACTTCTTGTTCTAATCTTAATTTCCAATTTAATATTCTCATGTGTATATAACTAAAAAAGAAATTAGGTGGTTTCATGAAGTGTTGTAATGATTTCTGGACTACAAAGTAGGAGATTGAGGTTATCCTTTAAAATCTAATTTAAAACCTCAAATAACTCACTTGTTTGATGTCTTCTATATGCTTTGTTGCTCCCTTACTTGATAAATGCTTTATGTTATTACTAAGTTTCTTTTAGTTTTAAAAACCTATGACTTGAAAACTGCCTTTGTATCTTTTAAATATGTGGTCCTTTAATAAAGGGAACAACTATTAAGCTACTGCTAAAAATGCTATGTTGGAAAAATTAAAATTGTGAACTTTCACCTGTGCATATGGAAAATAAATAACAGAGGTAAGAGTCTGACAGTAATTGAGTCTAATGTAACCCATAATTATATCTTATTTGGCTTACAGATATTTATGAAGCAATTTTACTTAATTGCCAACATGTCGAAGCTTTGAGATTTAACATTTTAAAATGTTTAGATTTAATATTTCTCGTGAAAATTGAGGAGGCTTAGTTAATATCTGCTCAAGTCTGTTAGTGACTTTACTTAAGGAGAGGCATATACTATCCAGGTTGCCACAGTTCCCACCATGCTTTGTTAACCCCCAAACCCCCTGTTCATTTATATTATCTGTCAGTCCCTTACAAGCAGTACGTTTGCCAACCAACTTTACTTTTTAGAAAATAGTTGGCCCACAAATTAGAGGATTAAAATTGCAAACCAAATATCCTATTTAGAAAATAAGGCTCCCATATTTGTCTATTTTGGCTTTTGTTGCAACTAAAGAGCTTCTGCACAATGAAAGAAACTATCATCAGAGTGAAAAGGCAACCTACAGAATGGGAGAAAAGTTTTGCAATCTAGCCATCTGACAAAGGTCTAATATCCAGAATTTACAAGGAACTTAAACAAATTTAGAAAAAAAAAAAAAAAAGAAACTCCATCAAAAAGTGGGCAAAGGATATGAACAGACACTTCTCAAAATAAGACATTTATTCAGTCAACAAACATATGAAGAAAGCTCAACATCACTGATCACCAGAGAAATGAAAATCAAAACCACAATGAGATACCATCTCACACCAGTAAGAATGGCGATTATTAAAAAGTCAGGAAACAACAGAATCTGACGAGGCTGTGGAGAAACAGGAACGCTTTTACACTGTTGACGGGAATGTAAACTAGTTCAACCATCGTGGAAGACAGTATAGTGATTCCTCAAGGATCTGGAATGAGAAATACCATTTGACCCAGCAATCCCATTATTGGGTATATACCAAAAGGAATATAAATTATTCTACTATAAAGACATATGCACACATAAGTTTATTGCAGCACTATTTACAATAGCAAAGACATTTAACCAACCCAAATGCCCATCAATGATAGACTGGATAAAGCAAATGTGGTACATATACATCATGGAATACTATGCAGCCATAAAAAGAATGAGATCATGTCCTTTGAAGAGACATGGATGGAGGTGAAAGTGATCATGCTCAGCAAACTAACACAGGAACAGAAAACCAAATACCACATGTTCTCGCTCATAAGTAGGAGTTGACAATGGGAACACATGGACACAGAGAGTGGAATGGCACATACCAGGGACTACTGGGGGGTTGGGGAGGTAAGGGGAGGGAACTTAGAGGATGGGTCAATAGGTGTAGCAAACCCTCATAGCACACATATACCTATGTAACAAACCTGCATGTTCTGCACATGTATCTTGTGTTTTTTAAAAGCAATTAAAAAGAAGAAAATAAGACTCCCCTAATCAGATGCAGTAGCTTTTTCAAGATATTTTTAAGAATGAAGAGAGCTGATATTGGCCATTTGACAAACACACTACTACCTATACATGAGCATGACCCTAAGGAAAAGTTATTCTAAGGTATAGAATACAGCGTAATTAAAAAAATTTTTTTTTCCATATATAGCAACCTTTCAATAAGTATACCCCTAAAAACAGAAAATTTCTAAGTGAAGATTTCAGAGGGTCTTTGTAGCAAAAGAAACATGAAATTTTCAGAAATCTTAATGTTTCTCTCTTAAAATAAATTACGTTTTGTAATCAGCAAAGAAGATTGCCCCAATTAGGTGACTCGACTGTGGCTAAACTAAAAGTATATGCATATGTGTGCTAAATTTGTAGCATTCTTAAAGGTATCACAAAAATATTAAAAGAATTAAGATGATGCAATCATAATTCATTTACACATCCATTGTTATTTTATTTATTTTCACAATAGTTTCATGTGCAGCTCCCAGGAGTCATGTACTCTGCTAGAGCCACAAGAGTGTGAAATTGTCTCTCCCCAAATGCAAAGGTTTCTGAGAATCCCTGAGAAAATAAAAAATTAAAATTGAGAAAATGTAATTCTTAAATGTAAAATGATATTGTATTAATTCATCCTCATGTTGCTATAAAGAACTGCCCAAGACTGGGTAGTTTATAAAGGAAAGGGGTTCCATTGACTCATAGTTCTGCAGGACTTGGGAGGCCTCAGGAAACTTACAGTCATGGCAGAAGGGGAAGCAAACACATTCTTCTTCACATGCCAACAGAAGAGAGAAGTACCGAGCAAAGGAAGACAGACTCCTTATAAACCATCAGATCTCATGAGAACTCACTCACTATCAAAACAACAGCAGATAGGTAACTGCCCCCATGATTCAATTACCTCCCACTGGGTCCCTCCCATGAAACATACATGGGGATTATGAGAACTACAATTCAAGTTGAAGTTTGAGTGGGGACACAGCCAAACCAAATCAGGTATTTACAGGAGCCAACGCCTGTAAACCTTTATTTTGTATTTTTACAAATTCCCAAAATGAAACTAAATATTGCACACTTCATCAATACATCATCAAAGGCATCTTAAATTATAACTAGGCACTGTGCAATTATTTTCAAAGTGTTATCAATCATCAATTAGAAAATTTCAGAATACCTCTTTCATGGCTTTTATTAAGACACTAGCAAATTACTTATATATTTAGCAGACAATAGGCACAGGAAAAATGTTTTTAAGTTATGTTTCTGTGTTTGATTTCTCATCACATATTTTTTTCACTTCAGTTATTATGACATTGTACTCTGAGTCAGACTTGGAATTATTTGGATTACTGGCTTAAAGGAGAGAACAGTAAGCAATCTACCGTCCTTGAAAACAATTTAGATTTGTATATAAAAAAAGAAAAAGAAAAAAAAACTGCACAAAAGCAGAAGTAGTGGACTTCTTTCTACATTTCTCATCAACCTTTCTCCTTTACAATAAAGCATCATTAGAATGGTTAGCTTTGTTTTCTTCCATCTTCCATTATATTTCCCAAGTTTTAACTGAAGATCTGCTGTTTATATGTCTTTTCTTCCACCGTTATCCCAATACCCAGTCCCTTAATTTTGTAAATAGTTTCCACAAGAGCAACATACAATACTAGACTCAATTTTCTTATGGTTACCAAAATATTATACATCAATTAACTCATAAAATCTAGAATTTTTATGTGGGATAATAACAACAAAGATGGAATTATCTTATGAGGTAAAATACCCACCTTGAGCATCTTTATACTTGGAAAACAGAAGTAGGTGACTTCAAATACTATATTTATTTTAACAATAAAATATTTCATAAATGAAAACAAGTGACACATTCATGTCTATCTTGCCATATTTTTGTCACTTTTTAACTGGAATATAGGGATATGGCTCTAGAGATATGGAAAGATAAAATTTACTTTTATATATTAAACTTACATCCCATAACCTTCCTATATCCATTTTTAAATTTGTAATTGACATAAATTATGCATATTAAATTATAAAATTTGGTATTTTGGCATCTGTGTACACTACTGAAACCATCACCACAATGAAGAAAAGTAACATGTTTATACATCATGGAATACTATGCAGCCATATAAAAGGATGAGTTCATGTCCTTTGTAGGGACATGGATACAGCTGGAAACCATCATTCTCAGCAAGCTATCGCAAGAACGGGAAACAAAACATAGCACGTTCTCACTCATAGGTGGGAATTGAACAATGAGAACACTTGGACACAGAAAGGGGAACCTCACACACCAGGGCCAGTTGTGGGGCGAGGGGAGGGGGAGGGGATAACCCTAGGAGATACACCTAATGTAAATGACGAGTTGATGGGTGCAACACACCAACATGGCACATGTATACATATGTAACAAACCTGCACATTGTGCACATGTACCCTAGAACTTAAAGTATAATTAAAAAAATAAAAAGAGAGAAAACAAAACAAAAAGAAATATATTCATTGTAACAAAAAGTTTTCTCATATCCCTTGTAATCTCTCATTCTACCCACCGAGACTCCTCCTTCATATCCAGGAAACAACTTGCATTTTCTAGGGTTCTATTTAAATAAAATTTTACATTATGTACTGTCCTGTTTATAACTTTTTCATTTATAATAATGTCCTTTATGTTTATCAGTGCTCTAGCATAGTATTGATAGTTAATTGTATTTTATTCTTGAATAGTGTTGCATTGTATGGCTATAACACAATTTGTTTTTGCATTCATCTCTTGGTAAATATTTGTTAATTTTTTTCTCTGGTTTTTGACTCTTACAAGTAAAGGCTCTATAAGCATACATTTACAAGTCTTTGAATGGACATGTGCTTATATTTCTTTTGTTTAAATACTAAATAGTCAAATGCTGTCATATGGCAGATGAAGGTTTAACGTGGTTGTACAATTTCATACTGATTTATTGTGTATAAAGATTCCATCTGTTCCACATTCATGACCTATACTTGATATGGTAAGTATTTTAATTTTAGCTATTCTAGGTTTATAAAACACTAGGTTTATATTGTTGTATTGTGGTGGCTTTAATTTAAATTTATTCGGTGATTATATTGAGAATCATTTCATGTCTTTGCAAACTTTAGCTTCTTTGGTGAGTGTTTGTTCAAATTTTTATCCATCCCTTAATTGATTGTTTTCTGATTATTGAGTTTTAAGGGGTCTTTGTAAATTCTGAATTTAAGACCTTTATCCCATATGTGATTTTCAAACACTTTTTTCAGTCAATAGTTTGTCTTTTAATCCTCTTAACAGCATCTTTTAAAGAGTACGTTCTATTATTAACTAATAATAGAATATTATTAACTCAGTGAGTTAATATTCACTCAGTGAGACTGGCAGTATTTCAATACTAAAACAAATACATTACAAAAATAATTATAGACAAATATCATTCATGATCACAGATGCAAAAGTCTCCAACAAAAATATTAGCAATAAAATTCACATGTATAAAAAGAAAATATACCATTATCAAGTGGAGTTTACATTAGAAGTGAAAGGGGTCCTTGGTTGAATAGTATTCCCTGCAAATTCCTATGTACATAAAACTTCACAAAATGAGCTTGTTTGGAAAGAGGGTCTTTGCAGATGTAACTAGTTAAATTAGGATGAGGTCATACTGATTTTGGGTGGGTGCCGAATTCCGTGACTGGTGTCCTTAAAAAAAGGATATGCAGAGATGCAGACACAAGTCAATGAAATGTGGCCATGTAAACACAGAGGCAGAAATTGGAGTGATACTACTTGCTGTAGAAGAAGGAACACCAATTATTGCCAAGAAGCCACCACAAGCTAGAAAAAAGGAGACAAACACCCTTCCATAGAACCTTTAAGACAGAAAGAACTTGTTGGTAATTTAATATTGAACTTGTAGCCCCAGAATTGTGTCAGAATTTCTGTTGTTGTTAGCAACCCAGTTTGTAGCAGTTTGTTATAGTAGCCTAAGGAAACTAATGTATAAAGATAATTCAACATTTAAAAATCAATATGATTTATCATATTCACAAGTGAATAATTAAAACTATGTAATCATCTCAATCTGTGCAGAAAAGGCATTTGACAAATTTGTGATTAAAAATTCTCAGAAAACTAGAAAAAGATGAGTACTTTATTTTTCTATAGTGGGAATTTTAAAAACCTACAGATAGCATCATAATTATTTGTTAAAGACTGAAAGCTTTCAGCCCCATCCCCACCTCCAAAGACTACTGACCAAGCAAGTATGACCTTTCTTACCACTTGCTGTAATTTGAATGTTTGTCCTCTCCAAATCTCATGTTGAAATTTGATCTCAATTGTTGGATATGTGGTCTACTGGGAGGTGTTTGGGTTATGGTAGTGAATCCTTCCTGAATCGATTTACTTCCTTCCTGGGGAAAGCAGATGTGTGAGTTCTTGCCCTATTAGCTCCTGCTTAACCTGGTTGTTAATAAGAGTCTATCATCTCCTCCCCGCTCTCTCTTACTTCCCCTTTCAAGATGTGATCTCTGCAAATACCAGCTCCCTTTTGTCTTCCTCCATGAGTGGAAGCAGCCTAAGGTGCTTGCCAGAAGCTGAGCTAACACCATTGCCATACTTCTTATGGCCTACCTCACTATCAGCCAAGTAAACCTCTTTTCTATATAAATTACCCAGCCTCAGGTATTATTTTATAGGAACACAAAATGGACTCAGGCATCACTCTAATTCAACATAATTCTGGAAATTGTAGCCAGTGCAAAAGGTAAGAAAAAATAATAAAAGGCATACATGTTAGATATTAAGAAATAAGAAGGAGGAGCAGGAATATGGTAGAGTAGGGCTCTCTAGCCATCATCCACTCACAGAAACATTAATTTTTAGCAACTCTACACATGATACACATGATACTCTACACCTTTACAAAAGCTAAGGAAAGCAGATATCTTAGTACCTGGATTTAGCACAACAATTTAAAAAGATAAATTGAGGAGGATAGCAAGGACAGATTTACATTACCCATGGCACCCCTCCCACAACTCTAGGCAGCGCAGCACATAGAGAATTACTGTGTGCTCAGGGGAAAAGAGGGAAGTGAGCATAGACCTTTACCTTGATCCCTAACACTTGGCCCATGTCAGAAAAACTTAGTTCTGGGCAGAGGCTCATGGATTCACCATATTCTAGGCCAGTACCCATGGACTGAACTGCTAGACCTTCTCTGGTTCCAAGCATATTCACACAGTGCCAGGTTTCAGGATTGTATGGTAGACTTGATGTCTACAGGGCTGATGTCAGCAGCACTGCATTCCAAGCAGCTCTCAGCATCAGACAGGACACCATGGCTCCAGGCATCTGAGCAACCTTAGCATTACATCTGCCGTAAGAGGCCCAGGATTCTTGCAATGCTGCACCAGGAGTTGGTGATTTTATTGCCAAATTCTATCAAACATTTAAAAGAACTCATACCAATTCTTTTCAATTCTTTAAAATCTTTTCAATTCTTCAAAATTAGAGAAAAGGGAATACTTTCAAACTCATTTCACAAAGCCAATGTAACCCTGATAGCAAAGCCAGAAAAAGATGCTACAAAAGAAGAAAACAGCAGGCCAATGTCCCTGATAAAACTAGATATGAAAATCCTTGATGAAATATTAGCAAACTGAATTTAATAAAACATTAAAAAGATAGTTCAGCACGATCAAATGGGATTCGTCTCAGGAATGTAAAGATAGATAATGCAACATAGGCTAATCAGATGTCATATATCACATTAACAGAATGAAGGGCATAAACTGTATAATCATTTCCATAGATGCAGAACAAAATTGACAAAATTCATTCTTTTATGATAAAAACTCTCAATGACTTAATTATATAAAGAATGTACCTTCATACAATTAAGGTCTTATATGGCAAACCCCCAACTCAGCAAGTTAAACAATTTCACTCTAATATCTGAAACAAGACAGGGATGCCTATTGTCTTTTCTATTTAGTAAAATAGTGGAGGTACTGTACTAGCCAGAGCAGTAAAACAAGGGAAATAAATGAAAGGCAAGGGAAAGAAAAGAAACCCAAACTGGAAAGGAGGAAATTAAATTACCCTTATTTTCAGCCAGCATGATTATATATGTAAAAAATCTCTTAAGACTCTACTAAGAAGCTGTTAGAACTAATAAATGAATTTAAAGTTGCAAGATATACAATTAACATACAAAAGCTAGTAGTGTTTTAATACACAAATAACAAACTATCCAAATAAGAGATAAAAAGTTCCATTTATAATAGCTGCTAAAATAATAAAATACTTAAGAATAAATGTATCCAAGGAGGTAAAAGATTACTAAAATGAAATCTTCAAAACATTGATGAAAAAAATTGAGAGAGATACAAATAAATAAATAGATATCCTTATCTATGAAATAAGTTAATAGATATCTTGCATTCATGGAATGGAATAATAAATATTGTTAAAATATTCATATTACCCAAGCTATCTATAGATTCAACACAATCCCTATTAAAATGCCAATGATATTTTTCACAGAAATAGAGTAAACAATCCTAAAATTCATATGGAACCACAAAAGACCACAAATAGCCAAAGCAATTTTGCTCAAAAAGGACACAGACGGAGGGCTCACACTACCTGACTTCAAAATACACTACAAAAACAAAACAGCATGGTATTGGCATAAAATCAGACACAGAGGCCAATAAAACAGAAAAGACAGCCAGAAATAATCCAGGCATTTACATTCAATTGATTTTCAACCAAAAATCAAGAACACACAATGGAGAATAGCCTTTTAAATAAATGGTGTTGAGAAAGCAATATTCAAATGCAGAAGAATTAAATTAGACATTTATCTCATCCCATAAACAAAAATTTACTCAAAATGTAGCAAAGGCTTAAATGCAAGACCCAAAACTATGAAAGCACTAGAAGACAACAGAGGACAAATGCTCCATGACATTGATCTGGGCAGTAACTTTTTGAAAATAACCCAAAAGCTCAAGGAACGAAAGCAAAAATAGACAAATAGGATCAAACTAAAATCTTCTGCACAGAAAAGAAAAAAATATCATCAGAATGAGGAGACAATCTATGGAATTGGAAATATGTTTGCAAGCTGTATGTCTGATAAGGGGTTAATATTCAAAATATGTAAGAAACTCAAACAACTCAATGGTAATAATACAGACAGCCTAATTACAAAATGAGCAAAGGACTTCAGCAGACATTTTTCAAAAGAATATGTACAAATGGCCAATAGGTATATGAAAAAAAACTTTAACATCACTAATGATCAGGAAATTTAAACTAAAGCAACGTGAGATATCACCTCACATCTTTTAAAATGAATATTATAAAACAATAGATAACAAGTGTTGACATGGAAGTGGAAAAAAGGTAACCTCTGTACATCATTCATTGGAATGTGAATTAATACAGCCATTATAACAAACACTAGGAATGTCCCTCAAAAATTAAAACTACCACATGATCATGCCAATACTGGGTGTATATTCAAAGGATATGAGATCAGTATATTGAAGACTTATCTGCACGCCCATCTTCGTTGCAGTACTCTTCACAATAGCCAAGATATGGAATCAACCCAAATGTCCATTGATGTATGAATGGATATAGAAAATGCAGTATATGTACACAATAAAAAATTATTCAGCCATTAAAAGGAGGAAATCCTGTTATATCCAAGAATACAAATGAAACTGGAAAACACTGTGTTAAGTGAAATAAGCCAGGCAGAAAAAGACCACAGGCCCTCACTCACATGTGATATCTAAAATGTTGATATCATAGAAGTACAGAATAGAATCGTAGTTACCAGGAGTTGGGATGACTGGTGAGGACAAGGGAAGGGGTCAGGAAGACGTTGGTCAAAGGATAAAAACTTTCCATTGTAATAAATCCAAGAGGTCTATTATACAACATGGTGCCATATTTAATGATATATTGTATTCCTAAAAATTGCTAGGAGAATAGATGTAAAGTGTTCTCATCACAAAAATGATAAATATGTGAGATAAGCCATAGTCATTCATATATATAGAGAGAGAGAGAGGAATGACTATTCTGAACATATATATATATATGTTCAGAATCTTATATAAGTTTGAAGCATATATATATATATATGCTTCAAAAAATCATGTTGTTGAAGGGGTGGCCTGCCCCTCCACACCTGTGGGCGTTTCTCATTAGGTGGAACGAGAGACTTGAGAAAACAAATGAGACACAGAGACAAAGTATAGAGAAAGAAAAAGTGGGCCCTGGGGACTGGCGCTCAGCATACAGAGCACCTTCCCCCGGCACCGGTCTCTGAGTTCCCTCAGTATTTATTGATCATTATCTTTACCATCTTAGAAAAGGGAAGTGGCTGGATAATACAATCACCGTAGGGAGAAGGTCAGCAGTAAGACATATGAATAAAGATCCCTGTGACATGAATAAGTTTAAGGAAAATTGCTGTGCCTTGATATGTATATGAAAACATCTCCATATACCTTTTTAATGCATAAAGAGCAGCATTGCCGCTAGCACGTCCCACCTTCAACCCTAAAGCAGTTTTCTCCCATCTCAGTACATAGAACATACAATCAAGTTTTACACCAAGATGTTCCATTGCCCAGGGACCGGCAGGACACAGATGCTTTTCTCTATCTCAACTGCCAAGAAGACTTCTTTCCTCTTATACTAGTCCTCCTCAGCACAGACTCTTCAAGGGTGTCAGACTGGGGTACAATCAGGTCTTTCCCTTCCCACGAGGCCATATTTCAGACTATCACATGGGGAGAAACATTGGACAATACCTAGCTTTCCTAGGCAGAGGTCCCTGCGACCTTCCTTTCGTGGTGTATGTGTCCCTGGGTACTTGAGACTAAGAGAATGGTGATGACTTTTAGCCAGCAAGCTGCCTTCAGACATTTGTTTAACAAAGCACATCCTGCACAGCCCAAAATCCATTAAACTTTGAGTCACCACAGCACATGTCTCTTGCAAGGACAGGGTTGGGGGTAGGGTCACAGATTAACAACATCTCAAATACAGAACAAAATGGAATCTGTTATGTCTACTTCTTTCTATATACACACAATAACAGTATGATCTCTCTTTTCCCCACATGTTGTGCATAGTAAATATACATAATTTTATTTGTTGTTGTAAAAATAAAAATAAAATAAAATTTAGAAATAAAACTGTCTCTTTTCACAGAAGATTTGCACATTTATTTAGAAAATTTCAAAAAAATTACAAAAAATTCCCAAAACTAGTAGGTAAATGTAGTAAGTTTGCAGGATCCAAACTCAATACATAAAAGTCAAATATGTTCCCATATAGTATACAGTGGTATCTCTATATGCCAGCTGAGTACAGTGGTATAGAATGGTACAACTATGACAAAATGTTATTATTTCCTAACTTATTTTTACTTAATAAAATATTTCATGCATAAAATGTTATAGAGACTAATATAGTGAATGCCCATGTGACTCATCCATGTACGTTAAAATACAATATATTACAGATTCAGTTAAATGCCATGGTAAATTTCTCACCATTTCTGTTTTATCCTTTCTCAGCGCTTACTAGTATTTCAAAGTTAGAGTCTGCCATTCCCACATTATAAAAATAATTTTGCTACATAAATGCTTATAGACCAACAGCAAATAAAATTATTTTACTTGTAATAACAACTTATATAAATGATAACATACTGAATTTTTCATTTTTCAACTTGACTTTTTAACTCACTGTTATATTGGAGAGTTTTAACAATATGGATGCAGATAGGTTTGTTCATTGATTTTAATCAGTTTATAGTATTTAATTGCATGAATATATATACAAGTTATATATCTGTTCTGTAGATACGCTTTAAGGATTTTTTTTCCCAATTGTTCACTATTGCAAAGAATGCTACAATGAACAGTCTTTGACTTCTTTTGTTCTACACATGGGTAAGAATTTCTCTAGAGCAATTACTCTCAGAATATGAGCACTGACCCCTAGTCTGGGTATCACCTGGAAACTTTATGGAAATGCAAATTATTGAGCCTGACCTCAGCCCTACTGAATTAAAATCTTTGGTGATAAGAACAGCAATTTGTGTTTTAGCAAGCTCTCTGGTTTGTTATAATGCAGACTAAAGTTTGCTGAGCCTTGCTTGAAAGTATGTATCAAGTCCTGGAATTACTACATTGAAACACACACATACTCATTTTATCAGATATATATAACATAATTCTTTACTTGTTGGTGCTACCTGTTTATATTTTAGCTATTTATATGTGAGAGCCCTGTTTGATTCATATTATCTCCAACATGTAAAAATTTCATATTATAAAAAATTATCAATTTGGTGGGTGTGAAATTGCATTTTCTTTTAACTTACATCTATCTGATTTTAAGTAAAATGGAACTTTTTAAATACATGTGTTAGCCATTCAACTTTTTTCTTATGTGAATTATTCATATTATTTGCCACATATTTTAAAAATTGAGGCGTTTGTATTTTTCTTATTGATTTGTGAGATTCCCTGTATAATTTGGAGAATGATATGTATTCACTTATTTTTGTTACTTACATCTGTTCCTAGTGCTTCCTAACTTTTCACTTTGTTAATGGCATATTTTGATGTTACATTGAGTTTCTTACCATAAATTAGATTACAAACATTTTTCTACGTTAACACATAGGTCTAACACACTTTATGGATATAGCTATGTTAGAATTTATTAAAGCATTATTTTATTGATAGATAACGTTTAAGTCAAGATCCCAGCTGCAACAGATGACACACTCAAGCTGAAGATAATTTAATAAAAGGATTATTTACAAAGCAGTTTGAAAACAACAACAAAAAAGGGCTAGTAACTCTAGGAAGCTAGTACCACCAGGAAACCTGAATGGGCAAGAGAAGGGAGAAAATCAGAAACCAAAGACAACAGCACGAAGAGTGATTTTTGATAATAGCTGAGGCCTTTGAAAGAGGGACATAACCAACCCCTTGAAATCTAGCAGAGTAGTCTGGGAAATAGATGTCATGGGCTTGTGCTTCTCTTTTCGTTTTCTTCACTATCTAAGGATCTCCAAGAAATTCCCTAATGTAATTCCTGTAGGTCAGTCTTTTACAGCACAGAACAAGGGAGAAGAATAGAGAAAGGAACTGGTGTGTAAATGGTAGATGACTACCCAGTTTTTATTTTTTATTCTTCATTACACAAAAAGTGTTGCAATAGCATTCTTGTTTATTTCCATATAATATATTGGTACTTTTATATTGCATGATTTACCATCAAAATTGGGATTGTGGAGTCAAATGTATTATGTCTCTCTTTCTTTAAGTTTAAAGAGATGATTGTGCCACTGTGCTTCAGCATGGACAACAGAGGGAGACCCTGTCTCTGAAAACAAACAAACAAACAAACAAACAAACAAACGGTAATGTCAGGATTCTTACCCTAAAATGGATCAGTTAATACTCTGATAAGCAATTTATGAGAATATTTGTGATATTTTAAATTATTCCAATAACTTTTAAAAAAATTGTGGGTGATGTTGACTGTAGTTTATTGACTATTCACATTTCTTCTTATGTAAATGACCTGCTCAGATACTGTTTGCATTTTTTAAATCAATTTTTTCTTATCGTATGATAAGTGTGTAGGCATGTTACTGATATTAACACTATTGACTACCTTAAAATTTGTACATATTGTCTTCTGGTTTGTGGTTTTGCTTTGTTTAAAGTGATGAATGTATAGAAGAGAAATGCTGAGGAAGTATATCTAATATTAATGTTTTAGATGATTTTGTTATCTATTGGATTCTAGCTATAGATATTTCTAACTGGTGTAACATGGCTCTAGCCTACACTATTTAGTAGAATAAAACTTTGTGATGTCGGTGAAAGAGACCAATTCAGACTTTATTAGTACTATGGTCTGATGCCTAGAAAAATAATGTTGGACTTTTGTAGAACCGACTAACGGAAGTGAAAAAGAAGCAATGAAGTTTTCATATATGTCAAGAGGAAAGTATTCTTAGTAGAGCATTTTTTATTCTGAGAGCATTAATGTCAGAGCAATTTGTTCTATAAATCAGACTTCAGTCTAATTCTTATTTCAAAATGCAATTAATAATTGACGACAGCTAAATATGGGGGGGGTAAATTTTGGGATTATTTGTAAGATATCTCTTGTTCCATTGTCTTACCTATAATTTTCACTGAGGTTAGCAGGAGTTGTTTGTTGATGTGAGGAAAGAGACTGAAACAGCTTCAGTCACTAAAATTTTGATATTTACTGAATGTATTATTTTTTCTTTCTCTCCAGAGAGTTCAGTCAGTTCATAAAAAAGTGAAATAAGGTTAAATTAAAAATAAATCCTGTTGAAAAAGTCAAAAGTAATGAATAGATGTAAATATAATTTTGTTGTATTTAATATAGTTATTGGGACTAAACAATATGTTTGCTTTTGAGATTCATGATAACCAGAGAAAATCAGAAAATATAATGACATTAATAGCTCTTTATTTTGGAAAGAAAGAAACTTAGCATGTATTCTAGAAAGATAAGAATTTTCCTATAAATGAATTCTAAATAAGTTTGAGATGGATTTTTTTTTTTTTTGTAGAGGGATGGAACCCTTAACATTAGTCCTTAAAAAATCATTCCCATTTTGTTTCATGGCTCAGTAAAATTATGGAATTATTTAAATATTTCAAAAGGCCATCTTCTGTTTATCTTCGGAGTGTTTATTCAGATACTTTTGGTTTTTTTGTGGGTTCCTTTTAAGCTATTTCAGTAATATTGGGAAGCAGACAGGGTAAAGGAATTTCAGAAATGCATCATCTCTATGTTCATCCAGTTGTTAAGAGAACAGCAGATACAGAACAATTATGTACAATAATGATGTAATGCTTCAAATAAAATTTCAAATAGGATGCATTTGTCTTACTGAAAATATGAATGATGCTCTTTATTTTGGACATTTTTCAGCTTTTCAAATTATTTCAATGTTTGCATTTATAGAGATGTATTTGGAAGTGCTAATTGATATTTATTATTAGACAACACAATTAGCAGACAGGAAAGCATTAAAAAGATTACAAAAGAATGAATTTAATACTGAGTTAGCTTACATGACAGGAGGTGAACTCAAAATAAAAAAACAAGCACATATGGATGAGATGTAAAGATTAAGCATTAGCCTGAGTAAAGGTATTTATAAGCCAGAAGGTATTTGTACATAGTAACAGCCTAGTCACACTGTATTTGTTATGTGGCATTGTCTTTGATCATTATTTTCATAATACTCCTTAAAATAAGTGTAGAATAAAAAGAGAATAAGAATAATCTTATTCTTACTTACTATGTATCAAACAATTTTCTTGATGGTTTACCTGCAATTATCATATTTAATCTTTAAAAATCTCTATGAATTGAGTGTTGCTATTATTTGTATTTTATACATAAATAAAATTTATATATTTTATACTTAGAGAGGTTAAACCACATACTCGAGCTCACACAGATAGTAAAAGGCAAAGCTTGGATTTGCTGACTCCAGAACGTGGATGCTTATTCACAAAACTGTACAGTTTTCTCAAACATCCTTCCTGGCTGCAGATTGTATTCCATTTCAATCATGTTTTCTTATTTGGTACTCATCACTCTGCTGATTGCTCATTGTTATAACCATATTATAGAAGAGGAAATTAAAGAGGGGTCTT
Organism: Chlorocebus sabaeus; assembly: GCF_047675955.1. Taxonomy (NCBI): domain Eukaryota; kingdom Metazoa; phylum Chordata; class Mammalia; order Primates; family Cercopithecidae; genus Chlorocebus; species Chlorocebus sabaeus. Next base: position 87,987,377 of record NC_132914.1, read on the forward strand.
TTCTTTCTTGTCACAAAGCATGTTAGATAAGCCACAGACCCTACTGAATCATAGAATAACCATAAAAAGATATATCTAGTATTCTAGTATTATGTATAGAATATGAAGATAACAAAATTTAAAAAGAAAAAAGGAGAAACTTGTAAGAGGAACTACACCCACTATTTCTGATTTGGATTAAACAACTAAATAGAGAAATTACTGGGCCAAGGCACATAGGTTCTTTTGAATTTCCATAGCAATTCTGTATGTATTACAAATCTAGCATTTAAATCAAATTGCGGTAATTTAGGTATTCGTCTAGTATCTGTTAAAATAGTAGAAAGGACCATACTTTTTTAAAATTATGAATTCCAGAATATGTTAAAATGTCAAATAAATATAAGTACTTCATAATATCATCAATTATATAATTGACTAAATAAATTAATGAATGACAACTTCTAGGATCAGTAGATCTTTGATTAAAAAAATAGAGGAAAAAGGTAGTCATTCATGATGTCTGTGTTGGACACAACAGAATTTTATGTCCTATTATCAAAGACTGAGAATGGATAAGCTAGATGGGAGTCTTAATGGGTTCACCTAAACCTTGCCATAGAATTTACAAAAGTATCCCAGTAAGGACAGGTAACAACATGGGTGTATCTTGGGCAATAGAAATTAAAGCAAGGGTTATCTTGACTCAATCTGAAGGAATTACATATGGAAAGACATGGGTAGAAAAAAAGAAAGTGTGCAATTCTCATGATTAAAACTAGGATATAAGTTGCTAACCAGATGAAAGAGGTATTTGGGGAAACTTTTCCCAAATGAATACATACCAAATTAGATAATACAAACAACCTCTTATATAGGATATGAGGGGAGAGTTAAATAGCGAATTGTGGCTAATATGGATTCCAATATCATCTCTGAGTAATGTTTATTTATATACCCTTTTATTCATTCATTAAAAAAACATTTAATTGACATATCACTTAGTCTTACACACCATCGAAAATGCTGGAACTACAACAATGAACAAAATAGAAAAAGAATGTCTCATGGTCTTAACTCTAGTGGTGAGAGATACGCGGTAAGCATAAGTATAAAGAAAATATCTTGATAGATGATACAGAGAGAAATAAAGTAGATGAAGAGGAGAGGGAGTATTGGAGAGAAAAAAAAAAGGTAATTCTAATATAATTAAGATGCTTAGGGAAGGCTTCAGTGAGGAGACTTGTGCGCAAACCTCAATAAAAAGAGAAAACTAGCAGCACAGCTCTCTGGATGCAAAAGTCCTGAGGCAGAAACACGGTATCTCTGAGGACAAGAACAGACTAGAAGTGCTGATGTGGAAAGATCTAGGGAAAAGAAGTCAGAGATAAAATTATCAAGAAACTAAAAGTCAAATCTAGTCTAGACCTGGGGAAAAACAGGTGTGGACAACGCATTCTCTCTTTTTACTGATAAACATCTGTGGAAAAATAAAGAAGATTAACCAGTCAAATCTGCTTGCAAAGATGCCAATAACAAAACTTTCTAGCAAACAAACTATCTGTATGTGCTAGTGAGAGAGTCCTTGTCTGTGGAATGCTTTCAGCAGGATGTACCTACTATATAAAGAATTGCAGAGAATAAACAAACTTGGAATTGATTTATAGGGCATAGTTCTAGGAAAAAATGTCATGAACTTGAGGAGAATGTAGAGATATTTCATTAACCAAATGAAAGACTGAGAAAAGCTGCATATTTTACTTGGAGATTTCATATATTTATCTGCACCAGAGAAAATCCTGTTGTAGTGAGAAAGGACATAGGGAGCTGTGCCCTGGACCTTTCCTTGCTTTGCCTGTGCCTCACAATTCCTTTTGTCCTTGAACGTATTAGTAAAGCTTGATGCCAAGACCTCTGATTCACATGAGTCTGATTTTTGCAGTCTGATATGTTGTGTTATTTAAGGGCCTTATAATAGTTACTGTGAGGATTTTGACGCTTTCTCTGAATGAGATGTGAAGTTATTGGAGCGTTTTCAACAGAGAAATAACATCATATGACTTAAAATTTAAATTGGAGAACAGACTGTAGAGAAGCAACAGGGAAACAATACTGCAACAATGTAAATGGAAACTTGTGGTGGTTTGGATCAAAATTGTAGCAGTAAATGTGGTAAGAAGTGATTGGTTTGGGAGTACAATGGCATAGTGCCTATCATGGATGAGAAGATTCAAATAATTGCTCAACAGAAGAAATCTATAAGTACCATTGTTAAATAAATAGTACAGTCATTCTAGAGAAGGACACGGAGCTCTAACAGCCAGGAAGTTAATTCATTAAGATTAAAGTGACAAGAGTTAATATCCTAAAAGACATATTTGAGAAAATGTGGACAAATATTAAATACTAATATTAGTATTCAGACAGCATTATTAATGAGCAGCAGACCTGAAGGAGAATTCTGATGCTAGTGTAGGTTCAGTTTCTCTTTGCTCACTTTCTAATTTTGTGTGTGTGTAGGAATGGCACAGAGTGAGTTTAAACTTGGTAAATTAATCCACATTTAAGTTTAAGGTCATTTATTTTTATTTCTGAATATTCCATTGGAAGAACACACCATCATTTGATTATCCATTCATCTATTGATAGACATTTGCAATATTTTCAATGTTTAGTATTATAAGTAGAGGTGCTATTAACATTTATGTACAAGTTTTTGTGTAGACATATGGAATTTATATCCCTTTTCAAAATGTGCTCTTGTCTCCCATGATCCCCTTTTCATATTTTGTTTGTGGATTTAAGAATGACTTTCATTTTGGGTATCTATTTTAGATTGACCTTAGGCCTGCAGGCCTGCTTCTAACTCCCCTCTTTTCTTCAACTGTTTTTTTTTTTTTTTTTTTTTTTTTTTATGGGCTGCATTTACTCTCCATGCAGTGACAGAGTGCTTTTCATGATTACAGGTAATTTAAAGATTGGGCATTTTGTTCCTTTTAGTTATTCTGTGTGTCTTGTCTCATTTGTTCTCTTTATACTTTATCATTTTTGAAGGGTACGTTGGAAGTTTTCGATGAAATGTTCAGCATTACTTTGGATACCAACTCTAAAGGTCTAAAGAGGCCAGTCACGGTGGCCACATCTGTAATCCCAGCACTTTGGGAGGTTGAGGTGTGCGGATCATCTGAGGTCGGGAGTTCAAGAATAGCCTGGACAAAATGGTGAAACTCCCCCTCTACTAAAAATACAAAAATGTTAGCCAGTATGGCGGCACAGGTCTGTAATCTCAGCCACTCTGGATGTTGAGGCATGAGAATCACTTGAACCTGGGAGGCGAAGGTTGCAGTGAGCTGAGATTGTGCCATTGCACTCAAGCCTGGGCAACACAGTGAAACTCTGTCTCAAATAAATAAATAAATAAGGTACAGAGGGAGAGTGTGATAGGTGCAATAATACCCTTCCCGCACCCTTCCCCCAAGAGATATCAGGTTATAATTTCTGGGAACTGTAAATGTAACCGTATAAGCAAAAAAGGACTTTTAAAGATTTGATTAAGTTAAGAATTTTGTGATGAAGAGATTATCCAGTTGGGTCCTAAATGTAATCACAAGCATCATTATAAGAGAAAGGTAGAGCAGTATTTGACAAACACACAGAAGAAAAGGTGTTGTGCAGACAAAGCAGGAGGAGATTTGAAGATGCTGACCTTGAAGATTAGAGTGATGGACCATGATAAAAGGAATGCTGCCAGCCACTGGCAACTGGAAGAGGCAATAAACAGATTTTCCCCTAAAGCCTTAAGAAGGAGCACTTTGATTTGGGCCCAGTTATACTGATTTGGAATGTCTGGCCTCTAGAACCGTGAGAAAATAAATTTCTGTTGTTTACCAGCCACTTGTGGTAATTTGCTACAGCAGCCATGGGAAGCTAATGTGAACACTGTTTTTTGTTTTTTGTTTTGTTTTTTTTTAAATGTAATTAACTTTCCTAAGACTTGAAGATAGTAAAGAAAATGTAAAAAGAAAACACAACAATGTAAACCTCAGATACTAGTATCTAACCCCTTAATGGCCACTCAACTGGATCATTCATAGGCAGTCATTACAGACAGTTTTCTCCATCCACATGCTGGCATTCTGTTACAGAGAACCTGTCCTATCAGACAATAGAGGCTCAATATATATGACACGGTTTTGCACCCTGTCCCAACCCAAATCTCATCTTGTAGCTCCCATACTTCCCATGTATTGTGGAAGGGACCCAGTGGGAAATGATTGAATTATGAGGGCAGGTCTTTCTGGTGCCGTTCTCGTGATAGCAAATAAGTTTCTTGAGATCTGACAGTATCATAAGGGGGAGTTTCTCTGTCCAATCTCTCTATTTGCCTGCTGCCATCCACATAAAATGTGACGTGCTCCTCCTTGCCTTCTGTCATAATTGTGAGGCCTCCCCAGCCACGTGGAACTGTAAGTCCAATTAAACCTCTTTCTTTTGTAAATTGTTCAGTCTCAGGAATGTCTTTATCTACATCATGAAAACAGACTAATACAATATATTTGAGAAATGTTGCATGAATGTGTTCTCTTCTGGTATATTCTCTAACTCTTATTCCAGTAACCCAACATTATCTCATGGATTATACAAGAGTCACCCAAAACAAATCAGCGAAAGAAAGTTGCATCATAGTCATCTTTTCAGAGAGGCACTCTCTGCTAGTGAAGTGTCAATATCATTATGTAGAAGGATGAATTTAATCATCTGAAACGTGGGTTGTTTTACTGACTTGGGTCTTCTTTAAGTATATAATTAGGTGATACAATTTTATGTTTAACAAATAAGCCTAGGCTCAATTAAGAAGTGTATCTCAAAGACAAATTCCAGCTTCCAGGCTTACTACCAATAAGAAATCAATGATATTCTAGTCTAGCTCCAGACCAGCATGGTTCCACTATAAGAAGTATCCTACTGCTTCTTCTTTCTCCCTTCATTCACTCATAATACAACTAGTATTTAAGAAAAAAAAATAAGATTAAGCAGATATGCCTAAAGCAAATGAACAGAGACTTATGTGTGTGTGTGTGTAATACCTATTTATTAATGTTCTTATTTGTAAAGAAAATCCCAAAAATATAACAGAAGAAAATAAGATGTGGTTAGCATGCATGCAATCAAGAGATAGTTCCAAAATACTGTAAGTATGTAGGAAAATATAGTCACCTTATTGTTTAATAATACTTTTCATTTAGCTAATGTTTTTAGTCTATCCCTTGGTCATCACAAAAACTTTCTAAAGAGGTAGGATAGGCAATACCATTCAGAACATAGGCATAAGCAAAGACTTCCTAACTAAAACACCAAAAGCAATGGCAACAAAAGCCAAAATTGATAAATGGGATCTAATTAAACTAAAGAGCTTCTGCACAGCAAAAGAAACTATCATCAGAGTGAACAGGCAACCTACAGAGTAGGAGAAAATTTTTGCAATCTATCCATCTGACAAAGGGATAATATCCAGATTCTACAAATAACTTAAACAAATTTATGAGAAAAAAACAAATCCATCAAAAAATGGGTGAAGGATATGAACAGATACTTCTGAAAAGACATTTATGCAGCCAACAAACATGTGGAAAAAAAAGCTCATCATCACTGGTCATTAGAGGAATTCAAATCAAAACCACAATGGGACACCACATCACGCCAGTTAGGATAGTGATCATTAAAAAGTCAGGAAACTACAGATACTGGAGAAGATGTGGATAGGAAAACTTTTATACTGTTGGTGGGAATGTAAATTAGTTCAACCATTGTGGAAAACAGTGTGGCGATTCCTCAAGGATCTAGATCCAGGAAACCCATTTGATGCAGCAATCCCATTATTGGGTATGAACCCAAAAGATTATAAATCATTCCACTATAAAGACACATGCACACGCATATTTGTTGCAGCACTGTTCACAATAGCAAATACTTGGAACCAACCCAAATGCCCATCAAAGATAGACTGGATAAAGAAAATGTGACATATATACACCGTGGAATACTATGTAGCCATACAAAAAGGATGAGTTCTTGTCTTTTGCAGGGACATGGATGAAGCTGGAAACCATCATCCTCAGCAAACTAACACAATAACAGAAAACCAAACACCACAAGTTCTCACTGATAAGAGAAAGGTGAACAATGAGAACACATGGACACAGGGAGGGGAACATCAGACACCAGGGCTTATCGGAAGTTGGGGGGATAGCGGAGGGATAGGATTAGAAGAAATACCTAATGTATATGATGGATCAATGGGTGTAGCAAATCACCATGGCACGTGTACAGTTACATAACAAACCTGCATGTTCTGCACATGTATCCCAGAACTTGAAGTATAAAAAGAGAGAGAGAGATAGGATGATAATTCATAATACATGGTTAAATAATACATAATACATTTTTGTATACATGGAACAAAAATGAGGATCAGAGTTTTATTTGGTTTGATAAGAAAGCACAGGAGATGGCAGAATGTTGTGCTTTCCTTAATATTTGTGTTTCCAATATTCTTTGAACTTTATAATATAAAGTCTTCTTATGACAGGTTAAATTTAACAGTACTAACAATATGAATTAACTTGAGGACAGGAAATCATTGTAAAACAATTGAAAATTATTACCAATGCATTAAGTAATGTGTTAAAATTATCAATCATTTGGAAATTAGTCTAAAACAATCATTTTAGAAAATTTTGCAAATTTTGAGTTCAAACATAGCCTCTAAAGCCTCCTATAAGAAATTATTCGGTGTGAATTCGTTTTACTAACAATTCAACCACGTATAATAATAACAATTAGTGGAGGCAGTCTTTCCTTATCAATATGACAAAGTAATACATTTTAAGAAATGAATAATTTTATTTCTAAGCTTAATAGATTTGCTATAAAATGAGATTTCAGTTACCTTTTCCACTTTTCTCACAAAGCTAAATCGAATTTAAAATGAAAACTGAAAAAAAATGACCTAAGAAATATTTGGTAACCATTAGGAATCTGCAGAAAGATTTTTCAGGTTTTCTTTCTTCCTCTAGAAAGCCCAGGAAAACTAAGTTAAAAGCCCTGTATTCTGAATGATTTACATCTCTGTTGTGGATTCCATGACTCTAAGTGTTAATTGACGTTTCTCTTCGTGAGACATAGAATAGACCAGGAAGAAGTTTTTGCTAGTTGTATTATGTAGTGCACCATTACACCTAAATGCAGTAGCATATTTTACTTCTTGGCATTTATCCTATTTTCTTTTTAGCATTTCTAAAAAAATAAAAACTGATAATCATTAGCTATTGTAAGCATAATTTAGATATATGTTCCTAGACATATTCTTTCAAACAACCATGGAAGATTTTTGTTCTTATTTTCTTTTTCTTGTTGTTTCATTTTTATTTTGAAGAAGTAGCTGTAGCTTTACTTGTATGGTCTGAGGCCAAACTAAAGAGTGTGTACTTCTCTGAATATAACAACAATCATCTATTTATTCATTTAATAATTCACTTAGTTTTGCTATATTATTCAACTACCAGTTACTGACTGCATACAATGTACCAAAAGGTCTTCGAAGTTCTAGAAATATGGATGGACAAGCTACTATTTTCAAGAAACTGAGTTTATTACGGGAGGCAGACAAGGAAGCCCAATTCTATTGCCCAGAGTACAGTGTCAGAGGCATATTTGGTCTGATAGGGAACACTAAGAAGCTTCCAACTTAACTTGGATATTTCAGAAAAAGTCTTTTAGAAAAACTAGTGTTTCATATTTCCATAAGGGTCTTGATTTTTGTCATCAGCACAACCTGCAACTTATTTTGTAGGTAATCATTTTATAAAAGTATTTCATGAAGAAAGAGGTGATATTCTCTGTTTTTCTATTTCAGGAGGAATTGTTTCTTGTCCAATGTTCATGCTTTAGGATGATATGTGGGAAATGAGAATCGAGAGCTAGAATTACTCATGGGATGAACTCCTTCCTGTCTACCTTTGTTCCCACAGATGCTTAATAAATGAAGGCAGAAAAAAAAAACCCTATATAAGTGATTATACACTTTATGCTATTTTACTTTTGTTTAATCCTATGGCAAATATTTCTATGTATATGGTCAATAGAAATGATAGCTCAGCAATAGCTCAGTACAAAATATTGTTGTGTGTAAATATCAAAATTGCTGCAAAAAATTGGTTTTAGAAATTGAAATCAAACAAGTGAATTAATCATTAAAATTAAGATTTGGACATTTCATGCCAATCACTATTTCTGGTAGCAAAGCTTCTTCTTCAATAAAAATTAGTAGAATTCGGTAATGCATAAAAAGCTTTTGTTTTTCCTTAATTGCAATGTTAATTGTGCCTTCAACAACCATTGTATACATGAATTTTCCAGTACCTCATTCCTTATCTTTGCTCCTCTCTTTATAGAATATAGAGCAAATCAGCTATGAGCCATTTCAATTTTCTGGCGTCCACACCTACAGACGTTAATGCTATAGGTCCTCACTTCCTTTCCTCTAGTCTCTGATGACATGATGACCCTCATGTCTCGCTCAAGTCAAACACCAATTTAGACTTTGATTCCACTCTGTCTGTACTTCTGAGATTTTGCTTTCTCAGTTATCCCTTTTTTTCTGCAAAATCTTTAAGTGTTGTCTTCTTCTTTTTTGACTCTTTTTCATTTAGCATATACTACAGTTTGAATTTTTGTTCCCCCAAATCTCATATTGAAATATCACCTCCAATATTGGAGATAGGGCCAAATGGAAAGTGTTTGGGTCGTGGGGGCAGATCCTTCATTAATGGCTTGTTGCTGTTTGTGGTAATGAATAAGTTCTTACTTTATCAGTTCCTGTGAGAGCTGGTTGTTTAAAAAATCCTCCCCCTTTCCTTCCTCTTTTCACTGTGTGATTTCTGAACATGCCAGATCCCCTTTGCCTTCTGCCATGAGTGAAATTTGCCTGAAGTCCTCCCTAGAAGCAGATACTGATGCCACACTTCCTGTACAGCCTGCAGAACCATGAGCCAAATAAACCTCTTTTATTTATAAATTACACAATCTTAGATATTCATTTATAGCTGCACAAAAGGACAAAGCGAGCATATAAACAAGTTTATATGTTTTTCATCCTAACAAAAATCAACAGTAACAATCACTTAACACCAAACACATGCCTCCAGCTACAGTTCAGGTTTTCAGCTTCCTTCCTTACATTCTCACAAAAGTTGTCTACTTTTGCAGTCTCTAGAACCTTACTTCTGGCTGTGCTTTATCCCATGACAATATGGCTTCAGTCTTTGTTGACTGCCATATTGCCAAACTCAACATTATAAAAACGAAACTCTCTCTTGCGTTTGGAACTTTTGATCATTTTCTTCATTTTGGGCATTTTTCTCTTCCTGACATTTTTACTTACTTGGTTTCCAAGACAGCTTCACGTTAACCACTGTAATGGCTTCCCAACTTTTCTTGAAACTTTTATATTTACATGTGTCATTTGTATCTTCTCCTGAGGCATGATGCAAATCTTATATCGAATCCCCAGAGTAAATCCAACAGAGGCTTCTCATTATCTGAAAAGGAAAATTCTAACACCTTAAAATAGAAAGTCAAGTCCCTCTAAGTTTGACCCTGCCACTCTTTCCAGTCTGAGCTCCTCGTTTTTAATGAATATTCCTGGCTCCTAACTTCTGGTTCTCTCAGAATTTCATCTTTGATCTATGATTTTCCTTAGTCAAGTACTCTCCTGAATAACCTTATCTGCTCTTAGGGTTTTATCACTTTGCTTCATAGTCACCTCAAATTCACCATGTTAAAAAATGGAATAGTTTCCTCCCATCTAAATATGTTCCTTTTGTTTCCGTTTTTCACTAATGTATTCATCAAGATAAATTACTTTTATAACAAACAAATGTCAAATTAAATAAAATAAAGTTTAATAGATATCAATACCGAATCTGCAGCCTCTCTAGGCTTTGCTGCTTGGAGTCGTTCAGGGATGCATACTTCTTGTATGCCATGCTCCATCCTAGGATCTTGGAATACTCCTCAGAGTAATGTATCCAGATGAAGAGAATGACTGCAAGATTCCAAATGAAGGTTCTGTGAGTCAGAAACAGGAGTAACAAATAACATTTCTAACCACATTCCACTGGCTAGCACACAATCATAAAACCACCCTACCTACAATGAAGACTGAAGCATGTGGTCTTTCTATGAGCCATGGAGTAAAACTGAAGGGGTACACTGAACACACAGAACCTCACTAATGTAATTGCTGCACTCCAAATACTTGTACTGTTTTTACTTCCTAAATAAATCTCAAGTATGTTGCCACCATTAACCTTATCCTAACTAAACCATTCTCAAGGGCCAAGCCCCATCATTTCTCAGAACTGCTGCAATAGTCTCCAAACTGCAATCTTCGTCTTCTGCTTTAACTCCTCCAGGCTACAAGAATGATCAAAGAAAGATTCAGATTTCATATACTCAACAACGCTGCTTAAATCCATTCGGTGACCCATCACATACAGGGTAGAAATGTCATTGAGTGGAAAAACAAGGTTCTCTGAAAGTGAAATTTGCCTTTTTCTTATCGGGTTTTTTTTTTTTTTTTTTTTTTTTTTTTTTTTTTTTTTTTTTTTTTTTGAGACGGAGTCTCGCTGTGTCGCCCAGGCTGGAGTGCAGTGGCCGGATCTCAGCTCACTGCAAGCTCCGCCTCCCAGGTTCACGCCATTCTCCTGCCTCAGCCTCCCGAGTAGCTGGGACCACAGGCACCCGCCTCGGCTGGCTAGTTTTTTTTTTTTTTTTTTTTTTTTTTAGTAGAGACGGGGTTTCACCGTGTTAGCCAGGATGGTCTCAATCTCCTGACCTCGTGATCCTCCCGTCTCGGCCTCCCAAAGTGCTGGGATTACAGGCTTGAGCCACCGCGCCCGGCCAAACTATTAATTTAAAATTTGCCTTTTTCAATTGCTATCACTCTGGCCACACATTGCTTTCCATTTTAAGCTCAACCAAAAGTAAAACACTTCTGGACCCTGAACAAAGGTATTCCATTCAGTGTCTTTGTTCATTATGTTTTCCTAGCTGAAACATGATTCCCTCCTTACTCCATAACTCCTAAGAATGAGTTAGGAGCATCTCATCAAAACTTGCATAATCTCTGGTATACATTTGTCAATCAATGATTTACTTCACTGTGTACAACAATCTGAGAAAGTGCTTAAATAATTCTTAAAATTGTGAGATCCCTGATAAGTATCTTTCTCACTTTTCATTTTGAGCTCTGGTAGAATTCTAGGCATGTAGTCATCATCTGTAAATATGTGCCATATAAGTAAACTACTCTTAAGCAAAGACTTACTTTGAACTTCCATTTCTGGTTTCTGTACCTGTGTTTCTTGTTGACCCTATTAACGTATGGTCATTCACTTCCATAGGGAGAGTCTGAGACTGCCTCTAATCCAGTGGCTAGAGTTTCATTTTACATGGCCAGATAACAAAATAATAAATTTGGGCCTATTAAATTTTCCATTTTGTAACCCGTCCATATGGTTGGACATCCTGACACCACCACATGAACCTCATATGACACCTGAGCACTATATTATAAGCCCATCAAAGCTTTCTGGTGTTCGACCCTTACCAAATCAGTTTCTTGTAACCCATACCTGTCTTGTAAAATAGTTTCCTGCTTGTTTCTATTTTATTCATCCAACTCCAGATACGATTCTGTGTTCATTCAAGAAACCAGTGAATTTTTACAAGAAAGGCTATTTCGTCTTCTAACAATAGACACTTAAAATACATGCATTTCTACCATACTGTGGGATCAAGAATACAGTCATGATAATAGTACAAAACAATACAGAGAAATTCAGCTGGAGTAACAGAAGAATGTGAACTGCAATCTAAGTGGAAGTTCCTGTTCTTCAGTGAATTGTAAAATTATTTGTGACCACTGTGAACTGTGATTTACGAAGCAGCCCAAAAAGTATTGAAAGAAAAATACTGTCCAATCAATCATCTTTCATTAAATCCTGGTTTCCTTTTTCAAAATGATAGAGCCAAAGCTTCTTCCAATAGACTGACTGATATCTTTCAATTTATGATTCAATACCAAGTACATTAGTTGTACTTGAACCTCCCAGAGTACATTAATTTTTATATTGAGTGCCATTGACTTAAATTATTGAAAGAAAGGATACAAGTGTATAGCTTAAAATGCCAGGATGATTAAATAAATACTGGGAAAAAGAACCTAGAATTGTTTAATTTGAAGTATAACTTGATACCTTTTCTAATATGTAAAGGGAAAATCAAAAACACTAAATTATTTAAATTTAGGAATACTGTGAGAAATTATTATTTACATTGTGGTTCACTTGTAAGGATTTTTTTAGAGTTCACTTGAGATTTTTATTTCTTGATAGGCAAAAAAAAGAAAAAATAATATACACATATTTTGTTTTTATTTTTCAAAGTATGAATTTGATAATTTGGTTTTTGGTTAGTTCCAATAAATAAATCTACATTCTGAATGAGATAGAGTTTGCTTCAACTCAAAAGACAAATCCATTTCCCAAGATAAGCATTAATGTTTGGCCAGTCCTACTATAAGCCCTAATATTTGCTATTCATCTTCTGTCAATTATCTTTACAAATATTATCTCTTCTGGGATTTATAAATAGATCATTTGAAATCAAAATGAATCAAGATGCATTAATTTTGTTTCATACATTACAGATTTGTAAAGATACTCATCCTTGAATAAAAAAAATTAGAAAAAACAATCTGATTCCACAATAAAACATCTTATTTCATTAATGATAACTCTTGGTGTTAGAAAACAATTTATCAATGTTACTTTTTTTTTTTTTTTTTTTTTTTTTGAGACAGGGTCTTGCTCTGCCACCCAGGCTGGAGTAGTTGTGTGATCTCAGCTCACTGCAAACTCCGCCTCCCGAGTCCAAGCGATTCTTGTGTCTCAGCCTCCCAAGTAGCTGGGATTACAAGTGCAAGCCACTATGATCTGCTAACTTTCATATTTTTAGTAGAGACGGGTTTTCACCATGTCACCATGTTGGCCAGGCTGGTCTTGAACTCCTGACCTCAGGAGATCCACCCCCATCAGCCTCCCAAACTGCTGGGATTACAGGCGTGAGCCACCATGCCCAGCCTATATCACTATTTTCGAATCCCTAATGATGCAAAGAGTTCAGGAAATGTTCCATTATTGTCAATTTCTGTACCCTCTAAACATACACAGACACATACACACATACACATATCCTAAAATGTAGGTTATTCAAAGAAGTTACTCAAAACTTAGAAAATACATACTTATTAATATATAAATTGCTCCAGACTGACCAACACAAGAGCATTTTATTCATACAACAGCTAAGCAAGAATTGGATGAAGTCCTTAAAGTGTCTTTGAGCTCTGAGGCTTCAAGGACAAGAGAAGGAGGTGAAAACAGTGCTGAACCTCCAGAGATTTTATTCTAAGGAAGATGAAGTTATATGGGGGAAAGAAAGACCCTAGGATTTCTCGTGGCTTCTATGAAAAAAAGCAAGGAGTATCTTCAAATAAAGGGAGTAAGAACTAATTATGAATATTATTATTTTCACAAACATTAAATGTTTGTCTAAAAAGCTTCATAAAGTTCTTTAGAATACAGTCTAGGTGTCTTTCAACTCCTCTGTTCAAGTTTCCTAGGTCTTCCAGCCAGAGTTTCAACCGATATTCATCTCCTGTGTACTTCTATAAAAATATTTTATGAGCACCCTCCTTACTTCTCACAGGATGGAATTAAAATCCTATAAAATGTCTCTTTCCTCATAGAGTCTGAGGAGAGTCTGAGACTCTTGAGAGCAGAAATTGTGCTTTTTTCATCCTTGTATCCCTTCCAATAACACTACCACCATTGCCTAAGTATGTAGCACATAGTAGACACTCAATAAACACATGCTGAATGAATGACTGAGACACAATTGAAGAATATTAAATGAATGTCAGACTGAGTAATGTACTTTTAATCTTGGACCATGGATAATGAAGAGTCAAAAAAGTAGGTGCCACAAACTCAGTTTACTAGTAGGTTCCCAAGATGACAAAACTATAGCAGATTTAAAAAGGGATCTTCTAGTATTTAAAAAAACCCTAAAAAATAAGCTATAAGATTAATTATAAATACCAATTAATAAATTAGTTGGTCACAATATCAGGGACACAAGAGGGAATAATGTGGACAGTAGAGAATATTGAGAATATATTCCATGGCTCAAGGGTGTACCTTTCTCAATCCATTCTATTGCGTCAGTGAGGACATTTGGGCTTGTACTGCTAGATTTAACAGTTTCTACAAAGGGCTAGATGTTGAGTTCATAGCAATTTTAATATGTTGGGTTTTTAAACATATAGTATGAGCCAAACAAAACACAGTCTGTGAATCTGTAACAGTGGCCATCAGAATTTTAATCCACTCTTAAGTGCTCTGAGTAGGATGGAAAGTGCTAAATCAGTACATTAGGAAGTTTAGTTTCACCCCAGGTAGAAGGTTGTTTGAATATTTCAGGCTGAAGCACAAGCACATTCAAATCCATTTTCCAAAAATTCTAAGTCCCGAAGCATGACAACAATGGCTTATATCTAATCATTTTATAGTCTCCTACTATATTTTCCATATTTTCCTATCCCAGGGGGCATGAGGAAATACAACGGCACAGACTGTCAGTTAAAGTATTAGGATCTCTACATCAAATGTTATTTTTGTTCCCCCTTTACTTGCAACACTGTTACTGAGTTACCATACCTTACTACATTTCCCATACTTCTTCACTATTTTTGTTCCACCCAGCCTGTTCTTCTTTTGCACCCTCCCTAGAATGCGGCAGTCCACAGAAATATCTGATTTCAAATAGATGCTTGCATTCTGTACTGATGTCATCTAGAATTGTAAATGACCAATGTCACACTGCTAAGTGGAGAAACGTAAGGAAATTTGTTATAGGTCTTTATGTTTTTTAATCTCATACAGTCTTTTGAAGAAACATAAATGTTTTATTTTCAATCAATGTTTTTGTTACCTACTTTTGGTTCCACCTGTGCAAATCCAAATGCATTAACATTGTTGAACAATTGTCCTGGAATGTTTACACAAAATTGGACACAAATAATATTGCAAGGAATAGAAAAGAAGAATGAAGAAACTCTTCTAGAATATTGTCAATGACTCTGGACTCATCTGCATGAATTTGAAAAGAAATCTTGCACAAATAAATGAACTTCTAAGAGAAAAATAAGGTTAAGCTGCTCTCTGGACTGATTTATATGCCTATATAACAATACAAAGACAAACAGACGTATTTAAGTTAGCTTAGAGGCTTATTCTTCATGGCTATCATCAGAAAGTATGTACTAAGTCCCTATTCTCAAATTATTTCATTATGTGAAGTATTTTTCACATTTTATGAATAAAGAACTAATATTTCAGACAATAACCAAAATTTACTAAGGACATTGGAATTAGCTAAAGCAGAGTTTATTTACTCTGGTAGTAACAATACTTTTTAAAACTAAATGTGACTGTAATTGGATAATCCTGTTTTCTAACTGGTGTAGGAAATACTTCTGTCTTAAATACATGCACTTGGACACTATTTTTGATTATATAATGTCCGATATTGATATAAAACTGGTATATTATAGTATACCATGTACGTGGTTAACCCAGTTACAAGTCATAAAATCATTACTTAGTAATTAGTAGTATTCCTATGAAAGAAATGAGATACAGGCATTATTTCTTTTTATTACAGCTTTGCATAATTAAAATATGCAATTTGATCTATTAAACTACTAATTAAATACAAAATACTTGATATATTACTGGTTAACCCAGTTACAAGTCATGAAACCATTACTTAGTAATTAGTGTTCCTATGAAAAAAAATGAGATACAGGCATTATTTGTTTTCATTACAGCTTTGTGTAATTAAAACTATGCAATTTGAACTATTAAACTACTAACTAAACACAAAATACTTAATATATACCAGAAACTTATGCCCTGAAATTGCATAACCGTTCATTGTCTCGTCATTTCTCTCACTGTCTCTTCTCCCAAAGCGTGAAAGAAGAATCTCATCAGTACATTCATGATAGAGGAAATAATAAGAAACAATGAAAGCCACAAATAAGTCCTGAGTTGGTCAATAGTATTACACTTCTTCAAGCAAGAAGAAAAATCTAATTTGTGTTCTACCTCCATTCCAAGCTTCCACTCTCCACTCTTGAAGATATATACAATTAGTGAAATAGTCAGAAAAAGAAAGGGGGCATTGGTTTAAATGCCTAAATTATTGAAAATATAGAAATAGGACATTTCTAAAAAATCAAATAGTTTTCTCAACTTCCAACTAGATAATCTATGTTTATGAAGATTCACATACCTGGGAAGAAAACAAAGTAATGTATTCTTCTAATTATTTTCCAATTTAGCTTCAATGTACTATAAAATGAAATTGTATCATTTTATTCAGTTTGTCACTCCCTCCACTCCTCCACTCCACTCAAGACTTTAGCACTGTCTACAATTTCAAATACAACTTATTACATTTCTTAAGACCTTCATATACCGGCCCTTGCTTCTTCTAAAATGATACTGACAATGGTAATACAATTAATGGCTAATACTTTTCCTAGATATTGTGCTAAATATGTCACATTATCTCATTCACTTCAAAGAGATAAAAAGGAAACTGAGATAGAAAGAGGAGATAACCTAACTTGGCCTTATGTTTACTTGCTGTTTCTACAAAGTTGAGCCAAATACAAGGTTATGTGTTCAGAACCTGTGTTCCTAACTTTCAACTATATATTTCAAACTTCACAGTATTACAGCACTCCACAAAACTCCGTGTCTCCTCCCTCTAAACTAAACACGTACTTAGTATGAACTTAGTTATAGAGTGTGTTCATGGTCACTTAGCTAAGTATCCCTCCTGTTTCAAAGCATGAGCTTCTTATTCACAGCTATTCCACTCCAAATGCATATCTCAGATGTAAGAGTCTTCTTATTCACATGGTACTTAGTGTAGCGATATAAAGATGATTATCTCTCAATAAATATATTTCCTGAAAGCGTTAAGAGTAAAGACACAAATAATCCATTGTAAAACAAAGAACGTTGTCACGAACATTTGATTTCTTGTTACAAAAGACAGGCTTGCTGTCAGACAGATTTCGTGTGCCAGATTTTTCATCACTAACAAAATTTTCAAAAAGATTTTCATTCACTTCTGACTACCTTTGGCCTATGTCCAAATTCTTTCTTAAGCGCTTTCAAATTCAATCTTAACTTCAAGTGCTGCAGCTGAATATAAGGAATGTAGAGCTGGAGCAGAAATTCACCTTGCAGGGAAATGAAATTCATTTTAATCTGGTAGCAAAGGACAGAACTGTCCTGAGTTTGCACACTTTATCAGGAATGACTGACTCCAGCCCTCTTCTAACTTTTCCTGCCTGGTCTTCTTGCTTCCTTTACCCTTAGACTCAGACCCGTCCACACTCTTGGGGCTCATTCTAGCTTGAAAATGATACTAAATGTGAGCCCTTGTTGAGAAAGTTGTAGACTCACTGAAGTTCCAGTCAAGTTTATTGCATGTTGTTCTAACACCTTTACCAAAATTCTAACCTCATCATGCCCAAACTCCCTTTTTTCCTCTATAACCTATTATTTTCAGGGCATAAATGACTGCCAAATTGAAAGGCTGGTCCAAGGATGAATATCCACTCTGGACACTAGGCTGGCCTAACCTAGTAGCACAGTTGCTATTTCTTTGTGTTATCCCATAACAGACATATAGGTATCATTTCAAAGATGTTGAGTTACATAATTGTACTTACAGAAAAGACAGCATGGTGTTGAGATTGAATGGACTCTAGAGTCAGGCTGTTTGGGCTGAATTTTCAGCTTTGATACTTATAAGTTGTTTGACCTCGGACAACTTATTTAGCCTCTTAATATACTGGATTTCTCAACTGCGAAGTAGGAATGATAATAGGTCTTATCTTATAGGGTTTTGGGGGATTAAAATGAATTAATATATGTCAAGCATGTAAAATAATGCTAGCATTCAACAGTGTAGCTATGATTGTTTAAGACTTACCGAATGAGTAAATAAATAAATAAATAAATAAATAAGTAAACTATTGTGTAACACAATTTTTCTTGAAGTCCTAACCCCCAATACAGTAAGTTAAAATGAAGTCGTTAGACTGGACAGTAAACCAATATGACTTGTATCCTTATAAAAAGAAGAAATTTGGACAAAAAGCAATTGTAGAAGGAAGACCAAGTCAAGATACAGGAAAATATGGCTATCCACAGACAGGGAGAGAGGCCTGAGAAGAAACCAACTCTGCCAACCACTTGATCTCAGACTTCCAGTCTCTAGAACTGTGAGAAATATACTTCTGTAGTTTAAGCCACCCAGTATGTGATACTTCATTATGGCAGCCCTAGTAAACTAATACAAAAAAAAGTGTTTTCTTCCTCTAGTCTGTGTTTTTTCAGTAAATGATATCTTCATCCTTACAGCTGTTGAAATAAAATACCATAGGATAATTTTTTATTTTCCTTTTGTCTCACTGCTTGCACCTGGATCCAAACAATTAGCAAATTCTTTTAACTCTATCTTGAAATACATCCAACTTCAACTGAGTCAACTCTACCCCTTAATTTTAAGCCACTATCATCTCTCTGTGTTCACTTCCATCCACTCTCATACCACCTCACTCTGTGAAACTTTGCTATGTCTGCATTGATGTTTCCCTTCTTCATATATGCTAATTTCTTTCACAATCTGGGAACTTTTGACATACGCACTAGCTATTGATTCGCCTACAATTATCTGAGATCTTCTTCCTTTAAATTTTCACCTCATTAACCCTTTTGATCATTTGGGTCTTAGCTAAATGGGCTCATAAGGAGAACTTTTAAAACCTCTTAATCTGCCAGACCTGCCTAATTACTTTGTTTTGTTTTCATATATTTTTTTTTTGATATTTGCCTATTTAGGATTTTGTTGGTAAAGAATGGTTATTGGATTTACTAGAATTAGCAACTTGTTTTCATAGTTGAAAACAAGAGATATTAAATATCCCTACATTATTTTTCTTTGTTAAAGAAATGAAAAAGAAAACTCCTATAACACAAGGCAGACAATCCTCTTTTAGGTTTATTCAAAGGCAGCAAAATTAGCCCTACTCCCAGCCCTGCAACATGCACCATTTCCATAAACAATCTATAGCGATGGCTGAGAAAGAGAAAAAGGGTACTCGTCTTCACTCCTTCTCCAAAGCCCAGTGAAGTAAAGAGTAGAAATCAAGAGTGGCTACAAGAATGGGGAATTGGCATTGATTCTCCACTGTGTGATTGCTCATGCTTTATGGCAATGTGCCTATTTAAAAGGCAGGGAATGACTTAGCAAGAAGGGAGGAGAGATGATGTCAAACTCACCTGAAGTCTTACCAACTGGTGAGGCAGATATGTGACCATTTCCCGTGAGTGAATACACTATAAGATTATTAGGCTCTAGCTGTTTTGCTTGTATCCAATCCAGGTGACACCAGTATTTAGAGAGTGTGAGGTGTATTGGAGCTGAGATAATGAAAGAGGTAACATTAAAGGAATATCCCCCAAATTATGGAAGATCTATGGTTAGAAGCCTGAGAAAAACATGCGAAAACCTCATATCAGAGCCTGATGATATACCAGAATTTGGATACCTGCCATACAGAAGGTACCAGCTGCCAAGCAGTATCTGTCAGAAAAGTGACAAAAATCACAAGTTGGGAAAAGGACTGGTCTCTTTGCCCCTCACTCCTCTTTGTGCCCAATAATTTGGATTAGCTATTGCCTACAGAATGAAAGGAGAGTTGTAGGGCTATGAATCAAATATGAGACAAGTTTTAAATGAGAAGAAAGCAACATTTAATAAGCAAAAATGCCCAGAGAACTATGGAATCGTCCCAAGAAAAGATTAAGAAACAAAAATTGGATTCAATAGAAAACACATCAGAGAAAAAATTTAATATTTTTATACCATAGATGTGAGAGTCCTTAATGCACTAGTTACAGCATATTAGTTTATTTTGTACATTCCATGTGACTCTCTTGTTACCACCATACCCACAACGCTTAGAACAGGGTCCTCAATAATAGAGTATGGGTGGCTAAAGGACTTTTCATTTTATATGGCAGAGGATAATAATAAAAAAAGGAAATAATAGAGGAAGAAGCTGGCTTTGGTGTTTTAGACATATTAGGGCTGAAACCCAAATATTCAGTTACCTGTTTTGCTTGGCCTACATCCATTTTCAGCAGTCTGCTCAAAGTCTCCAAACAAATTTGCAGAGAATTTATTCCGGTAGCCCCAAGAGTTCTCAGCATAAGTACTGGAAAAACTCACTAGCATTGAGGATGCTTCTCTCCAGTGGAATCAACAGTGGCCTCTGCTGATTCAGAGACTTCAGTGTTCCATGGTGAAACTAGACTGTGATGAGAGCAAGTAAGGCCAGAAGACAACACTGCTCAGGTGTTTAGAGAGTGAACTCTGTGGTATCAAGGAGCTTTTTTCTCAGTGTGTCTGTCAGTGGAGAATTTTGCTGAAAGATCAAATCAAGTTGCTAAATAAAACATAAAGCCCCACAGAGATGGAAGGCAGTAATATGTGTATGCTATAGTTGGGTGCCCCCTTTACCTTCCAGACTGTCTTTGAACTGCATGTTGAACTGGTTTCACCTGGGTGAAAACTTGAGGGAAAAGGAAGTAAGGGAAGGATGGACAGGTAGTGGTAGAGACTGATGGCCACTTCAAGGAAGTGTGCCATCAGGAGAATAACTCTCCCATGTCTTCATAGGAGTCAATGAACAGTCACCTGTTGTGTGGAACCACCCATGGGCAGTCACTGGTTACCAGCAGCAGCACCAAACAACCGAGAATTACACCAATGGTCAGTTAGGTGAAGACACACCTGCCTCCCTCTCCTCTTCCCCAACACTTAGATTTTCCTCATCACTGATTCTTCCATAGAAATGGTTCTAATCGGTGAAAACAAAGAGAAAAATATAATGAAGGAAGTACCTATGAACCCAATTAATATTTTACTCATTTTTTTCTCCAAAGTCTATTGATAAATAATGTTTTCAGTATCAATTTTGACTTTATTTTTAATATACAAAGTCAAACTGAAAATTTTGGCATTTCAAGTTGAAATTATAGTGTAACTCTTTACTTTTAATGACTTTCAGTTGTTCCATTTTGGTTTCTGGCAGAAATCCTTTTGGTATGTTACATAGAAATATAGATAGATAAATGAAAGCCAATTATCTTTTCTTTACAGAGAACTATCCTGAATACCATAAATTGAGGGGAATGGCAGGGTATGTACTGGTTTGATTGGCCAATACAGAATCTACTGTAGCTGAGATACGGCTTTTAGTAGGAAGTTTCATAGGGAACATGATGGAGGAAAATCTTTTCATTTATTGTATCCAGAGATTTTCATTTTAATCCCAGCTATATTCTGCATCAATTTTGTCATGCATTCTATCTTCTCTGGGCTTCCGATATACAATATGTGGATGCTGATTTAGAAAAAGTTCAAGTATCGTTTCCAAGGCGAACATCTATAACCACTGAGTGTTAAGAATTACTTCAGACTATTATTAACACTATTATTAACTGAAGGAAGGACCCCTCTGATTACTGATCAGTTTTCTAGTCCATTGGGAAATCCTTCTAAAGGCCACTTCATTTCAGATTGAAATGTACACATGTATAAAGATGGAAAAAGACATCAAAACTAAAAATACTATGTTAAACTTTGTTCCATATAGGACAATATATCAAAGTTAAAAGTCAGGTTGAAAGCAAAATTCTATGAGGGTAAGAACTGAGTCTGTCTTATTTATTGTTTTATTGTTGGTGCTCAGCTCAGAGTGACATTTAAGAAGTGTTCAAATAACTATTGACTGAATTAATGAATGCAGATAACTGGTAACAGTGAAAAACAAAAATTTGTGGGGGAAAAAAAACCTGCTTAGTTAGATTCCTGTGATCCCACATCATCCCAACCCTGTAAGTGCAGGGTCCAGGCCAATATAAACATGAGACAGAATACAACAATGCAGTATTTGCCTCAGAATCTAGGCAGCAAGACCCACAGCACTTTGCCCCTTGAGTGACCACTGCATTCCTTCATTGGATTCCCAGTCCTTCTTGATACCAGAGTGAGTAGGAGTTATTTAATTCCAGTGCTGACTACTAGCCTTCTCTAGTCAAAGCTGACCCTCTATTGCAGACAATTCGCCTCTAATCCCTCATTTCAGAGTCTTCTCTCTCCCTATTGTTATGAGTGCCACTTACAGTAAGGTTTCTGCTTTAATCACTGCTTTATATTCTGACTTAAGTCAGCTGCCAGCTTCTACCATATCCCAGTGGTGGTTGTACACTTAAGTAGATTTCTCAGAGTCCCATAATTGTGTACAGACGCCCCTCACCTAAATCCCAATCCAAAGGCCAAGGCCCCATTATCCATCATCAGCAGTTTCCTCCGCACAATTTTATCTTATTACCTAGAATTCTGAATTTGCACATCAGCTTTCCCATCCCGTTGCTCTTTTTGGAGCTGCTTTTTATGCAGAATTCTTGCTGTCTTGCTCTTCTGATGGAATCTCTACTTAGGGACAGGCCTGACAGGCACAGTAACCTAAAACCTCCTTAGCTTGGTATAAATAAATAATTACATTTGCCAGGTTGTCCTGAGTTGTAATAATAAGTCATTCATTGCACCTATGTGAGCAACTAACAACGCTTTTCATTTTTAATCTATGTGAACATGATCAGACAAGAATATTAAATATTCAGACCCTAAATTCTCAAATGATAAACCAGTTGGAAAGTTGTTCCTAGAATTTCTAATTTTATAAAGAATGTTCCATCATATTATTTTGAAGTATGTAAGTAAAGAAAACTAAAATTCACTCTTCTTCTTTAAAATGATGTGTAAAGAACTGAAAGTCTCCCACTAATTTTATTGTTTAGAGAAAATTATTGTTAGTATTTATTGAACCCTGCCATGTTCCAGAAACTGTTCTAGACCCTGAGGCTACAGAATGACCAAAAAGAATTATATGCCTTCACAAGCCTTATATTTTGATGAAGAATACATACAAGCAAAAGGAAATTAAGAAAAATAAAAGATAAGTGGTAAGGAGAAAAATAACATTAGGTTAGAGATAGGAACTGTTGGGAGAGAACATAGTGAACTATTGGATTTATTGGCCAGGAAACATGTCACAGAGGAATTGATCAGACCATCCATGCAGATTTCTGGCAGAGAAAATTCCAGGCAAATGAAATAATAAGAACAAAAACTCTGAGTTGGAAGTCTGATTAGCATAGATGAGGACAGCAAGGAGACTTGTATGGATAAAATAAAGGGAAAGGGAAGAAAAGAAAGTGATTGAATTGTCCAGTGGGTATGAGGTGGAGGAGAACCAAGGATCCATATCATAATAAGTACAGTCACTCATTGTTTAAGAACAGTGATACGTTCTAAATGTGTTGTTAGGCAATGATGTCGTTATGCAATTACTATTATGTTCTTGTGAAATCATAGAATGTACTTACACAAATAGACTACAGCCTATTCCTCTTAGGCTACAAACCTGTACATCATATTACTACATTTAATACTGTAGGTAATTGTAACACACAATAGTATTTGTGGACCCAAACATATCTGAATATAGAGAAGCCACAGTAAAAATATAATATAAAAGATAAAATATGGTACATCTGTATGTGGCACTTACCATGAATGAAGCCTGCAGGACTGAAAGTTGCCCTGGGTGAGTCAGTAAGTAATTGATTAGCAAATGTGAAGGCCTGGACGTTAGTGTGCTATACACCACTGTAGACTTTAGAAACATGGTCCACTTAGGCTACACTAAGTTTATAAAAAGTATTTTCTTTCTTCAGTAACAAATTACCCTTAGCTTACTGTAACTTTTTACTTTTTAAACTTTTTACTTTATAAAAAATTTGTTTCATTTGGGTAATAACTCAGCTTGAAACACACATTGTACAACTGTACAAAAATATTTTTCTTTGTATCTTTATTCTATTGCTTTTTTCCATTTTTTAAACTTTTTCATGTCTTGTTTACGTTTTCAACTTTGTCACTAAAAACGAACACACATACAAACACACACAAACACACATACACACATATTAGCCTAAATTCATGGATAAATTTCTTTGAATTTTATCAAACTCAGGGTCAGGATCATCAATATTATTGTCTTCCACCTCCATGTCTTATCCCACTGGGAGGTCTTCAGAGACGTAGCAGGCAGGGAGCTGTCATCTTCTACAATAACAATAACTTATTTTGGAATACTTTCTGAAGGACTTGCCTTAGGTTGCTGTAGAGTTAACTTTGTTTATTTTTTATAAGTAAAAGAAGTACACTCTAAAAATTATTTTAAAAGTACTCTAGTAAGTATATAAATCATAAACATAGTTGTTTTTATCTTTATCAAGTATTAAGTACTGTACATAATTGTACTGCTATACTTTTCAATATAAGTAGGTTATTGGATATGAGTTTGGGGTCAGGAAAGAGATTGAGAATGGAGATATAAATCCAGGGGTCATCAGCATGGAGATGGTATTTAAAGATAGTGAGTGGATGAAATCATCTCGGAAGTGATTATAGATGAGATGAGAATAGATCCAAGAACAGAGCCCTGGCTGATTTTGAAGTTTAAAGAACTAGAAGGAATAGACACCAGCAAAGGAAAACAGGAATAAAGGCCTGAGATATAAGAGAAAAAGTAGGTGAATATGGTTCTTTGAAGCTAAAAGTAAAAGGGGATTCAAGAAATTTATCCTATGATTATTCAGAGATATATATGCATAAACAACTGTATTTGTGTGTGTGTGTGTGTGTGTGTGTGTGTGTGTGTGTGTGTGTGTGTTTCTGTGAGGGATAGTTTTTATTTTATAAAATGAGATCATGCTATCCTTAATTATCTAAAACCTACTTTTTAAAAAAATAATTTATTGTCAAAGAAATTTTTGTATCATCTGTACTCTTAAAATTAAATATGTTTTATCTTCAACTTTTTGACTTTCCAGAAGAATTATTATTAAAAAAGTAACATGATGAACTTAAAGTACAGCATGTTAAAAATATTTCTGTGAACTTTTAAAGTAACACTTTAACTCTTCTGTTTAGTTAGCAAAAATTCTCTTTGTAAAATTCTTAAAGAAAAAGCAAACCAAGGAACAAGGGAGTAGGAACCAAATTAAAAAAAAAAATCAAATTGTTCTTATTTCTTGCTATCACTATTAGTAAATATCATTGGACACTGATTTTCTTTTATTACAATGAGAAAGTAAGCTTTGAATACAGTGGTTAATTTTATGAAGGAAATTATGAAAACAACTGACAGTTTCTGCACATTCTTGCTGGAGATAAAAGTAGTTTTTATTTTCTTTTTTTCTAGGACTCTAGTATCTGATGCTTTTTCAAAGACAAATGATATGGCATTGCTTTCAAATCACCTAAGAACTCAAGGATTTTTATTAGATAAGAGAGATGAAAATTAAATAATAGTAGTTACAGTATGTAAATATTCACACATTTAAGACAGCAACAATATGGTATACTACTTCACTCCATTTAGATAAACAATAAATTCATTGATTATATTGTATTAAGAGTTAGCAGTAAGCAAGGGATTCATCTCAATGCTCCTCAGATTTTCCCAATGTGTGGGCACATTTTAAAAAGTGAATTAGCTATGTCACAAGGCATTTCATCCATGAAAACATAAGTGAAAATCAAATAAACTTTTCTTGAATGCTACCATGTCACTGTCTGGATATTATAAACTGTAATGGGCAATTTGTGCCTTGCTTAATATTTTAGATCATTCATCGCTGTTCAGCATGGAGTGTTTAGAAATATTCATTTTAAAGTAATTCTCTCAAAGGGAGAGAGAAAAGTCTTATAGGGCATTTTTGAGGGCTTTATAAATTGAAGGTAAGTAAAATGGCAAGCACAATTTTTCAGCCAGTAACTCTTATGAAGCAAATGTTATAAATATTAGACATGTCATTTAAAAACTGCTGAGTATTTGTGATAGAACTTAAAACAACAATCAAGTCTCAGTATAAAAAACACAGTCACTAAAAAAAAAGGGTGGACAAGCTTAGTCTTTTGTTCTTCCTCAACTACCCATTAAATATCCTTCTGCTTCTTCATTTATAACTTTATATTTTGAAAAATCAGCAGGATTGAAGCAGATTCCATGTGCAAAACTGCTTGCTGAACAGATTCTTAGTAAGCAAGTAAAAAGGGATTGCATGTTGCGAAGATTTCTGAACTGGCATTCATTCAAATTAGGCATGTAATCTCAGCTCTGTGACTAATTAACTGTTTAATCCTGTCATTTGTGTCCTTATATACTATGTTTCCTGTTCTGTAAAATGAAGAAAACAAGACACAACTATGTATACATTCATGAGAACAAAAATGACATATTAAAATGAAACTTTCAGATTAAAAGCCAATTCAATTAGTGCATTCTTTTCTCAGTACATACAGGATATACTCTGTAGCTTTGAAATTAATGAAATTATTAAGGTATATGAATCTTGCTTCTGTTTGTAGAAGCTATGCTCATCCTCTGTAGACTCTTTTTTTTTTTCTTTCCAACGGAGATAGTTTCTGTTTTCATTTGTTCTTTTTCCTCTGAGGATTTTGTTTTGTTTTCTGTTTACACTTTTCCAACATTTAGGTTGAAACTGCTTTCAGTTTTCATAATTCTTTCCTTGCTTTATATTTTTGTCCTTTCCTTTTGTAATTCCTCTAAATTGACTTTCTTCAGCATCAGTTGTGCTCTTTAGAAGCAATTAAATATTTTAGTTTCTCACTGTTATTCTTGGAATTAAGTTGTTTTTTTGAGGGAGGTAGAATTTTATTTTGTCTGTTTGTGTGTGTGTCTCCTACATCACAACAGATATTTGTTGAATGGCTCTCAGCTGTCTCCACTCGTCGATCATCTTTGTTTTCTATAGATCATAACATGTTTTCTTGTCTTGCCAAAAACACAAAATTCATGTGCTCTAAATGTCCTTCTATTTACTTTAGAAAACAATTTTCAAAATTAAGTTCTTACTTTTATTCTTCATGACAGCTCTTGACTTTTCTAAGGTCTCATTACATTTGGGTTTTTTGCTTGTTTTGTTTAATATTCAGTTATTCTTGGATGGAGTGTGATGATTCCAGACCTAGAATTTTCCATTTGGCAGTGTTGGTAGCACTGAGTCCTTAGCTATCTTACTGGGTGCTTATTAGGCTCTATTATAAACCTCCCCACTTAGATCTAAACCAAGAGGCTATGCTAATGTACAAGTATCATAAATCACTTTGTGATATCCAAGAGAAATGTATTAAAGTGGGCCTGTTGAAGTGAGGTTCAACCTCATTTAGGTTCTCTAACCTGGGAGATTTCTTGTTCTTTGGTACAGAAGAAGGATATGAAACACCACATCTCAAAACATACAGTGCTTCTAGTGGCTTCTCTATTTCATTTCCAATAATAAATTTTTACTTTTGCAATTATCATCACATGGTATAATTGCTTTCTGTATGTAGTATCCTAGTTCCTGCCATGTTACCTACTGAGTGGTACCATTGAAGGAATCCAGGCAGATAAAACCTGATGGGAGGTGTTTGGTCGGGAGACTGGCTCTATCTCGAAAATTAGTTCCTAAGCATTCAGGAGGATGAATGACAATTTTGTGTTTCTTGGTTAGGAAACCACAGAATAGTGCTGTGATCAATGCCTTTAATTATTGTTGTTTTTTTAAAAAATTCTTAGGAAGCAAGTAGAAGGTGGGGTGGGAGGTAGTTCTCTGTGGTGTTCTGTGGGCATACTTCATTTTATAGCACTTCACAGATACTGTGTTTTAACAGTTGATGGTTTGTGGCAACCCTGTGTCAAGCAAATCTACTAGTGCCATTATTTCAATAACATGGGCTCACTTCATGTCTCCAAGTCATGTTTTGGCAATCCCCACAATATTTCAGACTTTTTTATTATTATTATATTCATCATGATGGTCTATTATCAGTGATCTTTGATGTTAGTGTTGTAATTGCCTGGGGCACTGCAAACTGCGCTCATACAAGATAGTGACATTGATTGACAAAAGTTTGTGTTCGGAGTGATCCACCAACTAGCCATCCCCCCATTCCTCTCTCTCTCCTGGGGCCTGCCTAGTCCCTACCCACAAGAATTTTGAAATTAGACCAATTAATAATCCTACCGAGGGAGGCCTAACAACCTTTAAGTGTTCAAGTGAAAGGAAAACCACACGTCTCTCTATATCAAAAGCAATAAATAATTAAGCATAGTTAGGAAGGCATATCAAAAGCTGAGAGAGGCTGAAAGCCCAATCCAGAGCAAGGTCCTAACTCGCTCCAATTCTACGAAGGCAGAGAGAGGTGAGGGAGTTGCAGAAGGAAAGCTTGAAGCTAACAGTAATTGGTTCATGAGGGTGGAGGTGTGACGGGTATTTCGGTAATGTATTTCTCAACACGTCTTCATTAATAATGCACTAAGAGTGAACCCTTGGACTTTGCCAACTAGTTTTCTTGCATTTTCTTCTGCTGTTTGCAGTTTTTGACATTTTAGGGGAATTTTTTTAAACTTTCATGGGTATTCACTGTAAAGTTGAGAGAAGGCACACTATGCACTACAGAATGCCTACATGTGAATCAAAGAGCTTTTGAGGCCCATTTGAAATCAAGGAGACTATTCTAGATTGCTTCTTATATATGCCTATATTTCCTCTAAGCCTTTGTGACAGTTATTAGATTGGGCTATAAAAATTTGAGAGTATATTGAAAACACATAAAGAAGCACTTTAATAGAGAAATGCAAGGTCATACCTATAAAGAGCCAGAGTTTCAACTTTTATATTAGTCTACTTCTGAGTTCTTAAACAAAAATATACTGTTCTAACTATACAAATTTAAAGGCAAAGGGAATCAAGAAAAATTTCTTTTTAAACTTTCAAGGAGTAATTTCCAAATTTTTCATATTCACATTAAGTTCTGAATCCAATTATAAATAATTGCTTAAATATACCAGATAGAGAAAAGAATCTTGAGTTTCAAATAAAGAAATATTCCAACTCTATCACCAAATACATTGTAACGTGAATCATGAATCACAAATCATGGAATTTTAAAAGCCCCTTAGCAAACCATCAGATAAAACAATCAGATAAATTTTGATAAATGTTAAAATGTGATGCACCCACCCCTCCCATACCCAGAATATGATAACCCTTCCATAAAGTATTTACCATGTTTTATGGATCATCACTGGAATAAGTTTTTCTATTCAAACTGGCATAGAGGTCATCAACTTCTAATCTACATAATTTAATTTTGCAACTATCAGAACATAATATTGAATATATAACATCAAACTACAATCCAGAGATTTTGATCTCCCATCTTCTTCATTAAAAATAAATTATTTAGATTAGCCTCTTGAGTTTAGATATGATCAAAGTTATCAACAAGTATATTACCTTGTCAAATGTTACATTACTTTGAAATGCAAGGCCCCAAGACCCTGACCCAGCCTTGCCAAAACATTATACAGTCTAGAAAGACAGACTTTATTGCTTTTGCTTCCTAAATTGATACTACCTGATTAAGGCTCTAAACTTTTCTGATTTCCATTTATATATAATGTTAGGATAGGTTTTAGCTACTTTTGCCACTCTCATCTTTTAACTTTTATTTGTCCTTAAGACCACAAAATGGGTGTTCCAACTCCCAGTGAAGCAGTTATCCATGCATGCAGAAAGAAGTGGAAGTAAGTAGGAACAGGGTAGGGCTTTCTTGAAATAAATGACTTTATCTGTTATTAGCCTAGAAACATATCATATGACTACCCCTAGTTGCAAGAGACTCAAGAAGCAGTGTTTTCTTTTTTTTAGCAAGACATATTGCCACCTCAAGCAAATTTCAAACCATTACTGAATATCTGCTATATAATTGATAATGAGTAACCAGCAGTATCTGCCTCATGTACACTTCCATTACTGTTATATTAGTGAATATTTGTACAAATTGTCCAGGGAAGGGTAGCTAAATTATTGAAATACATTATTATATCAGCTGCAAGTAGTAAAATTTTCTTCCATTTTTATTTTCCCACTGTGTAACGCTTTTATCTTCTAGAACCTATTTGCTTTTTCTTGTAAATTCAAGTTGCTATTGACAACAAATTTTGATCTCTTTATAAATATAATTCGTTGATAAATGACATTCTTTGTAATTGGCATTTTTCATTCTAGAAATTTATCATACTCTTCTAGGACAAATGAAAATTTTACGTTTCTTTTAAAGAAATGAAATTTCATTTCAATATTTCACCTAGCCAGCCTGAAGTTCTGACTAAACATTTCAAATTTCACAATATAATATTAACTGTATCCCCTAATCTGGTTGTTCTTTAGAGGATAAATATGTACTTATTTGAAAACATGGAATCATTGCAGTCCTTAGTCTACTTTACAGAGACTATGCCACTGTCTTGATGCTCAACATTTATTAATCTATTTTAGATAAATAATTAGGAGAACAGCTTAATAGCCAAGTTATTTTCAAAAATTGTAAACTGTATTCTAATATCTCCATAATATTCTTGTTGGAAATATCTTTATTTGAAAAATACATTTTTAGCTTGCAAGATAGAGTTCACTCTGAATTATATATATGACCTTATCAAGCAGACAATATCGTGAGCAGTTTGATTCAAACAAAGCCTGATACTCAATATTAGAAAACTGGTTACATATGATGAAGTATGAATTATGGATCAGTGTCTTATAAGAAGCTTTCTAACATCCGGTAAACAAGAATGTACTGTCACTCAAATAATTCAACTTATTTTATCTATTTGAGATATCTTCCCAAACAAGGTGACCCAAGCCTTCCAATAACTCCCACAGTAATCCTCTTGGACAATATATCTCAGTTCTTGAGGTTCATTTCCCTTATTTTCCGGGCTTCTGCCCGGTGCCTGTCACAACATTCACAGGATTTCTCCTCTTTTCTTTCACTGCTACCTTTGAGGATTGTATGCCTTTTTCAAATGATCTAAGAAGTTTGGGATTATCCTTCCCTTCACAGTACTGTCTGGATTCTGAGAGGAATTTTCTCCTCTGTCACACGAAATTTTAACCTAGGACCTTATTATTTGCTTGATTATGTCTTAAGTTCTATTCATTTACCCAAAGTCTACCTACAAACGTAACCTGATTTGTATCTGCCTTGATCAAATATCTCATTTGATAATCAAAATGAGACACCTGTTTAAATACCACCTGTATTTGTGACTTACCTTTTTTTTTTTTTTTTTTTTGACAGAGTCTTCCTCTGTCGCCCAGGCTGGAGTGCAGTGGTGAGATCTAGGTTCAGTGCAAGCTCCGCCTCCCGGGTTCACGCCATTCTCCTGCTTCAGCCTCCGGAGTAGCTGGGACTACAGGCGCCCGCCAGCACGCCCGGCTAATTTTTTTTTCTTTTTTGTAATTTTTAGTGGAGACGGGGTTTCACCATGTTAACCATGATGGTCTCAATCTCCTGGTCTCGTGATCCACCCCCCTCAGCTTCCCGAAGTGCTGGGATTACAGGCGTGAGCCACTTGAGCCACCGAGCCATTTATGATTTATCTTAACTGTGATGATTTATTGCTTTTGCCTACAATATCCAGTAGTTTATTACCTACCAACTCACCTCTGTTTTCAGATTTCAGTAAAAATTAGATCTTCAGAAGAAAGATGGTCCACACCTGTATTTGTTATTTTTCTTGTCAACTTCCTTTCTCCAATTATATATTCATGAATAGACTTGTTAATAATTATTTTTTTCATGCTATCTGCTTAGTTACCATGCCAATCTGTTTCTAAAAAAAAGAAAACCATTTATCTTTCACCATCCATAGACATATAGACATAAATATATTATAAATACATAAACAGTAATTTTTCCAATATTTAAAATTATCTTACGAAAGAGATGCTCAAAGTGATATATGAAGGATGAGCTATAATTTACCAGAATAAACTTAATAAGCTAGTGGCCAAATGGACAGACAACGGGATTCTTCAATTTAATAATCACACTGACTGTGATAGGAAAGAAAAAGCTGTAGTAATTTTTAACAACATTGTTAGATTTATACACACGTTGATGGATTGTAATTAGTCTGTTCTCATGCTGCTATGAAGAAATACCCGAGACTGGGTAATTTATAAAGGAGAGAGGCTTATTGACTTACAGTTCTGCATGGCTGGGAAGGCCTCTGGAAACTTAACATCATGGCAGAAGGGAAAGCAGACACGTCCTTGTTAACATGGCAGCAGCAAGGAGATGTGGCAAGCAAAAGGCGACAAAGTCCCTTATAAAACCATCAGATCTCGTGAGAACTCACTCACTATCACGAGAACAGCAATATTATATAGCATGGATAAAATATTTAAAAACACTCAGAAGTTTGACTTCACAAATTCACTTCCAGTTGCTTTTTCTTACTAGCTATAATCTTGGTAGAGCTGCTTCTCCTATAACACCAGAGGGCAAAATTTACATTCTGTTGAATACTATATTTTTTAGAATGTAAACAGTGGCTTCCAGGCACTGTAAATAACTAAAACTCACCTGCTCTTTGTGTTAGTATTCTTATCTGTAAAGTGGGTATAATCATAACATGCATCTTGTGGGGGTTCTGTGAGGATTAAATGAGATAATATATGTAAAGTGTTTATTAAAATGCCTAGAATAAAATATGTGCTTACTCACTCAGTGCTATTAGTAAATGCTGCTGTTATTCCCAATGATTAGCCATGCACTTGTCATGGGCATGACAGTAAAATAAATATAGACCATCAAGTTCAAGACTTCCCTGTTTTTCTCCATATCTTCCCCAGCATTTTTCATTATTTTTATGTATTCCAAAATTTTATAAGAAAAGTATTTCTCTGGATTTCCAATTTGTACCGGACAGAAAGAGTGACTCTAAAATCATTTACAGATGTCGTTTTCGGTGTATTACAAACCACTTCCCTGTACCCTATGTAACTTTTGTGTTATTTATCCCTACCATGAATAGTCTAGGTTGTGGAAACATTCTTCGGTATGTGAAATACTTGAGACTATCTAATCCCTTAACCTATTTAAAATTGTTTCATGAAATAGATGCTCAAAATAATATGAAATCACTTGACGTGTGTGCATGCACACACAAACAGATACACATACATACATTTACTCTGAAGCACTTTTAACCAAAAACAAGTCAACAGAAAATGATATGTAAGAATTAGCAGAAGGCTCATATGAGGTGAAAATGGTCTACGTTACCAATATTACAAATTTACTAATTTGTAATTTACCTAAATTAGGCTGGCTAAATTACACTTGTTAAAATTTTAAATTAGTGTCAAGATTTTGGATGGCTTACCAATACTGAAAAAGTAATTGAATCTTCATCACACAACTTCAGCTAAATGCTATTTATCTAGTGCTTGATTACTCTTGAAACTGGTCCAGTTTTGAGCCAAATTTTTGGATATAATATAAATACATTTGGTGGATAAAATAGGAAAATATAAAATGGATGCTCATATTTGTTAAGTTTTTAACATTACTATATTTCTCAACTACATCTATTACGTTATTCTGGAAAATTACAAAGTATGTTTTCTGTCTATAATCCATATTGTGTAGACAATACATACATATGTATAGAATAAATTTTTTTGTACTTGTGCTTTGTCATGCTCAGAAAAATTAGAACTACATCTATTTTATTCACACAGTCTCAGAAAAGAGAATAATTTAACCATTTGGATATTTAAGCATTAATTTTTATTGCCCAGAGTAATAAGGTAATGCAATTTTGCAATTCATTAATGCAATGTAATTTTCATTAATTATTGATGTCACTTTTCTTATTCACACTCAACTCTAAAAACTTTAATTGCTCTGACAAAATATTGATTGAATATATTAAATGAAAAATAGCAAGTATTTATCAAGAGCACATGTTTTTCTGATCATTTTAGCAGTGACTCCTTTTCATCTATGTTGCAGAGATGCTAGAACTATTTAAAATTGGTTGCTGATACTAAATTCTTAAAATATTCCTTCAATATAACCAAGATAGCTTTAGCAAACTCTCTTGAAGTTTTGCATCATTACTTAGAATAGAAAGGAAATAAGGAGTCTTAATCTTACATTGGTAGTAAGAAAGTTAATGAACCATTTGCCTTTTCTAAATTGTACTGATAGTGTAAATTAAAACTAGTTTAATAGCCTGAGCAAAATATGTAGATACAGGGTCATAAAATCTATTATTAAAAATCCTATAGCCCACTAAAACTCATCATTGGATAAAGAAACTGGAGTTTACAAATCAGGGTAGTGATTTTTTTTTAAATGAGCATGTAATGCTGTTGTTGTTATATAACAAATCCAAAATATTAAAACATAGATGAAGTTCTTGACCTCATGTTAGGTCTTCCAATCAATTTAAGAACTCTAAGAACAATGGATATAATAGGCCTATCACATTTCTCTAGAGTAATTGTTAAAACTATCAATAATTTTAGATACCAAAATCACATAATGTTTTAAATTATTTTTAATAAAGTTTTCAACAAATTTGAGAATATTGAGTCCAACAATGCTATTTTTTCAAACATGCCAAAAATATAAACTTCCTAATAAGTTAAACCTGTTTTATTCTCACATTGTCAAAACCATAAAATATGAAAATAAACAAAGAAAAAATAGAACTTTGTGACAAATTATTCATGTTTTGTCTAATTCTGCTCTGGAATGACTCCATATTGAAAAAGCAAATAGCAAATACCTAAAGCTGAAAATCAACATGAATATGGATGCAATAAATCAATACATATGAAATAAGGGAGATGCAATTTTTATTTGCATAAGCAGTATTAAAAAAAAAGAAAAAACCTCAGTTCCCTCAGTCCTGATACTTTGATCCCAAAGTTATAATTAATAAACCAGTATTTTCATCTAAAAGCTACATAGTGTAGAAGCAAACAGATTTACACGAATGCATATTCCAAAGTGCTATTCTAAATTATCAGGGTTTTTTTTCTGTTATACAATCCAATATGCTACTGAAAACAAAACATGAGATATAGCTGATTGAAAAAAATCATCTTTCTTTTTTTTAGCACCAGACTTTATTCTTGAGTCTTAAAGGCTTAAGAAAGAAGAAAATGAAGCAAATAAATGAGGTTACATGCCAAAATTTTTTCTCAGACACTACAAAGTTCCTATAGAATAACTAGACACTTAAGTATAATAATATCACCACTAACATCTTTACTAAAACTGGATGGCCTTCTGTTACTCTGAAAAATGGGATACCACCAAAATTCAATTCTATCTGCTATACTAAACAGAGAAACCATTTACAACATATAATGAAACAAGAATCTCTTTAAAAATACATGAAGGGCAAATGTGTTTTCTTTATGAACTTTCCAAATTTGATGCACATTCTAATTTCTTTCTCTTGTAGCTTCCAGGGTTCCATTGATCTTGTGGCGTGGGAGGACTGTTACGGTGTGAGTCTATTACCAGGAGCTATATGACAACATTAATTAAGTTGTGTTTTGGGAAAATGAAAGCAAGCAAGATGCACATTTGCCTTTCTGCCAATAAACACTTAAGTACAGCAATGTGCAGGAATTCCTGGTACATTAATCAATTTGATCTTTTTCTTTCTTTTGTTGTATCTTTCCTTTCTGATTTCCTTCCTTTCTTCTTTATTTTTTAGTGACAGTCTGTACTTTTGTAATACAGTTGACAGAAGAAACAGCTATTCACCATGAATGCCCTACAATCTCACATTTACAGAGGAGTTTAAGGAAGAATACATGCAATAAAATTGAGCTTCAGGAGCCACTGGGGCCTATGAGCAGCTATCCTAAATAATTTGTCTTTGTTATACATATGTGGTATTTTGTTTGTGTTTTGTTGGAAGGAAAAAAGCTGTTCTTCATATACAGCACTGTTATTATATGAAAGATTATTTAGAGACACTATTCTGAGAAGGTGATCTCTTATTCCATGACTGGCTAAGTATCTGTGTTCTATTCTCACCCTTATTCCAAATGAGTTTTAACTTCATTTTCTAAGTTGCCTTTCTTCAGTAACATCTCTCACAATGACTCTTTTTTTAAATCAGTAAGTTCACAGGTTTTAAGAAAACTGTATCTGTGCAATTGGTACAAAAAGTAAGATCTAAGCTCTTTACATGTGCTGGCTAAGTCCTCAGCAACGTCTCCAATCTTTTGTACAGCCCTTCTTCCACACCAAACTGTTGATAGGCTGTGCTGTTTTTACCATGTGATATTCCTTCTGATTTGCTGTCCTCTTCACCACCTTCCATCCCCAACTTTTTAAAGGATTCTTACTTATTTTCAAGATCTATCACAGGTATTTCCCTTTCTCAGTCACCTTATCCTCTCTCAAGTGAAGTAAG
This sequence comes from Chlorocebus sabaeus, assembly GCF_047675955.1. Lineage (NCBI taxonomy): Eukaryota > Metazoa > Chordata > Mammalia > Primates > Cercopithecidae > Chlorocebus > Chlorocebus sabaeus. Next base: position 88,024,077 of record NC_132914.1, read on the forward strand.
GTTTTCTTTTATATTTTTGCCATTCTATTTTGTTAATGTCAGCATCACAGGACCTGTCATGTTTTATTTTTTCAATTATTTATGGATGGCCTCCAGTTGCGCTGTAAGTTCCGTGAAGATAGGAGCTGTTTCCTGTTCATTCATTTTTTATAGTAGTGTTTATTATGATTTTTATTGCTCTTACCAAATAATACATATAACAAATTATGTTCCTAAATTTCCTTTCACCTCCCCTTCCTGGAAGGATCAAAGTGAATAACAGATATGTGTTGTCACATGATTATCAAGAAATATTTATGCAGTGCCTACTGTGTGTCAGGGTAGATACTGCTCTTGGTGATATTCATACAGCAATTAACAAGACAGAATCTCTGCCCTCTAAAAACCTCCAAGGTAGTGGGATAAATATGCTATGCTTGAGGATATTTCATTATTAAATCGAATAAGAAACACGTTTTGCAATATCAAGTGTACCCAACATTAAAATTCTGAATAACAGCATAACCAGTGGGGGATAATTTGAAGAGAATACGACATAATTCCACATTGATAAATCTAATGTCACAAATAAAATGTTTTAATCATCAAAACCAATTGAGTTATCTTTTTCTGTTTTTTATTAATTTGTTCCAAATAGTGTTATGCTTTGTTTACTTCTTATTGGGATTATGGCTTTCTAGTATAGCAGTTTATTTTTTCTGCAATTTTTAATTGTCTTTGATTTTGCTTTGTTTCTTTTTTTTTTTTTTTTTTTTTTTTTTTTTTTTTTTTTTTTTTTTGAGACGGAGTCTCGCTCTGTCGCCCAGGCTGGAGTGCAGTGGCCGGATCTCTGCTCACTGCAAGCTCCGCCTCCCGGGTTCACGCCATTCTCCTGCCTCAGCCTCCCGAGTAGCTGGGACTACAGGCGCCCGCCACCTCGCCCGGCTAGTTTTTTGTATTTTTTTAGTAGAGACGGGGTTTCACCGGGTTAGCCAGGATGGTCTCGATCTCCTGACCTCGTGATCCGCCCGTCTCGGCCTCCCAAAGTGCTGGGATTACAGGCTTGAGCCACCGCGCCCGGCCCTGCTTTGTTTCTTAATTGTTGATGTAACAAAAACAATTATCTCCAACATATCACTCAGTTGACTTACTGCTCACTGATAGTATTTGTTAAAATAACAATTTGAGACAAACTTCTTCCGCTTCAAGAAGGCAATAAATCAGAGATTTTTGTTAATTGCTTTGAGTTTTGTTGATTATAGTTCATTGATTATGTAACTTATTTTGGGGTTTTGCTAAAGTATACCTGCAAGTAATACTTTAGGAGACTACAGACTTCCTTTGTCTTGTGTTCTGAATATGTTGTTGTTTTGCTTACACTTGTTTGATAGTAAGGCGGGCAGTGGAATTCAAAGTTCAAGGCAGTACTCAATTAAGACACTGAAAATATTTCAGTAGTCTCTTTAAATGTTTAGTTTTGTATGTGTGTGGGGGGGGGGGAATTCTATTACTGTTTTCTACCATATATGCCTATATTTTAACTAAGTCCTCACAGGCTCTTAGTTGTATTAAATAAAGAATCGTATATCTCATTCTTTTTTTCTTATAGTACTGATCACAATATTTCTACTGTAATAGATGCTCAAAAACCATTGTTATTAATAAGGAAGATGATTATAATAATATGTGTGATTCATAATAATTTTAAGAAAAAAACACAAATTTGTTGCAAATTGATTATCCAATCTCTCTTTCCTATTTTAAAAATTGCACCCATTCAGAAACCTGGATTCATTATACATCTTGATCTCACATACAATCATTCATTTAATTTTTTAATATTTATTATTTTCTATGTTCCAGAAACAATTCTTTTGACTAGAAATAAAGCAGTGAACCCTTTACTCCCAGTAGAAGGAATAACTGAAGTAAGTTACCTCACTGAGCTAACATCTCACTGAGCTTATTTTCCAGTATTCTAACAATAATAACACTAAAATATCCTGAATTATATACTTCTCTGCATTTCCATAGCCATTGTTATCTCTTACTAGTACTACTACAATAGGCTTCCTACATATTACCTCTAATATTCAGCTCCAACCATCCTCAGATCTCACTATAACCTGCAACCCATCAATTTTACCATCTTCTCACTAATCCTTTTCCATCTCTCAACTTGCAATATTCATATTTCTCCTTACTTTGCTTAATTTCCATGGTACACATTGTCATCAATGCCTAGCACATAGGCTCCCACTGTCAAACTCTTAGCTAAAACCCAATCATAGTTCACATTCATCTCTTCATCAGTTCTGCTCCTGGACCCATGCAGCTGAGCATGGCTGGAAAAAAAACATATAACTACTTATTTCCACACTCATTTTCTTTTTCTGCCTCTCATATATGTTAACTAAGTTCTTTTCAGTTTGGGACTTTCGTGTAGCCCTGGAGTCTCCTCCTTCGCTTTTCATAGGATTCACTGTCCCACATTCTCTAGCTCTCAGTTCAAATATCACTCTCTGTGCAGTTCCATTCTAACTGAAATTTTTAAATAGACCATGCATACTTAAATTTATATCTGTGTATTTTATTTCATGTAATCCGTTTTATACAGCATCCTGTTCTTTGTATTTCCAAAACAAAACACATAGGATTATACAGGAAACAAATTTTGTTAAAATTGTACCATTACAGTATTTAAAATAAATTTTTTGATTTAGTAATATATGTACTTCATTATTAAGACCTTTATTAGGAAGATCTAATAATTGCCATAATTTTTCAATAGTGATTGGACTAAATAATAATTTGAGATATCTATTACAACACTAATGTAATACAACATATCTGTGATTTCAATTGGTGAAGTATTCATAGAAAATGCTGTTACTATTAAAGTTATGCATAATCGAAAAGGTGAATTTCAGTTAGAGATTTTTGAAAATAAATATAATCTAAGTTGGTAGTTTTCACAAATTTTACCCACACTTCTCTAAAGTCTATGGACCCATGTTAAGAACCATGACTAGTCTAAATTCCCCATTTCATGAGTAGTACATTCTTTTGACATTCTAATTGTTCGTCCATGTAAGTTAGGTGGCTGAAAGGAAAGACTGGACTGAATGGTGACTCTCCCAAGTCTTATTCCAGTGCTGAAGGGCAAAGTTCAATGCCCAAAATAAGTGAAACAGCAGGTGTGGGAGGAAACTCACAATAGATACTGCTGGCAAACATCATGAAGGTTATTTCGATGTAGCAGTGATATGGTAGGTCTTTCGAATTTCAAGTACTGCATATGAAATTAAGGATCAACATAATTGTACCTTACCCCACCACTGTTAACATTCATCCTCTTCTTTTTATTTATATCCTTGAGCCACTTATCGTTAACTTAAAAAAAAAAAAAAAAAAGAATAAAAACAGAAACAAAAAACGTTAGTAAGTCTAAAACATATTTACTTTGTCCTTTGCTAGCATGTTTACTATTTAGTCTGCTAGACTGTAGGCTTCATAAAAACTGAGACTTTCCATGGCCTTCAAAGCACTGTAGTCCTTGTGCAAATTGTATCATCTGGCACGTAGTAGGTGCCAAATTGTGTTTGCTGAATGAATGAATGAAGGAATTTACTAAATAATAAAATACGTGTTATAGAAAATGTCTTTTCGTTTGTGCTAAAACTTTTTTTTTTTTTTTTTTTTTGAGACGGAGTCTCGCTCTGTCGCCCAGGATAGAGTGCAGTGGCCGGATCTCAGCTCACTGCAAGCTTCGCCTCCCGGGTTTACGCCATTCTCCTGCCTCAGCCTCCCGAGTAGCTGCGATTACAGGCGCCCGCCACCTCGCCCGGCTAGTTTTTTGTATTTTTTAGTAGAGACGGGGTTTCACTGTGTTAGCCAGGATGGTCTCGATCTCCTGACCTCGTGATCCGCCCGTCTCGGCCTCCCAAAGTACTGGGATTACAGGCTTGAGCCACCGCGCCCGGCCGTGCTAAAACATTTTTAAATTTGAATATAACATAGTGTGACATATCAATCAGTGAAATTCAAGATTTCTTACTTGCTAGCTAATAAGAGAGTAATACAAAAATTACAAACTAGCATAAAGCCTACTAATGCACAAATATGGTAATATAATTATTATTCTTAATTATAAAGGTATGAAGAATCATATGTATTCAAAATCATATGAAGAATAATTTAATCATGTCTTGAGGAGGCTCTATAAGGAAGTATTCTTATTTTATACTTGCATTTAGAAAAGTGTAGGTATAGAATATTAGGCCTATGCATGATTGAAAAAGCAAACTTCTCATTTTTTAGAGTAAGTTTGCCTTGGAAAAACTTATGTATTTATACACAAGTAGCTAGAATCCTCCAAGGGAATCTTCAAATCTTCAAGTAGGCAGGTGGAAGATGCAGTGTTTAAAATGAAAGGAGACATTAGGAAAGCAGGTAGGAGGAATGAGTGAAATGCTGTAGGCTGAAGCAAAAGCACAGCAGTGGGTTAGAAAGATATTTGACCTTGATGTGGGCGGTGAGTAGAAGGCAGTGAAAAATGTGTAATAAGAATAAAAATGAAAGATACTTGGAAGAAAACTGAGTTTTAAAAGATCTTCACGGTAGGGCCAGGAAAGCCAAATACACATTAAGAAACAGCAGTAGGCCTGTTCACAGCTCATTGAGGGATAGTGCACACCAGGTCACCTCAAAGTGGGCCAAAAAGATGTGTCTGCCACTGTAATTTAAGGCAATCAGTTCATAGACCCCTTTTTGCATAATGGACATTTTATAAAACATATACGATTATTTGAGAAGAACAACAACAAAAAAGACACTACAGAATAAACACTCTTTTATTATTTCTTATTAGAGATTCCTCTTCATTCTAATGAGAGCCAATAGAATGGTTTAAAGGACACACATTTAAATTAGACAGTCTAGGGTCCAGTTGTGGGTTTCCTACCACTTGCTGTGTAACATTATATAAGTACTTAATCTCTGTAAATCTCAGTTTTTGCTGGGATCAAATGAGTCAATGAATGAACAAACAGGGATTAGCACCAGTCTCAATACACAGATTATATGCCCTCATTAAGCATTTGTGTATTTTTTTCTTTTATTTAAATATATTTTTACCACAATAATGACTACAAAAGCACTGGGTATTAATATTGTTCTTATTGCTGCTATTGCCATTGCTTGTATGATGTGTTAGGTCTAAATCTATTTGATTTGATTTGTTAGAAATGTTTCACTCTGTTTTGTTCATGTATCAGGATATTAACTTTTTATGTGATGCTCTTATTTATAACTTGTATTTACATTAAAATGTAAATTATGCAAATGTATCTAAACTTACCTGCAATTTATTAAATAATATAGAGGTTAAAATTGATTTACTCAAAATTTAGAAACAAAGAGAATACCACTAACCACACAATAGTTCAGGCATATAAAATGATAGTTAAGCAATATTAGGTTGGCTTAATTCTGCAATATTAGGTTGGCTTAATTCTCTCTACACTTCATCAGTTACTGGTAGTTTATTGTTAATCACCATTGTATTTCTAATATCTATAAAAAACAGATTACTTTCTGAGTCCTTAATGTTTCCAAGAAGTTCATACGATTTCCAATAGGAAATTTCATATTTCAAAGAGGTAAATATACTAAAATGGATAATATAAAGTGTAGCATCACAATAACTGATCTCGTTTCGATAAAATGCCCTGTTGCTCAGAAGAAGAAGAAGAAAAAAAAACTCCCAATTTCCAATTAATCCCACACAAGGCATTCGATACTTATTCTATACATTGTTATGTATTTTGTGAAAGAGTAAGTACTTTTTCTAAAAGATTGTATAAAGAATTTTGAAACCACAATTTAATTGTTTCACCTAAACTTTGCTGCTTGCAGTAAAGTATATTTTGGGGCGGATTATTTGTACAACTAATTTACTTATTTATACCCCACCTGGTTCCAAAGAAAAAACTCTAAAATCAGGTTGAAATGAGCATACTATTACTGAGATTTACACTGATAGATGATATTTTTTTCTGCAAAATTATTACAACAATCAGTTTGAGAATAAGAGTAATAGGAAAGTGTTCCATGAATGGTCTCACAATTATATGGTGACTGCCTTGGATGCCATTTAGGGGCAGAAGAAAATGAATAAATGGGTGGATATTTATAAAAACAAACACAAGTAGAAGAAGGCTACAGAAAGAAAAGTGTAAAATGTTTACCAACCTATTCAAGGCATTAGACTGTCCTGGTATACATTGAAAAGAAAAAAAAAAGAGAGAGAGAGAGACAGAGGTTACTTTAACAAAAGATTTAATTTATTTAAATTGAATTTTAAAAATAAAATGAGATTTTGAAAGTCTACATGAGGAATATGCATAAAAGCCTAAAAAACCCATGCCCAAATGTTTATATCAGCATTACAGACAATAGCCTAAATTGGAAGTAGCCCAAATATCCATCAAGAGTAGAATGTATAAATGAATTGTGATTTATTTTTACAATGGAATATTATACAGGAATGAGAATATTAAAACTAACAATACTCATAACAATGTAATTTAACCGCAATGAAAATAATATTGAATAAAATAATTCAGGGCAGTTCATATGAGGTGATTTAATAAAGTTTTTTTTTTTGTTTTTGTTTTTATTTTTCTGAAACGGAGTCTTGCTCAGTCGCCCAGGCTGAGTAGTGGTGCAGTGGCACCATCTCGGCTCACTGCAAGCTCCACCTCCCGGGTTCATGCCATTCTCCTGCCTCAGCCTCCGGAGAAGCTGGAACTACAGGTGCCCGCCACCACGCCCGGCTAATTTTTTTTTTGTATTTTTAGTAGAGGGGTTTCACCATGTTAGCCAGGATGGTCTCGACCTCCTGACCTCGTGATCCACCTGCCTCGGCCTCCCAAAGTGCTGGGATTACGGACGTGAGCCATCGCACCCGACCAAATGAAGTTTTAAAAATCTGCCCATGATAACACACATGAAAAGTGTGCTGTTAGGTTTCCCTAAGGGTGCAGGTAAATTAGCTGAAGAGTGATACCAGAGGGCCTCCAGGATATTGGTCTTGTTCTGTGTTTGATCTGGGTGTTGGTTACACAGATGTACTAACTTTGTAAAAATTCACTAGGCTGTATACTTACAATCTATGCACACTTCTGTCTGTGTATAATTTTTAAAATGCTTAAAAATACATAAGATTGTGTAAAGTTTTTAATGGATCCCACTAAAACATACAGTGTATAATATGCATTGCTGCCTTTGGAAAAGTTAGAATCTTCTAGACTTTCAAATGCATAGCCTCTTCAGAACACAGGGATCATATGCCTCATCACTAGTTGACGCTGTCAAGAAAAATTGATATTTTCAATGGACATTGAAGATTATAGTATTCTCTGGAGATTATAGTATTCTAAATGACAAGTCAAATTACATTCTCTCTCCTTTTTTTTTTTTTTTTTTTTTTTTTTTTGAGATGGAGTCTCCGTCTGTCACTCAGGCTTGAGTGCAGTGCACTGCAACTTCTGCCTCCTGGGTTCTAGCTATTCTCCTGCCTTAGCCTCCTGAGTAGCTGGCATTACAGGCACTTGCCACCATGCCCTGCTAATTTTTGCATTTTTAGTAGAGATGGGGTTTCACTGTGTTGGTCAGGCTGGTCTCAAACTCCTGATCTCAAGTGATCCGCCGGACCCGGCCTCCCAAAGTGCTGCCCCCGGTCGACAAATTACATTCTCGATACATGTTTTGCTACCTAGCAAGATCAGAGTAAAGGCTGTAAAACAAAATTTCTCAATTTTTAATTTTGAGGTCTTTTTAATTAAATGTGTGAACAGTTTAAACCATGAGTTTTTATATATATATTGTATTTCTGCTTTATTGAGTACCTTTCTTTGACAAATATTTTTGCAAAATAAAACTCATTAAATAATGTCGTCATTTGTTTGTTTTGAATGACTTGACAAACTTAGGTGCTGTGAAATTGTAAGGCTTCTTAATTTCAGTCCTTTCCTTTACAGAATATAAATTTATCAAATTAAAAATAGGAATGCAATCAAAATAAACTTCTACGAGTGGAAATATTCTAAGGAGCAATTACAAAAATAAATCTTAAACACTGTGTAAGCGCTCATCATCTAATTTGTTCTGTTCCTCCCTTACTTTTGTGGGGATACATTTCAGTGTTTTCCTGTTTGCATGTTTATTTTAACAGGAGCTTTGATTCAATAAGAGCTTTAAAAGCTAGTCATTTGGTACTCTATTTGTTAAATACTTTGATTCAATAAATCAAAGAAATTTTAAAAATGCAAACAAAATTAGACTTACGTGCCAAAAATGTTAAAAATCTTTGTAGTTCATATATGTTGATTTACAAAGTAGATTTCAAACATTCACGTATGTTTAAAATTAATTCATAAAAGAAGGCTATGTCACACAGTTTGCAATGTTGAAGTATTCTTTTGTATTCAACATCAACTTCATTATAAAAAATTATTTTCATCATGTATGTACGAAAATAGTTATATATATTGGCACTTCAACTTCTCTAGCTTCTACCCAATTATAAATTAGCGATTCCTCACAACCAATTCCAACTACATTTCTATTTCTTATATTTTCTTAATTAGTAGGATCCTTCATTTGTCCCCCTACTCTGCTCTACCAAATATTATATTCACACCATCACCTCAAATAAATTATCTTGAATTTTGAATGCTAAATTAGTTGATATTAGCATTCAAAATAATGTCATATATTTCACCTTTTACCTAATGAATTTTCTAAGCCTTTACATAGAATACATAAATTGGATAAAATAATGTCATCTTTATCTGAATTAACTTCCTTGATATTCTAGTTGAAACATCTGATGACAACAATATGAAATCTGTATTATTTCAGTATTTGGGAAAATTTCCTACTTTGTGTGTGTGTATGTGTGTGTGTGTGTGTGTTTTGTTGTTTTATGTTGTTGTTTTTGAGACAGTTTCGCTCTGTTGCCCAGGCTGGAGTGCAGAGGCATTATCGCAGCTCACTGCAACTTCTGTCTCCTGGGTTCAAGCAATTACCCTCCCAACCTCCTGAGTAGCTAGCTGAGCTTAATGGTGCCCGCCACCGCACCCTACTAATTTTTATATTTTTAGAAGAGGTGGGTTTTCACCATGTTGGCCAGACAGGTCTCAAACTCCTCTCCTCAAGTGATCCGCCCACCTCAGCCTCCTCTCAAAGTGCTAGGATTACAGGAGTGAGCCAGTGTGCCTGACCCAAAATTTTCCTCCTGTTAATGGCACAAACATAATAGCTTTTGCTTCGCTTTTCAGATGTGCACAAGACAACTGGAATTAAAAGCAAGCAATTTGATCTAAATGCAAAATCAATCTTTACAAAGTAAATTACAAACATACCTGCTAAAGTTGTCTGGTTTCTTATAATGACTCTCAGATTTTGAAATAAATGCTGAATTTTGCAGCAGTTTCTGAACTTCATCTGTTCAGTACTATCATTAGGCTATCATAGTAAATGGTCAATATTATCAGTGTGCGTAAGTTGTTTATGATCAACTTTCCCATTGATTCCACTAACTTGTGACACACTGACCAAGTGCATCTCATAGGTTGCAACAAAGGCCACAATAAGAAAAATCAAAACATTATAGTGGCAGCAGGGCCAAGAACTCCCAATCCTACCTCTACTGGAAGGAGTTGGTTGTATCTAGCCACTTAATTCTGAATGAACTTTATCAGTTAGAACTCTGTACACTGTCCTTGAAAGGGAGGTGTTAGCGATCTTACTTTTCTCTAACTTAGAAAAGAAGTAGCTTATCTCTGGTCAGCTCTCAGATTTACCTAGCTAAAATAAGAACTGTATGTAGCACATGCATCTTACACCAGTAGGTCAGACAATGACCAAAGTGGAATGTACAAATTGTTTCTAACACATTCTGTTTTATTTTGATACGACTGTCATAATATTGTATTAAACACTCTAGGACAGATGCTAAAGCCTATGAAATCTTGGGACCCCAGGTGTACAGTTTAAGACGTCTTTAAGGTACCTATAATTATGTGTAAGTTGTCATACATGTAATTATTTATTAAATAATAAAACTTGTAAGATAAAAGTTTTTACAGACCAAAATATAGCGCACTTTTCCCTATCAATCTCTTGTATGGCTACTATGGAGAAACCTAAGCAGAGCATATTGTAAGTCAGACAATTCTAGGTGGGTGATAGAGGAATTGGAAGATGTATTAGTGAGAGCTCTCCAGAGAGACAGGACCAATGGGAGATATAGATAGATAGATTAGATATAGATACAGATACAGATAATATATGAAAGGGGATTTATAAGGGAATCAGCTCTTGTGATTTACAGAGACTGAGAAGTCCCACAACAGGCTGTCTGTAAACTATAGAACAAGGGAAGCAAATTGCATGAATCAGTCCAAGTCCAAAAGCCTTAGAACCAGGGAAGCCAATGATAAAACTTTCAGTCCAAAACCAAATGCCTGAGAACCCAGGGCAGGGGAGAGTGGGGCAGGTGGCACTGGTGTAAATCTTAGAGTCTGAACCTGGAGAGGCTGGAGTTCTGACACCCAAGAGCAGGAGAAGATGAATGTCCTAGCTCTGAGGGACATATAAATATTGTTTTCCTCTGCCTTTTTATTCTATCAGTCCTCCAGTTGATTAGATGGTGTCTGCTCACATGGAGGGTGGATCTTTCCCCTTTAGTCCATTGACTTACACTCCAATTTCCTCTGTGAAACATCCTTATAAACACACAGAAGTTTTGCCAGATCTCTAGGTATTCCTTAATCCAGTCAAGTTGACACCTAAAATAAACCATCACAGAATAGTTAGCGTTCATTGTTTTTCTTCCATTGGCTAATAAATGTCATGCTACCATATTCTGTTCAAATTGAAACCAAAGTAATAGCCTTCTCAATCTGATATATAATTCACCAGATTAGTTTTGTGAGTGGTAATTAAATGATTCTTTGGTCTCCAGTTGGAGTTGGCAACTTTTCCATTGATTGAATGCTTGGTGTTCAATTCTCCAAATGTATGTCACTTGGTGAAATTCTACAGTATAATACCTTGACTATATCTCTAGTGCCGTTGATTGGTGGGGTTAGTAAAACTGATATCCTGTTCAACATCTCTCTTTCTTTGTTTGTTTTTTTGAGACAGACTCTCTCTCTGTCACCCAGGCTGGAGTACAGTGGCGCGATCTTGGCTAACTGCAGTCTCTGCCTTCCAGGTTCAAGCGTTTCTCCTGCCTCAGCCTCCTGAGTAGCTGGGATTACAGACACGCACCACCACGCCTGGCTAATTTTTGTATTTTTGGTAGAGATGAGGTTTTACCATGTTGGTCAGGCTGGCCTCGAACTCCTGACCTCGTGATCTGCCCACCTTGGCCTTCCAAAGTGATGGGATTACAGACCTGAGAGACCACACCTGCACTGGACATGTCCTTTAACCTGAATGTGTGTGTTGTCAAATAGACACACATCAAGAAATTATTATCTTCTGATGGAATGACTCAACTACCAACTATGATTTTTGTCCTCATGACCTGAACAATTTTAATTGTAACAAAGTGTTTTAGGACCCATAATAATTGCTCCTATAGTGTTCCAAATAGTGAAACTAATAAAAATCATAGTCTTATAGTATTTTGCTTTTTGTAGGAATAACAAACCTTATTCACCAAATAGGCAACTGTTTGAAATACAGTGAGATCGTTTTCACATTTTCGTATAATCACTGCTTATTACTCTCATTTCCTCAGCCCAGTCCCCTCCATATACTCCCTATTAAATTTAATTTAAGAAATTAAACTAAAACATATTTTGCAACTTCTTTTATTTTATAAATGATTTTCATTTTGTGGTTGTCATTGTGACATGACAGAATTAAACTGTGAATAATTGAACATTTCATGTTATAATAGTGGCAATAATATCAGCTGATCACCACACAATCATTTGTTATATATAATCTTGCATAATTATATTTGTTCAATATAATCTAGTTATTAAGTTGGAAGAACTAATTCACAAACTTAGTCAATTACTTTATTTTTCAGCAATCTAGAAAACTGGCTAATATCAATAATTTTTAAAATTTTAAATTGAAATCTCATGTATTTTAAATAAAGTTTTCTATAATCTTATTCAACATCCAAATTATTTAAGCTTTCTGTTGAAATTGCTGCAGGAGTCATACAGTAACGATTTACTGGGAAAATTCAGGGAAATGGGCAGGCCTAGAATCTTCCTTGGGTTAATGTTCCGATTACTGCATTAACTTCCTTCACTTAACTTAAGTCGTACCAACACCACAGCTCTAAATCATGAAGTGAAGAGTTGGCTATGCACTCCAAGGTACATTCCAGTATAACATATATTAACTCAGGCCTGAAAGAGGAATTGATGTATACCTGAAGAAATTCTTAAAGTTTTAATGTGTTTATTCATTTGGCATAATTCTTCTTTATCTGGCTAATTTCTTCTCAACCTCCAAGCCTTATGTAAAATCCCTTCACCTTATCCATCACACTCTAATGAGATTCCTCATGTGTCTCCTATATGCTCCCATAGCATCCTGTACTTACTCCCATCACAGAATGTATTGGTTTCTATTCATTACATATTTCCTTATACGTGACTCTATTAGTCCATTTTCATACTGCTATAAAGAACTACCTGAGACTGGGCAATTTATAAAGAAAATAAGTTTACTTAACTCCAGTTTCACATGGCTGGGAAGGCCTCAGGAAACTTACAATCATGGCAGAAGGCTAAGGGGGAGCAAAGAATGTCTTACACGGTGGCAGGAGAGAGCGAGCCAGGAGGGAATTGCCAAATAGTTTTAAAATATCAGATCTTGTGAGAACTCCTTCACTATCACAAGAACAGCATGGGAGAAACCGTTCCCATGATCCAATCACCTCCCACCATGCCCCTCCCTCGACACATGTGGATTACAATTCAAGATGAGTGAGATTTCAATGTGCACAAAGAGCCAAACCATCATATCAGTGGCCTTGAAAGTGGAACTCTGTCTTATTCGCATTGTATCTCCAACATCTTCCCTAGTGTTCAGCATTAATACATGTACAATAAGTATGTTGAATGAATGAAATATTAGTCTGTATTTGTAAAATCATTTTAAACTTCTACTTTAGAATAAGTACCAAGCACCATCCAAGTAAAGTGAGCAATTCTGCATTAAATACAAATGACAAATTTGAATGTTACTCCTGTATAGTAAAATAAAGTTAAGAAATGCTGCCACTCAATTATGTTTTTCTTTAATTTTTATTTTGTTGTTTTCTGTATTTTTTTTTTTTTTCAGGTGAAGTCTCCTCTGTCACCCAGGCTGGAGTGCAGTGGCGTGATCTCGACTCATTGCAAGCTCCACATACCGGGTTCACACCATTCTCCTGCCTCAGCCTCCCCAGTAGCCCAGTAGCTGGGACTACAGGCACCAGCCACCACACCCGTATATATATAATATTTTTAGTAGAGACGGGGTTTCACCATGTTAGCCAGGATGATCTTGATCTCCTGGCCTCGTGATCTGCCCTCCTCGGTCTCCGAAAGTGCTGGGATTACAGGCGTGAGCCACTGTGCAGGGCCTATTGTTTTCTGTTTTTATTGAATATATGTGAAGAAGATAAGTGGCCAAAAATGTTGTCGCTTAGTCATAGATTGAGTGGAGGCTTTCTTAGGGTATTTCAAATGAATGTATTTATTATTTAAAATGACTTGAATTTATTTTCAATTAGGAGAATTAAATGCATACATGCAATTATATATATACACACACATATATATATACTGTTTGAAGAATGAACTAAAAGTGTTAGAAGTACATAGCAACATATTTACTTGCTTAATTGTTCTTGCCTTCTGAATAATAAAGATGACTAGAAGAATATATAAAATGATAAGAATGCAAATTAATGCTATTTGTCTTTGTGGTGACATAAAGAATGCAAAAGTCATTGACTGTAACCTAATCTAAAAATATATTCGCTAAAGAAGGATGTGGAGGCGATGCGCTATGAACCTAAGTAACTACATATTTTGTTTAATTGTATGTTTGCTCAAAGTGTTTTTTAAAATGTACTTTTCAACATATAAAAGGTGACAAGGAACCATAATTCTCCTACCTCCATCTATCTTGAAGTGCATTCTTTACAGATCAAAGGTCAAATTCACTGGCATGCCTGGCAGAGGAAATGAAAAGCAAGTTCCAACAAAACAATTTAGGAATGTTAAGTGCTTCGGGACATGAAGTGTGTCCAAAGGAATTTCCTAACAAGGTTCAGAGTACAGTGATGAAGGATGGCACAACACAAATAAAGTGAATTTAGTAGAAAGTATTCTTGAAGAAATAGTCCTTTCATTGATGCAATAATTTTATATAGAGAGTTAGAATACATTTCTTTTTCTGCTCAGAACAAATTAAATGATATTTTACTTAGAAGCTATGCTTAGTCTATACCCACTTTTCTGGGGCTCTGATCAACCATGTAATTGATCAACATTTGAAAAAGTTGTAGTATCATAAATCAAGTATAGTTTTGAGCTGTCTTGTTAACTGAATACAGAAAGACTTGCTATCAAATAATACCCAGAAGTTTTTCTTTGCAATTGTGGGATAATAACATCCTTATGCAATTTCTATTATTTTTAAAATGTAAAGTTATTATTTTAGTAGGCTCCGTAGAATACGTCTTATTAATGACCTAGTTTAAACCCTGTAAGTCAATTTAAGTTTATTAATTAATAAATGCGCACTTCTGCAATCTTTAAGAAATGGAATATGCAAATAGAAGCTAAAGACTTTTAACTCCTGACCACCCAACTATATTCATCTAACACTGATGGATATATTGAAGTATATATTAATTTCTATTACAAAATAAACACATTGACTTGCTTTTGAGATAAACTACCATACATGAGAAAGAGAGTGAGTTTGAGAACCAATTCCCACGTTTGAATGGCCGTCCCCCAAATTACTATGTACCCTTGAACAGATGATAAAATACTCTTCTCTAAAAATTGTCTGTCTGGCAATGAGGATAAAACAAATCAATCAATATATAGCAAGAGATGACATTTAATTTCTAATTTCTATTTCCTTTCATTTGTAAAACACTATAATATAAATGCATATTAATGAAACATTAAACAAGAGTATTATAAATTTTAGCATTGTCAAATTTTCACACTTCTATGACTCCAACTGTATCCTTACATATATGACAATACAGACCCAGGATAGTTAAATAACTTGGCCAAGGTCACAAGTAGTCGAACTAGAAATAAAGCTTGTTTCTCTAAATTTAAAGTCCAGTATTTTTTCCCAGTTGGATCTTCCTTGGAAGTTGTATTGTCTTTATAAAATTCTTGTGTGCAGCTTCCAGGTTAAGTAATTAGTCTACCAAGAAACACTGCTTTAGAAATGCTGTTTCTAGTACAAATAAAATATGTCTAGTTCTCTCACTGGTTTAGCTAGCCAGTTATAGTCAAAATATTTATATTTATTTTATTTATAGTCAAAATATTTATATTTTTTCCAACCATTTATTCTTCTCTAATATAGAAACAAAGAGACTCTCTATAATAAAGATTCATAAAGATTTGATTCTAGAGTTATGCATTCTCATGCGTCTATAGCATGGTAATGACTGAAAAAAATGAAAAGAGAATAAATGAGATTCAAGCTGGAAATTACAAAATACCAATGAACTGAAAAAAGACACATTAAGGAAGTTCTTTTAGATAAGAGAGCAAAAAATAAAACAAAATATTATGTAAGCAACCTACAATATATTTTTTTTCCTTCTGAAAATCTAAAAGGCATTGACAGAATTCCAAAATAAACTCTCATCGTGTGAAAACTGGGTTGGACATACTGCTCTGGGACATTCATTTGGATATTAAATATCAGTGAGAGAAAGAAGAATAGAGAAGGAAGTCTTTTCATTTTTCATTCCACTTAGAGATATATTTAATTTTCTTCAGGTTGAGTGGTAGGATCTAAGAGAACTTTCCTCAAATCAGAACGCCAATTATATTAGTTGGCAAACACAAAAAAAGATTCCATGGCAGGTATTTCTTGGCATGAGACTGCATCAGTTTTTCATTTGTAGAACTCCTTTCAAGACATAATTTTCTTGAAATGTAGCGCCCTCCGCAATATTTATGTAAAAGAAGAAATCATCAATGTAGTCAAAATATTTAAGATTGAAAAAGGATACGGCCGGGCGCGGTGGCTCAAGCCTGTAATCCCAGCACTTTGGGAGGCCGAGACGGGCGGATCACGAGGTCAGGAGATCGAGACCATCCTGGCTAACACGGTGAAACCCCGTCTCTACTAAAAAAATACAAAAAACTAGCCGGACGAGGTGGCGGGCGCCTGTAGTCCCAGCTACTCGGGAGGCTGAGGCAGGAGAATGGCGTAAACCTGGGAGGCGGAGCTTGCAGTGAGCTGAGATCCGGCCACTGCACTCCAGCCCGGGCGACAGAGCCAGACTCCGTCTCAAAAAAAAAAAAAAAAAAAAGAAAAAAAAGAAAAAGGATACAGAGTCAATCATAAGAGGGAAGAGTGTTCAAAGAGGAATATATTACAAAACATAAAATGCATTCCATTTCTCTAAGTGTTTGGATTAGAAGTTGAGCTCGAAATATACGCACTTCTATTTTAATTAAATACAAATTTTAATTCGCTAGGATGGTTAGAAATACGTGTGTGCTATTCCGAATGAGAACTCTCAGTCATGTTAAGAAAGTGGGAATAAATGCAATAAAGCTTCCCTAAAAGAAAGTGGTAATAACAAAGTTTTGAGGTCTAAAATTGTAATTATAAATAAGTGCAGGACGACTAGCTTACTCATTTTTCATGTTACTTTGAACAACTACTTGCTGTGTAATTATATGAATTTGGAAAGGTCTTTTGTAATCCAACGCTAATGTGTTGCCACTGTAATATGAATTTTTTTAAAAAGTAGTAATTAGGCCGGGCACGATGGCTCATGCCTGTAAACCCAGCACTTTGTGGGGCAGAGGCGGGTGGATCACGAGGTCAGGAGATCAAGACCATCTTGTCCAACATGTTGAAATCCCGTCTCTACCAAAAATACAAAAAACAAAAAAAAATGGCTGGGCGTGGTGTCGCGTGCCTGTAATTCCAGCTACTCAGGAGGCTGAGGCAGGAGGATTGCTTAAACCAGGGAGTCGGAGGCTGCAGTGAGGCGAGATTGCACCACTGCTCTCCAGGCTGGCGAAAGAGTGAGACTCCATCTCAAAACAGAAAAAAAAAGTAAAAAAAAAAAAAAAAAAGTAATTATTATGAAATGTATCCTCTACTATTTCCCAGGCTGTTTTTTTTTTCTTTTTTTACATTTATCTAATTTTAATCATCAAAACAACCCTATGAGGTTGGTATGATTATTTACATTTTATCTTTTATAAAGAAAGAAAATGAAGCTGAGTGGTAAGTGAATTACTTGAAGAAAGTAACAAAGCTAGAAAGAAAGCGAAGTCTGTTGTTTGCATTGTAAGTTCACTCTTTCCACTATTATATTTTAAATACTTCCATTGAATTCTTATTTAAAAAATAGTTTAAGAGGGCAGATATTACTTCCTCTACTTTAGAGGATTTTATTATAAAGACTACTTTACTAGAAGTTACATTCTCAAAAAGAGAATAGAGGTTATACCTCTGTTGCAAGTACATTAGCAAGTGTAATTGCTGCTATATTTCCTATAGGGTAAGTGCATAGTGCCATTCAATGTTCTTCATATTCTCTTTTCTTCATAGTAGGTAATTTTGTTTTAATAAAATCTCAAAATCTTGGAGCTGAAAGATATCAAAATTCACCAAAGCAATATGGGCATCCACCACTTCTTTCTGCCTTAGCTTCTTTATCTGAAAAAAAGGAGAATAGAATACTTACATAAGAGCATTTTAGAATGATTGAGTTATATTGTATATTAACATATCCAGAATAATTCCTATTATGTAATGTATACTTTAGAAAGATATTTTTATCTGGGTTGGAAATATAATAACTTTCTCAGAGTTCAGATAAGATTTAAAATAATGAAGAACAAATAAATTTAAAAAGTAATTTGACTTTCTGATAAATCAATGAGTTATAGAGATCTAACGTTAGTACTTCAAATATATGTAAATATATTTCTACTGATAATTATTATTAATTGATCCAAGGCTTATGATGACAAAACATGGATCTTATGAACCTTATGTTTCCAGAACTAAACTGTTGTTTGGCTATTTACCAGAACTCGGGAAATGTTTTAATATGCAGAAGGTTCTTCATTGTATTTGTTATATTGATGTGAACTGAACGGTCTTAATAAAAATGATTGTTTTATAACAATATACTTAAAATTTCACCGAATAAAAATTTTTCATTATTGAAAAATACAAAAGAGAAATGATCAAAAATAAAACTACATACAAGTTTAAAATATAGAAAAGGAGATTCTGAAAGCAAGTCATAATCAAATAAGTGACTTTAAAGCTAATTCTGGGTATTTAAATTATATTTGTCTCAAGCCTGTAATCCCAGCACTTTGGGAGGCCAAGGAGGGTGGGTTGCTTGAAGCCAGGAGTTAGAGACCAGCCTGGCCAATATGACAAAACCTCATTTCTACCAAAAAAAAAAAAAAAAATACAAAAATTAACTGGCGGTGGTGGTGCACATCTGTGAGTGATCCCAGCTACTCGAAGACTGAGGAACAATAATCGCTTGAACCAGGGAGGCAGAGGTTGCAGTGAGCTGAGATGCCGCCACTGTGTTCTAGCCTGTGTGACAGAGCAAGACTCTGTCTCATAATAACTAACTAAATAAATAATTATATTTATCCTTTTACACAACTATAAATTATAAAACCTCCAATGAAACAAGTATTTGCCATTTTTTCTTTATCTCTGATCTTAACATATATGTGCAAGAGTAATAAATACAATACAAGTTGCAAAAGTCCCATAATTAATGGCAGAGAATTAGATATCTGCAATGAGGAAGATTAGTCAAAGGCAGATTGGTTGCCTCAATGTGTAATATCGTAAGGGTGTCCAGAATGATCTATCCTAAGAAATTATTTCTCTAAATCATGGACAGTACTAAGAATTATTTAAAACAATTTCTCTAAACATTTTTAAAAAGCAGTGTGTGTTTAGTGATGGGAAAAGAGAGGAAAATTTAAATATATGTTTGCTTGCTCCAGGTTTCTCACACAGCTGACTTAATGAGGCAAATCTTTTGACATCGTTATAGGAAGGCAGAAAGTGGAGTGTTCATGCCTCCTTCCTAAGGCACAGATCCTGGGATGTTAATAGTTTTCTCCTCCAGGTATTCCAACCAAAAATCACCAAGCGAACTTGGCTTTCCCAAAAGCCCCTCATGAAGTTCTCTTAAAATAAATAACCTGGCCTCATTGCCTGACTTGAGCAGTGCCTGCATCAGTCTATTTTAGATACATTAATTTTTACCAAAAAAAAATCTTTTCAACAGTCTTGTATGATGCAAAATATTTATTATACATTTTAATATATTACATTCTGTTTTACAAACTAGATTATATTCAGTGCAGATGGTATTTTATCCTTCTACTTGTATTTTTATTCTTCTTGAATAGTACCAGCCAATCTAAAGAAGAGAAATTCTCTATTACCTGAGTTCACAAAAGGGAACAAAAAAGACACAAAACGGTCTTTTTTCTTTTGGAATAACGTAAAAACTTTTTTTTATTCTCCAGAAAGAAGTCTTCTATTTATCTCCCCATTTGTGATTGTAGATATAAAAGTTGACATCTCTCGATAACTCAGCAGAATAGGTTAAAACTACCCCCCAAAAGAAGCATCAATTAATAAATAAGAGAATAAAGTTATATTAATAAAATTAAAGTTTACTCATGTAAAAACCAAATACAATATGTAGTTACATTAGTAGCATTGTGCCAATTTCCTAGTTTTGATCACTGTATTATTGCTATGTAAGATATTATCATTGAGGAAAGCTGGGTGAAGGATGCATGGAACTTGTACTATTTTGTACTTACATGTAGAGTTTACAATTATTTTGAAATACAAAGTTTTTGTTTTCAATGTTAATGTAATACGGTGATAACATACTTAAAATTAAAATGTTTTATTCCTAGGAGGACTCAGTCCACATATTAAGACATCAGATCATAAATCACCATTCACCATAATATTCATGATTTTCGACACATATGTCTTTCTGTTATAGCCAAACCTCTAGATCAATGCTATCACTAAGTGAGCTTGAAATAGGAGAGAAATGATTCTACCTGGGAAACTACTTAAGTAATCTTTCGTGCTTAGTTCTAAAAAATAACCAGGCGGTTCAGAATATCTTTATGAAATATTTTGAGGATTGCAGCACCATTGTGTTTTCTTCACTAAGCTCTCTGATTCTTGTTTCATTATTCTGGTTCTGAAATACACCTAATTACCTTAAACTAATTCCCATCGAGAAGTCATCAAAAAGATTCTAAATTTTCATTTTTTTCTAAGCACTTTTATCAATGTAAATGCCAAGAACAAGAGTCATTGTAAAGATCATCTGAGATAATATATGTGAAAACGCTTCATAAAACTCCAAAGTAAAACATATATTAAAGTGCTGCAATCATTTTTGTATGAATCCTCAATATCCTCCTCAGAATGAATTACAAGTGTGATAGAATGAAGTGTCTGTTGTGTTACATTCTGTAGACAAGGTTTTACATTACCTAAAAGAGTTTAGACAATCCTCAACCTGCATAAGTCTTTTTGTTCTATGAAAACAGGAATAAATATTCTGAGATTACTGTGATGATATTACATATTTATGTTAAATTATCTAGGACAACTGTTAACACATACAATGCACTTGATTATAACGTGTTTCATTCCCCACCCTCCCTACAAAAATTCCTCATTTGACAATGACACCAATATTCCTTAAGAAATGTATCCTGTACATTATTATGCCCCAGTTTTTGAAAACTGATTCATTCAGAGATGTGTTGACTATTTCTGCATTGACTGCCCAAGTATTAATAGGAGCCTGGAAGCCTAGACCATGAAACTATGAGCAGTTCAGCAAATATTCTGTTATTATAGTTACACAGTAATGCATTATATTGATTTGAACTATCCTGAATTGTTAACATAACTTTATTGTGTAACACAACTCTACTAGACTGTATTAGCTTCTATTTTCTCAGTTGTTAGCACAGTACCTGACACACAATTCTCAGTGAAAGTTTGTGAGATGAATGAATGAATGAAATATTTTTCTAGTGGAAGTTATGAAAAACAATTCAGTGATTCAATGCATTTCTTTTAATGCAAGTATAAGAACAGGAAATTTTCTTTTGGAGTTTACACATTCCAGGGTTGAGGTTTTGAAGATATAATTATAATATTCTTTTTCACATGATTCTGTGGACACCTGAGAGATAGACATAGGGAATAGACAAATGGAGAACTTTAAATCTGCTAGGCAAGGAGTTTCCTAATACCAAATTAGAGTAAATCATGGACAGTACTCAACATTTTCAAGTCTCTTCTTTCTCCTACAGAAAGAAACTGTCCCACAAAGCTTAATTCATGATCAAGAGGAGTCAAGAATGCATGCTGCCTTAGGCAGATATTAAAAAAAAACAAAAATAAAAATAAAAAAACCAGGAGAATGAGTGAAGTGCATGAGTAGCTCCTTCCTAAAGCAGTCACCTCAGAAATCAAATAACGTAACCTCATTGTTCACTGACACCCATACCCCAGCAAGCCTTTGCTTTCCTCTTTGAGGTAGGTTGGACTCTACAATCCAGAATCATAACAAAATATGATTGCTCACTTACTTTTCCATCTCTCTAACAGCTTCAATCAGCAAAATCCCAAGCTGAATTAAAGTCTAATATCTCCCTCTTCTAGGCCAGCATTTGAGCAGAGAAACACCCAGGTAAAAAAATTGCACAGCTGTACTGTTTGGATTCATGTCAAGTCTGTGACCAAAACCCAAAAACTTTAAGTGAACATTCAACACGGCCAAACCATCCCATTTATAATTAAGACTGCTAATGTCTCCTGCCATGTGAAGGGTCATACTGTTTGCTTTAGATTCCTACCCACGTTATACCTCTTGACTTGGTTTTCCCTGAAGAAAAGAAATGATTTACCTGATTGGCAATTTTGAAAAAGAACTTTGGCCTGAACAGACAAGCAACTACCACTTGTGAGCCTGATTATTCTCAGGAAACAAGATTCCCATTGGTTTCTTCACGCTTTTATTTTATATAGGCAAGACTGGCAGTATGAAGAGAAAAGAACTGAAGTTTATGAAGTGGAGCAGGGATTAAAATTATTTTAAGCGTGATTTTCAATCCAGCACCTTGGCAAGTAACCTTGTGAAATAGACAAAACACACACACACACACACACACGCGCGCGCGCGCGAATTGGGAAATAAAGTAACACTAGAGATTGAGGTTTTTGGTTGGATCTGACAATATTTTTTTTTTTGGAATCAAGACAGCTATGGTACATTCAGATAGTTGTGTCATTATTTCTTTTTTTTTTTTTTTTTTTTTTTTGTGAAACAGAATCTCACTCCATCACCTAGGCTGGAGTGCAGACGTGATCTCAGCTCACTGCAACCTCTGCCTCCCAAGTTCAAGCGATTCTCCTGCCTCAGCCTCCTGAATAACTGGGACTACAGGTGCCCGCCACCACACATGGCTAACATTTTTAGTAGAGATGCGTTTTCACCATGTTGGCCAGCATGATCTTGATCTCCTGACCTCGTGATCCACCTGCCTCAGCTTCCCAAAGTGCTGGGGATTACACGTATGAGTCACTGCACCTGGCCCATTATTGCATCTTTGTTTGCTTGCTTCTTATTATTAAAGACATTAAGTGCAAAACTATTGAATTTTGAGTAATGTAATGCAATCAATACTCTACTCAAGGTACGGAGCATGTTCATCATCTCAGATCATTCCTTTGTGCCCCTTTATAGTCAATCCCAAATCTCGATAGGCAGCCATTTCCTCTATTGTAACAGTAGATTAGCTGTGCTTACTAAACTTCATGTAAATGGACTTATACAGTACACAGTCTCTTGCATCTAGATTCTTTTGGCCAGACCAAAAAAAAAAAAAGTTTGGAATTTATCTACTGTGTTGTGCATATCAATATTTTATTCCTTTTAATGTTAAGAAATACACCATATTTTGAAAATACTACAATTTGTATATACATTTTTTTATTGGATTGTCCCACTTGGATTATTGTCAGTTTGGGGTTATTATGAAGAAAAATGATGCTAATATTATTTAACAAGTATTTTTTGTGGGCTGATGTTTTAACTTCTCCAACAGGTGTTCAAGTTGTTTGCACATCTTTAATTAGTTTATCTTTTCAATATCAATATATAGTGATTATTTTATATCCTTTGGGTAGAAATCTTTTGTCAAGTATGTGTAAGATATATATATTACATATATTATATGTACTACATATATAGTGTTGCTCCTCCCTGAATGCTACTTGCCTCCTTATGCATTAGTATGATTTATTTCATGAGAAGACTTTCTAAATTTTGATCCAGTATAAATTTTTCTTTTCTTTTCTCTCTAATGTTTTATCATAACTTCCAGAGAAATATTTGCATACCTCAAGTTTTTGGAGGTAGTCTCCTGTGATTTCTTCTAAAATTTGTATAGCTTTTACTTCTATTTAGGTCTATAAACTATCTGAAATTAATATTAGTGTGTATTGTGAGGTATAGATTAGGTACAACTTGATCTATCTAGAAAGCCAGTTTGTGCATCATTTGCTAAAAACATTTATTCATCCACGTAATTGCTTTGGTTGAAAAATAATTGACCACACAAGTATTGGTATACTATAAAACTGTCTATTCTGGTCCATTTACTTTTTGTCTAGTCTTAGCTACACTTTTTTAATTATCATAGTGTTAAAGTAAGTCTTCAAGTCAGGAAATGTAATTTTGCCAAGTGTGTTATTTAACATGATTATTATCCTTTGAATTTCTATATCAATTTGGGGGTCAGCTTATTATGATATACAACATCTATAGCTTAACAACTGAGATCCATTCTGAGAAATGCATTGTTAGGGTATTTTATCATTGTGTGAACATCATAGCGTGTGCTTGCACAAATCTAAATGGAATAGACTACTCCACACTTATTCTATACAGTGTAGCTTAATGTTCCTAGGCTACGAAAACTGTAACCTGTACAGCATGTTACTGTACTAAATGGTAACAGTGGTAAGTATTTATGAAAAGGAAACTTTTCAGCTCCATTATAATTTTATGGGACCACCATCATACATATAGGTAGTTTTTCATTGGTCGAAACTTCCACATGTGACAGATGACTGTACAACAAAGAATGCTGGAATTTGGATTGGGATTGTATTGAATTTAAATATCAACTTGGAGATAGGTGAAATCTTAACAATATTTAGCCTTCCAATTCATGAATATGTTATATCTCTTCACTGAATTAGTCTTCTTTTATTTCTCTTAGCAATATGTTAGTTTTCAGTGTAGAGGTCTTGCGTGCCATTTGTTATATTTATTTCTAAGTTTTTAAGTCCTTCTTGATGTTATTGTAAATGTGTATATTAATTTTATTATGCAATTGTTTGCAATTAGTATATAAAAATACACTAATTTTTGCATATTAACTTTGCATATAATATATTTTTACATTTCTAATTAGTACCAGTTCTATTTTTGTAGATTTATTAGACGCTTACTTGAAAACAATTATATCATCTGTGAATAAACACAGTAATAATTCACTTATTTCAATCTTTAGTCCTGCTGGGTTATTTGTATCATCTCTTCTTTTTTGTAGGTCAATCTGGCAAATTTATTAACCTTTAAAAAGAAAGAGGTTCTGGCTTTTGAAATTTTTATCTACTTTTTCTTTGTTTTTTATTTCCATTTATCTTCTCTTAGTTATTTAACTCCTTTTCTATTTACTCTGGGATTAATTTTTCTTCTTTCCCTTGTTTCTTAAGTGGAAAACTTAGGTCATTGCTTTAATCCTTTCTTTAATATGGAAATTTAAAAGTATAAATTTCTGAGAAAAGTTTTAACCGAATCTTCTAAATTTTAATGTGCCGTGTTTTCATTATTTTGGGAAAATATTGTCCTACTTTTTGCTCTTTTAAGCTATGGTTTATTTACAAATATGTAACTTAATCTTCAAATATTTTGTGTATTTTCCAGATATTTTGTTGTTGTTAACTTCTAATGTAATTCATTGATAAGTTTTTACATCAGAGTTTGTAAGATTTTAATCTTTGAATTAATTAGACTTATGGCCCCACAGATAGTTTATTGTGGTGAATTTTTTATGAGCACATGAAGTTTACATATTCAACACTTGTTGTGGTAGTGTTCTAAAAATGTGAGATCAAGATGCTTGAAAGAGGTGTTCAAATTTTCAAAATCCTAACTGATTTCTTTCTAGTCGGCCTTCCTCTCATATATTCAAATGCCTTAAATGTCTAAAATTTATCTTAGACTCAGCATATTCTGCCCAAATATACCTCCCTGGTCCCGACACCAAGCCTCCATTATTTCAGTAATTTCCATTACCATCCATTCTTTTGCCCCTTGCTCAGGTCAAAACACTATGAGTATATATTTTACTTCTCTTTATACTACATACTTCATACAATCCATCAATAGATTCCATTTTGCCTCTAAACATATTAAATCTATTTGTTACCATCTCTACTCATAAAACTGTAGTCCAATTGTGGTATCATTCGTTAACTGTCCTCCCAGCCCTGACCCTCCCCTCACAGTCTCACATTCCAGAGGAGATGTGGAAGAGGAGCCAGAATGATCTTGTTAAATCCTCCACTGACTTGATATTTCAATACCATAATATAAATCTATAGTTTGGTCCACAAGTCCCTGCATGAACTGGCTTATGAGCATTTCTCCAGCTCACCCCAAATCACTCATCCCTGCCTTCATTCATCTCCAGATACAGTGGCTTTTGTTGTTTCCCTAATATGTGAGGCTTGAGAGTTTGGAACTTGCTGTTTCTTATACTTGGACCAGGCTTCCCCTGGATTCTCTGATTCTCTTATGGCTACCTCCTCCCCTCTAACAAAATCTCAACACATATCAGCCACTTCGAGATTTTCTTTGTCTTTCCAAATCCATGTACTCTTCAATGTCACTGTCACCTTCTCATTATTGCACTACTTTATCTTACTCAGAAACCTATTAATTACCAGAAATTATTTTAAAATTTATTTGTTTATGTAGTTACTACTTCTCCTTACTCCTAAAGTGTGATACTGGAAGCGTAGGATTTAAGTAAATAATGTTCAGTGCTCCTGCTATATACCTTCTGTCTAGTACACTGCCTGATACATAACACAAACCCAGTGGTTATTTATTGATTAATTAACTGACCCGATCTCTCTGAGTTTAGAAAGGACACCAGATAATTTGGCTTAATTATCAATGATATTCACTAACTGTCACTAAATATGTGGCTTTCTCATAGAAAGTCTTGAAAGGAGAAATTCCTGTGAGTCATTTAGTTGTTTAATAACTCCCACTTTTTCTGCTTACTCTAAATCTCTCCACTATATTTTAAATCAGTTCCTCCTGTCTCTGACCAGTATATGAAAAACAGCTGGCTGTCTTTTTTTATATAATTTCTGTAATTCAAAGGTCTTCATAAGGCCAGTCCTCCTCTTTCTTTTTTCTAGGCTAAATAATTCTGCCATTTTTAACAGTTCTGGAAGTTCTGAATGCCTACCCCCCAAATCCTTTCTAGGTCTCTCTATGTGCAGCTTTGTCCAATAGAATTTCCTATAATAATAGAAATGTTCTGTATCTGTGCTGTTCAAAACGGTAACTGCTACCCATATATGGCTAATAAGTACTTAAAATATGAAGCACCAAGGGACCAAATTTTCAAATTTTATTTAATTATAATTAATTGAATTATAAATATCCACATGTGGTTAATGGCTACTGAATTAGCATAGCTCTATTAGAAGGTGTGGAATATTCTGTATACCCCTAGACAGAAGCATATTTTGTCTATGGCACATATTAAACATGAAATAGAATATTACTTTTAAAGTTTGTGGGGGAAAAAGCCATTCCAAAACAATATTTGAGGAAGAAATGAATTTAGGTTGTCTTAAACTTTTCACTACCAAATTGATGTTAGAGCATTGATTAGTCACAGAACAATCTTATTTATGAAAGACGCTGAGATTAAAAATCCTGATATATCAATGGCAGATTATAACAACATCTGTAATTTTCTTGATATATGGCATGTGGTATCTTTTTGATGAAAGGAAATATATATATATATCCATATAACTATTTGATTTTCCTAACTTTTCAAGGCAAATGCCATTCAAACTAGATATTTCTCCGATTTCGTTGAACAATGCTATCTTTAAACTTAGTAATAATGATGACATCCCTCGATGCTATACATGTTTTCAGATTTCAAGGTGAGGCATGTGTTTAAATTAGAGTCAGCTGGTGGCATTTAAATTCAGCCTTTTGTTTCTGGACAATGCTTTTCTCATGATATTCAGTGTCTTACTGATGGAAGCAACAGTGTTCATTAAACAAGTAAGCAAAATCTGTGCCAAATTTCTGCATCAAGCATATTTTCATGTTTCCAAATTCTTATATTCTATTTGACTTCAGATTTGGAGGATTAAAATGAGTGTTCACCTTTTGTTTTCTATGAAGGAGAACTGCCTTGATATAAGAAATAAATGTCTCCTTTTGCTAGCGTGTTTAATTGAGCTCTGCTTAATAGGCTCTAAAACTCACTTATTATGAGTAATTTGGATATTAACTATAAAACCAATGTATTTTATATTAAAATTTGAGCACTGCTGCTAGCCACAAAGCATACCTACACGATTCTATCATTTCTTCTAATTTTTCAATATTTCAGGTTTATTTAAGATAAAGATTAAAAGAAAACACCAAAAAATCAGAGCAGGAAAAACCTTCCAGATGTGTTCTGCCTTGTATCTGCCCTAGACAGGAAAACAGAACATTTGGTTGGTGGAATGAAGGGAATGGTGGAGCATCATATTTTTAGCATTCCTGGAAAATACCATCCCCAAACCTCCTGTTTTTCTTTTCTCCTCTTTGGAGAATCTAGTAATTTCTGAGTTAATTTGACAAAAGTGTAACTTAAACAAATTAGCAGTGAAGGAGATAAGTTTTCATTTGTATCTTTTCTTCCTAGAGTTCTTAATTATTTTTTTCCGTCATTGCCTTCTTTTACAGATCCTATTTTTTCTAAAAATCTGATAGTCTCACATCTTCCCTGAAATTTGACCAGGGTAATTTCTTTGGGAACTACCAGAGAGAAAGCTCTTTAAATATTTCATGATTTCTGAAGCACTTTAATAAATATTTATTCGGCTGAAATTTTGACTTTCTTAAATAAGTAAAACTAATTCATTTACCTCCAGAAAGTTGAAACCTTAACCAATTTTAGAAGCTGAAATCTAAAGATAAATTTATTTATTATTTGGCAATATTTAATCCACAATATTCAGTTTCCATATTATTAATACTAATTGTACCTTTAAATACAGTATAACGCTAGATCCTGTGGCATAGTTACATTTTATTGAGCAGAAACAGTTATTAAATATTTTCATCTTAAGAAAAGAATTGAAGGGATATAGATCTTAGCTGGTAAAGTCCAGGGAAGTATTTACATTATCCCTCAGTTTTATCTGTCTCTCAAATTTTAGGGTGATTTTAAATCTTCATTAGCCTTGCTAAAGGTTTGTTGATCTTATTCATCTTTTTAGAAAGCCAACTTTCAGTTTTGTTGAAGCTCTACTGTATTTTTCTTTCGATTTCATTAAGTTCTGTTCAAAAGCTTATAGTGTAATTTATTTTACTTTCTTAATGTTTATAATTTCTTTCCAACTTCTTAAGGTAAAATCTAATTTCATTACTTTTCAGGCTACTTTTTTTATTCTCCTTTCCAATTTTCACATTTTGCAAGCGCTACTCTTTAGTGGTAACATGATATATTTGAACAGTCACACTTAATATAGTTTGAAGTTAATCTTTTGTTTTAACTTTTACCTACAAAAGAAAAAAGACACTTAAATGTATATAACCTTCCGAACCATCTCCTGGTTTGTATATTGGTGGCTTTCAATATTTTATTCTTTTTTTCTTTTTTGTTTTGTTTTTATTATGCTTTAAGACCTGTGATACGTATACAGAATGTGCAGGTTTGTTACCTAGATATACATGTGCCATGGCAGTTTGCTGCACCCATCAACCCGTCATTTACATTACGTATTTCTCCTAATTCTATCCCTCCCTATAGGCTACATAACACCCCCTGACAGGCCCCAGTGTGTGACGTTCCCCTGTCTGTGTCCATGTGTCCTCATTGTTCCAACTCCCACTTATGAGTGAGAACATGTGGTGTTTGGTCTTCTGTTCCTGTGTTAGTTTGCTGAGAATGATGGTTTCCAGCTTCATCCATGTCCCTGCAAAGGACATGAATTCATCTTTTTTTTTTTTTTTTTTTTTTTTTTGAGGTGGAGTTTCGCTATTGTTGCCCAGGCTGGAGTGCAATGGCGCCATCTCGGCTCATTGCAACCTCTGCCTCCCGGGTTCAAGCGATTCTCCTGCCTCAGCCTCCCCAGTAGCTGGGATTACAGGCATGCCCCACCACTCCCGGCTAATTTTGTGTTTTTAATAGAGGTGGGATTTCTCCATGTTGGCCAGGCTGGTCTTGAATTCCTGACCTCAGGTGATCCGCCGGCCTCAGCCTCCCAAAGTGCTGGGATTACAAGCTTGTATATATATATATTTTTTATGGCTGCATAGTATTCCAGGGTGTATATATACCACATTTTCTTTATCACATTAAAAAGTGGGAGAAGGACACGAACAGATACTTCTCAAAAGAAGACATTTATGTGGCCAACAAACGTATGAAAAAAAGCTCATCATCACTGGTCAACATTTTATTCTTATCTTGATGCTTTTCTTATTTTATCTCCAACAATTAGATATTATTGTGGCTGATGTTGTTATGTAGTCAGTGATATTTTATGGACTTATCAAAATATTTACTACTTTCAAATTTTCTCACTATTGCTTCTTGTATCTCAGGCCTTTATTATGGGAACATGTTCTTTATTCACAAAATATATAATTTAGAAGTTTCTTTTTCTGCGGTTTTGTTAGTACTAAACTCCCAGTTGTTTGTTTCTTTGTTTTGTTTTGAAAATATCATTATTTTATCCTAGTTCCTCTATGAAAATTTCATAGGCCATGCAATTCTAAGTTGACTTTTGTTTTCTCTCAACTCATTGATAGTATTTACCATTTTATTACTTCCCTTGTGGTTTAAATACCTGCCGCTAATCTAAGTGTCATTCAGTCTGGTCTTTCTTCCCTGGTGATATTTAAGCTCATTTCTATATATTTCTATACAAGTGGTACTCTGTAACTTGATTAGAATGTGTTTAGATGTATATGTCTTCTGCATTTATGCTTGTTATTCATTGATTTTCTTGAATTTGAGAATATTTGTCTGTTAAAATGCTGGATTATTCTCAGCCATCTCTTTGAATTTTGCATTTCTTCACTCCTTATCTTCTCTCTTGTTAGTATTGGTATTGCAGTGTTGCAATATAGGTAATTCTTTCAGGTACATCATCCAATGCACTTATTCTTATATCAGCTATATCTAATATACTGTAGGTTGAGATCTCAAATCCAAAAATCTAAAATCTGAAGTGCTCCAAAATAAAAAACTTTTTGAGCACCAACATGCTTCTCAAAGGAAATACTGGAGGATATTGAATTTCAGATTGTCAGATTTGGGATGCTTAACAAGTAACTATAATGAAAACATTCCCAAATCCAAAGAACTCTGAAATCCAAAACACTTCTTATCACAAGCATTTCAGATAAGCAGTACTCAAGATGTATTTATACTTCCTTTTCACTATCTCATTTTAATTATATTTTTAAAATTTTCATACATTATAAATATTTATTTTTCCAGTGTTCATGGTAATAGTTGAAAGCCTCTCATTCACTTTTCATACTGTTTCTATTCTCCTGAATTTAATCAAATATTTCAACTGCATGTATTTTGTATCCTGCATATCTTACTCCCAATATCGCAAACTTTGAAGGTCTAATTACTTAGAATTATTTCTGCTGTCTCCTAGTGATGATGAATATTTATTTTCATATGGATTTATTATTTTGAGCTCATTATTTTACATCTTTATCTGTGAAAAGTATGGGAGGTCTGGTTTAGAGCACATTCTTTCAGAGGTTTTATTCTTGTAGTTCCTAATCTCCAAAATCTTGAATGCATTCATTTATATCCACATCAACTTTGTGTTCAAATTCTATTGCTTTTGTCTTCAAAATATGTCCAGGCTCCAAGCACTTCTCACTATCTTCACCATTACCTCCCTGAGTCAAGCTTTTATCACCGTTCGCCAGGATTATTACAGGAGCCTTGTAAGTATCTTCCTATTTGAGCCCTTACTCCACTTCCAGCTATTCTTCATATTACTCTGTCAAAACTTTGTGAGAGCACTCCATTTCTCAGATTCTGCCTTTTGAATGAGGCCATCTTAGCTACTCAATATTCAAAACTCTTTTATTACACAGTCTCTTGACCTTACCCTACTATTATTTTTCCTTTATGGCATGTTTCATCATTTAGCATATTGCATATCTTATTTGTTTTGTTTACTGACTCCTTCCCCTCACTAGAAAGTGTTCCATGGAGAAATTTTGACATGTGTTACATGTGTTATGTTATAGATAAATATTTGGAAGTCTCTCCTGTGCCATTTATTTATTTATTTATTTATTTATTTATTTAAGGCAAAGTCTCGCTGTGTCACCCAGGGTGGATTGCAATGGCATGATATTGACTCACTACAACCTCCGCCTCCCTAGCTCGAGATTCTTGTGCCTCAGTCTCCCAAGTACCTGGGATTACAGGCATGCACCACCATGCCCAACCAATTTTTGTATTTTTACTAGAGACAGGGTTTCACCATGTTAGCCAGGCTGGTCTCAAACTCCTGACCTCAAGTGATCCACCCACTTAGGCCCCCCAAAGGGCTGCGTTTACGGGCATGAGTCACCACACAGGTCTACTGTGTTATTATTTTGATCTGTGCTAAAGAAAGTTTTTTTTCAGTGGTTTATCTCTGCTTGCTGTTAACAAATTTCCAAATACATTATTTGTCCAGGAAAACCTTAAATCAAGTTTACTTATTAAACTTCTTGGATCACCTTCATTATGTGAATTTGTCCTGAAAATTACAAGTGGGCTCATTTGTTATCATAATTACTTGGGAACAATTTTCCCTTTGTTCTATACCAAAGTAACTTTCCCTTTAACCCTCTGAATGTGGGGTTTCTGTAATTTGACTTTGTGGTCACTTTGATGCTGAGGGTATCCAACTCCAAACTTTATTGAAGAATATAACTCATTAGATTCCTCGCTCTGGTTACACAATGGACTTGTCGTCTGTTCCTTTATCCAAATATTCTCTTAAACTACAGCTCAGGTTTTCCAGATTTCTAAAAGTTCTTGAGGAGAAGCAGCTTCTGTTCCCAGTTTACTTTTCAGTGTATCCAGCTTTTCTTCATGTTCGGCCTGATAATTCTAGTTTACAGTTTTATTTAAATCTGTGAAACAATACTAGGTGTTTGCAGTGAAAAACTTTATTCAAATATATGGCCAGCCATGTGGCAGGATGTGGAAATATTCTTTCACAATAATAAATGCTGAAAAACACCTGACTTGAAAGCAGCCATGACATTGGAGGCAACTGTGAATGGATGGTCCGTAATAGCATCCTGTTGTGCATTTGACAAAAACCAATATGCAGATAAAACCTTTAGCCATTAGCCTTTCATTCATCCAAAAATACTGAGTTTCTCTCATGCGTTGGGATACAGATGAAAATAAAATGGACAATCCCCTGGCATTTATAATCTTACTCTGTAATTTGGCAAGCAGGCTAAAAACAAGATACTTAATAAACATAATATCAGGTAGTGATAGCTGACATAAAGAAAAAATTAGCAAAGGAAAGCAGTAAAACAACTTAGAGAGACATGGAGAGTGGGAGATTTCTATTTGAAGTAGATTGGTCAGGAAAGCTCAGTGTGAAACAGAAGACAATACAAAGAATAGGTGAAGAACCAAGTCAAATGGCAAGGAGGGTAAGAGTGCATATCATGAAGGGCCTCGTATGATGTAGCAAAGAGTTGGAAATTTATTCAAATACCATATATTTTAGGCAGGGAAGCAATTGGATATGATTCAAATTTTGACAAACTAACACGGAATTTGTGTGGAGAATAGTTTTTAGGAGGAGAGATATGGGAAGAAGCGTTGCTAGTGAGGGAGGAAGATGCTGCAGAAGACTCAGTGAGAGAGGATGGTGGCTTTCGCCATCCTGCAGTAGAGCTGGTAAGAAACAGTTGTTTCAAGAAACAAATTGTTAAGAGTCTTCATTAGTAAAGGAAAACAAAAAATAGTTATATCATTTTTGAAAGAATACTGCATTTAAAAGAAGAGACTATTTTTAATAATCAGAGAAAATATATTCTTATGAATTTCATTCATAAGAATGGACATGGAAATCATTCTGGAAATTCCATTCAAAAGAATAAATGGAAATCATTCTGGAAATTCCATTCATAAGAATGGACATGGAAATCATTCTGGAACACGATTCAAGAGGGTAGTGAATCCAAAGTAATGAAGAAGGCAGTCAAAACAAGGGTGGTATAAAATCTGAAAAGACTGCATACAATTAAAAACTATTTATTTGAATTCAAACTTTCAGTAAGAGAAGAAATATCAGAAAAGCAACTTTGTGTGAAGGAGAGGCTTGATAAATTTCCCCAAACTTACAAGGAAAGTTGTGAAAATTAAAATGAGAAAAAATACAAGCACCATGAAAACAAACTCAGGAATAAAATATACTTGTTACATGAATTTTATAATTAGAGAAGAAATATAACAGATGCAACAAGTAATTTAAAGCACAGATAAAACAATGGAATGATTAGACATTGACTTGCGCAAATGTTAGTAGATTTCTACATACAGTTAAGAAAAAATAGGCACCTTCAAAGAAATTAAATTTTAAATGACCTCAGATTTCTTTTTCCACAAGAATAAATACCAAAGAGCAAGAAATAAAACATCTTCAGTTATTTGGAAATGTCTTTATCCATTTTATAGTCAGAAAACATTTTAAAAGGGAAAGTGAGATAACAGAGAAGGCTAACAGCTAGCAGGATTAAACAACATGGAGGCATAACAAAGGTGTAGTGACACAAAACAAATTGCTCTAATAATTTACTGTGAAGATAATAAGGACCTAAGTTATATAAGCAGCAGATATGGGAAGAAGAAAACAGATTTGAGAATCACTGTACATCAATCATGAAGTGCTCTCATATGGCATAATAATCTTCGCATAAATTGTGAATTACGAGTCACCAAACTCAGCCTCAATATAGGCATATGTTAAATGGGACAACCAAGCTCATAGGATTATGATAAAGTAATGCTGTGATTTATCTACATATCTATCTCCTCTTCATTTAAGGAAATCAAATATGAAAGGAAGCGCTGTTAATTTTCAAGCCGTATTCCAATATGTGGTAATATTTTTGTCTTGCATCTATCGCTGAGGCTAAATCTCAAACATTTGGCAACTTCTTTTATTTGGAAAGTGAAGTAGAGGAAAGTAGAAAATTATTCCAGATCTAGATTATTAGAATAATGCATCATAATATCTCTGAAAGATGCAGCTTCACAAGTATTCTCCAAATAGAATTCGCTTTCTCTTAAATTCAGGTCTACTTGAAGGCATTACTAGTAGAAATTTGGATACATATAAGAGATGCTGTATCCAAGGAGAAAAATAATTAAACTTTGGATATATTAAAATATAAACAACTTTGATGGAGCATTTATTAGTGATAGAAATCCTTATGTCAAGCAAGCACCTATAAATTTAAATGAGGAACTTGAGAGAGGTTGGATTCATTGTTGCATTGCCACAGAATTATTATCTTTAAATTTGGTAAGTATTTTTTTCTTTTTTTTCTTTCTTTTTTTTTTTTTTTTTTTTTTTTTGCTGTTTGTACATTTTGCTTTAGGAAGAAATTGAAAAGTGGGAATAGAAAATCAAGAACTAGTATTACATCTAATATTAGATCTAGTATCAAGTGGGTTAGTAAAATATTATCAAGAGAAAGACAATGAAGCAGTTAGAGAGATTAGAGTACAACCAAAATATTATAGTAGATAGGATGAGGCAGCAGAGTTGCAAGTGGATGCTCAACAAAGGCAAAATTAGGAGAAAGTTAAGGAGAAAGAGAATTTTTTTAATAAATTTAAAAACTTCACACCTCTTTAATTTTAGAAGAAGGAATCCATTGGCAACCTTCAAGTGAACAATGTCATTAGAGTGGTTATGATAGAAGCGAGCTGACAGAAGGTTGAGGCAGTAAGAGGAGTGAAGATGAAGTAAAGCTATCAGTGGAGAAATCTGGAAGGAGTGCACTAGGGAGGGGCTGTATAAGGGGAGGATAATAAAATTTGAGTGATGATCAAGGTCAAATAAACAACTTTTGATTTTTGTATTGTTAGCATAGCAGAGGAAATTGCGGACTTAAAAAGGGAGAATTAGTATGCCAGTCTTGAGATGATGGATGTAAGACATCACTTTCTTGAGGGATCTTAGCTATTTCTTTACTTTCCATTTTCCCTCAATTTATTGTGACTTCTTGGAAGGCAGATGGGACTATGTTTTCAGGTTTGTGTTTTCAGGGCCTATGAAAGTACCTGGCATTTAGTGGGAATACCAAAACCATCTGCTGAAGTGAATGAAATTTAATTGTGAGGGTTCATGCTCAGGAATTTAGTTTAATGTTAAGAAATATACAATAAAAATTAGATAATGGCGTGGGAAAGTGTATCAGTCCATTTTCACACTGTTATAAAATAAAACTGCCTGAGACTGGATAATTTATAAAGAAAATAGGTTTAATTGACTCACAGTTCCACATGGCTTGGGAGGCCTCAGGAAACTGATAATCTTGATGGAAGGCAAAGGGGAACCAATACCTTTTTTTCACAAGGTGGCAGGAGAGAGAAAGAAAGTGAAGTGGGGAAGTTTCACTTTTAAAGCTTAGATCTTGTGAGAACTTACTCATTATCACTAGAACAGCATGGGGGAAACTGCCCCCATGATCCCACCAGATCCTTCCCATGAGGTCCTTCCCTTGACATATGGGGATTATAGTTTGAGAAGAGATTTGAGTGGGGACACAGGGCCAACCCATATCATTCTGTCCCTGGCCCCTCCCAAATATCATGTTCTTCGCACATTGCATAATACAATTATCCTTTCTTAACAGTCCCCCAAAGTCTTAACTCATTCCAGCATTAACCCAAAAATTCAAGTCCAAAGTCTTATCTAAGACAAGGGAAGTCCCTTCCACCCAGGATCCTGTAAAATCAAGACCAAGTTAGTTACTTCCACAATACAATGAGGCTGTAGGCAATGGGTAAATACTCCTTTTCCAAATAGGAGAAATCAGCAAAAACAAAGGGACCACAGTTCCAATGCAAGTCCAAAACCTGGCACGGCATTCATTAAATCTTAAAGTCCCAAAATAATCCCTTTTGATTCCATGCCTTACATCCAGGCATGCTGATGCAAGGGATGGGCTCTCAAGGCCTTGGGCAGCTCTGCCCCTGTGGCTCTGTAAGGTACAACTCCCACAGCTGCTTTCAGGGGCTAGTGTTAAGTGCCTGTGGCTTTTCTAGATGCATGCTGCAAGCTTTTGATGGATCTACCATTCGGGAACTGAAGGACAATGGCACTTTTCTCACAGGTTCACCAGGCAGTGCCCCCGTTGTGACTCTGTGTGTGGGCTCCAACCCCACATTTATTTTGTATTGCCCCAGTTAAGGTTCTCTATGATGGCTACACCCCTGTAAACTTGTGCCTGGGCATCCAGGCATTTCCAAACATCCTCTGAAATCTAGATGGAAACTCCCAAAGCTCAGTTCTTGTCTTCTGCACACATGCAGGCCCAACACCATATGGAAGCAGCCAAGGCTTGGGGGTTGCACACTCTAAAGCAATGCCCTGAGCTATACATTGGCCCCTTTTAGCCACAACTGGAGCTGGAATGGCTGGGACACGGAAAACTAGGTCCTGAGGCTGTACAGAGCAGCAGGGCCCTGGGTCCAGCCCACGAAAGTAGTTTTCCCTCTTAGGCTTCTGAGCCTGTGATGCAAGGGTCTGCCTTGTAAATCGCTGACAGGCTCTAGTGACATTTTTCCCATTGTCTTGGCTATTAACATTCAGTTCTTCATTTCTTGTGCTAATTTCTGCAGCCAACTTTAATGTCTCCCCAGAAAATGGGTTTTTCTTTTCAACCACATGGTCAAGTTGCAAATTTTCCAAACTTTTATGCTCTGCTTCTCTTTTAAACATAAGTTCTAATTGTGAACCATCTCTTGGTGAATGCTCATGATGGAACACTTTCAGAATCAGCCAGGTCACATCTTGAATGCTTTGCTGCTTAGAAATTTCTACCACCAGATATGATAAATCATCTTCCTCAAGTTCAATGTTCTACAGGTCTCTAGGGCTGGGGCAAATTGCCACCAGTCTTTTTACTAACACATAACAGGAGTAAATTTTGATCCAGTTCCTAATAAGTTCCTCATCTTCATGTGAGACCACTTCAGGCTGGATTTTGTTTTCCATATCACTGTCAGCATTTTGGTCAAAACCATCCAACAAGTCTCTAGGATGTTCCAAACTTTCCCATGTCTTCCTGCCTTCTTCTGAGCCCTGCAAACTATTCCAACCTCTGCTTGTTACCCAGTTTCAAAGTCATGTCCACATTTTTGGGTTATCTTCATAACAGTGCCCCACTATCTTGGTTCCAATTCTCTGTATTAGTCCATTTTCACATTGCTATAAAGATACTACCTGTGACTGGTAATTTATGAAGAAAAAAGGTTTAATTGACTCATAGTTCTGCATGGCTAGCTAGGGAGGCCTCAAGAAACTGACAATCATGGTGGAAGGTAAAGGAGAAGCAGGTACATTCTTCACAGGGTGGCAGGAGAGAAAGAGAGCAAAGGGGGAAGTGCCATTTTTAAATCATCAGATCTCATGGTAATCCACTCACTCTCATGAGAACAGCATATGGGAAACCACCTCCATGATCCAATCACATCCTACCAGGATTGGTGGTTGAAAAGAAAAACACATCTTCTGGGGAGACATTAAAGCTGGCTACAGACATTAGCACAAGAAATGAGGAACTGAATGTTAATAGCCAAGACAATGGGAAAAATGTCACTAGAGGATGTCAGAGATTTACAAGGCAGGTGAGGATTACAGTTCGAGATGAGATTTGGGTGAGGATGCAGAGTCAAACCATATCACAAGGGGTTAAAAAAAAAAGGCAGGAGTCAGAGTTGACATAGTCCTGAAATGTTGAGCCAAGTGTTTACAGATAAGCATGTAGTTGTACTAAGAGTGTCAGAATTAAAAGTTAAAGATGAAGTAAAGATCAACGTTCAAATCAAGAATCTGGACAACAGGTAGGAAGAGTCGAAAAATCAGTAGATTATTCTAGTATTCTCCATCCAGTAAGTCTTTACAACCTTCTTCTGCACTGTGGCCAATCCCTATGCAGGGACAGACACAATTTAAAATAAGAACAAGAAGATGATGTAGTTCTCAGGAAATTGAATTCAAAGAGAGAAAGAAAGACAAAAATAAAATAATGTAAATTAGAAAAAAACATTTAGGAAGGTGATATAGTTTGGCTGTGTCCCCATCCAAATCTCATCTTGAATTTTAGCTCTGTTAATCCCCATGTGTCCTGGGAGAGACCCAGTGGGAGATAATTGAATCATGGGACTGAGTTTTTTTCCCATGCTGTTCTTGTGATAGTGAATAAGTCTCATGAACCTGATGGTTTTAAAAAGGGCAGTTGTGCTGCACACTCTCTCTTGCCTGCCAACATGTAAGATAGGCCTTTGCTTCTCCTTCACCTTCCACCATATTTTTGAGACCTCTCCAGCCATGTGGAACTGTGAATTCATTAAATCTCTTTTCCTTTATAAATTACCCAATCTCAGGCATTTCTTCATAGCAGTATGAAAATGGCCTAATAGAGAAATTGAATTATGTATAGTAGTCAGATCCAAAACAATCAGTAAGAAATAGAAAACAAATATAAATGAATCACCAAAGGGAAGTTTCTTCTTCCTAAAGCTATAGAAAAAAAAGATGAGAGGATAGATACAGAAATAAAGTTGTCTAGTTGAAAATGAAGAAAAAGTCTCATTTCATGTCAGTGTACTTAAATCTTCTTGAGGATGCGACATGTTGCGTCGCCTGATGGAAGACAGGTCAAAGGAGAATGACAAATTGAAGAGGTCAAAGAAGAGTTGTTCTTGAGGGAGATTCATAGTATAAACAGTAAATACACACACACAAACACACACACACAGCTCTTGAGAACATGTGCGCAAGGTGGTGATGGTGGCAGGAGGCAGGCAAATACCTGGGCAGATAGTGGTGAACCCCCACCCCAAGCCAAAGACAGTTTAAAGCCTGAAAGCCAAGCTACAAGTCAAATCTATGGACAGGGTTGAGAACCTATCTTCCTGTTTGGCTTGCTTTCCTCTAATTGATTCCTATCCTTGACAGATTTGACATATATCTACCTTTTCCTAATGGGTTTTATACACTGTTGTACCCACCTTTGAGTGGTGTCTTTGCATTAACCTTTTTGTATCCTCACAAACCCATCAGCATGCACTCCCCATTCTGAGTCCATAAAATGCCACAGACCCAACCACAAGGAGAGAGAAACCACACAACATCAGGAATATGGAACCACCCTAAAGCATCCCCTCTCCACTGAGAGCTGTTCCATTACTCAAAAAAATTATTCTCTGACCATCCTCACACTTCAATTTTCAGTGTAGCCTCATTCTTCTTGGAAGTGGAACAAGAGCTCAGGAACCACTGAATGTGGGCACAAGTTATATAACACAGGTGAGCTAAGTGGGTGAGGCACCTCCAGCAGCAGGCTCTGGTGGAGGAGGGGGACAGGGGACAGGGGGTTTGGGGGAGAGGAGAGGGGAGTTTGAGGGAGGGGGAGGAGGGGAACATTGCTGGCCATGGAGTTGCCCAGTTGGTAAAGTGGCTGAGAAATTCCTGCATCAGTGGTTGGGATACAGCTTGGTTTTATACATTTTAGGCAAACATAAGTTATCAATCAATACACGTAAAATGTTCATTGGTTCAGTCTGTAAAGGTGGGACAACTAAGTGTGGTGGGGAGTGGTACTTTCAGATCACAGGTTGATTCAAATATTTTTGTATTGGCAATTGGCTTAAAGAATTTATCTAAAGATGTAGAATTCATAGAAGGAATGGTCTGATTTAAGATAAAGGGCCAGGGAGACCAAGGTTCTTGTTGCATCTCTTATTATACAACTGAAGCTTCCAGGTAGTAGGCTTCAGAGAGAATAGATTGTAAATGTTTCTTTTCAGACTTTAAAAAGTGCTAGACGCTTAGTTAATTCTCTCCTGGATCAGGACAAAGACCTGGAAAGAGGAGAGGATTCTCTACAGAACGTAGATTTTCCCCCACAAGACAGCTTTGGAGGGCCATTTCCAAATATGTCCAATATATTTTGGGGTAAAATACTTTGATTTTTTTTCAGGGCCTGTCATCAGTCAGGTTGGTATTTTGTTGCTACAAAGATTATATTTTGCCACCCTTAAAAACTGTTTTAATGTGAATGCTGGTCAGCTGTGTATGAATTCCAAAGGGAGGGAGGTATAGAAAGGCAAGTCGGACTACCCATTTCCATCATGGCTTGAGCTAGTGTTTCAGATTTACTTTAGAAATGACTGTGCCAGAGACAAGGGGTGCATTCAATTGAGTGGGGGCTTATAATTTTATTTTTGGTTTACATTAGTTTATGACAAGTGAAAAAAGCAAGCAGTAGAAATGACCCCCAAACTATGATTGCCTTGAAAGAAACTTACGATTATGATAAAATTATACATAAACACATTATAAAATTTATATAGTAATACATATAGAGAGAGCTATTGTAAGATATATATATATATAGTTTTAGTTGGATAGTGTGAGTGTAGTTATTTGCAACATGTTTTTTATTTTTGTTTCTTTACAGTTATCATTTAAAGGGGACTAGGTATTAATCTCTTTAACTATATGGACCAGTGGGTTTTATGTTTCACTAAGTATGCATTACACAATGTGAGATAAACAAAAATGTAGTATCCATTTTTGCTGTTACTTTGTAAGTATTTTTTACTAGAATAACTGACTGCGTTGTCACCAGCTTCTTTCCCTGTATCACAAAAAATTATCTACTGCATAAAAACTTCTAAGGTTTATGTCAAAAATGTAATTTAAAATCATATTTTTTCTACTTAATTTGAAATCAAATTGTTTATTTTTCCTTTCCTTTTCTACTATCAAAAATGCTTTCTCTACTATTATTTTAATGGTTCATTTCTACATTGACTTGCCTTGTTTTTTCCAATGTCATTTTAGTAATTTACTGAACTTTAATGGAACAAAATGTGAGTTATATTCTCTAGGTCTAAGAACATATACCATTAATGCCTAAATGTGCTACACAATCAGGTTCTTAAGAGAGTTGAATTCCAGACATTAAAAGCACCGAACCAGCCTCATACCAACGTTTTATGAATCTCTAGGGCTATTTAGAGAACCACTGATCAAGAAAGTTCAATAAATCCAAAACAATATAAAATATAAATTAATATTTTAAAAATCTAGGCACATTACCAGACTATTTAAAACCAATGATTAAAAGAAAATGTTTAATCATCAAGGAAAATAATACATTATATAAAGAGCAGCAACAATACATATGAGAACTGATTTCTCATTAGCAAAATTGAATGCCAAATATAATGAAATAATAAATTTAAAATTGTAAAAGAAAAACTGTATACATAAAAGCTAAGCAAATCTCTTTCCTTTATATGCCACAGAAGAAATGAAAAAAGAAATTCTTCAAACTGAAAGAAAATGTACCGGATAGAAATTCAAATATATAGACAAAAATGGAGAGTACTGGTAATGGTATAAAAAGTATCTATGAACATAAATAAAAATAAATATTTTTCTCTCTATTGAAAAACATTTAAAGGTCAACTCACAACTTAAATAAAAATATTAACAATGCATTTTGTGGTTTAATATATGTAAATAAAGTATGTGTTAACAACATAAATATAATAAAGAATGGGGATAAATGAGTGAATAAAATAAAATTCTTGCATGATTGTTACATTTGAAGTTCTTTAAAAATAATTTAAAGGTAGATTCTGATATGATAGGACTGTACTTTTAATATCCGGAATAAGCATGATACAAGATGTAG
The DNA here is from genome assembly GCF_047675955.1 of Chlorocebus sabaeus. NCBI lineage: Eukaryota > Metazoa > Chordata > Mammalia > Primates > Cercopithecidae > Chlorocebus > Chlorocebus sabaeus. The sequence continues at coordinate 88,066,741 of NC_132914.1, forward strand.
CCAAAAGTCAACAGAGGGTTTACAATGAAATACTATCATTGATTTCATTTACCAAAAAGAAGACAGGAAACAAGAAACAAAGAAGCCAGGAACATTAGGAATAAATGGAAAACAAATAAAGCAAGACAGTAGACTTAAAGTAACACCACTAATAAACAGATTAAATGTAACCATACAAAAGAATCCATTTAAAAAGCAGAGACTGTCATAACTTAACTACATACTGTTTATAAGAAATATACTTTAAATTTACGGACACCAAGAAGTAGAAAGAAACATGGAAAACTGATACATCTGGAAAACAATAAGCATAAGGAAGATTGTGTGGCTATGTTAATATGAAAGTTGACTTCAAAAAGTGATCATTAACAGTAAAAATAAGCACATTTAATAACGTTCATCAGGAAGAAATAACAATCCTAATTGTGTAACTCTTATAAAAAGGCTTTAAAATACATAAGGCAGAAATGGTTATAACTAAAGGGAAAAGAATACATGAATCCACAATTTTATTAGAAATTTAAATATCTCTTTCTCATTAATTGGTAACACAAACAGGAGGAAAAAGCCAGTAAGAATAGAGAAGACTGACATTTATAGACTATTATAACCATTTTGCAGAATACACATTGTTATCGAGTGTAAAGGAAGCATTTGCCAAGTTACACAGTAGTCCCACCTTATCCACAGTAGTAATATCTGTGGTTTCAGTTACTTGTGGTCAATCACGACTTACGTAGGGTTCCAGACCTCATAAACCAGTCTAGTGGGAGAGACAGATATTGATAGCATAATAAGTCCTATATACATTGGATAATAAAAGATAAAAATATCAAAATTTTATTTTATTTTTTTACTGTTCTTATTTCAACCCAATGAAAATTTTCCTCTTTGATTTTATAAAAAGCTGATAAAAATAATATGTATTCTTGACTAAAAGGTTAATCTTATATACAGCATATATAATATACAATAATGAAATCAATTTATATATAAAAGCTTGATAAAGTTAAAATAATTGTGTATAATAATATATGTAATAACCTAATTAATTTATACATATATTTATAATGTGTAGGATGGTGAATTTTACATAAAGCTATATGTGTACTATATATGTGACATAATAGATAAAACATTTATATGTATATGTATTTATATATAGACATATATAATATTACTTTAGCCTAAACTGTGAGATTTACGAGTATGATTAGCTTTATCTGTGTATAAACATTTCCAGTATAAACATCTATTTCCACCTTTTCCCCAAATTGAAATATTTAATACCCAAACTGCAACAATCGTCGAATCTTAATCAGATTACTCTATCTAGGACCTTAAGGCATTGCTTCCTGTTTCTTTTGTCATTATGACCCAACTAAATGGCTACTCTTATTGTCACTTATTTTAGAACCACCTGTTCAAGCATATGTTGCTGACATTCAGAACGTGCTCATTTTTACACATTTTCCCCCATTGTCAACACCAAGATGTCAACCACGTGTGCAGACATGTAAATAAATGTAAATTTTGGCATAACAAGCCTGCTGGGAAGCACCCAAATCCCCCTTATATCTTTTGCAGCTACCTCTTTTATAGTGGGACCTAATATATTTCTGCTTTTTTTTTTTCCTTTAATTCTTTTAAAACGTGGGCACATTAAGGGTGCTATTCTTTCTTACTTGCTGACTCTGTTGTATTTCTTATGTCATCTTCTTTTCAGTTATTCATAATGTTGACTTTTGGAGACATTTGTGATCTTGGGAGAGTCACTTCACCTCTCTGAGTCCCAGATTCCTCAGCCTGTAATATGAAGAGAACGGTATTTGCTCTGGAGGGATTATGTAAGAATTCAACGCAATGTGTGTAACGAACTTAGCACAGTGCTCAACATCATGGTCCATGGTAATCAGCAATCTGGTTTCATATTGCAAAGCGTAGCTTCTTCAAGTCTTCCAAATTGTGTCCCTCTTTTCTTTGCCACTCCAGGTAACCGCTTATAGCATTTCAACTATTCTTCATTATATATTGTTTTAATCATCTGACAAGTTTTGTCCTTTACCTTTGAAGTCTTTAGCATTTCTTTCTGGGAAGTTGTCCTGAATAAATATTGACACAACAAAAATACCAAACTGACCCTGATTATTTTCTTCTTTGGTATAAATTAGTGTTTCCTTAATTTTGCACCTGGACCGATTATCTTGTTTTGTTAGAGTAAGGGCTGAAAAAGGTGAGGACAAGAAGTTCATTCCCTATTTAGGTCAGTCAGGGTTACACTGAAGACATATTTCTTTCATGCTTACAGATGTGCCCCTAATCCTAACCATCTGCTTAGCAAATGAGCAGAAGGGCACAGTAGGTAACAGTGGACTGTAGGATAAAACACAATCCCAGAGCTAAGTGCTGTATCCCGCTAATCACAACATCATCATATTTAAAAAGAGAGCACAGCTGAGCAGATGTCTTGGGTGTGATCCAGGAACAATACCAATGGGAGCGGGTAGAATGAGAAAAATGAAAGCTTTAGATGAAGTGGCATCCAACCGGGATCCTGAATATGCTGATTTAGATGTACCTTTGATTCTAAATTATTTTAAAGGACTAAAAACCTAAGCAAATTTTAGCTTTAATGACTTTTCAGTTGATCCTCTGTAGGAGGTTCAAGTGAACATCTATTTGATATTTTTATACTCAAAATAAAGAGCCAATTTCATATATATTTGGCAACAGCTGAATTTCCCATTAAAATAAGGATGGTGTGCTCTTGGTTTCTATTTGTCATGATTGCTCTGTCTTGGTATTTTTTTTCTCTAACCAGAAGATCTTAAATAAAATTTTCATTCAATTAAATAATTTGAATTATAGCCATGAAAGGGATAGAATTTGGCAAACAGCTTAAGAGACCTCCTGCCTCTCATCACCTTCTGAATTTTAATTTGGCAAATACAAATTAGGTTCTGTGTCAGAACACTCTGCCCAAAAGATAAAGCTGCACCATTAAAATCAAAAGGCACAAATGTCAGCAGAACACTGAGACTCTGGGTTTTCTAATAAGAAAAACTTTATTAAGGGAATGGAGCTTTTTACATCATTTTATTTTTATTCCCGGTCACAGAAAATGATGAGAATCTCAGTTTTTTCAAAGACAGAAAACAAAGGTGTTCACAAATGAATTGCATTTATGTGTATGACACTTTATCTTCAGGGGACAGTTTGATCAAGTTACCAGCGTATTGTCTTTGAAATACTGATGAGATTTTTCCATACAGAGGCAAGCAATCTTTCTTTATTTTCCCTATGAACAACAAAAAAAGTTTCATTTATCAAAGTATTTGCCCTATGTGCTTACTTTTTTTAGTTTGTTTTGGTTTTCTTTACAAATATGGCACATACCACTTTTAGCATTCAACAATTAAATCAATGGTTGGGAGCCTTTTGGGAAGGACATGCCAAGTCTTTCTTTATCCTCTCTGATGTAAGAGTTTGTGAGCCATCAACATAGCTTATGATTAGGATGCCTATTTATAAAATGTAAATATTTCATATAAGCAAATATGATTTCACATGTTTATGAAGGTTTTTTTTAATTAAATGGGAATACAGAAAATGCATATGATCCTTGACTTTGCTTTTCTCTGTAAAAATTTCTGGAGAAAAATCACCCCTTGTGGGGGTCCTGATAAGTCATATTTTTCTACTTTGTTATTCCTGGGACAGCTGGTGGGAACAGAAGATTTTAAGAGGGAGCATGGTTCTGGTTTGCTGGAAGCAGGGACTGTTTTATTTCATTTTTGCAACCTGTGTACTTGGTATATAAGGGGTATTCAATGATGGCTGTTAAATAAAACTAGCTTGGAAATATATTTTCCAGATATGGTTGTATTAAGGTATAGTTGCATTGAATTACAGTTTTGTTCCAATTTGCTGTGTATCTTTGCAGTCCCTCTTCCATAGCAATATGACTGAAGCCAACTATCATGTCTACATTTCACAAAACAGCCTTAGTCCAACCGAATGTCTGATAAACTGCCAAAGCCCACGGTTATGTCTCTACTTAGAAACACAGAGGCCGGCTGAGGTGACTCATGCCTGTAATCCCAGAACTTTGGGAGGCCAAGGCAGGCGGATCACCTGAGGTCAGGGATTCGAGACCTGCCTGGCCAACATGGTGAAACCCCATCTCTACTAAAAATACAAAAATTATCTGAGCATGGTGGGAAGCGCCTGTAATCCCAGCTACTTGGGAGGCTGAGGCATGCGAATCGCTTGAACCTGGGAAATGGAAGTTGCAGTGGGCAGAGATTGAGCCACTGTACTCCAGCCTGGGGAATAGAGCAAGGCTCTGCCTCAAAAAAAAAAAAAAAAAAAAGGAAGAAAAGAAAGTAACGCAGAATATTAAACTTCTAGGCATTCACCGTGAAAATATACCATAACTCTCAAATGTCTAGTACTTGCAAAATTCCAAATATATAATAAGTACTCAATAAAGATGGCTTAAAAGAGACATATTTAGTCTTTGAGATATGCTAAATTTTATTTATTCATCGAAACCGGTAAGTAGAAAAATGTTTCAAGGCTTTGGTCCGAATGGCAGGAAAACTGCAACTCTTAAAAATCTTGAGTATTATTAACCGTTTCTGCTACACTTTCCTATTAATTTTATCTTATCTTTTAAAGTTTTCATTTAAAAACGCATTTTTGTTTAGGAGACAAAAGTAAGTGAATTACTTCATGAATTCTAGAGGAACAAATTAAGCATTTGCACAAGTTAAGCATTTGTAATATTATAAAATATTCTGGTAAAATTTTTGTTTGGTTGTGAGCTCTTCTATACTGAAATATGATGTGTACTTTATATATAACAGTTTAATTTTTTATTATTTTCATATTCTTATTACTTCAAAAACAATTGTAAAAATATTATTTTATCCTTTGTATATTGTATATACATTTTGTAACATACCTCAGATCCTATGGGGGGATAAAAATGCCATAAATATGTCTATAGAATTTTTTTTTTGTGCTACTCTTCTATATAGTACAGTGCCTAGCCCATAAATATTCAATAAATGATTTGAAATAGAAGTGAACTAATTGAGCAACTACTATGGATAATGGAAATGCTTATTTGGAGGTTACAATAAACAAATGAGGGTCACAGTTTGGAAACTCTTGCATTAAGTATGATCCAATAGTGAAAACAGACAGGTAGGAGTAGTTTCATAAGTTGTACCATCTCATTTTGAGCTGATATGAGGGAAATACTACATGAAGTTAGCCATACCTTGCTTCAGAAGTAAAGAAAAGTTTTCATTTAAAAGCCCATTTTTGTTTAGGAGACAAAAGTAAGTGAATTAATTCATGAATTCTAGAGGAACAAATTGAGCATTTGAACAAGTTAAGCATTCGTAATATTATAAAATATTCTGGTGAAATTTTTGTTTGGCTGTGAGCTCTTCTATACTGAAATATGATGTGTATTTTATATACAACAGTTTAATTTTGTGTCATAAATGCTAATTATATCAGGCATGACCCATTAATAAAATCAAAATATTAAAAGGGGGAATCTTTCAACTTCAATGGAACCATCTCACAGGATCTATACCTAGGTCAAGGAAGTCTCCAAGTCAATACTGTATAAGATTTTCTTCTGTAATTTTTTATATGTTCCAATATTCTATTGATAATTTCAGATAAAAAGTCTTTAAACTAAAAATATATAACCTTTCTACAATATACCTATGTCTAGAATATAAACCAGATAAATTATTATTTCCAAATATTTATAAATAAATAAATTGATAAATGTGATCATCCTACTTAATTTCAGGTTAATATTTTGAGGAATAGTCAAAGACGGTAGGCAAGTCTTTGTCAGAATCCCAGGATCCACTTGGTAAACATCAGAACTATTTCACTCAGTGGTACAAAAGCCATTATAAAGGCAAAATAAAGAGTCCACTTCAGACTCTTTCAGCTTTTACAAAGTAATTAAGTAGTTTCTGAAGCCTTATTTTATCTCCCAGTCTCTTAGCAGGAACAGAATTAGGATGAGTGCCCAACATCTTTTTCCTATGGAGAATGATTGTTCAAATGGTTGGAATGTGATGCTACTGAGGACCCTATCACTGGTTTGAGTATTCCTTGAGTTAGCTGAATTTGCTCCAAAATAACTAGTCACAGTTGGTCCCCATTTAGAAACACATGATCCCTGTCATAAAAGCCTTAGAATCATATAACATTAAAACTAGAAATAATATTACTTTGTGCTGTAATAAATAATTGCCATCAAATCATTCACTTCATCATATAAAATGTTTTATGTATTTTGCAGATGACATGGAAGCTTGGAGGTTAAGTAAACTGACAGATGTTAACAAGCTAGTGTCAGAACCAGGATTTCTACCAAGTCTGTAAAATCCAAAGGCTATGAAATTACGCTTTACCTCAGGGTTTCTCCTACTTAAAAATTTGCAGATACATTCTCAGGGGTTTGAGAATTCTATTTAAGTAAACAATGCATGGCTGGCATTAGTTCAGCATTTTCTCATGAAAGAAGCAATAATTGGCCCTTATCTAACATTGTATGAAAGCTGAATTATTTTGTCTCCATTTTTTTTAGTATTCATTGATCAGAACGTCCAGTCACTCTGATAGGCATTGGAGACAGACCAGAAATTAAGCACACAAAAATACCTGTTTCATGCAGTATGCATTTCAGTGATGTAAGATAGACAATAAACCATAAATAAATAAATATGCATATAATATAACATAGTGATGTTATTAAAAAATAAAACAGGGCATGGTGGAAACAAGGAGATCCAAGGGGTTATGGAGTTACCTTTAAAAACAGAGTTGTTAATAAAGACCTCATTAAGAGGGTGATATTTAATCCAAAAACTGAGTGGGATAATCCAGTGGAGCACGTCTTGAGGTTTTCTGGAAATCCAGATTGGGGTAGTCCTAGTAGAGAGCAGGAGGCTTCAAGTTGTTGGCTGAAATAGAGGATTAGCATATACTTTATTATACAGGTGCAAAATGAGCAAGGTGAAAGTAGTAGGAGAGAGAAGGAATGTGGATAGTTTAAGAAGGAATGGGAGCACTTGGAAGGTTTTGAGTATAGCATTAAACTCATGTGGAATATTTGGAAAAAATTACTCTTACTGCACTGTCAAAAATAGAGAGTAAATGTACAAAATAAGAAGCAGTGAGTCAGTTAGGATGCTATGGCAAACGTCCAAGAAAGAGAGGTTGTTGCCATCACAACACAGCTTGTTGCCATCACATGGGAGATGTTGGTGACTTAGAAGAGAGTGAGAATAATGAGATGGTAAGATGCTAGAATCTGGATATATTTTAAGGGTAGAGCAAAGAGGATTTTTTGTAGTGAGAGGTGAAGCCAGCTGGGCTTCTGGGTGAGGTGGGGACTTGAAGAACTTTTCTGTCTAGCTAAAGGATTGTAAATGCACCAATCAGCACTCTGTAAAAATGCACCAATCATCACTCTGTGTCTAGCTAAAGGATTGTAAACACACCAACCAGCACTCTGTAAAATGGACCAATCAGCAGATGTGGGTGGGGTCAAATAAGGTAATAAAAGCTGGCCACCCAGCCAGCAGCGGCAACCCACTTGGGTTGTCTTGCATGCTATGGAAGCTTTGTTCTTTTGCTCTTCACAATGAATCTTGCTGCTGCTCACTGTTTAGGTCCATACTACCTTTATGAGCTGTAACACTCACTGCAAAGGTCTACAGCTTCACTCCTGAAGTCAGCGAGACCATGAACCCACCAGAAGGAACAAACAACTCCGGACTTGCCACCTTTAAGAGCTATAACACTCACTGCAAAGGTCTGTGGCTTCACTCCTGAAGTCAGCAAGACCATAAACCCAATGGAATGAAGAAACTCCAGACACATCTGAACATCTGAAGGAACAAACTCCAGACACACCATCTTTAAGAACTGTAACACTCACCACAAGGGTCCATGGCTTCATTCTTGAAGTCAGTGAGAGCAAGAACCCACCGGAAGGAACAAATTCCGGACACAGTAGGAGGGTGTGGATTGAATGCATGGCTAAAGACGTCTTCAAGTTTTAATGCCTAAGAACTCAAGAGCAAGTTACCCTTTATGAGATGAGGAAATCTTTGTGAAAATAGAGTTTGGGAAAGGAAGAAAAAAAATTACAGATTTGAAGATGTTTTTGTTTGTCGTTGATATGTTAGGTTTGGAATGCCTATTAGCCACCCAAGTGGAGTTATTAGTGAAGTGAAATATTCACTAAGCCTGAAAGAGATATGAACTGGAGATGTAACTTTGGAAGCAAATAGCATAAAGATGGATATATGGGCATGAGTATGCAAGAAAGAGAATGACACACTGAGTAAGCGGTATAGATAGGAATGAGTTAGGAGCACTGGGCCATATACCTCTAATTTTAGAGTTCAGGGAAATTAGAAGAAATCAGTAAAGGAAAGGAAAGGAAAATTAAAAAGCAACAAGAGAAATGGAAGAAAAGCTAGAAAGTATTGTATACTGAAAGCCAAATAACAAACATGTTTCAGTGTAATCAGATGTGTCCGATGCTGCTGATCGTTAAATATGAGTAAGACTAACAACTAACCCTTGGATTAGCAACTAGGGGTCACCAGTCTTCTCACTAAGCAGTTCGAATCAAGAGGTGGCCTCCAAGCGTAACAGGAAGACATTATAGAGAACAATATTTTATTTCTTAATTAAGCTAATAAAATGAGAATGTTTGTTATTACGGCAGTATTGTTTGCAGTGTATTTTTATTTGCTTCAAGGAACAATTTTTCATTATGTAGCAACTTTAAAATTTTGCAGTTACATTTTGGGGCACACTACTTGATTGATGGACCCATGTAAATAGTCATTATTATATTTAAAAATTATTCATTACGGAAAAGAAACACTAAAGCAGTGGTCATTTTACTTTTATAGATTTGTTCATTTTTAATTTGTAAATCCATTTGGTTTCATTGTTTTTATTAAATTTTAAGCATAAGGAGTTTATATCTACTACGTTTGATCATATTTGTTTAAAATTACAACAAAAGACAGTTAAATCAACATGATGGAGTATCAGAAAATTGTTTTTTCTAAGAAGGAAGCTGGACATTGCTCAACAACCACAAACTGCACCATACTACGCTGTTTCCTAGCAGACACCAATCAAGGTTGGAAGGAAAGGAAACTATTATTATTGTCAACTATCAAATATCATAGGTTTATGTGAGTGAAGGGTAGGAGAATACGCCACCCCAATATACACTGCTTTGGCATAAGGTATATTTTGAGCTAAATTATTTTAAAAACTAAAACAAAACCTAAACACCAGTTATAGGAAGGGAACTCTGACCCTCTGTTTCTCTTCCTAAAAGGAGAAGATGGAAGATGTCTTCAGTATATCAGGAAAAAGTAAAATTCTTATTACCAGGGATAAGAAATTGAGATCAAGAGAATCCTGTATAAACAGACCTTCTCAAAAGAATTCGTACTTTTTAAGTTGTTTTTTATTTGCATAAACTTATGGAGTACGAGTGTAATTTCATTACATGGATAGATTGCACAATGATAGCCAGGGCTTCTTTTATTGCATTAGCCTGTCCGCATAGTTCAGTTACTTTTTTACAACTGCCTGTCTTTGTTCGAACTAAACAGTCGGTTTCGAGAAAAACATTCAGGTTTTTTGTCATTTCGTTTTGGGTCATCATTTCTATGTAAGGATTCCTGTGCCTTATTAAGTTTATATTGAATATATTTGTTTGCTTTTTTCCTGCTAAGCTGTTTTATGTCACTTTAATTCTTAGGCCCTGATAAAAATGCCTAAGAAGGTAGAAGTAAAATTTAGACTCCCTGACATGAATAATAAGTTTATAGAACACTGTTTGACATGTGATAAGTGTAATTTAAGTGTTTGCTGTTGTTATTACTGAAAATATGGGAGATACTGAGTATCTGGAAAGCTGCACAAATTATTTTGCATTTAATTGTATAATAATATAATCCTAGTTCCGTAAGAAACTTTCACTTCTTCTTATGATTTTGTATACCACCCTCAGTTAGAAACAAAGTAAAAAATTAGATACTGAAAAAAATTGTGAAATATAACAGATCCTGAAATTATTTTACAAAGACGATATACAGTATTCTAAGTTTGGGGCTCTTGACATCTTAATTTTGATTTTAATTTTAGCTATTAAAGTTAATAAATGCATCACAAGTTTTTAAGGTTGTCTTAGTCGTTTGTGTCTCATATTTCATGCCATCATTATATGAAGAAATCATGTTTGTGTGCCCTCAACTGAAAGAATTTGCCATCTGTTAACTCTCTCTCTATATATATATATATATGTGTGTATATATATATGATTTATCTTTTCTTTTTATTGTTATTATACTTTAAGTTATGGGGTACATGTGCACAACGTGCAGGTTTGTTACATAGGTATACATGTGCCATGTTGATTTGCTGCACCCATCGACTCATCATTTACATTAGGTATTTCTTCTAGTGCTATCCCTCCCCCAGTCCTCCACCTTCCAACAAGTCCCGGTGTGTGATTTTCCTGCCCTATGTCCATGTGTTCTTATTGTTCACTTCCCACTTATGAGTGAAAATATGAGGTGTTTGATTTTCTCTTCTTGTGTTACTTTGATGAGAATGATGCTTTCCAGTTTCATCCATGTTCCTTCAAAGGACATGAACTCGTCCTTTTTTGTGGCTACATAGTATTCTATGGTGTATGGTGTATATATGCCACATTTTCTTTATCAAGTCTATCATTGATGGACATTTGGGTTGGTTCCAAGTCTTTGCTATTGTGAACAGTGCTGCAACAAGCCTACATATGCATGTGTCTTTATAGTAGAATGAGTTATAATCCTTTGGGTACATACCCAGTAATGTGATTGCTGGGTCAAATGGTATTTCTGGTTCTAGATCCTTGAGGAATTGCCCCACTGTCTTCTACAACGATTGAACTAATATGCAATCCCACCAACAGTGTGAAAGCATTCCTACGTCTCCACAGCCTTTCCAGCATCTGTTGTTTCCTGACTTTTTAACGGTCACCATTCTAACTGGTGTGAGATGGTATCACATCGTGGTTTTGATTTGCATTTCTCTAACGACCAGTGACGATGAGCATTTTTTCATAAGTTTGTTGGCTGCATAAATGTCTTCTTTTTAGAAGTGTCTGTTCATATCCTTCACCCACTTTTTGATGGGGTTGGTTTTTTTTTTCTTGTAAATTTAAGTTCTTTGTAGATTCTGGATATTAGCCCTTTGTCAGATGGATAGATTGCAAAAATTTTCTCCCATTCTGTAGGTTGCCTGTTCACTCTGATGATAGTTTCCTTTGCTGTTCAGAAGCTCTTTAGTTTAATTACATCCCATGTGTCAATTTTGGCTTTTGTTGACTTTGCTTTTGGTGTTTTAGTCATGAAGTCTTTGCCCATGCATATGTTCTGCATGTTATTGCCTAGATTTTCTTCCAGGGTTTTTATTGTTTTAGGTCTTACATTTAAGTCTTTAATACATCTTGAGTTAATTTTTGCATAAAGTGTAAAGAAAGGATCCAGTTTCAGCTTTGTGTACATGGCTAGACAGTTTTCCCAGCACCATTTATTAAATAGGAATTATTTCCCCATTGCTTGTTTGTGTCAGGTTTATCACAGATCAGTTGGTTGTAAATATGTGGTGTTATTTCTAAGCCTCTGTTCTGTTCTACTGGTCTATACATCTGTTTTGGTACCAGTACCATGCTGTTTTGGTTACTGTAGACTTGTAGTATAGTTTGAAGTCAGGTAGCGTGATGCCTCCAGCGTTGTTCTTTTTGTTTAGGATTGGCTTGGATATGTGGGCTCTTTTTTGATTCCATATTAAATTTAAAGTAGTTTTTCCAAATTCTGTGAAGAAAGTCAGTGGTGGCTTGATGGGGATAGCATTGAATCTATAAATTATCTTGGGCAGTATGGCCATTTTCATGATATTGATTATTTCTATCCATGAGCATGGAATGTTCTTCCATTTGTTTGTGTCCTCTTTTATTTCCTTAAGCAGTGATCTGTAGTTCACCTTGAAGAGGTCCTTTGCATCCCTTCTAAGTTGGATTCCTAGATATTTTATTCTCTTTGTAGCAATTGTGAATGGGAGTTCATTCATGATTTGGCTCTCTGTTATTGGTATACAGGAATGCTTGTAATTTTTGCACATTGATTTTGTATCCTGAGACTTTGCTGAAGTTGCTTATCAGCTGAAGGAGTTTGGGGCTGAGATGATGGAGTTTTCTAAATATACAATCATACCATCTGCAAACAGAGACAATTTCTTCTTTTCCTAATTGAATACCTTTATTTCTTCCTTTTGCCTGATTGTCCTGGCCAGAACTTTTAATACAATGCTGAATAGGAATGGGGAGAGAGGGCATCCTTGTCTTATGCAGGTTTTCAAAGGGAATGCTTCCAGTTTTTGCCCATTCAGTATAATATTGGATGTGAGTTTGTCATAAATAGGTCTTATTATTTTGAGATACATTCCATCAATACCTAGTTTACTGACAGTTTCTAGCATGAAGGGCTGTTGAATTTTGTCAAAGGCTTCTTCTCCCTCTATTGAGATAATAATATGTTTTTTGTCACTGGTTCTGTTTATGTGATGGATTATGTTTATTTATTTGTGTATGTTGAATCAGCCTTGCATCCCAGTGATGAAGCCGACTTGATCGTGGTGGATAAGCTTTTTGATGTGCTGCTGTATTTGGTTTGCCAGTATTTTATTGAGGATTTTCACATCAATGTTCATCAGTGATATTGGCCTAAAATGTTCTTTTTTCACAACCTGTCATTGTTCACAACCTGTCTATGCCAGGTTGTGGTGGCAAGATGATGGTGGTCTCATAAAATGAGTTAGGGAGGGTTCCCTGTTTTTCTATTTGTTGGAATAGTTACAGAAGGAAAGGTACAAGCTCCTCTTTGCACCTCTGGTAGAATTTGGCTGTGAACCCGTCTGGTCCTGGACTTTTTTTGGTTAATAGGCTATTAATTACTGCCTCAATTTCAAAACCTGTTATCGGTCTATTCAGAGATTCCACTTCTTACTGGTTTAGTCTTGGGAGGGTGTATGTGTCCAGGAATTTATCCATTTCTTTTAGATTTCCTAGTTTATTTGCATAGAGGTGCTTATAGTATTCTCTGATGGTAGTTTGTATTTCTGTGGGATTGGTGGTGATATCCCCTTTATCATTTTTTATTGCATCTATTTGATTCTTCTCTCTTTTCTTCTGTATTAATCTGGCTAACCGTCTATCTATTTTGTTGATCTTTTCAAAAAACCTCCTCCTGGATTCATTGATTTTTTGAAGGGCTTTTTGTGTCTCTATCTCCTTCAGTTATGCTCTGATCTTAGTTATTTCTTGTCTTCTGCTAGCTTTTGAATTTGTTTGCTCTTGCTTCTCTAGCTCCTTTAATTGTGATGTTAGGGTGTCAATTTTAGATCTTTCCTGCTTTCTCTTGTGGGCATTTAGTGCTATAAATTTCCCTCTACACACTGCTTCAAATGTGTCCCAGAGATTCTGGTATGTTGTGTCTTTGTTCTCATTGGTTTCAAAGAACATCTTTATTTCTGCCTTCATTTCATTATTTACCCTGTAGTCATTCTGGAGCAGTTGTTCAGTTTCCATGTAGTTGTGTGGTTTTGAGTGAGTTTCTTAATTCTGAGTTCTAATTTGATTGCACTGTGGTCTGAGAGACAGTTTGTGGTGATTTCTGTTCTTTTACATTTGGTGAGGAGTGTTTTACTTCCAATTATGTGGTCAATTTTAGAATAAGTGTGATGTGGTGCTGAGAAGAATGCATATTCTGTTGATTAGGGGTGGAGAATTCTGTAGATGTCTATTAGGTCTGCTTGGTCCAGAGCTGAGTTCAAGTCCTGATTATCATTGTTAATTTTCTGTTTTGTTGATCTGCCTAATATTTACAGTGGGGTGTTAAAGTCTCCCATTATTCTTGTGTGGGAGTCTAAGTCTCTTTGTAGGTCTCTAAGAACTTGCTTTATGAATCTGGGTGCTCCTGTATTGGGTGCATATGTATTTAGGATAGTTAGTTCTTCTTGTTGCATTGATCCCTTTACCATTATGTAATGGCCTTCTTTGTCTTGTTTGATCTTTGTTGGTTTAAAGTCTGTTTTACCAGAGACTATGATTGCAACCCCTGCTTTTTTTGGTTTTCATTTTCATATTAAACATTCATCCATCCCTTTGTTTTGAGCCTATGTGTGTCTTTGCACATGAGATGGGTCTCCTGAATATAGCACACTGGTGGGTCTTGACTCTTTATCCAATTTGAGAGTCTGTGTCTTTTAATTGGGGCATTTAGCCCTTTTACATTTAAGGTTAATATTGTTTGTGTGAATTTGATCCTGTCATTTTGATGCTAGCTGCTTATTGTGTTTGTTAGTTGATGCAGTTTCTTCATAGCTTCAATGGTCTTTACAATTTGGCATACTTTTGCAGTGACTGGGACTGGTTGTTTCTTTCAATGGTTAGTGCTTCCTTCAGGAGTTGTAAGGCAGGCATGGTGGTGACAAAATCTCTTAGCATTTGCCTGTCTGTAGAGGTTTTTATTTCTCCTTCACTTATAAAGCTTAGCTTGACTGGATATGAAATTCTGGGTTGAACATTCTTTTCTTTAAGGATATTGAATATTGGCCCCACTCTCTTCTTGCTTGTTGAGTGTCTGATGAGAGATCTGCTGTTGGTCTGATGGGCTTCCCTTTATGGGTAACCCAACCTTTCTCTCTGGCTACCTTTAACATTTTTTCCTTCATTTCAACCTTGGCGAATCTGACAATTATGTGTCTTGTGGGTTACTTGTCTCGAGGAATATCTTTGTGTTGCTCTCCGTATTTCCTAAATTTGAATGTTAGCCTGCCTTGCTAGGTTGGGGAAGTTCTCCTGGGCAATATCCTGAACAGTGTTTTCCAACATGGTTCCATTCTCCCCATCACTTTCAGGTACACCAATCAAACATAGATTTGGTCTTTACACGTAGTCCCATTTTTCAATCACTGATATGCTTTCTTCTGCTTGATGGATTTGGCTATTGAAACTTGTGTATGCTCCACAAAGATGTTGTCCTGTTTTATTTTCAGCTCCATCAGGTCATTTGCATTCTTCCTTACACTGGTTATTCTAGTTAGTAATTTGTCTAACCTTTTTTCAAGGTTCTTAGCTGCTTTGCATTGGGTTAGAGCATGATCCTTTAGCTCAGAGGAGTTTGTTGTTACCAACTTCTGAAGCCTACTTCTGTCAATTCTTCAAACTCATTCTCCATCAAATTTTGTTCGCTTGCTGGTGAGGAGTTGTGATCCTTTGGAGGAAAAGAGGCATTCTGATTTTTGGAATTTTCAGCTTTTCGACACTGGTTTCTACCCATCTTTGTGATTTTATCTACCTTTGGTCTTTGATGTTGGTGACCTACAGATGGGGTTTTGGTGTGGACCTGCTTTTGGTTGATGTTGATGCTATTCCTTTCTGTTTGTTTGTTTTCCTTCTAACAATCAGGCTTCTCAGCTACAGGTCTTTTGGAGTTTGCTGGAGGTCCACTCCAGACCCTGTTTGCCTGGGTATCACCAGCGGAGGCTGCAGAACAGCAAGTATTGCTGCCTGATCCTTCCTCTGGAAGCCTCATCCCAGAGGGGCAACCACCAGATGCCAGTGAGAGCTCTCGTGTATGAGGTGTCTGTCAGCCCCTACTGGGAGGTGTCTCCCAGTCAGGCTACATGGGGGTCAGGAACCCACTTGAGGAGGCAGTCTGTCCATTATCAGAGCTCGAAATCTGTGGTGGGAGAACAACTGTTCTCTTCAGAGCTGCCAGTCAGGGACACTTAAGACTGCTGAAGCTGTGCCCACAGCTACCCTTTCCCCTAGGTGGTCTGTACCAGGGAGATGGGGGTTTTATCTATAAGTCACTGACTAGGGCTTCTGCCTTTTGTTTAGAGATGACCTACCCATAGAAGTGGAATCTAAAGAGGCAATTGGACTTGCTGAGCTGTGGTGGCCTCTGCCCAGTTAGAGCTTTGTTTACACTGTGAGCATAAAACTGCCTACTCAAGTCTCAGCAATGGCAGTTGCCCCTCCCCCCACCAAGCTTGAGCGTCCCAAGTCAATCTCAGACTGCTATGCTAGCAATGAGAATTTCAAGCCAATGTATCTTAGCTTGCTGGGCTCCATGGGCATCGGACACACCAAACCAAGCACCAGAGGGAATCTCCTGGTCTGCTCATTGCAAAGACCATGAGAAAAGCACAGTATCTGGGCAGTAGTGTACAGTTCCTCTAAGTACAGTCTCTCATGGCTTCCCTTGGCTAAGAAAGGGAAATACCCCAACCCCTTATGCTTCCTGGTTGAGGTGATGCCCCACCCTGCTTTGGGTCACCCTCTGTGGGCTGCACCCACTGTCCAACCAGTCCCAATGAGATGAACCAGGTACCTCAGTTGGAAATGTAGAAATTACCTGCCTTCTGCATCAGTCTCACTGGGAGCTGCAGACTGAGCTGTTCCTATTAGGCCATCTTGCTGGAAATCCCCGAGATTTATATAATTTATATGTACATATATAATGCATTTATATGTATTATATATGTTATATGCTGATATGGTTTGTCTGTGTCCCCACTCAAATCTCAGCTTGAATTGTATCTCTCAGCATTCCCAGATTTTGTGGAAGGGACCCACGGGGAGGTAGTTGAATCATGGGGGCCGGTCTTTCCCATGCTATTCTCACAATAGTAAAAAGATCTCACAAGATCTGATGGGTTTATCAGTGGTTTCCACTTTTGCTTCTTCCTCATTTTTCTCTTGCCACTGCCATGTAAAAAGTGCCTTTCACCTCCCACCATGATTCTGAAGCCTCCCCAGCCATGTGAAACTGTAAGTCCAATTAAACCTCTTTTTCTTCCCAGTCTTGGGTATGTCTTTATCAGCAGCATTAAAACAGAGTAATACATATACTATATAAAATATTATATATTATATAGTGTGTGTGTGTACATACACATATACACAAATTCACACAAATACATATTTGTACATGGTGTGGAAGAACATGATTTCTAGTATAGATACATTGTATGGTTATATTTTTATAATCATATGCATATATCTATGTATAAAATACTTAGCTTTTACTACCATATAAAGTAAAAATCTTTTAATGTAATTTCTTTGTGCAGATAAATGGTAAACGTAATATGTGTAATTTTAGAAAACAAATAATAAGGACTCCATTATTAATTTCTAATTTTTATCACAATAATATGTCCAATAGTTACCTTGGAAAGTAAGGTAAGGTCTTATAATCTAAAATATATTTTCAGTACTACGTCTGGGTATTTACATGGGAATCAATTTTTCTCCCCCAACAGGCATATTTCCTGAATCCATCTTTAAAGTCTTCTACATATTTAAGGACAACATAGTTAGAGGTCTTTGAAACAACTTAAGCTTAAATTTTCTGTCTCTATGCTCTCTGTATTTCACGGACTGCTCGAGGCCAATTCCATGTGAAAGACTCCCAACTGTTTTACTTTGTTGGAAGAAACAAGGGGAAAAAAGAATGTCTTAAATTAATTTTTAGACCATACTTGGTCCAGATTTTCTTTCTTTTCATAACCTCTTCTGTTTTTTTGGTATTATTGAGGTTCTTTAAACACGGCCTTGAGCTATTCATTGCAAGTGATTCACTACCAAAAGACTTTTTGTTAAAGGACTTGATTTCGGTTCTAGGAAAAGAAAACTATGAAACTCACAATTCTCTTTTGAAATGTATCACTGAAACCAACGAATGCCGGTTTTCAGCATTAAAAATAATTTAGGTAAGAAAACAAAATTGTATAACTTTATTTGAAGAATTTTTAGCCTTCAAGTACCATGCTTTTAGATAAAAATACATTTTATTTCTAATGCTTCCTAACAAAGACGCTCCTTGATCTAACTTAGTCATACTTTGCTAAGGCCTCAGCCTTCAATGTCTGTCCTTGTTGGGCATCCATCACCCAGTTTTAGGAAAATCTTTGCTAAATCAGTTTAGCAAGAACTGTTATTTCATCACTCTGGCCTGCCTTCAGTAAGAATTCTGTTAAGTCAGTTTAAACAGAAACCTTCTTACCCAAGACATTTCCTCTTATAATTCCATCCACCAATGCCCCTACCCTACTCTCCTCTGTGGCTACAAATTGCCACTTTTCCTTCTTGTATTCTGAATTGAAGCCAGTTCTATATTAAGATTTCTTTTTTTACCTATTACAATAGTTCCTAAGTAAAACCTGTTTTACCACGTTAACTGCTATCCATATCTGGTTTTTCTTTGACAATTCCTATTCAGTCTTTGGGATTTTCCCTACACAAACTTGGTTTCATACACACTGGGTTATTTTAATCTGTAATTCCTTTAAATACAATGTCAAACACTTCTAAATCTTCACTTTGTTGGTTTTTTAAGTGCAAAATATATTCTTATTCCACACAATTGGATATATTTTCTTTATTATATTCTCTTGTATGTTAAAAAAAGTCAAACTATCCCATATATTCATATTTATAACCCATTTTACATTCTGTTTCATTCTGTCTTGATATTTGAGCTGAGCTCTGGCAAAAGAATGGGTAGTTTTTGTCTCACATGTTTTGTACATGTGTCCTGCTTTACTTTTGTAAATGTTGCTGAAATGTGCAGTCAATGTTTTAGCCCTTTGGGCACCCATCAGGCACCAATTGTTTACAGAAGGAAACTGGGTAGCAAGAATTTAAACTGCCTTGAAATCATTAGATGAATAGCTTTCCCTTGAGTTTCACATCTCCCTGAAAAGTCTTACTGGAGAACCCATTATATTCTCTTCCCCTGGTACTGATCAAGGAAAACAAAAATAGAAGCATTATTGAGTGCAATGTTGATTTTGAGACTAGGCATTGTTTAAAAAGAGAATGCTAGGAAGCTGCTATAAAGTACAAACATTTATCCCAGCGTAATAGACAATGCCAATTGTTTTGCCTCAAAGTCCAGAGTCTTTTAAAAAGCTTTTTTTTTTCCAGTGAACAAATCTCAAGAGAAATTGCTGAAATTATTTCTCTAAGTGATAAGCACGTGGATGTTGCTCATTTTATGAAGCAAATAAGACTGCATATGAATTAAAGCGGATTTAAGCTTTTTAACAATAAGACTAAATGATCAATGTAAAAAATGATCAGGTACATACAGCTAGTCAAAACTACAAATAGGATCAACAACTCTCAGTTTTTTTTTTTAAATATATATATATAACATGGACACTTATTATTTATTGCAACATTCTCTGAATGCATATGCCATGTGATTATTGGATGTAGACTATGAGAAGAGAATTTTTAAGTAAAGGTAGGTAAAGTAAGCATCTCTGTCTTTTCCTTTGAATATATTTGAGATGCTTGAATACAAAGAAAACACAGACCAACTACTCACTATAATATAAGGCTTGCATTTGAACTTTTGGGGACTTGAATAATAAAGCTAATATAGAAATACCAGTAAATGTGGCTATTTTTCATCTGTACAACTGGTGTTCAAACAGGAGCATTAATATGTTTCTCCCAAAACAGCCCATGTGAAAGGACTACTACTCACATCAATGTCACTTTTAACACTCTATTAGTGCCATACTTTTAAACAAATAAAAAAACTTCCTCAACCACTCCAAGCTCAGAAAATATACCGAAATAAATATATATTTATAGTCCAAGAAATGAGAATGTGTTGCTTTTGTCTGGTTGTTACCGCAGAATAATGAAGGTCAGTAGTTGTTAATAAATATGATCATTTACACAAATGCTACAAATCACACAGATGCCCCTGGCAAAGGGTCTTTTACAGGCCTCATAAGTCATTTAAATAGTTAAAATCTCTCAGTGTGATAAAAGGCTTTTTTCTAAATGCAGTCTATGATCATTCAGGATATTAAGCCTAATTTGACTGGCTCTCTCTTCAGTAGAGAAGGAAAACCAGTGGGCCCGCATAGAGTCATCATTTAATGCATTTTAGCCAAAAAATTGTTTGGTCTCATGCTGGCTGTACTGGGATTATTGTCATCTTTGTTGAGCATCTAGTTATATGGTGGCTGTAAAAAAAACTACTTTGGGACCACATTTTAAATTGTGAAAACATTTGATTTAGTGACACCTTCATCCTAATTTAAATAAGATGTGGATTTCAGGTAGAATTTAAAGAGGCCTAAATGTAAGTGCATGTGTATGTATCCGTTGTCATTACATAGCTATAAATTCAGTTTTCAAAAGCCTGGTCACTTGGCTAACAGCACCGGATCTATGGACTTGTCTCTTTCAATCTAGTAAGTAGAGAGGAAGCACAAATCCTGGACCTGTATATAGGAAAATGGGAATAAAGTAGGGAAGGAAATACCTGCATGAACCGGTTCAACTTTATTAGGTACACATTTCTCTTTTTTTCAGCAGAAAGTTATTTATGGTTAACTTCCAACAGATCTCACATCCACTATTTTCTCTCTCCTTGAAACATTTTAGGGTAGCAGTGCCAGTTGAGGTAGTTTCACAGCTTTTTATAGACTTGAACACATCCCTCCTATCCTCAGGTCTCTTTCACAAGGTAAATACTTGTCCCAATTCCTTTTGCATTTAAAAATATATACTTAAATGACCGATGAACTTTAGCCAAAAGCCATAGTCTTTACAGATTGTTAATCACCAGATTAACTGAAAGCTCCCCATAAATTCCTGTTTCTGAAATGGGAACTTGCAATTAAATTAACCAATTTCTTTATAACTTTATTTGCTTCAAGAGTAACAGAATGTGATTTTGCTGATGGCACTCATACTAGCAGAGACTTAATTTACAAAGTAATGCTTTTGAGATCTATTAGACTGAAATGGAACACTCAGAATAGCAACAAATTGTGGCTAAGTGGACATTAGAGCCTGACTAGTTGTTTCTGTGTTTCACATGCTTCCTCCCAACCACGCTCAAAATATAACTAAAACTATTTGGATACAATTTAAAAATGAGGAACAATATTAAATTGAGTGATGGGTTTGCTAACTGGGCTTTGAGAAATCCTAAGGTTTCTGAAGAAAACCTTAGTTCCAGCTTTGAAATGAGGAATAAAATCCAAGAGACAAGTAGGCAGGCCCCATTTCAAACCAAGCAACTCCACTTTCTTCTTTTGCACATTGAACTACAACTGCTTCAAATATGTGTCTCATTGACCTTGAAGTTAAAGAAAAAAAGTTACTTGATGTCATAAACCAATTGTCTAGAATACACTTTAAAAAATTGTTCATTAATATTATTGGATGTTTAAATTAGTTGGCATTCTTAGTTCTAAAATCTTGTTTGTCTTACTTTGTATATCTTTGATCTTCTAGCTTGTACAAGAGTCAAATCATGTCATCTGAAAATAATTTTAAAATAATCAATTTACAATGAACCCTTGGAGGGTAAATGAAACAATTTTGCCTAATTCCAAGAACTGTTTCAAACTCCAAAAGGTGTAAGACTCAATCACAGTGTATTTTTGAGAGAAAGTTAGTCCATTAGTGTTTGTTTGTTTTAACTAACATTAAGTTGCAGATATACTAATGTAATTTTTTATTGTTAAAAGAAGTTGTGCAGAAAAAAAGCTGAATTGGAGAAAATCATAAAACTGAATGACCTAATAAATTTTACCAAGGAAACTAATCTTATATTCTCTATAGGCAAACATTTATTCTAAACACAATAACAAAAGCAGAACCTTGTTTCTTAGTTACTTAATTTTTAATTTTCATTTCTGTTCGTAGAGAAATTTTGTTGATCTGTACCGAGAGAATTCCTTTAGTAGTTATTATGGTTTGGCTGTTTCTCCACCCAAATCTCATCTTCAATCATAATCCCGATAATCCCCACGTGACTAGGGAAAGATTTGGAGGGAAGTGATTGGATTATGAGGGGAGTTTCTGCCATGCTGTTCTCCTGATAGTGAGTGAATTCTCACAAGATCTGATGGTTTTATGAATGATAGTTTTTCTTGCGCTCTCATACATTCACTTCTCTCATCTACTGCCAGGTAAGACGTTCCTCTCCCACTTCCACCATGACTGTAAGTTTCCTGAGGCCTTTCCAGCCATGCAGAACTGTGAATCTATTACATCTCTTTTCTTTATAAATTACCCAGTCTCAGAAAGTATCTTTATAGTAGTATGATAATGGACTAATACAGTAGCCCTGAACTTTGATAAATTTGTGTTTCCAAAACTGGTAATAGGGAAGAAAGAGAAACTCAGTAGTCTTTTTAGACCTGCCAACTTATGAAAACTTTCCAACAGAAGCATCAAAATTTTTCCTGACATGTCAAGTTCCAGTCTAGCAAAGATATTCACTACTTACAAAAGTGGTAAACATAGGAAATCTGGAAAATGAAGAACGGCATAAAGAAGACAGTAAAAATCCACAAATTCATCACTTGACAACATTTTGGTTTATTTCATTTTTCCAAGTCATTTTACTATGCACATGTATTGAGATGCATGTGTGGACATAAGCTTAACTTGATTTTATTTTTAGTGAATTACTCCTAATGAAGATATGTTGGGAAAACTTATTAATTCAAAAATTATTAGTAGTAATATCACCATTTTGAATTGTTCCATACTTCGTAAGACATTAAAAATTCATTCCTAAAAAATAAAATGCTTCTCAAAGTAGAAATGCTCTAAGCAAGAAGAGCAGCTAAGATCATATATGAGTGTGTAGTTGACTATACACTTGTCTATATAAATAATAGAGGGTTTCGCCACAAAAGAGATTTCCTAAGTGGCTTGAAAGCTGGTGATTACAGATGAAATTAACACATATCCTTTAGAATTGTAGCTGCTGCTTTAATATCCCAATGAACTTTTTCACTTTGTGGTCATCATAGTAATCACCAGAATGTTTGACACAAGCATAAAATGTGTTGTATCTTGTAGAGAGTTAGGGTAGATGTTAAACTCTTTAGGGAACATTTAAGTATCACCTAAGGAGGCAGAAAGGAAGACAGAAATTAAATGAATAAATCACTCAAGGTCACAGAGCAAAGTTGAGTCAGGAACTCACATACATTTTCACACAAAAAAGTATGTACTTTATACATTTCCTTAGTACCTAACTTTTACAGGAAAAAAAAAAATGCCTCCCACTAGAAGGTTGATCTGCTTCCATACTAAATCAAATTGAATTAATTTAACATAACCTCACTTCAAAATATACCTTTCTTGAGTTTGCTTATTTCATCAGGAAAAGCAAACCAAACTAACTTTCCAATTATCTTTGTAATGGACTTTAATTACTTTATAGTCATTTAAGTGGTATTATATGACTATGAAAAACAAAATGGTATTTCTTTATTTTTATTTAGTTTGTTTTACTAGCACAGATAATAAATAGACAGAAGTGTCGGAGGAAGCATTTAATTTATCTGCAGTGTACCAAACCAGAAAAGAATACTTTTGCAAGACAACATTTCTGTCAAAAAATAGCTGTACACTGGTGGTTATTCTGATTCATTTTTGATTTGCCTGATGAATCTTGTTTGATGGTTCTGTGTTCTCAGACTAAATTAGAAAAATTTATTCTTTCCTATTCATTACTTAGATTAAATACAATCTAACACCATTGTGCCTTTTATTCTTCCCTTCCAGGTGTAGATTTCAACTGAAACAATTTTAAACTAGAACAAGATTACATTATTGATATAATTTGAAAAGACAAAATTAACTTTTCTATGATTGACATGATTTTTAAAGGAAATAACCTCCAAAAAGACTTGTTAAAAATGAAATAAAAACTTGAAAAAAAGTCAAAACCTGAACAGGAATTAGGTAGCTGCTATTTATGAACAAATGACTAACTTTTAGTTTCCAAAACACAAGAATATAGTATTTCTAGAACCATCTCCCTTCCTCCAATTTATATCTTTTCCTTTAGCTTTCCAAATTCCTATAAGGCAATGCCTCTTTCCTATATATTTTGCTTCCTGGTTGGAACTACCATGTACTCTGCTTTGTCTTTACCAAGGGGTAGACTTACGACTCAATGGGAGCCAATCAGACACTTTCTTCTAAGTTTTGTCTTCAGCAGAGCAACAAAGACAGTAAGAATTAGAGGTGATTCCTCAAATAGGGGTGGCTCTAGGAAACTCTCTCTTATTTCCTGCTACCTCGATCCTGAGAGCTGTCCTGTTTCATGTTATTTGTGACATTCATTTTCCCATCCATTAAATTTTCCCAGGCTGCCCAAGCTGCCATCTGCTCTTCCAATGAATCTTCCCTTTGTGCCTCAGTAACCCAGAGTCATTCTTTGGTTCATCATAAAGAACACTAACAGAAGCAAGGATTATATTATTAGATGAATAAGATATTTAAGATAAAGTGTTAAATATTGTCACCAAAAAATATTTATCTAAAAACAATATTATGATTAGAATTTTACATTAAAAACATCTGAAGTACCTCAAGGATAAATTGCACTTCATCTTGAAGAAGAAAATATTTTCCCTAAGAAACAATGTAATACAACCATCTTCATGTAAACAGTCTTATGTTCCTGGCTTTTGAGATAAAAATGAAAAAAATATGTTTCGTTCCTCTTAATCATGCCTTTAAAATAAAGAAGGCAGGCTGCTACAATGAGCACCCTTAGTCATGCTATTAAGATTTGAATTCAGTGTTTGCTGCCCTTTTTCTTCTCAAAACAAAACAAAAAATACATAAAAACATAAGCTCTAGAAGAAGGCACATACAGTATATTTTAAGGAGTTTTTAAATTGGAAAGCAGTTGCCATCTGACTCCTTACAGCCTCTCAACTTTAATACCTTAAGAGAAGTCAAAAACAAAATTTTCATTGGATGGGAAGAGATATCACTGAACAGAACTTCCACTATGAAAATCATGTTAGCAGCATTGGCACAATTTAAGTGATGTGACAAATGATGAAATAATAAAATCTTTATTAGTTCACTAATTTCTGGCAAAATCAACACTCAACAGTGGGTTGAGAATGCGAAGAATGAAACTACTATTTTAACTTAATAGGAATTGGTAAAGGGGTTTTTTTCTGATTTTTTTCAACTTCTGTCCTTTGCCACTGCTATATTTTCCTCATTTCCCACACTTGCCTCCAACATTTGCTCAGAAAAATGAGGAAATTTAACCTGTAGCATATTCTCTGTGTTATCCTGAGAGTGGGAGAAAGCAATGGGCAAAATCTGTCTAATGAAATATGTATACCCAAATATAACTAATTAGGAAAAGCTTCTTGAAGAGGTATTAAGCTTGGTTTCATTCACAGTTCCATTTTCTAAAAGTCAGCGGTTGTATAACTGCTTGCCACTATGGAGAATAGTTCATTGATAAAATACATCAGTTTTCATTGTATCGCTAAACTATTGGGATTTTTTTTTTCCTGTGTGGTTATTCTATAACTGAAAAAAACAGTTTTTAATTAATATACAAATTATAATACACAATTTAACATGTAGCATAGGATAATTTTATGAGTGCCTGAAGTTATTTAGATCATCTCATACTTTTAAGTTAATGATGGGACTTTATATCTATAATCAAAGCTTTTACTTATAACAATGAGAATAGTTTATTACCTCTAACTTTTTTTAAGACTTCTCATTGCCTTTATATTAGTTTTAAAAACCAGAGAAAGTTTACGTCTATACTGTGATTGTTAATATTGAGTGTCAACTTGTTTGGATTGAAAGATGCAAAGTATTGTTCCTGGGTATGTCTGTGAGAGTATTTCCAAAGGAGATTAACATTTGAGTCAATGGACTAGGAGAGGCAGACCCACCCTCAATCTAAGTTGGCACTATCTAATCAACTACCAGCATGGCTAGGATAAAAGCAGTCAGAGAAACGTGGAAGGACTAAACTGGCTAAGTCTTCTGGCTTCCATCTTTCTTCTGTGCTGGATGCTTTCTGCCCTCAAACATCGGACTCCAAGTTCTTCAGCTTTTGGATCCTAGGACTTATACCAGTGGTTTTCCAGGGGTCTTCTGCCACAGACTGAAGGCTGCACTGTCGCCTTACCTGCTTTTCAAGTTGTGGGACTCGGACTGGTTTCCTGGTTCCTCAGCTTGCAGAGGCCTATTGTGGTACTTCACCTTGTGATTGTGTGAGTCATTTATCCTAATAAACTGCTTTGCATATACACATCTAGCCTATTAGTTCTGTCCCTCTAGAGAACCCTAATACATATACAGATATAGTATTAAAAATTAAAATACACCCCCTCCTCCTCTTCCTCCTTCTCCTCCTCCTTCTTCTTCTTTCCCTTCTTTCTCTTATTTAAAATCCATCTTTTGTTCTTTTTTCTTTTTTCTGAGAAGGAGTTTCACTTTTGTTGACCAGGCAACAAGACACAATCTCGGCTCACTGCCACCTCTCTTTCCCAGGTTCAGGCGATTCTCCTGCCTCAGCCTCTCAAGTAGCTGAGATTACAGGCACAGGCCACCATGCCCGGCTCATTTTTTGTATTTTTTTGGTAGAGACAGGGTTTCACCATGTTGGTCAGGCTGGTCTCAAACTCCTGACCTCAGGTGATCCACTCATCCCGGTCCCCCAAAGTGCTGGGATTACAGGCGTGAGTCACCGTGCCCGGCCGGAATCCATCTTTTATAGATCACCCACAGTAGAAAAAATGGATCCAGATTTCAGTCTTGGCCTTCTTTATTATTAGCAACCTATCCCCTCCATGAAATGAAATTAATTCATGATTGATTAATCAATTAGAAAATAATCTCTTTCTTTTTATTTCAATTTCCTTCCAAGTTACAAGTTACAATCTTTTTTATTGTTTTGAAACAAACCTTCTGAAGCATTGATGTCCATTTTGCATTTTCTAGTCTTTCTTAGCATCAATTAACTTCTCAAGCCACTAAACCCTAAATTTTATTTCAACTATAATACAAAAATATTGTATTAAGGTTCACAACAACCTTGATTTTTCTGCTTTTGTACTCTCACTTTTTCACCTATCAATCTCACCATTGCACTTAGCTCTTTTGTCTACACCAGCTTCTCTTTTTTTCTTAAAACCCTCTTTTATAGTACTTTCCTTTACTCTGAAACATTCTTCTTCAGAATTATTTGCTTGTACTTCATTTTGAGATTAGCTATTAATGTTTTCCTTTTCTTTTCAGTTAAAATGATGTTTCTGATCACTCCATCTTATTCCATAACTTGAAATATGTTAGTGACACTGCATGTTTATTTCCAGTGATCTATCTTGCTCTTGAATATTAAAATGGTATTTCTAATTGTCATGTTGACATCTATACCCAAATACCCCACAAGTCCCTGAAAAATGAACATGTCAAAATTGCACTTATTATCTTTCCTGCCTTACCCATCCCACTTATGTACTATATTTAATTAAGGTTACTAACAGGTGCAGTGGCTCACGCCCGAATCCCAGCATTTTGGGAGTCTGAAGCAGGTGGATCACCTGAGGTCAGGGTTTCAAGACCAGTGTGGCCAACATGTAGAAACCCTGTCTCTAATAAAAATAAAAAAAAATAGCTGGGTATATTGGTAGATGCTTGTAATCCCAGTTATTCATGAAGCTGAGGCAGGAGAATCACTTGAATCCAGGAGGCGGAGGTTGTAATGAAATGAGATCGGGAGTACCACCACTTACATTTACATGACCAGAATCCATAACTCCTCTTTCTAACTCCTCCTCACACCAATCTCATCACATTCTGTCAGTGCCTCTTTTGAAGTATTTCTAAGTACAGTCCTTTTTCCCTATCACTGTTTTACCACTACTACCACCACCATTACTCCTTCATGGATGATACTGTCTAAGTCAGTAAATCACTCTTAACTATTTTCTTTTCCTCCTGTCAACTGCATCCTCATCCCCATTTCTATTTCTATCTTGATGCTTCCAGATAATCATTTGAAAAAACTAATTTAGCTGTCTTTTTAAATTTTTTGCTAGAGTCCTCATTGCCTATAAGATTAAATCTAAGCTCTTTATCAAATATTAATGCTCAGATCACTTTCCCTAGTTAACATTTCTCATAACTTAGTGGAAACATTAGCATTTAAGTCTAGAAATGATAATATCTGCGGGGGGAAAAAAACCTTTTATTTTCCCATTTAGTCTAAGTCTGGAAAAAGGAAGAAGCTGCAAAGTACTTCCATAGGCAAACAAGATTTGGACAGCTTAAAGAAATCTGTAGACTACTGCAGTTACCTCCATCATTCTAGCCAGGCGCAGTGGCTCACGCCTGTAATCCCAGCTCTCAGGGAGGCAGAGGCGGGAGGATAGCTTGAGCCCAGGAGTTCGAGACCTGCCTGGGTAATATAGCAAGACCCCGTTCTCCACAAGAAGGAAAAAAAAAAAAAAAGACACACTCACAAATAAGCGCAACACCTCCATCATTCAGGAAGTTTTATAGTCAGGTCTTGCCTTTATTCCTGTTATTTACTCCTTTAAGACTGATTTGAAATTTTTTGTAAGACTTTGCAATTAGACATAATAATCACTCTCAATGGACAGCATATATGTTTATCATTCTGGTAACTCCAGACTCCTGTCTCTGGCTCCTAGAGTGATGTTGGCTGTCATTGTCTTCCAAGAGTGTACAATTATGTGATTGAATTCGTTACTCTGTACCTTAAGCATTCAGAAGTCTGCTATTGATGACTGTTCCTGATTTACCTAGTTTAAATTTTTGGCAATATTGACTAAGGTTTGTATCTTTCATGTGAAACTTCGGTCAAAAGAGTGTTCTACCAGGTCTTCTACAACTACATTCCAACCTAAATCTTTAGTTTCAACCCTACCCTCTTATCACAAGTCAAACTTTTAATCACATCAATCTTCAAAATGCACCTCTAATTATCCTTGTTATGAAGAATTTCTCTTCAGCAGAGTTACTGGACTTTTCTGCTCCTTCAGCATTCTGTTTATGGTATGTTTTCCATGTCTAGTATGGCAATTGGGACATTGTATTTTAATTAGCAGCTTACATGTTGTTCTCCTAGCCTAGACATTGAGTGCCTGAAGAATAGCACTGTGCCCTTTACATCTCTTTATCTCAAGCACATAAAATAGTCCCTACAACACAAGGAGTATTTAACATTTGCTTAGTGGGGAATAAAAGGGATTGTATTATTGAATACCTGAATGAATAAAAATGACCTTGTATGGTATGTTTACTGTTATTCCACTTTGGAGCTAAGAGCACCTTCTGTTTATAGATGGCTTTGCCGCATTTTAAGTCCTTTCAAAAGTACTTGATATTCATAACCTCACTGTGAAGCAGACAGAGCTGATATCATTGTCTCATTTTAGAGATGAGGGCATTGGTGTTTAGAGCAAAAGAGACTAAATACACTAAGATAAAAAACTACACCAGAACTCAGATCTCCTGACTTCATGAATAGTAAAATAAAAAATGACATTCTAGTTTGTTATCCATTACATATAGACAAGGGGAAATTGAGTTGTCTACTACCAAATAAGGTGAACTATCTATTTTGAATTCCCAGTAGAGAAAGAAGAAATACAGAATCATATGGATATATCACTGCCGATAAGAGAATTTGTAAATACCAGTGCACTGTCACAAGCACAACATTTAAGCATTTTTGAACACTATATTATCTTTGCAAAGTATCCCTTCAGAAAGTCCTTTAAGGTTTCATATTTGCTTTATTCTGTGCAATTACCTGTAGTTTTAGAAGAATTCCTTTCCAAAATGCAATAGAAATACATTAAAACTATGGAACATAATTACTAGTTGTGTTCACAGCTTCGTATGCAGTAAGCCTTGTGTTGTCTGCCTATGATGATCCTCTTTGAAATCATAGAATTTAATAAGGCCCTACTCCAGAGAAAGTTTGGAAGACCTGAATACATCTAGTATCTGTTCTAATCTAGAGCTAAGGGTATACGAAATGGGCTGTAGGGAGTAAGTGGGTAAGGTTTGGGGATAAAAGAAAAGTTAACTATTGCTCTCTCCCTCTCTCTTTTTCATTTAGCCTCATCATTTTGGTAGGATAGAATTTTCCAGACATAAAATTGTGTGGAAAGGTGCAATACAAAGACAATTGAAAGGTTTTTTTTTGAATATTAATGATCTTGGATCATTCACCATTCCAGTTGTATCATAATACAGTGGGGAATAATAGCAAGCAAACTGCAATACTATAAAAGTCAAGTTAAGAAGAATTTAAAAATAAGATATTTCCTTCTGGTACTTTATAACTTCCCACTTAAGTTACTTTCTAATCTGTGGCATGTTGTACCACTCATTCCAAGGCAATCCATTAATCAACAAAAACCAGTTATGTTCCCCAGAAATGTGTCGCTCTCATTGTTTGATAACAGAGTACACTGTTATCTTGTCTGAACAAAGTAGTTTCCTATAAATAACCATACTTTTCCTTCCTAACTTTTTGAAACGTACCTATCCCACCTCCCATTTCAAGGAACATAATTTTTGTTATGGCACGTATCTAATTGTCTTAGTCATTTTCTGTTGTTATAAAAAATACCACAGACTGAGTAATCCATAAAGAAAATAAGTTTATTTAGTTCACAGATCTGAAAGCTGGGAGCACCAACACCATGGCACTGACATCTGGTGAGGGCCTTCTTGTTGCAGCATGACATGGCAGAAGGCATTATATGGCAAGAAAACAAAAATAAGAGAACCACAGAGAGCTCTCTGTTATAACAAAGCTACTCCAACAGTAACAAACCTACTCTCATGATAGTTAGTGGCATTCATTCATTCATGAGGTCAGAGGGATTAAATTCCAGCACAAGAACTTTTGGAGGACACAATTAAACCATAACACTAACTGATAAAGGTGTCTGCTATTATTTTAATGGCTAACAATTCTTGGAAAAGAAAAAAGATCAAAATTGGATTTTTAATTCATATTTCTCCTGGAGAACAATACTTAAGTAAAACAGATTTCTTCATTAATTATTTTTTAGCTTTATTTATCTGTAAACTAACATTCTTCTATTTTAATGATCAGTTTTTTGAATTTTGGTGATTATACACAGTTGTATAATCACTACCATAATCAAAATATAGAACAGTTTTATTCCCTTTCAGATGTTTTCTTCCCTTTTCATTGTCTTTCCTCAACCATTGTCTTTAAATATATAATACAGACCTGATTTCTGCCATTATAGTTTTGCATTTTCTAGTATTTTATATAAATGTAATCAAACAGTATACAGTAAACTGTTCTTATCTATGGGTGTGTGTTTGAGGGATACAATCCAAGACCTCCAGTGAATGCCTAAAACCATGGGTATTAACAAACATATACGTGTGTGTGTGTGTATACCCGAAGTGTTTGTGTATATATATGCATTATATATATATATACACACACATTATATATATACACACAAACACATAAATACAAACACTAGGTGTATATATATACTTAGTATGTTTATATATGTAAACATAGTGTATATACATAGTAGAGTATATGAATAGTGTGTGTATATTATAAACTATATATATAGTTTACAAATTAGGTCTAATAAGAGATTAACAAAAATAACTTATAATAAAGTAGAATAATTATAATAATATACTATAATAAATTTATGATATGCGATATCTCTCTCTTGCTCTGTCAAAATATCCATAATTTTTGTTATGAAACTGCAGGCAACTGAAACTGCAGAAAACAAAACCATGGATAAGAGGGACAAATGTATATTCTGTTTTTAACTTATTTTACTTAAAATAATGCTTTTGAGATTTATGTATATTGATAAATGTATTAGTAATTTTTCCTCTTTTCATTTCTATAATATAAAATGAACCAAGTTGGGCCATGCGTTTTGGCCTGTGAGTTGTTTGTTTCTTCAGGGCAGTCTGAGATCTATTAGCACAAAAGCCTACTGACACCACATTCAAAATGTTACACATGTAATTGTTTTTAAAAACAGCCAAACAAACAGAGTTTTTAGGCATTTAGGGTCTGCTTGCTTTGCATATTCTGCAAAACTACACTCAACATCGGTTGGTTATTGACAACCTAGAACCTTTTGGTTATAAGACCCCCAAATGACCATTGCCATTCGGAGGTCATTGGTAACTTACTAAGAGACTCCTCTGCCGCTGAATGACAATACCTAGACATGTAAGCTCTCGCTCGGATTCCCCTATGCCTTGAGAGTTCTCTGTCTACATGGTGTCCCTCACCTTAAGCCTCTGGACAGTTTCATGCTGTAAGAGACCGCCCCTCTCTTGCAATTCTGTCCAAACATCAACCAATAAAGCTTGTTCTGTTTTATTGACTTATTGTTCATATGTATTTTCTTGATCGCTTCCCAAATGCCATAGAACTCCTACAATCGTAAGATAGTATTCTGTATTATAGGTATTAGCACATTTTCTTTATTAATCAGGTGATGGGCATCTGTTCCCAGGTTTTGTCTTTTATTCACAATGCTGCTATTAACATTTACATACAAGTCTGCAGACATATGTTTCAATTTATTTTTGAAAAATACAGAAAATGTGCCTAAGTCATATGGAAAATATATGTTTAGCTTTAAAAGAAAATGACCAAATTGTTCCTCAAAGTGACTGTACCACTTAGTATTTCATTAAGAATACATGAGCTTTATGTGTTCCACATTATCTTCAGCAAATGCGATTGTCAGTTGTTTCCGTTTTTGTTTTAACTTTAGCAAGTCTCATGGGCGGATAGTGGGATATCATTGTGGTTTCTCTTTGCATTCCCTGATGATTGTGATATTGAGTATCTGTTCAGGAGCTCATTGGCCATTCAGATATCTTTTTTTATATGTAGTTTAAATTCTGGGATATCTTCTTTTTAAAGTGCTTGTTCAAATAATTTGTCTTTTCAAAAATGGATTGTTAGTTTTATTAATGAGTCTTATGAGTAATTTTTTAATTCTGGATGAAACACATTTGTTAAATACATATTTTACATTATTTTCTCTCAATCTCTGACATGCTTTTCGTTCTCTCAACTGTATCTTTAGAAAAGCACATAAAGTTCATTCTAGTAAATGTTATCTCTTATAGTTTGTACTTTTTTGGTCTTTGTAAAGAAATTTGTACCTTACCCAATAGCACAAAGCTTTCCACTA
Source organism: Chlorocebus sabaeus (assembly GCF_047675955.1). Taxonomy (NCBI): domain Eukaryota; kingdom Metazoa; phylum Chordata; class Mammalia; order Primates; family Cercopithecidae; genus Chlorocebus; species Chlorocebus sabaeus. Next base: position 88,099,981 of record NC_132914.1, read on the forward strand.
TGTTTTTTAGAAATTTAATAGTTTTGGCTCTCATATTAAGTTTGTTGTCTATTTCATGTTAATTTATGTGGGCAGTATGAAATATGGATCTCGGCTCATTTATTTTTCCATACAGTTATCTACTTGGTCTAGCCCTATTTGTTGAGAAGACTATCTTTTCCCTGTTAAATTATCTTGGCATATATTCCAAAAAATCAATTTACTGCTTAAATATGAATCTATAATTTGTAACTTTTAAATACTTCTTTCTGACTTGACCCTAGCAATCCACCCTCTACACTGCTGCCCTACTGACACATATAAAATAAAAGTATTGTCATCTCGCTCTCCCACTTAGAATATTTTAGTGATTTCACACTCCCAACAGAATAAATTTAAGGCACACTCACATTGTCCAAAATATCCTTCACAATTTTGGATAGTAGAGGGGGTCCTATTGAAAAGAAAGGTATACAATGTGCAAGGACACAGAAGGTGCGTTTTTTACCCAAAATTTACCCAAAAGTATGGTAAATTTTTGAGGTTCCCAAGACTTTTGAATTGCTATAATATAAGCAATGAGGTGACATATATTCATCCAATCAATACTTTTTTATCTTTTTAAAATTTTTTTTCTTTTCCTAGTGTCTTCTGTCTATTCATCTTTGAATCTTAGCTTCATAGTCTAGTTCAGCTCAACTACATGTATCATTCTCTGGCAGGCATCTTCAGCATCACATGGCAGTTTGTGTCAAGAGACAAAATTACAATAAATTTAGCTTAAAGATCTTAATTGTCTTTTATTTGCAATTCTAGAATCAGGCAGCAACTCATTCTGTAAGACAGAATGTGTATTCCAATGAGCCAATCTGGGGAGGTTGGTTTTATAGACAGAAAAGTGCAGAGGAAAGCAGAAACAGAAAACAAAACGTCATTTAAAAGTTACTTTTCTTGTACAACTCAAAGCAGAGGGGATTTGGGGATGCCTTTATCATGCCAGTGAAAACTGGCCTGTTTCGATATTTGACTGTTTCTCTCTCTTGATTTTTTGGAAGGTCAAATAATTTAGTTTCTGCTTGGTGATCTGGAACTTCACAATGAATGATTCCATTTTGGTTTGGTTTGTTGGGCCTAGCGCAGGAGCTCGGTTCAGATCAATGACCTCCTATACATTTTGTTTAATATTTGTTAGTGATGCAAAATCTTGGGCCCTACCCAAGAATCACCAAATCAGAATCTCTGAAGGAGACATCAAGAATCAGTGTTGTAACAAGCCATCCTAACTTATTAATAAGCATGCTTATTGTTTGGAATGACCTGTATGCTCTGTTCCTTTAGCATTTCTTTTATAATGTTAAGATTTCTTACACATGGTCAGCCATGTTTAAATGTCTTAAAATATTTAAAATTTTGATTACAAGAAAGGATATTCAGAGACATTTGAAATTCTTGAAAGTAGTTACTAATTATCTGTCAACTGTCAGTACTAAGTTTGCTAAATTAACAGGTATGGTTTTCACTCAAGTGATGCTTTACTGTTCGTTTCCTGAAGTTTAAAAACATACCACGTGAATTCTTAAGATAACGTCAGGGAAAAACAGAGAACATGCTAGGAGATGTATTTTGAAAGTTCATATCAAAACTTAACATCCTCATTTTAATGATATGACAACAATCATAAAAATTTCTCCTTTAGTATGTTGATGTTATAAATTACATTAATATATTTTCTAATGTTGAATGGTTCTTGGTTGAATATGAAAAATACATGGCTACCATGTATTTTTAATTTTCCTATTATTCTGTTAAATTTTATTAATTTAAATCATGAAAAGCTTGTGATTAGGTAATATACTTATGTGATTCAAAAACAAAACTATTTTTAAAATGTATTCCAAGAAACTTCACTCCATCTCTGTCCATTCGCTTCATTCCACAATTTTTATTTTCTCATTTATTCTTTCACATTCTATATAAATAAAAGCAAATATGTTTCTACTTAGCACCTTCCTAATCTTATAAAATGTGGCATACTATGTTCATGATCATGCATCTTGTTTTTTTTTTTTCTTCTCTTAACAAAAATATTCCCCAAATCTCTCCATACCTGGACTTAGAAAATATTTTAACTGTGTACTTCTTTACTAAATAAAATACAATTTATTTTGCCAGATTGCTGGATACTTAAATTGTTTCCAATCATTTGTTATCCTGAAGCATGCCACACTTATCAACTTTGTGCGTGTGTGATATATATGTATATATCCCAATTTTTTATATATATGTGACATATATATATAATTGGGTTATATATATTATATATATATGATATATATAAAAAACCAATTTTTTAAATTCCATGATTGGGATTTTCAGGTCAAAGGGTAAATGCATCTGCAATTTTGGTGGATATTATCAGACATCTACCTTCTTCAAAGGAACTGTTTCATTGTGGATGAGCTGGCCTCACAGATACAGCAGTTTTCAAATTTTGGATAGTTTGTTATTTTTAGAATAAATGTGTTCCTTTTTATATGTGTGCAATTTGATATATTTTCATACATTTGTCCAATCAACTATCTGTTCACATTCTTTGACTATTTTTCCAATGGGTTATTTGTCTTTCACTATTGATTTCTAGAAGTCGTTTTTTGTTTTGTTTTGTTTTGCTTTTTACTAAAAGAGAGACAAATTCCAAGTTTGTTCTGAACAACCAGATAGAGAAAATTTGGAAAAGGTGGAGGTTTGTGGAGAAGGCAAGTAGAAATTAAGAGTTTGATTTTTGACATGTTAAATTTGAGATAACTGTGAGACATTAAAAGTGGATGTAAATTAGGCTGTTGGATGTTCTAATTTGGAACTTGAAGGAGAAAAGTGGGCTGCTGATATAAATTTGGTATTCATTAGCATATAGATGGTAATGAAAGTTCTGGGAATGAAGGAGCTCATCTAGGACGAAAAGGTAAAAGAGAATGGAAAAAGAGATCAGAACTGTTCCCTAAGACACTTAAATATTTAGAGTGGGCAGAGCAGCACTTCACTAAGATGTCAGAGATATTGATTGCCCCAGGTACTGGATTAGCTAGACTGAGCCTATACCAGCTGGATCCCCTGGGCCAGTTACCTCTGAGAAAAGGAGACTATATTAGTGACTCCGCCAATGGAAGTTGGAGCAATAGGCTCTGATGGTATACCCTACAATCTATGTAAATGTGAGCATGATGAAGACATGTTCACTTGCTAATCCACTATACAGGCTGAATGCAGTTAAGGAGATGCCTGACCACCCAGATGTTCTAATTTGAGCAGCTAGCTATGGTTTACAGCATTGCTCATTTTGAGCAAAGTATCATGCTCCAGATCCCAAGAAAACAGACTGACTTTGACCAGCTTCTTGTTAACTCTCCATCATTTACACATATATTTACATATAAATATGCTTTTCTCCAGTATTTTAAATAGCAAGAATCATTTAATAGAGCCTATAGTGAAGATAATGATACAAATATTCAGGAAATGAACTGATACCATGATATGTATGTGAAAGTTTTAACTGTTATTTTCATTGTTGAAACCAAATGTGAGGTTTGTTTTTTTTTTTTTTCTTTTTGGTTATCTGTGTTTTTGTTTTGGTTCTTCTAATAATCAACACATATATAACACACATGTAAAATAAGTTACTTTATGTATTTAAGATAGCAAAAGGGAGAACTAGGAGCAATGCTCATACTTTGTGAATTTATTTTCAAAATAAAAACATAAAACAATTTTAAAATTGATAAGTTAGATGTAACTACTTCATTGGCTTAATTATTATCTCTTCATTGTATTAATAAGTTTTGCTATTGAAGTCTTTCAAGAATATTTTCTATTGAAATAAAATGCTCATTTGTAATTTGATTCAGTAGAAACAGCCTATAGTTTTTATTTCATTTTTCATTATGGGCAGTGACATTTAGATCCACTTGTCATTTAAATGCAAAAATGTTCACACAGAATTATCTCAATTAAAGTGCAGTTTTAATTAATTCAATTGCATCGGCCACCTCTTGCCCACATCACCTTACCCTGCTAGGAGGTGCTATTACAGAAATGCAAACAATATTGCAAAACAAGATCAGAAAGTGATTTGCTGGGGGCAAGGTGAGGAACATACTTGGGATTTGGGGATGAGAAGAGCCTTTCTTTGTGGTTACCTAGAGTAGCAAAGATTAAAATGTGTTGCCTTGGGCAGGTCTGTGGCTCTTTCTTCTTAAAATCTAACTTTTCAAAGGCTTTGGCATCTCATTACCACACATATGTGTGGTTCTCCAATTGCCTCCCTGTTGAAATATCTCATTACCTCACTTCGTTTATATATCTAACAATATCCCCTTTAATCATGTGCATCTCATTACTCTTTAGCCAAGCTTGACCTTGACACCTCTGGACCTTATTTGTCTTGCAATACGTAGCTGTTAATGATTCATTTCCATCTGCGTCATTTATGAAAACATTTATAGGCATAACTACATAAGAAATCTGCCTTCGTTTTATAGGTTTGCCCTCCCAAATTTAGGAATGAAAAGCATATTTATTTCACTCGAGTAGTTTGTCTACAATTTGAGTGAGTTACCACCATGTTATGTTTAACCAGATCCAATATCAGTAAGTTTTGCTGAAACATTCTGTGACACATTTAATAAAATACATTGATGGTGTAGTTAGTAAAGTGAATAGGATAGATCCAGGCTGCTAATAATTCATAAAATAATTATGATATTAAAATACGTGCCTTAGGCCGGTGCAGTGGCTCACTCCTATAATCCCAGCACTTTGGAAGACCTAGGCGGGCGAATCACAAGGTCAGGAGTTCGAGACCAGCCTGGCCAACATGGTGAATACCCATCTCTACTAAATATACAAAAAATTGGCCAGGTCTGGTGGCAGGTACCTGTAATTCCAGCTACTTGGGAGGCTGAGACAGGAGAATCACTTGAACCCGGGAGTCAGAGATTGCAGTCTGCTGAGATTGCACTGATGCACTCCAGCCTGGGTGACAGGGTGAGAATCCATCTAAAAAAAAAAAAATGCCTTAACTACTAGATGCTTTATAATTGCTGATGGGTGGGTAATATAGTCAAATACAGGGTAATGAAAGCAATGCACTAATGGAAGATTTTTATATGCCATATTATCCCATAAACACCAGCATAATGCATTTATAGCCCAACTTCTCCAAATACCACAAACATCCCCTCTTCAGATACAAAACTGGAACACACTATTCTGTAACTTTAAACCTAATTTACAATTAGAGATAAATTACAATGTTAAAAGCGGATATAAAATTATTTCTTCAGGTTCCTTTATTCCAATAATATGTCTTAAAAGATTAAAATTATATCAATTGTATCAATGGGTAACAACTTTATTTCTCCTTAAAATACAATTTTTAACATTGTACTGTATAAGCATTCCCTAAAACACCCTTTGAAAGATTTTGGGTTCCTCCTTTCAGAAAATCGTTCATGTAGCTAAAACAGGAGTAGGTTAATTGGGACCATATATGACCGACTGATTGGAAGTTTCATTAAAATGTACTAGATAGATGGCTCGTTAATCTCTGAACTAGGTAAATGCTACTGCCACAGTACCATCTCCAGCCCAGCTCCAGGAAATGTCTATTAATGTCTACTCAAATTCAACAGGAGGAATTCCTACCTAATTAAGGCATCAGCCCGATAGTGGTCCCATTTGGAAAGCCCTGAATGTTCAAGGATATTTAGAGATTTGGGGAGTTCCATGGATGTTTTAGACCTCTCTCATCCATCATTTCTCCAACCTGAGCTCCTTGGTAATTGTGTCACAGAAAGTAAGGGAATTTTCTCGTCTTTTGTCAATTTCAAACTTTGCATCCACCACAAATACTACTTACGTCTGCATCAATAATGGCTTTTGCTGCCCCTCAGTTTTAAACCATCAAAATAGATTTTCCCAAACAATGGGAAAGGCTGTTTATCACAATATCACCCAGACTCTTCCTCCTTAAATGCCTATATCTGCCTTTGTAGGTAATTAGTCCAGGGTAAGGTAAATTAATTCATATGGCATTGAGTGTTACTGAAAATCAACACTATGATGATCCAAGGCTACAGTAGGCAGAGTCCTCTGTGCCACAAGAACAGAGTAAGATTCAAAGTGTTTCAGATGTAGCCTCATCGTGGAGAGAGAGCAAAGAGTTGTTCTATTACCTGGCAGGCTGGCAATAACACCACTTTGGCAAGACACTGGGTTGTATTCTAAAACCAAAACATAGACTATAGTGAGTACTAATGGCCCTAAATCAGACCAATGAGCTTCAACCTTCTGAAAGGAGTGGACCTTGTCTAGTTTACTGCTGTGTACATAGTTCCTAGACTACTATATATGCCTGAGTAGGGTGTTGAATGATATTTATTGATTGATGATATACAAACATGTGTGATGCACATTCCCTGGGTAAAGACATCCTAGTAGAATGAACTTCTGCTACATTTATTCATAATTTCTGAATATCCCAGGGCAAACTAAGAATATATCTGCATTTTAAAACCTTCTTCTTACAGCTCTGTCATACCCTTATGGAAATGAATATTTTCATCAAAATGATGCAATTACTCTCTGTTATCAACCTCTCATTTACTTCTGTAAAGATATCCGTCCCTGTTCATTAAAGAGTGTTCCTTCTCTACAAATCCAGGCACTTAAAACAATCTTCTCGGTTTGTGTTTGATTTGGAAAACAACTTTCAGAATGTTTCACATCTAATTATACCACTAGATACTCACAGATCGATGGCTGGAGAGAATGTTTTAGCTAATTACCAGAACATGTGAATAACTAAGAACTCTTCAACTTACTTTTATAGACTGTATATGGTGTGATGTTGGATTTGATACTAAATAAATCTCATCATAATAATACCAGATAGAAATTATTTTCAATGTTGTTATAAATCTAATTAATTGTTTACCTTTTATATAATTTATATTCAAACTTACAATGAGAAAGAAATTACAATGACTTGTCAATGCTCTGTTGGTGGCCTTAATAAAAATTACTTAATTCGTAGCTTGGGTTTTATTATTAGTACTTAAAAAATTAAAAAAAAATACTTACATATTAAAAAATAAGTGCCATCTCCCTTGGTGTATGACTTCTACTTAGTATACAAGTTACTACTTCATGGATCCTTTCCCCTACTTTCTACAATATTAGAAAAGTGACTTTTTAATGTATCTCCATATAGCTAGTAACCTTTTCTACTGGAAAATAAAGAAGCAGTGGGCTTTAAAAGATATTTTCCCTAAGGCTAGCATAATTTGAAGCATGAAATCACCTTTTATTTTTTATCATTTTGACAAGTGAACTTTAGGAGGGCAAGACAATTTTTAACAAGTAGAGAAACTGCTTAGACAGCATTAGAAGAAAAATTATGCTGTGCTATTTTGTTTATTCTTCAATATGTTATGTGTCACTGTCATTAAGCTTGACAGACTTGAAGAAAGCAGTATTTTTAAAGGGTACAGTTTAATGCTTCCTAAACAAAAAAAAAAATGAGTTTTTGGAAAGCACTATTTATTTTCAAAGTAAAGGACAGTTATACATAAGAGACTGAGTAACCTAACAAAATATTCTGATCTCTTTCTTTCTTGATATAAATGTTTAATTTTCAAAGCTTGAATGATGTGAAGTTATTAATTCTAGCCATTATAATGTATTTATTAGCTTATTGAAATGTAATATAAAATTTCATCATCACTCCCTGTCCCTAAAAGAATGCCTGTTTTCTTTAATGCAATATTTCAAAACTAATGAGTCTTATTTTTGGCAAGACACATCTGCATTTATTCTGAGTAAAAGCTTCAAATGATATTTTTAAAGAATTATTTAGAATTCTTGTACTTTCTGTATGTTGTCAACCTTGACCACATAGAAAAGTAAATTTATATTCATAGCTAAATCAAAGACAGTGCCCATATTATTTTTTGCTGCTTTTAATATAAATCCTGCTTTTGTATTCTCAGTGAATAACCATATGTCTTTCCATATAGTCTAAATTGAAATTCAATATTTGGCAATTAAAACCAATTATTATTTATTTCAATTTTTATGAACACCAGAATATACAGAAAGATAATAAACATAATATAGTACTTTGGATCATTTCTAAATTCATTAGATTATGCTATGTGGAAATCATGTTAATGAATGTGAAAAAATAAATCTTTTAGTGGAATTTGGTAGATACAGTATAGTGTTTTGTTCTCATCATATTTATAATCAATATCTGTATGTATATCTACCAATCAACAAATGTATCATGATTCAGAAAATTTCATATTCTGTGCAATATATGCTATTTATATTTGCAAATATCAATATATTTGAAAAACCTTTAATTAGACTGACAAAGAAAAAATAGTAAAGACACAAACTACCAATAGCAGAAGTAGAAGGGGGCTATCAGTGCAGACCCTACAAACATGTAATTTAAAAAATAAAGAATAATATGAAAACTATAAACACATAAATACAAGTCATATGTAACTAACCAATTACTTGAAAGTCCGAAATTATGAAAACTGATTTATAAAGAAATAGATAAGGTCAATAGTTGTATAATAATTACAGGAATTTAAATTGTAGTTCAAAACATTCTGAAAATGATGGTTTGTAGCCCTAAGTTGTTTCACGGGAACATTTAAATAAGAAATAAACACACATTTAAATAAGAAATAACATCCATGCTATCCAATTTCTTCCAGATAATAGAATTGGAGTGAATACTCACAATTCATTTTATGAGGTTATTACTACCCAGACAGCACAAGGAAAGAGAACTCTGGCCAAATATTTCTTTTGAATCTATATGCAAATTATTCTCAACATAACACTAGTACATAAAATCTAAGAATATATATAAGAAATAATATAACATACCCATGTGCAATTTATCCAGGAAAAACAAGATTAGCTCTGTATTTAAAAATAACTCAATGTAATCCATCATATTTGCAGATTAAAGATCAAACCATGTGATCGTATCAATTGATGCAGAAAAAGCATTTGACAAAATTCAACATCTATTCACCAAAACAAAACAAGCAAAACAAAAAGGAACTCAACAAACTAGAAATAAAGAGGAACTTCTTTAGCCTGATAAAAGGCATCTAAAATAAAACCATAGGTAACATCGCATCTCACAATGAAAGTCTAAATGGTTTCTTCCTAAGATTTTGATGTAGTAGATAGAAATCTAAAATGGCCTTTGAGATTCCTGTTCCCTGCTGTACACTCCTTAAATATTCTACTGCCCTGGAGGGTGGGTGAGAACAGGCAATATAATGGCACATCACTCCTGTGATTACATTACTATTAGTTAACTGAGTTTATCAAAAAAGAGATTAGCTTAGCAGGGCCTGACCTAATCAGGAGCCCTTTAAATGAAGGTGGGGAGTCAGAGAGTTGTTTTCCTTGCCTTGAAGAAGTAAAGTGGCATTTTGAGACAGCAAGGATGGAAGGGGCCATGTGGAAAGAATTTGAGAACAGGTTCTAGAAACTGAGAGCCATCTTAAGTAGACAGCTCACAAGAACCAGGGACTTCAATCACACGACCTCAAGAGACAAAATTCTGGCAACAGCTATGTGAGTTTGAAAGAGAACACTGCACCTGAAATGAGATTCTAGCCCCAGTCAAATCTATAATTTCAGCATAGTCATATACTGAGCAGGCGAACCAGCTAAGCCATATTCAGACTCCTGGCCCCCATGGAAGCTTTGTGATTTAAAAAATCTGTGTTGCTTGAAGCTGCCAAGGCATTGATAATTACTTATATGGCAAGAAAACTTAAACACAGTGGGGAAAATAAGGCAAGGATGTTCATTCTCCCAACTTCTATTCAAGGTCCTGCTGGAAGTCTTAGTCAAAGCAATAAGGCAAGAAAGATAAAAATAATTCTGATTGAAAATTTGGGCCAGGCGCGGTGGCTCAAGCCTGTAATCCCAGCGCTTTGGGAGGCCGAGACGGGCGGATCACGAGGTCAGGAGATCAAGACCATCCTGGCTAACCCAGTGAAACCCCGTCTCTAGTAAAAAATACAAAAAAATAGCTGGGCGAGGTGGCGAGCGTCTGTAGTCCCAGCTACTCGGGAGGCTGAGGCAGGAGAATGGCGTAAACCCGGGAGGCGGAGCTTGCAGTGAGCCGAGATCCGGCCACTGCACTCCAGCCTGGGTGACAGAGCGAGACTCCGTCTCAAAAAACAAAAAACAAAAAACAAAAAAACAAAAAAAAAGAAAGAAAATTTGAAACAAAGTTGATCCTATTTAGGCCAGGCACAGTGGCTCACACCTGTAATCATAGCACTTTGGGAGGCCAAGGCAGGAGGATCACTAGGTCAGGAGATCAAGACCATCTTGGTTAACATGGTGAAACCCCATCTTTACTAAAAATACAAAAAAATTTAGCTGGGCGTGGTGGCAAGCACCTGTAGTCTCAGGTATTCCAAACGCTGAGGCACGAGAAAGGTGTGAACCCGGGAGGTGGAGCTTGCAGCGAGCCAAGATTGCACCACTGCACATGAGCCTGAGCAATACAGCAAGACTCCGTCTCAAAAAAAAAAAAAAAATTTATCCTACTTATAGACCACATGATTGCCTATGTAGAAAATCCCAAATAATCTTTCAAACAAACCAATAAACTCACTCCTAGTGAGAGGTGAAACCAACTGGGTTTCTCATCAGGTGGGGACTTGGAGAACTTTTGTGTCTAGCTAAGGGACTATAAAGGCACCAATCAGCACTCTGTGTCTAGCTAAAGGTTTGTAAACACACCAATCAGCCTCTGTGTCTAGCTAATCAGGAGGGGATCTAGAGAACTTTTGTGTCTAGCTAAAGAATTGTAAATGCACCAATCATCACTCTGTGTCTAGCTAAAGGATTGTAAACACACCAATCAGCACTCTGTAAAACGGACCAATCAGCACTCTGTAAAATGGACCAATCAGCACTGTGTAAAATAGACCAATCAGTGCTCTGTAAAATGGACCAATCAGCAGGATGTGAGCGGGGCCAAATAAGGGAATAAAAACTGGCTTACAGAGGCAGGGCTCAACCCGCTTGGGTCCCTTTCCTGGCTATGGAAGGTGTGTTGTTTCACTCTGTGCAATAAATCTTGCTGCTGCTCACTCTTTGGGTCTGCTGCGGCCTTTATGAACTGTAACAGCTCACTGTGAAGGTCTGCAGCTTCACTCCTGAAGTCAGCAAGACCATGAACCTACCGGAAGGAACCAACAACTCTGGACGTGCCACCTTTATGAACTGTAACACTCACCACAGAGGTGAGTGCTTCACTCCTGAAGCCAGTGAGACCAGGAACCCACCAGAAGGAAGAAACTCTGGACATGTCCAAACATCAGAAGGAACAAACTCAGGACACACCATCTTTAGGAACTGTAACACTCACCACGTGGGTCTGGGCTTCATTCTTGTAGTCAGAGAAGAACCCACCAATTCTGGACACACTAGGACTAATAAAACTGAGGTTAATACCATAGGTTAAAAGTCAACATACAAAATAAGTTTCTTTATGCTAGCAGTATACAACGGGAAAGCAAATTAAAAATGTAATACCATTTTATAGTAGCTTACATAAAATGAAATACTTGAGTATAATTCTAAAAATATGTACAGGATTTGTATGCTGAAAGCTAAAATGCTGATGACATGAAACAAGAACCAAAGAAATTGATAGATATATTATGTTCATGATTTTCAAAGATCGATAATGTTAAGTTGGCAATTCTCCCATAATTGGTCTATAGATTTAATGCCATTACAATCAAAATTCCAGCAGAATTTTAGTAGATATAAATAAGCTGATTCTAAAATGTATATAGAGAGTGAATGAAATATGAAAAACCAAACAGTTGTATAAAAATTATATGTAAAGAAGTATAAAGTTAGAAGACTTACTGTAGATGGTTGTTGAGACAGTAATCAATACAGTGTGGTAGGGGTGAAAGGATATGTATATAGATCAATGGGCCACAATAGAAAACAGACTCTGAAAATAAACACTACTATGGCCCATTGATTTTGACAAATATGCAAAAATTAGTCTCCAACAGATGGTGCTGGAACATTGGCAAACTGTACATAGGTAACAACAAGTGAACCTCAAGCTTCACATCTTATTTTAAAAGTTAATTCAAAATGAATCATAGATCTTAAGGTACAGTATTAAATCATAAGAAATTTTTGGAAGAAATCTTTGAGACCTGGGATTAAGCAGAGTTCTCAGATACTACACGACACTGAAAACGTGATGCATGAAACAAAACATTGATAAATTGTATGTTGAGAATGAAATAACAAGATACAAGTGGGGGAAAATAAATGCAAATTATTTACCTGAAAATTTCTTCTATACAGAATTTATAAAGTACTGTCAAAATTCAGCAGTAAACAAAAATCAACAACAAATTTTTAAAAGATGGCAAGGAGGCATCAAACGAAAAGATGTTGAACATCATTAACCATTAGCAAAATACAAATTTAAACCACAGTGAGACATCACTAAACTATTATTAGCAAGGAACACGCACTCACATATGCAAATATTAGCAAGTGTTGGCAAGGATGTGGAGCAGAAGCTGGAACTCTGATATATTTCTGTTGGGAATGAAAGTGAAAAATTCCACAATCACCCTGAAAAGCAATTTGGCACTTTCTTGTAAAGTAAAATCTACTTTTATAAATAACACAGCAATTCCACTTTGGGATACTTACCCTAAAAATATGAAAACATCTTCAAAAATCCCCTGTATACGAATGTTTATGGAAGCTCTATTTACATTTACTAAAAACTTGACACAACCTAAATGTTCTTTAATGAATGAATAGATCAACTATGGCATGTTCATGCAATAGAATACTACTCGGCAATAAAGAGGAACAAATGATTGAATATGCACAATGTGGAAGAATTTCAAGTGAATTATCGCAAAAGAAGCCTGTCCCAAAAATGAACAGACAGTAAAACATTATTTATATAACATTCAGTTAAGGGTAAAAGTATGAAGATGGAGAACAAATCATTGGCAGCCAAGAGTTATAGGGGAAAGTAGTAACTCAAGGGGGCAACATGACAGATTTTTTTGAAGTAATGAGACAATTTTGTATCCTTATTTTGGTAGTAGTTGCATGAAGCTATGCATGTGTTAGGACTCACAGAATTTTATATCAAAGGGAAAAGTCAATTTTTTTGACTTTAACTTTTAACTATAAATTGTAGTTTTAGAAATGTAATAAGTAGGCACTAGAGTGTCAAGATAAAGAAATTTTAGTTACTTGTATGATACCTGTTCAAGTGTTCAAATAAAAGCACTGTGCTTTTATTACTACTTTTAACTATCACATAAGAATTGTACATATTTATGAGGTACAGTATGATAGTTCAATATATGCGTACAATCTAATAATCAAATCAGGGTAAATTACCCCATTTTGGAAACATTCCATTTAAATAAAACACCAACACCTAATGCTCTGAATATCTTTGACTAAGTAATATAATTAAAATAGAGTCTTTATGGACAAGAAGAAAAGCATGTCTGGACTGATGCTTACTATTACATCTCACTTCTTTGTTCCAAGAAAACAAAATCAAATCTAACAGATAATAATTTTGAAGGAATCACTAATTCAAATTACTTCAAAACTCTTTGTGTAATAGGAACTAAAAATTTATGCCCATAGCATAGTATATGAAAATGTATTCAGGCAGTCTCTTCTTTTTTGCAATATGAGAAATAAAACCATTAAATGTGACATATGGAATTAAAGCTATATTAAAATGTGAATATCCATCTCATAAATTATTTCCCACAGAAAGGTGTAATATTTGAGGTCTACAGTCTTAACAGATAAGATCAACAAAATGCCATGAAACAAAAATAATAAGCCAATTTGTTGAAGCTAATAAAATTTTGAACCAACATGAACAAAATGAGCATAAACACACTATCACTTTTGATTTCTCAAAGGCTCAGATGTACTCTAGTCTAAATAAATCTCCGCTTTAAAGAAACTTACAAAATTAACATAGTATGCATAACAAAATGAGTACAATTTTAATAAAATACCTATTATTTTATACCATCTGAGAACTTGGCACAATTTTTGGGGTATAGTTTGGTGGCTCAACTTCCTTTGTAGTAAAAAGCTGGAAAGTTTGACCTAAAATATATATATATGAGATAAAAAGTAAAATAGGTTTACCATATGAACTAACAATTGCACTTCTTGATATTGACCCAACGGAGTTAAAAACTTAAGTCCACACAAACACTTGCACACAGATGTCAGTTTTATTCATAATTTCCAAAACTTGGATATCACCAAAGATCTCCTTCAGGTGATGAATGGACAAACTGTGGTACATCTAAATAATGAAATATAATTAGATGATGCCGGGCACAGTGGCTCACGCCTGTAATCTCAGCATATGGGGAGGCTGAGGCAGGGGATCACTTGAGGTCAGGAGTTTGAGACCAGCCTGGCCAATATGGTGAAACCTCATCTCTACAAAAAATGCAAAATTAGCCGGGTGTGGTGGTGGGCACCTATAATCCCAGCTACTCAGGAGACTGAGGCAGCAGAATTACATGAATCCAGGAAGTGGAGGTTGCAGTGAGCCGAGCCGAGATCACGCCACTGCACTCCAGCCTGGGCGACAGAGGGAAACTGTCTCAAAAAAAAAAAAAAAAAAAGAAAAAGAAAAAAAGGAAATATTATTAGGTGATGAAAAGAAATGATGTATAAAGCCACAAATAGACATACAGGAAACTTAAATTCATATTGGTGACAGAAGTCAATATGAAAAGATGAATACTGTACGATTTCAACTACCTGACAGTCTAGAAAAGGCAAAACTATTGAGACAGTGAACATATTAGTGGTTCCCAGGGGTTGCGGGGAGCGAGGAATGAATACGGATAAATGAATTAGCAGAGCAGAGTGGATATTTAGGGCAGTGAAAATAATCTAAATGATACTATCATGTTGGAAACCTGTCATCATACATTTGTGCAAATCCATAGACTGTAAAACACCAAGTATAAACCCCAATATGAACTATGAACTTTGTTGTTAATGACGTGTCGATGTTTGTTCATTGACTCTAACAAATGTACCACTCTGGCGGGGAATATTGATAATTGGGGACACTAGGCATGTGGCGGGGAGAGAGTATATGGGGTATCTTTGAACCTTCTTCTCCTTTGCTGTGAACCTACAGTGTTCTAAAAAAATTAAGTCTAAAACAAGCATAACAGAGAAATAAGAAAAAAGTCTAAGACAAAAATCTTGGTAAATATTTTAATTTGTATCAAGCTCTTGCCGATTATAGAAAAATTAGGAAAAACATAAAAAACAAAGAAATCAAGACATTGTCACATATCTTTTATGGTTATATACTCTCACTCTCAGTAATATTTTTAAATAAATATGTGCTCACTCTATGCTTTCTCTTCTTCATTTAATTTTCTAAAGGCTTATAGCCAAAGTTATTATTTGCAATAAAAATCATCATTATCTTTTTGGTTATGCAATTTCCAATTTTCTGTTTTCATTTATAGATATTTTGTTATTTAAAAATACGTGGAAGTATGGCTAACAAGGAGAATTATATATGGTTTCCTTTCAGAAGTAGTTAATTTTGGCAGACAGTTTAGCAGGAAGCAACATCCCCATTTCTAGCCCATGATTCAGAGTACCAGAACATTCTCTTTCAAATATGTGTAGTTTTGATGTATAATTTCCAAAACTTCAGAGCTTCATTGTGGTACAAATAAAGTGAGCATATGTCAAAGATTTCCTTAATTCGTTAATGAAGGAAGAGCAACTTGGTAAGGCAGGTCCAAAGTGAATTGGAGAGAGCGCAAGTAATTATGGCAGAAAAACAGGACGCCACAATTAGATTGCTAATATGGAATCAAAGCTGGTTAACGTCCTATAGGACATTAAAGTCATAATTTTGCTGATATAATTTGAGTCTCCACCAAATAAAATTCATTTGCAAAGCTGTGAGAGAGGAGTCATCATTGCTGCAGGACAAGTATTATTTGCATACTTTTTGCTTATCTACAAATTAGCATCTTTACTTTAGAGCTGTAAAATATATTCATAAATGGTAAATGGAAAATTAAACCAAGACACATTCACCTAGAGGCATGAAGTGTCAGTGCATGACCCTGACAGAATAACCAGTGATCCTTTTTGCCTGTTTCTAAGTTTTAGATGTATTTTCCTAATGATTTAATATTTACAAGTTAAGGGATGAAGAGGTTCATGTGATTACAGATCTATTTTTAAATGCCACTGGTAATTATGAATATGCAAAGTATTTGTAACAAGTATGAATCTGCTGCAAAGATTCTGAGGTTAAAAAATAAAAGTCATTTTCCTTGATTTTCCTTAAGCAAATTAACTTGGAATAGTATCTGTTCACCAACTGGTTGCGAAATTCAATCATTATCATTTTTGCCATCACTTGTCTCCTGTTACTCCTTGGGCATGACAAGATGGCCCATTTAAACATCCTTTCTTCAGTCTTTCCATACTACATCCATAGTTTTTATCCAAAGTTTCTTATGTATAACGTCTAACATCTGGTTCATATTTACTCATGACTGTCTGAGAGATACGACATTTGGCCGGGACTTAAATTCCCAATATTGGTATAATTGGCAGCAGTATCTATTCTTTCAGCCTCTGGAGAACTTCTTCCCTATAGAACCATTCCTCATAGGACCACCATCTTTGATTCATTTTCCTCCTGCTTATCTGTGGCAATTTCAGTCCTTTTCTTGATAAGACACAACAAAACCCAAACCAAAACAAACAAACATTCCAAAATAAGACTTTTAGGATGTTTTCTTCATACCACATTGTTAATCTCAGGGTATATGTGTGCTTATGTGTGTGTTTGGAGAATGTAGGAGGATTCGTAATAACATCAGGAGCAGGTATACTGAGAAGTAAAAGGTTAAGCTTCAGAACTTCACTTTTCTGAGTCCCGTCCAAATCCCTGGAAAGACCTTAGCAATTTGTTCATGTTGCAGTCATATGTTTCTGCAAAATTTACAAAAGTAAAGAAATTTAATCATATTGGGTTAAACTACTATCCTTTTCCTTCTAGAAGTTCCTTATGAACTTCTAGATAGATTTTCTTCACATATGTGGGGATGTGAAGGTTGCAGGGGTTGACAGAGGGACATTAGAGTAGATGATAGTATTTTAGAAATTTGGTAAAGGAGTTAAGTTTGGTGGAGTGGGATATATTTATTGGCTTGCAGGACTTCCAAATACATTGCTAGCATGGTTTCACAGGCTAGGGAGTGGGATAGTTGCAAAGCTAAAAGCTTTCTAAATTACTACTAATAAGAGTAAATTGTGACCAGCTTCGCTAGATGACAACTGAATTACCATTTTCTTTCTACAAATGATATTGTAGAGTCATTTTATGTAAAAAGGATCAAACAGTATACAAGAAAAGCATAAAGGAATCAATAACATTATGGAGATGGATTAGGTAGTAAATTATGCATTTTTTCAGGATTTTGTGATTTTTTTCTGTTTTTGTTGTTGTTGTTGTTGTTGTTGTTGTTTTTGTTATAAGTTCTGGTATACATGTGGAGAACGTACGGGTTTGTTACATAGGTATACATGTGCCATGGTGGTTTGCTGCGCTTATCAACCCGTCATGTACTTTAGGTATTTCTCCTAATGCTATCCCCCCTCTAGTCCCCTACCCCCCAACAGGTCCCAGTATGTGATGTTCCCTTCCCTGTGTCAATGTGTTCTCCTTGTTCAACTCCCACTTATGAGTGAGAACATATGGGCTTTTGTTTTCCGTTCCTGTGTTAGTTTGCTGGGAATGATGGTTTCCAGCTTCATCCAAATCCGTGCGAAGGACATGAACTCATCCTTTTTCATGGCTGCATAGTATTGCATGGTGTATATGTGCCACATTATCCAGTCTAACATCGATGGGCATTTGGGTTGGTTCAAAGACTTTGCTTTTGTGAACAGTGCTGCAATAAACATACGTGTGCATGTGTCTTTATAGTAGAATGATTTATAATCCTTTGGGTATATACCCAGTAATGGGATTGCTGGGTCAAATGGAATTTCTGGTTCTAGATCATTGAGGAGTAATCACACTGTCTTCCACAATGGTTGAACTAATTTACACTCCCACCAATGGCGTAAAAGCATTCCTATTTCTCCACATACTCTCCAGCATCAGTTTTGTGACTTTTTAAAATTTGTAATGTATTATGATTTGTTTTCTTAGTCTAAGTAAATGTTCATTTTCATACTTTATTTTGAATTCATAATTTTGTGTTATTTTTCTTAAAGAGGGCCCTCAAAATTAATTTTTAGGACTCACAAAACCTGAGACAAGCTTTTGGCTCTCTTTACTGTGGAGTCTGGTGGGTATTTTCGCATGCAGAAATCGCTTTATATTATTTTGAGTTTCTTATAGGGCTGAGAAAAAATACACATTATCATTTAAACAGATGATCCCACTCCACGTTATGTTTTATGTTGTCATTAGCCTGCTGTTGATAGATATTCAGGCTACTTAACATATAGTACAGTATTCTAGATATTAACAGTCATACCAAGGATTTTTAGATTTTCTTTTATCTCTACAGAATAGAGTCTACCTGTAATTTGTATAGATAAACTCAAATGAATATGTGTACATATTCTCTTGCCTCAGTCTGTCTTGAAAAAAATCCATGGGCAACTGAGAAAAAAACATTTTAAATATACCCAGGTTGAGAATTAAAATGGTATTAAGCAAGTCTGCAGAATTTCATTCCCCATGTCTACTGCTCCCCAAATGTAAAATACGTGTGACAAAAATATATCTTGGCCCATGGCAGGAGCAGTAGAAACTAACTGTAATAGGTAACTGATTTTAATTGATACATTATAGCTGATTAAATAGCTAACTAATTTCAATGAAGTGCTAAAAGTACAATGTTAATGATATAACTCCCAAACTTTATTCTTAAAAGATTTCTTTTAATTATTAATGCTTTCTACCCAAATAATTAAAAATTATATCGATACTATAGATGGTAATAACCATCCTTCCTATTTAAGCTGGCTCATTATCTCCAAGATTCCATTCAGTATACGCATGAGAACTTAACAAAAGTATGACAACCCACAGTTATAACAACATATGAAGGTAAGAGTGACAACAATCTAACTTCAGACAGTTTGCACTAATTATACGGCCTACAAAGTGAAAAACAGGAATCATTTTGTGAGTTAAAACTGAAAAAAATTACCCTTGGAAAGTAAACAGACTCATTTTTCTGAGAGATGCCAGGAGATGTTTTCTTACACTTTTTCTTCCTGATTTTTGGGTCCACGGATTGCATAATCAAGACAATGGGCCGGGCGCGGTGGCTCAAGCCTGTAATCCCAGTACTTTGGGAGGCCAAGACGGGCAGATCACGAGGTCAGGAGATCGAGACCATCCTGGCTAACACGGTGAAACCCCGTCTCTACTAAAAAATAAAAAAAAAAAACTAGCCGGGTGAGGTGGCGGGCGCCTGTAGTCCCAGCTACTCGCGAGGCTGAGGCAGGAGAATGGCGTAAACCCGGTAGGCGGAGCTTGCAGTGAGCTGAGATCCGGCCACTGCCCTCCAGCCTGAGACGGAGCGAGACTCCGTCTCAAAAACAAACAAACAAACAAACAAAAAGACAATAGAGCAATCTTCTCTACATCACATTGATTTCAATTTATGAGGCAGTAGGAATACATCCCCTAATCTTCCACACCCCCCAAAAATACGCATGATCACATTGTACTTTTATATTCCTATATTCCAAAAATCTTAGTGCAAATAATGAATACCTCAGGAGTAGGAGAAATAACAGCTTCACATCACATCTTAGCAGATGGTGCACAAGTGCAACCAAATAAATGTTTGTGTCTCCCCACATTTCAAATGTTGACATTCTAACCCCAGATGTGATGGTATTAGGCAATGGGAGGTAATTAGGCCATGAGGTGGAGTCCTCATGAATGGGGTTAGTGCTCTTACAAAAAGAACTTCAGAGAGTTATCTCTCCCCCTTTACACCATAGGAGAATGCAACAAGAAGTTAGTAATCTGCAACTGTAAAGAGGGCCCTCGCCATGCTGGCACCCTGGTCTTGGACTTCTAGTCTATAGAAGTGTGAGAAATAAATTTCTTTTCTTTATAAGTCACCCAGTCAATGCCACATTGTTAGAGCAATTCCAGTTGACGAAGACACCAAATAAGCAATATATTTAAGGAGAGGGAAAGAATGAACAGTACTGCATCTTGTAAAATACATTCTCCCTTTTATTTCATCATTTCAAAGTTTTATAAATAAATAACACAGTGAGTGAAGATGATATTGCAACCCAATGGAGCTACAGGGAGTGAATGGTTATGAAACACTAAACATGGGGATAAAGGCTGGGACTTTTCTTCAGTTCTACAGGGATCAACAGAAGAGGCGGGTTTTATTAATTCTGATTGTAGTGTTTCTAGGGATTTGCTTTTAAATTGAACATTCTTCCATTTGAGCTGTTTATATAGAAAATAAGGCTATGCAATAATGTTTCTTGTATTCACTGGCCCATGCTGTCTCTGGGATTATTCTATCTTTCGTTTTGCTCCCTGTCTGCTTCCTTCTCAGCCTTTCCTCTGATACTATATGAGAGGACTAGTTCAGGGATCAGGGCCAAGCACAAGCTACATATCCTAAATTTTGAGCAACAGTGAGACTGGGAAAACTCTGTTTCAGCAAGCCTGAGTCCTAAAGAAAAGAAAGACTTATGTAGGGCCTCTAAAAAGCATTTTCTTCTAAAAGAAAAATATAAAATAAAACAATCCCGAAAATGTAGAGGACTACCTCCAAAAATTATTTCATACATAAACAGAAGAAATTATTTAAGAAGTAAATTGGCAATGGTATTGTTTTGAGCAAAGCCTCAGCTGCTGTAACTATAAATCTCTGTTGCACAATAATTAAAATGAGGGTTTCTTTCTGATGTGACAGTACAGCCAGTCTACAGCAGGAGTCAGCAATCTTCCACAGGGTTATTTAGGAACCCAGGTTTCTGCCATCTTGTTGCTCTGCCATTGTTATACTTGGTTCCATGGTTGAAGGCCATTGCCATGTTCACACTGCAGACTGCAGGAAGGTAGGAAAGACAAGGCCCAAGGAAAGTGAATTATGTATATTTTAGAAATTACATGGAAGTGGAAACTCCTACTTACTCTAATCTTTTTGCTGGAATAAAATAACATGGTCACATCAAGTTACATTTTTGGGAAATGTAGTCTGCACCTGTGCAGCCATGAGCTAAGAGAGAAAAGAATATATTTTTGTTTGTTTTGGAACAACCCAAAGGTTGTCCCTTCAGGGTATAAGACAGCACAGATTCTGGGAAGTCTAGAAACAAACTACAGGGACCAAACAGGCTGAGACAAAGTTCAAAATAACGTTCGAGTTGATTTAAGTGAGAAATTGGCACAAGTAAATCCAAAGAACAAGGTTAACACTGGAAAATTCAATCACTAAAACAAAAGATGCAATTTAGAGAAGAGTAGAAGACAAACCTGATGATAGATTAGATGATAGATATCAAAGGAGGATGGAGGCAAAATAATCCAGAATCAACATAAAAAGTATATATGTTCTCAAATGGAAAAAAAACCAAAAATAATAAAAAGATATATTTTAAAAAATACTTTTCTAAGCTTGAAAATAGAATGGAAATACAGCTTATAACATATAAATAAAATTAACAAGAAGGAGACAAAGTTAGGCAAAACAATAATAAAGAAATATGTAAGCATATGAAAAATACTAAATTATAAAAGTGGTCACTGACAATGGAAAATATCTGGTTGGTATCTGCAACACTGAATCCCAGAAGAGGTACAAGGAATTTAGATATTAATGTTTATAATCTAGATTTTTATGTTCTAAGACAAGTCACAATTCACAGAGATAAAGGTTTATTTCATATATATTATAATATATAATATCTATAAAATATATTATATAATATATAAGCATATATATTATATATTATATAAGTATACATATATTATATATATATTTTATATAATATACTTTCTGGAAAAAAAAACCTTGAAATGAACCAAAAGCATTACAAACTAAAGAACACATGCATGTGTAAGACTTTATTCAGTTTTTTTTCTTTCTTTCTTTTTCTTTTTTTTTCTTTGAGATAGAGTCTCGCTCTGTCACTCAGGCTGGAGTGCAGTAGCGCGATCTCGGCTCACTGCAAGCTCGGCCTCCGGGTTTCACGCCATTCCCTTTTGTCAGCCTCCAGAGTAGCTGGGACTACAGGCGCCCATCACCAGTCAAGCTAATTATTTGTATTTTTAGTAAAGACGGGTTTTGACCGTGTTAGCCAGGATAGTCTCGATCTCCTGAACTCGTGATCAGGCCCCCTTGACCTCCCAAAGTGCTGGGATTACAGACGTAAGCCACCGCACCCGACCCAGTTTTCTTTCTAAAATTCCCTAATTATCAACTTTTTTTATTTGCCTACTTTCCATATAATATTAATTTTTCCATATACAATTGACTTTATTAATCTATTACTATTGGTTTTTGCTGCTGCAGTAAAATATCACTACAAACTTAGCAACTTAAAACATATACATTTATTATCTTAGTGCATTTGTGGGTCAAGTGTCCTAGCATAGTAAGTGCTCATTAAATATTTGTCAGCTGAGGAAAGAAAGATAGCAAAAAAGACAGCAAGAAAGCAGGAGAGAGCAAGAAAAAAAAAAAAAAAAAGACCAAATATGTTGAAGTTGAGCTAGGAAGTAGTCAGGCTAAAAATATCAAAATCAGTTCCACAGACAGAGTCAGATTGAAATCCAAGGTCTGCTTGAAACTAAACATGCCTTTTTTTTTTTTTTTTTTTTTTTTTTCTTTTTTGGAGCTGTTCTTCACTTGCTTCATTTATCAAAACTTTAGATCCCACTTTGACTTTGCTATTTTCTCTCCTATTCCAGCTTATATATTTCTGACTCTGGTATATTAACTCCATGCTGGTTCTAGCCTTGTTGATTGATTTTAGTACCTAAAAACCTGAGTTCATGGGATTTATCTTTACATATAACTCAACATATCATTAGCAGTTTTAGTAATCAAACTAATACTTATCCATATAATGACTCAAAAATCCAGCCTTAATGCAATATTTTTTGGTTAAAAGAAAATTATTTAGATTGATTTTTTGAAAAATAACAACACAGCTAACAGACATGTTCATGAAAACAAGTATGTAATGTCTTTTTTATTTTCAGACCTAGTCTGCTAAAGCTCATCATCACTGGTCATCAGAGAAATGCAAATCAAAACCACAATGAGATACCATCTCACACCAGTTAGAATGGCGATCATTAGAAAGTCAGGAAACAACAGATGCTGGAGAGGACATGAGGAAATAGGAACACTTTTACACTGTTGGTGAGATTGTAAACTAGTTCAACCATTGTGGAAGACAGTGTTTCGATTCCTCAAGGATCTAGAACTAGAAATACCATTTGCCCCAGCCATCCCATTACTGGGCATATACCCAAAAGATTATAAATCATGCTGCTATAAAGACACAAACACACATGTGTTTATTGTGGCACTATTCACAATAGCAAAGACTTGGAACCAACACAAATGTTCATCAATGATAGACTGGGTTAGGAAAATGTGGCACATATACACCATGGAATACTATGCAGCCATAAGAAGGGATAAGTTCATGTCCTTTGTAGGGACATGGATGAAACTGGAAACCATCTCAGGAAACTATCGCAAGGACAGAAAACCAAACACTGCATGTTCTCACTTATAGGTGGGAATTGAACAATGAGAACACTGGGACACAGGGTGGGAAACATCACACATCAGGGCCTGTCGTGGGGTGGGAGGAGGGGGCAGGGATAGCATTAGGAGATATACCTAATGTAAATGACGAGTTAATGGGTGCAGCGCACCAACATGGCACATGTATACATATGTAACAAACCTGCCCATAGTGCACATGTACCCTAGAACTTAAAGTATTAAAAAAAAAGATATTGTTTAAAACAATTATTGTGACACAAGTGCTACTCAGTAAATGAGTCAGCTAAACCAGTAAGGTGACTCAAAATGTTGAGTCTTTGGGGTGGAAAAGCAAATTTTATTGCCGATTGCTCGGAATTTAATGTTGACTATGAAATTTCAAAACACCTAATTTTAAAAAGTTTAAGGTCTCAATTACAAACAAGACATTTGTAATTATTATAATAGAATATGTGAATATTCACTTTATTTTTAACATAATTCTTGAGAAAATGCAAGAACAGATAAAAATAGATTATGAACATAAGATAGTGTTTTATAAGTATGCAATATTACCATGTTTCATATCATATGTTTTAGATCATACATTTATATCAATTTTATATTGTATGTTTTATGTCATAGATCATGTTTTGTATCAAATACCATATGTTTTATATCATAGGTTTTACACAGATAAGTAGCTATAGAGATAGTATATTAGTCCATTCTCACACTACTATAAAGAAATACCTGAGAGTGGGTAATTTATAAAGAAAAGAGATTTAATTGGCTCAGGGTTCAGCAAGCTGTACAGAAATCATGGCCCGGAGGCCTCAGGAAACTTGCAATTCTGGTGGAAGGCCAAGAGGAAGCGGGCACATCTTCACATGGCCAGAAAAGGAGGAAGAGAGAGAAGGCAGGGGGAGGTGCTCCACGCTTTGAAACATCCAGATCTCGTGAGAATGTTATCTGGAGAACAGCACTCAGGGGATGGTGCTAAACCATTAGTAACCACCCGCTTGATCCAATCACTTCCTACCAGGCCTCACGTCTAGCATTAGCAATTACATCTAGATTTGGATGAGGATACAGATCCAAACCACATCAGATAGATACAATGTATCTAAAATAATAGGTGTTCTACACTTAGCCTTTTTAAGGCATTTTTCATATGTTTTTAACAATGAATATATAGAAAGCATGAAACCGTAAAATAAAATATGCGAGTCCCTTTTACACGTTTGTTTTGTCATGTTTGTGCCACTTCCCTAGAGAAGCATCTTTAGTCAGCCTCTTGCCTCTCAGGACCTCCTTGGAGCCAACTTGGGCTTCAATGGCCGACTCTCATTTTACAGTTATTTCCTGACTCACTCTTCACACTAAATCATGCCTATTATATGATGCACTCTCTCACAGCCTTTGATCCTTGTTTAATGATAGCTAGCAAGTGGAAAATAAAAACAAGCAATGATTGCATATTTGTGTCTTTTCAACATTGTGTTTTTTTAGTAACTACCAATTTAATCTTTACCAGGTCACCTGCAATTTTATCAATACCCAGTAATGATCTCTCAGCACACTAATTTTATTTACGTTCTCCAGATGGCATTGATCATTTTCCATCTATTTTACTGTTGATAGTTCCTAACCTCGTATCCTGTATTGTCAATGATAACTTTAAGGTTTTCCATCTAATGATTATTGTGCGTTTTTTTGTTGTTGTTTGTTGTCGAGACGGAATCTCCCTGTCGCCCAGGCTGGAGTGCCAGTGGTGAGATCTTGGCTAACTGCAATCTCCGCCTCCTGGGTTCAAGTGATTTTTCTGCCTCAGTCTTTCAAGTGGCTGGGATTACAAGTGCACCCCAGCATGCAGGGCTAATTTTTATATTTTCTTTAGTAGAGACAGGGTTTCACCATATTGACCAGCCTGGTGTCGAACTCCTGACCTCAAGTGTTTTGCCCACCTCATCCTCCCAAAGTGCTAGGATTACAGGCGTGAGCCACCGCTCCCTGCCATGATTATTGTTTGGGGGGCCTTTTTTTTTTTTTTTTTTTTTTTTTTTGAGACCAAGTCTGGCTCTGTGGTCCAGGCTGGAATGCAGCGGCACGATCTTGACTCACTGCAACCTCTGCCTCCTGAGTTCAAGCGGTTTTCCTGTCAGTCTACGGGGTAGTTGGGATTACAGGCGCCGGGTTTCACCATGTTGGCAAGGCTGGTCTTGAACTCCTTGTCACTGGTAGAGGGTCGCGACTGCAAGGTGTCCAAGTTCTCGGCGTTTTGAACAAAGAACTGGACAGAACACCCAGCAAAGCAAACAAAGTATGAAACAACAAAAGAATGAAAGTAGGGATTTGTTGAAAAGGAAAGTACACTCCACAGTGTGGGTGCAGAAACGAGCAGCAGCTCAAGGGCCTGGATACAGTATCTTCTTGGGTCCAAATACCCCCTAGACGTTTCCCATTGGCCACTTCATGCTCACCTCAGGTAACTGAAGTAGTAGCCCTCAATCAGTCTGATTGGTTGCAGACAGCAGCCATTCAGAGGCTGGAGTGAAGTTACGAAGTTGCAAACCAAAACTCACCGGCACTCAGCATGATTCATTGCAGACAGACAATCTCCCATCTGCCGTGCAGAAAGGGTCAAAGGGAGTAGCCTCTGGTCCTTTTATTACTTAGAGTGGAAAGTTAAGATTTTCTTTTCAATTTATTTATAGAATGTCGGCATGAAACAGACTTAGGTTCCCTGCCTCCAGACCCCATTCTCCTGCCTCTCCCTGATCTCCAGTGATCTGCCTGCCCGGGCTGCCCAAAGTGCTGGGATTACAGGCGTGAGCCACTGCGCCAGGCCCCTTCAATTATATTCTGTATTTATACTCTAGATTAGTGGTCTGGGAACGCCAAACCTATGAAGCCCCAAAGTGTAAATTGTAGAATGATACAGTAACATTGGGATGAAAGGGAATGAACTGGTAAGATTTTTATTTTCACTTTTTTTTTCTTTTTTTCCGACTCAGAGTTTTGCTCTGTCATCCAGGTTGGGGTGCAGTGGGCGTAATCATAGCTCACTATAACCTCAAACTCCTAGACTCAAGCCCTACTCCCATCTCAACCTCCTAAATAGCTGGGACTATGGGTATGTGTCACCATGCCCAACCAATTTTTTATTTTTATTCTTTGTAGAAATGGGACCTCACTGTGTTGCCCAGGCTGGTCTCAGACTCCTGGCCTCAAGTGGTCCTCCCACCTTGGCTTCCTGAAGTGCTGGGATTACAGGGCAAGCCACCACTCCTGGCCTATTGCACATTTTTTAGTCAGGTTTATTAAGGCATATAATACATAGGATAAAATGTATCCATTTTACATTTATAGTTGGATGAGTTTTTGACAACTCTATGTGATTATGCAAATATCATTTAAATCAAAATATAAAATATGCTATAAACCTGAAAAATTTCTTTGGATCACTTTGCAGTTAATACCCTCTCCCCAATTAAAGTCTTGTCAATTATTAACCTGTTTCCTGTCCCTATAGTTTTATCTCTTCTCAAGTGTCAAATCAATGGAATCACATACTATACAGACTTTTGTGTTTAGTTTCTTTTACTTGGCATAATGCTTTTAACATTCTTTCACTTTGTCAAATATCTCAGCATTCATTCCTTCTCATTGCTGCATGGTATTCTGTTTAATACATGTACCACAATTTGTTTATCTATCTCCAGTTAATGGAATTTGGGAACTCTTCTTGTGTTTGGCTACTACTATATGTAAAAAAAAACTTTCAATGAAAATTAGCATATAACTATTTATATGTACTTATCATTTCCCTTGGATAAATACTTAGCTTAGGTTATAAGTGTATTCGTAACTTTATAAAAGTCTTGCAAACTGTCAAAGTGTCTACATCATTATACATTTCCACCAGCAATATATGAATATCTAGCTGTTCCACATCATTACCAATAATTGGCATTGTCTGGTTGTTTGTTAGTATAGTTTTTCTCTTTTTTTTTTTTTTTTCAGCCTTTCTAGTGTGTAGGTAGAAGTATCTGCTTTAAATTTCATGTTCTTAATGACTACTGATACTAAGTATCAGTAGTCATTAAGCATTCATGTACATTATGAATTACCTGCTCAAATATTTCTGCTCGTTTGTAAGTTGCATTTTTTATCTTCATGTTGTTGAATTTAAAAAATTCTTTTAGCATTTAGCATTCATATACATTAGCATTCATATACATTATGAATTACCTGCTCAAATATTTCTGCTCATTTGTAAGTTGCATTTTTTATCTTCATGTTGTTGAATTTAAAAAATTCTTATGTACTCTAGATTCAGGTCTTTTATTAAACATAGAAGACTGTTTTGCAATTTTTTTTTAATCTGTGTCTTGCCTTTTCGTTCTCATAGAAGTTTTCTAATAACAGAAGATTTAATTTTGATGAAATCACATTTATCTATCTTTTCTTTTATAGTTTGTGCTTTTTGTGTGGTATCTAAGAAATCTTTGCCTAACCCAAAGTTACCCATATTTTTCCTCTGTTCCCTTTTAGAAGTTTTATGATTTTATCTACTAGTTTTAAGTCTGTGACATAGCTTGAGTTCCATTTTATGTGTTTTTGCCACGTGTTGATTAACAGTAATTTATTGTCTATGTCAAAAGAGCTAGAAAAGATTTGGAATGTTTCCAACACAAAGAAATGATAATTTTTAGGTGATAGATACCTTAATTACCCTGATTTGATCATTACACATTGTATAATGTATCGAAATATGATAGGTACCTCATACATACATACAATTATTATGTATCAATTTTAAAATATTTTAACTGTCTTTTATTTGACTGGGCTTGGGTGTTGGATTTAACAGAAGACTTCATACAATAGCTTAATCCCAAAAAATTCCCTCAGTGATATACATTATGAGCCTATTCAATTAGAGAGTTATAGGAAACGTGGGAATTATGTGGGCTTATAATTAACTGTAAAAAAAAATGGAACCAGTTTTTGTGTAAAGTTTAAGGCAGAATACAAATTTGACCTATTTATAATCAATCAAATAAAATTTTGTTTAGGCAATGCTAACTTTCAACAAAGTAGCAGTTTTGTAAATTTATTCCAGCGTGATTACTGAAAACATAACCTTTTTATTGTGGAATGTCTGTTTTATGTTCACATAGCTTCAAGATACCATTTCATTTATTGGCAAATCCTTAAAATGTTTTTTTAAAAAGGAAAGCTTTGTTGATTCTATAAGCAAAATTTACCACGAAGTAGAAATATCTTTAACATTTTGGTTACCGTAGCTTTTGCTTAAGACATTTTTGAACTTTTATGCTATTTTTCCAGCAGTGATAATGCATGAAACAAAGAAAAAGTACCAAAAGATACGTTATGCAAACATGATCACATTATTTTAAACAATAGGAGAGTTACGAGAATGGTAGTTTTATTTATTTTATATGCTTAAGAATATTTTATGTAATCATAATCACATTGTTTCTAAGCTGTGTGCCATGGTGATGATGCCAATGGGATCAAATAATCACATTTTTCCACCTATATTCAGGTATCCAAGTAATTATTTCAAAATAACATATTTTAATTATAGAATAAGATGGCAGAGTAACAAGCATATTGAGCTACTACTGAGAGACAAGAGAAGCAGTTTTAATTAGCCATATCAAGTATTAAAAATCCAAACCAGATATATTACAGTAGTAATTCATTGTAACATAAATGATCAGAAGTAGGATACCAACAATTTTAGTGTTTGACATTCATCAATTTGTTTAACCAGGGAAACTCTGAAAGTAAAAATTTTAAAATCCACATATCAGTACTAAAATTTCTTTTGCCTGAGAAATAGATTATGGCATAACATTATAGAATGATTTGATGTTTGCCTATATTCCACACTCCTCTAAATTACATTTATATTTAGTAGATGTTATCTGAGCTTTAATATAAAATAATGTTCTTTTCATCAAGAATCCTATTCATTTTATAAGTTTTTCTTTTTTCTGAAAGTTAGTATCCCATATTGGATTTTGATTAGTTTAACGACATCAGTAGTTTCATTTTAAATCTTTTTTAATCTACTGTAGAAATCACATAGATGTATAAGATACAAAATGTTGTCTGGTTGTTTAAAAGACCATACAATAGTCCGTTAACTTAAAAATATCATTTTCTCTTCCCCTATGAGGAATTACATTACCAGCTCATCAAAGTATAATGAGCTCACATTAACATGGATGCAGCTGCTGTCTGAGAACATCGTTAGTCTTGGAGGAGAATTATACCTTTAGAAACAAATGTTCGAGAATGATTAGAGCATGAAATAATCATATAAAACACACAGATTTGTCCAGTTCTAAAGTCTAACTTTCATTTTATGGTATA
Organism: Chlorocebus sabaeus; assembly: GCF_047675955.1. NCBI lineage: Eukaryota > Metazoa > Chordata > Mammalia > Primates > Cercopithecidae > Chlorocebus > Chlorocebus sabaeus. Next base: position 88,130,322 of record NC_132914.1, read on the forward strand.
TATTTTATAATGTTAATGTCACAGAATGTGGATTCTAGTTGTATTGCCGTTAGAGTTCTGTATTACTCACTTTCTTGAATGTTTAAGTAGAGTGAGTAATACCTGATCATTTGAATTTACCATCCTATAATGTTGAACAGTCATGCCCTTAGGAGTTATTGAGCTGTGAAAGGTTATTTTCTCCTGTACCTAATGATTCCAGGCTGTTTTCCAGCACATCATGACTTTGACTATTCTTCTCTTTCTTTCTTTCACTTGTCAGAATAACTATACTGATGAGTCTTAATTGTTTCTATCATTGCTTCTAATATTCTGTCTTTTGCCGTTCTACTAAGGACTCAAGGTACAGAAGAAAACAGAGACAAATCTTTTATAAACCTAAAATATCTGACAGTTTAGTCATCAATTGCTATATTATTCACTCACAAAATAAAATCCATGAGCTTTTGTAACAAATGTGCTATTCTAGATGTTGGGTAAATAGATTTTACTACTGTTGTTCATTTCCCATTTTACATTCGTGTTCTAGATGCTTGAAGCTGTCAGAATTCTGTTCACCAAAAAATTACTCACTATTTGGTTTAATCAACATATACATTGGTTCAGAAGGTAAAATGATAGGAAACTGAATTTCATCACAGGAATTTAAATTGTTATTTGAAAATATTTCTCTTTTGTGTTTAATATCCACTTTGCTTAGTGTCACAGTGTGTTGATTTTAACCAAACACAGTAGCATTCAAAGTGGATTTTCAAGTTGAGACTTGAAAGACTCTGCAGGATCAGAGATAATATAAGGTGGGTGGATAAAATGGTAAAAGCGAAGAGCATCAGAATGGAAATAACATTAGTTTCACATTTTTCAACCCTGCAGCCTTTTTTAAACAAGTTAAATGATCTAAAATATATATATACATAACCCCTTCCAGGCATATAAATAACTACACAGGGAACATCAAATGTGTAAGACAAAACAAAGCAGAATAGAAAACTGAAAACCTTTTTTCCCTTCTTTTAAGATTTTAGAGTGTAGGTTGAGAAGGGAGCAATAGCTTTACTCTTATTTTATTAATTTTGGAAAGAAAATGCTTCTTAAGACCCCACCCCTACTGAGATATATGAGGTTTTGGGATTTGAAATAATTTCATAGTTCTATCCTCTGTGTCTAGAAAATGACCAGCATATTGTAAGCCCTTAATAAGTATAGTTTTTTATTAAGTGAATGAGCAAATAAGCTATTAGACGATAAAGTAATTGTCTTTCATGGTAGCGCACATATAATTCTAATGGGCTATATTACTCAAACAAGTTTTGTAGTCATCTTAAGTTGAATCAAGGTCAACTTCATAAATTGCTCTTTAAATATTCATAGAATTCTTCTTTTAGTAGGCATGTGCTCTTAAGCAAGTTAAGTGCTTCATTTCCCTCTTCTGTGGATAACCATGTCCATAGGAGTACCTGCCTTATTCTGAGGAAAAAATAATAATTCATGTAAAACATCTTGAAGAGTGCTTGACTCATAATAAGTCCTTATAGTTTATATAAATATAAATTATCATTCTGTATTATTTCACCATATACAGAAAAAATTAAACCTATTGAACTTAGGTAATTTATACACTAGTTCTAAATGAGGTTATTGTGTCCATGATCATTAAAAAAAAAACTACTTTTGTCTATATATTTCTGATTATTTACTAGTAAGGAAGTAAGTCATGTTATCTAGAAATAATGATCAGTACTGATGACTTACAGTTTAAACTGTAGTAATCCAGAATTACTTTGAAAATTGTCAATATTTGCTGAAGGCTAGAAAATAATTACTCATCAGCAAAGTGTTTTTGAACATTCAGAGACATCCCATAGATGCGTACAGGTTTTACTCACTCCAAATCTATTCCCAAGAGGAAGACTGGGGCAGTTATATACTGCTTACTAAGCTGTAAGACTTGGTGTGCAGTTGCATCTGCCTGCAGGAAGAGAAGCTGATTTGTAATTCACACAAAAGTACCAAGTTGACCAGCAGCAGCCTTGTGAACCCACAACCTTATTTTCCTCCAGTGCCTCAATGACTTTCTTTGAGCAAATCATTTTACAAACTATTTATTTAAAGTTAAATTCATTAAAAAGCCATTTGTTAATGCTGTTGAAGGCTTCATACAACCATGTTCTAGTCATTGTGCTATTTGTTGAAGATACACACATAAATAGAATGAAGTTCTTGTGTCTCTCCCATACACATTCTCACGGCCTAATGGAATTGAGGGAGACCCAACTGTATAATCACAATATTAATTATACATATAATCACAATATTAATTAGAATTCAGAAGAATAGCGGCCGACCCAACCCAGAATAGAAATATCTATCTAAGCCTGGGATAGAAGAGGATTTCAGAAGCTTGTACATAAATAGAAGAGGCAAGCTTAATTCATAATCTGACTCTCAAATTTGCAATTATTAACCTCTAGGTTTTCAGACACTCAAGACAAGACAAAAAATGCATATTTAAAATAACATACAAACTATAAGTTCATCTACAGTAAACATGTGATAACTTCAGTACTCTACAGACAGAATCCTAGAAAACTTCAATTCTCAGGGACAAACAGAGAAGGCAAAATCTTGGAAGAGATAAATAGAAGGACTAACCAGAAAGTTGTGAAGGAAACCAGGAGAGAGTTGCATTGAAAATCCAGGGGAGTAGAAAATATCAACAGAGACTGAGTGCCAAGAAGCACAATAAATTAAAGACAAAAATACATACGTACATACATACATAAATACATAAATAAACAAATAAAATTGGGTTTCATAATTGGGAGGTCATTAGAAAGAGTTCTACTTAGTTGTATAATTTTGGTTTTGGCATGTTTGTCTTTACTTAGTTCATGCTAATAAATATCAGACTAAAAAATATCAACTTTTTAAGCTCAGACTGAAAAATATCAACTTTTTTAGTTTGAATGGCAAGAGGTGATAGGCAGAATAAAGAGATTGAAGACAGAATGGATGGAAAATTGATAAAGCAAAAGGAATCAAGATGAAAATTTGCAAAGACAGAAGAAGAATGAAGTTCAAAATACAAATGCCTGGGTTGGCTTTGGACAAAAGGAGCACTACTTCATTTGAAGCTGAGCAGAAACAGGTAAAACAAAACAAAATATAAATTTCCTTAGGGCCAATCTGCCTCCCATTTTATTCAAACTCACCCCTCTGCTCACTGAGATAAATTCATGTCTGATTGCATCATTTGGAGTGGCTAATCCGAAACTCAAAAGAATGCAACCATTTGTCTCTTATCTAGCTATGATCTGGAAGCACCATCCCTGATTCCAGTTGTCCCACCTTCACCACGAGTTGTCCTACCTTTCTAGACTGAACCAATGTACATCTTACACATATTGATTGATGTCTCATGTCTCCCTAAAATGTATAAAACCAAGCTGTGACCCTACTACCTTGGACACATGTCGTCAGAACCTCCTGAGGCTGTGTCCCAAGCCTGCATCCTCAACCTTGGCAAAATAAATTTTCTAAATTAACTGAGACCTGTCTCAGATTTTTGAGGCTCACACATGTATAATAAAAGCTTTAATGCAAATCGGCTATTTCAGCTTGATCTGTCTTGTGCTTCTTCCCTCTCCTATAGGAATAGAATATTCCAGACAGGAGCTGTTCCTTTAACCTGAATCACAGAATGGAATTTCAAGTGAAGCAGACCTTTAGTCAACCCATAGACCTATAGCGGAGCCACAGACAAATTTCAGGCTTCATACATGAGAAATAAATTGATGTTTATTTTTGTAAACCATTTTCATTTAGTGGGCTGTTTGTCACCTCAGAAAAAGCTGACTAATACAATTTCTTATGATGTCATGTGTTATAATGGATATATTGTTATTATATAAGTAAATGAATGATTAAATTATTTTCTCTTTCTCAAACAATTGGAAAAGTTTGATTTTTAATGAGTGACAAAATATTGTCTTTTGTTAACATAGTTGAGAAGAAATAATTTTCTTAAGTCAATACTGATTCCTAAATTTTTAACATCCTCAGTGTCCATGTATATTACAAAAAAATACTATGTCTTCAGAGAATTCCCAAAGATTTTCAAATACAATTACTGCTGTATTTGAAATGATATATTATAACCTGAAATGGAATCTATATAATGATCCAATTTTAATATAATATTTTCTAGTCATGTCTCTATGTAACAAATTAAGAAATTTGTGATTTGAAAGTATACTCAAAGGCTAATTCTAATTTTAATAGCACTCGACCACTTTTCTATACAGATCATAACTCTAATGTGTAATAAAAATTCAGAAAGTCTATTTTCCAGGAATTCAGAGAATCTCAAAGTAAATGCCAATGATATTTGTGTTAGCTTTACAAATGTTAGATACTTTAAGGATAAAATAAACCTAAGAGAAGAACAAATATACTACAGCATTTCAAATCAGAGTACTCAATTGGAAAGAGCAAAAACCTGTCAATAGAATATTTTCAAAAAGAAGTATCACCTAATTTTGCCTATATTACATCCAAATTATATATAACATAATGAATACATACCTAAATACATTAATGCCACTATCTTCACGAAGTGATACCAAAGCCTTTTGAAGACATATATGAACCTTTCTAAAGTTAAATTGTTAGATGAAGTTCTGAGAAAAAATGTTTCATTTTTCTATGAAGATATCAAGTTTTTAAGAAACACCCATCAACTAATAAGCATTTATTATGGGCTTCCTTTTGCGAATTACTTCATAGATAGGTGATATGCCAAAATTGTGGTAGATAGCCTTAAGATGACTTCTGATTCCTGACATTGATATTCTTCTAACATTCCTTTCCGTTGAGTGTGAGTTTGACCTAGTGACTTGCTTCTAACAAATAACTCAGTGCAAAAGCCACGGGTGTCACTTCTAAGATGAAATTTTAAAAGGACACTGTCTGCTATCTTAGACACTCTCTCTTGCTCATATTCTCTGAGAGCCCTCTCTCTGAGTTAAGCCAGCTGCCATGTTGTGAGTTGCCCTGTGGAAAGAACCCCTTGACAAGGAACTGATGTCTAGGACCAGTCATTGAAGATCCACCTTGAAGCCTTACAACAGCTTCATCCATTTGGCTTCAAAGCCTGCCACAATTGAGCCTGGAGATAACCAATAACTCAGCTTCAGTCAACACTCTGAGCTATGAGAGAACTTGTTTTGAGCCAGAGGAATCTAGCTAAGCCAAACCCAGATACTTAATAGACATAAACTGTGAGATACGTATTTGATATTTTAAGCCACTAAGTTTAGGGGTAGTTTTTTATTCAACAGTGGAAAGCTAATACAGCAAGGTTCATCTTCACAAGATCTTAATAATAAAGTATTATTTTAATTAAATATTACACAAAAGTTCAACAATTAATGATCCAAAATGAGCAGCTGAATAGACAATTCTTAATAACCAGAATCTTTACTAGATTATTTATTTGTTCCTAACGTTGGAGAAAATGATTTTATGTGTTATTTTAAACTTTGATCTTTGTGCACATTATACCATTAATGGTAATACTTCCTTCTATTTAACCACTAAGATGTGCTGCCTTATTAGTAGAGTTCATTTTAGAACTAATTTGGAAGATGATCAAGTCCTCTGTGATTTCATAGTGTCTGATCCTGCAAAAATGAAAATAAAATTGAGATCCACAGATTTAAGATTAATTTTAATTTCTCTTTTTAGTTAACATCTGCTATGTTACTACTCTGCATCTAGCTCTTCTCTTTGTAAAATATGAATTGAATTTTCTTGAGGAACTAGAACTAGATGTGGGACCTGATTAGTCAATTAGTCAAATCTCATAATCCTCCTTCCTGGCTACAATGATTAGTTCACTCAATTTCAGCCCATATTAACCATGTCAAAGGCCCACTTCAATGGCAAGGGAGAGAATAAACTTTTTCTTCTCTATCTCTCTGTAAATTTTTTTCTGTAGTCTTGAATCTAAAAGTATGTAGGCTGGAGCTATGGACTTTAATTAATAGTACTGTACCAATATTGGCTCATCGACTGTAACAAAGATAACATACTAAGGAAAGATGTTAAAAATAGGAAAAACAGAGGTTCGGGAAGGGCATATAGAACTTTCTGCTTCATTTTTTGCCCACAAAGCAAAAACTGTTCTAAAAAATAATGTCTATTCGTTTATTACTTTCACTACATAAAAACTGGGAATTGAGCCAATACAGGGAACAGAGTAAAACTGAAAGCAGGTAGGAAACGAATCAGGCTCTGGTGCTCTTTTAGTTTTAGAAACCAACCCCAGACCCTGGACTTCTCAACGAAGCAAGCCAACAGACCAACAGACTCCCACTCTGTTTAAGATAATGTTGGGGGCACGCCTAAGATGACCGAATAGAAACAGCTCCAGCCTCCAGCTCCCAGCATGAGTTACACAGAAGATGGGTAATTTCTGCATTTTCAACTGAGGTACCGGGTTCATCTCACTGGGCAGTGCCAGACAATCAGTGCTGGTCAGCTGGTGCAGCCCGACCAGCGAGAGCTGAAGCAGGGCGAGGCATCAGCTCACCTGGGAAGTACAAGGGGGAAGGGAATCCCTTTTCCTAGCCAAGGGAAACTGAGACACAACACCTGGAAAATCGGGTAACTCCCACCCTAATACTGTGCTTTACCAAGCATCTTAGCAAAAGGCACACCAGGAGATCATATCCCACACCTGGCCCGGAGGGTCCCATGCCCACGGAGCCTCCCTCATTGCTAGCACAGCAGTCTGAGATCTAACTGCAAGGCTGCAGCAAGGCTGGGGGAGGGGCACCCACCATTGCTGAGGCTTAAGTGGGTAAACAAAGTCACCAGGAAGCTCGAATTGGGTGGAGCCCACCACAGCTCAAGGAGGCCGGACTGCCTCTGTAGACTCCTCCTCTGGGGACAGGGCATAGCTAAACAAAAAGCAGCAGAAACCTCAGCAGAGGTAAATGCCCCTGTCTGATAGCTTTGAAGAGAGCAGTGGATCTCCCAGCATGGAGGTTGAAATTTGGGAACAGACAGACTGCCTGCTCAAGTGGGTCCCTGACCCATGAGTAGCCTAACTGGGAGACATCCCCCACTAGGTGCAGACTGACACCTCACACCTCACACGATGGGGTACACCCCTGAGACGAAGCTTCCAGAGCAAGAATCAGACAGCAACACTCGCTGTTCAACAATATTCTATCTTCTACAGCCTCCGCTGCTGATACCCAGGCAAACAGGTATCAAGTGGAGTGGACCTCAAGCAAACTCCAACAGACCTACAGCTGAGGGTCCTGACTGTTAGAAGGAAAACTAACAAACAGAAAGGACACCCACACCAAAATCCCATCAGTACATCACCATTGTCAAAGACCAAAGGCAGATAAAACCACAAAGATGGGGAAAAAGCAGTGCAAAAAAGCTGGAAATTCAAAAAATCAGAGCGCATCTCCCCCTCCAAAGGAACGCAGCTCATCGCCAGCAATGGAACAAAGCTGGACAGAGAATGACTTTGATGAGTTGAGAGAAGAAGGCTTCAGCCAATCAAACTTCTCAGAGCTAAAGGAGGAACTACATGACCAGCGCAAAGAAACTAAAAATCTTGAAAAAAGAATGGATGAATGGATAACTAGAATAATCGATGCAGAGAAGACCCTAAAAGAACTGACAGAGATGAAAACCATAACATGAGAACTACGTGACAAATGCACAAGCTTCAGTAACCAACTCGATCAACTGAAAGAAAAAGTATCAGCGATTGAAGATCAAATGAATGAAATGAAGCAAGAAGAGAAGTGTGGAGAAAAGAGAGTAAAAAGAAATGAACAAAGCCTCCAAGAAGTATGGGAATATGTGAAAAGACCAAATTTGCGTCTGATTGGTGTACCTGAAAGTGACGGGGAAAATGGAACCAGGTTGGAAAACACTCTGCAGGATATCATCCAGGAGAACTTCCCTAACCTAGTAAGGCAGGCCAACATTCACATTCAGGAAATACAGAGAATGCCACAAAGATACTCCTCGAGAAGAGCAACTCTAAGACACGTAATTGTCAGATTCACCAAAGTTGAAATGAAGGAAAACATGTTAAGGGCAGCCAGAAAGAAAGGTTGGGTTACATACAAAGTGATGCCCATCAACTAACAGCAGATCTCTTGGCAGAAACTCTCCAAGCCAGAAGAGAGTGGGGGCCAATATTCAACATTCTTAAAGAAAAGAATTTTCAACCCAGGATTTCATACCCAGCCAAACTAAGTTTCATAAGTGAAGGAGAAATAAAATCCTTTACAGACAAGCAAATGCTTAGAGATTTTGTCATCACCAGGCCTGCCCTACAAGAGATCCTGAAGGAAGCACTAAACATGGAAAGGAACAACCAGTACCAGCCATTGCAAAAACATGTCAAAATGTAAAGTCCATCGATGCTAGGAAGAAACTGCATCACCTAGCGAGCAAAATAACCAGCTAATATCATAATGACGGGATCGAGTTCACATATAACAATATTAACCTTAAATGTAAATGGACTAAATGCTCCAATTAAAAGACACAGACTGGCAAACTGGATAAAGAGTCAAGACCCATCAGGTTGCTGTATTCAGGAGACCCATTTCACATGCAGAGACACACATAGGGTCAAAATAAAGGGATGGAGGAAGATCTACCAAGCAAATGGAAAAAAAAAAAAAAAAAAAAGCAGCGGTTGAAATCCCAGTCTCTGATAAAACAGACTTTAAACCATCAAAGATCAAAAGCGACACAGAAGGCCATTACATAATGGTAAAGGGATCAATTCATCAGGAAGAGCTAACTATCCTAAATATATATGTACCCAATACAGGAGCACCCAGATTCATAAAGCAAGTCCTTAGAGACCTACAAAGAGACTTAGACTCTCATACAATAATAATGGGATAATTTAACATCCCACTGTCAACATTAGACAGATCAACGAGACAGAAAGTTAACAAGGATATCCAGGAATTGAACTCAACTCTGCACCAAGCAGACCTCATAGACATCTAAAGAAATCTCCACCCCAATCAACAGAATATACATTCTTTTCAGCACCACATTGCACTTATTCCAAAATTGACCACATAGTTGGAAGTAAAGCACTCCTCAGCAAATGTACAAGAACAAAAATTATAACAAACTGTCTCTCAGATCACAGTGCAATTAAACTAGAACTCAGGACTAAGAAACTCAATCAAAACTGCTCAACTACACGGAAACTGAACAACCTGCTCCTGAATGACTACTGGGTACATAACGAAAAGAAGACAGAAATAAAAGATGTTCTTTGAAACCAATGAGAACAAAGATACAACATACCAGAATCTCTGGGACACATTTAAAGCAGTGTGTAGAGGCAAATTTGTAGCACTAAATGCCCACAAGAGAAAGCAGGAAAGATCTAAAATTGACACCTTAACATCAAAATTAAAAGAACTAGAGAAGCAAGAGCAAACACATTCAAAAGCTAGCAGAAGGCAAGAAATAACTAAGATCAGAGCAGAACTGAAGGAGATAGAGACACAAAAAACCCTTTGAAAAAATCAATGAATCCAGAGCTGGTTTTTTGAAAAGATCAACAAAATTGATAGACCGCTAGCAAGATTAATAAAGAAGAAAACAGAGAAGAATCAAATAGACAGAGTAAAAAATGATAAAGGGGATATCACCACCGATCCCACAGAAATACAAACTACCATCAGAGAATACTATAAACACCTCTACGCAAATAAACTAGAAAACCTAGAAGAAATGGATAATTTCCTGGACACTTACACTCTTCCAAGACTAAACCAGGAAGAAGCTGAATCCCTGAATAGACCAATAGTAGGCTCTGAAATTGAGGCAATAATTAATAGCCTATCAACCAAAAAAAGTCCAGGACCAGACGTAATCACAGCCGAATTCTACCGGAGGTACAAGGAGGAGTTGGTACCATTCCTTCTGAAACTATTCCAATCAATAGAAAAGGAGGGAATCCTCCCTAATTCATTTTACGAGGCCAACATCATCCTGATACCAAAGTCTGACAGAGATACAACAAAAAAAGAGAATTTTAGACCAACATTCCTGATGAACATCGATGCAAAAATCCTCAATAAAATACTGGCAAACCGAATCCAGCAGCACATCAAAAAGCTTATCCACCATGATCAAGTGGGCTTCATCCCTGGGATGCAAGGCTGGTTCAACATATGCAAATCAATAAATGTAATCCAGCATATAAACAGAACCAAAGACAAAAACCACATGATTATCTCAATAGATGCAGAAAAGGCCTTTGACAAAAGTAAACAGTCCTTCATGCTAAAAACTCTCAATAAATCCGGTATTGATGGAATGTATCTCAAAATAATAAGAGATATTTATGACAAACACACAGCCAATATCATACTGAATAGGCAAAAACTGGAAGCATTCCCTTTGAAAACTGGCACAAGACAGGGATGCCCTCTCTCACCACTCCTATTCAACATAGTGTTGGAAGTTCTGGCTAGGGCAATCAGGCAAGAGAAAGAAACAAAGGGCATTCAATTAGGAAAAGAAGAAGTCAAATTGTCTCTGTTTGCAGATGACATGATTGACTATTTCGAAAACCCCTTCATCTCAGCCCCAAATCTCCTTAAGCTGATAAGCAACTTCAGCAAAGTCTCAAGATACAAAATCAGTGTGCAAAAATCACAAGCATTCTTATACACCAAGAACAGAAAAATTTTGCAATCTACTCATCTGACAAAGGGCTAATATCCACAACCTATAAAGAACTCAATCAAATTTACAAGAAAAAAATGAACAACCCCATCAAAAAGTGGGCAAAGGATATGAACAGACACTTCTCCAAATAAGGCATTCATAAAGCCAACAGCAACATGAAAAAATGCTCATCATCACTGACCATCAGAGAAATGCAAATCAAAACCACAATGAGATACCGTCTCACACCAGTTAGAATGGCAATCATTAAAAAATCAGGAAACAAGAGGTGCTGGAGAGGATGTGGAGAAATAGGAACACTTTTACACTGTTGGTGGGACTGTAAACTAGTTCAACCATTGTGGAAAACAGTGTGGTGATTCCTCAAGGATCTAGAACTAGAAATACCATTTGACCTAGCCATCCCATTACTGGGGATATACCCAAAAGATTATAAGTCATGCTGCTATAAAGACACATGCACATGTATGTTTATTGTGGCACTATTCACAATAGCAAAGACTTGCAATCAACCCAAATGTCCATCAGTGACAGACTGGATTAAGAAAATGTGTCACATATACACCATGGAATACTATGCAGCCATAAAAAATAATGAGTTTGTGTCCTCTGTAGGGACATGGATGCAGCTGGAAACCATCATTCTCAGCCAACTGTCGCAAGAACAGAAAGTCAAATACCGCATATTCTCACTCATAGGTGGGAACTGAACAAGGAGATCACTTGGACACAGGAAGGGGAGCATCACACACCGGGTTCTATCGTGGGGAGGGGGTAGGGGGGAAGGATTGCATTAGGAGATATACCTAATGTAAATGATGAGTTAATGGGTGCAGCACACCAACATGGCACATGTATACATATGTAAAAAACCTGCACGTTGTGCACATGTACCCTAGAACTTAAGGTATAATAATAATAATAAAAGATAATAAATTTGCTTATTTATTTATTTATTTATTTATTTATTTATAACACATTTCATTTGCTCAGTTCATCTAATCAGGCGTTCATTTATTCAAGAAGTTTATATTTGGTGCTTATTCTGTGGAAGCAGTTCTCCCAATTTCCAGGGGAATTAAAGATGTATAGGACTAAGTAACTCATATTCAAAGGACTTAAGATCTAGTAAGAGAAGATATGCCCACAAATATTTCTGGTATCTGGAAGTATGCAATAATAGTATTTAATTTCTTCCTTCTTTGTTCTAATGTTTTTAGTTTTGGGTATAATCCTTGCCTGTTGCTAAACTCTGCTGCAAACTACCGTCCCCCTCAATTAACCCTCCTGTTCCACTGACTCTCTTATTTTATTACCTACCACTCTGTCCCTGGCTTACTATACTCCAGCTCTTCCTGGGATGCACCCATCATACCACAGCTTCAAGGTCTTTGCACTGGATCTTTCCTCAGTCTGGAATAATCTTACCTCAAAGATCCACAGGGATTACTCCTTCATGTCCTCCAATTTCTTTTCCATGAAATGTCATATTTTAATGTGGCATTACGAATCCTCTTTCAAAACTGAATATCCTTTCATACGCACTACCTGTCTCTTTTCCCTGGTGTTCATACCGTTGCACGTGGTGACATTTGACTATATTAAGTAGCTTGTATTTCCTCTCCATCATGATCTTGTTTTATGTCAGTCTTCCCCCACCAGAACATAAGCTCTAGGAAAGCAGGGATTTGAAGGAGACTGGTACAGATGCTTCCACTTTTGGGAGTGCAAGTGAATATGATAGAGAAGCAACGAACATAAACAGAGTTGGGGGAAACTTTCTGCAAAAGCCTGAGCTAGATGTAAAGGAATGCACCTCAGCATCAATCAAACAGACAGAATGTAACAACAGCAGCACTGGTCTGTCACCAGGGCTCAACGTTTGTATCAGGCATTCCATTGACCACCACTTTCACTGGTCTCCTCTTCCCAAATATATTAAATCAGAAATAAAAATGTATCAAGCCTTATTATCTCATAAGATCCAGTCAGAGAAGAAGGCAGTCTTGTTTTCTTTAGCTTAACTGTTTTACCTCTTCTAGAAATACAAATTCATTTAAACTGAAGTACAATTAACCTTTGAACAACAGGAGTTTGCACTTCATGGGTCTACTTATACTCTGGTTTTCTTCCATTCCTGCCACACCTGAGATAGCAAGACCAACCTCTTTTCTTCCTCCTCCTCTTCAGGCTACTTAAGGAAGAAATTTATGATGATCCACTTCTGTTTAATGAGGAGTAAATATATTTTTCTCTTTCTTATGATTTTCTCAATAACATTCTCTATTCTCTAGCTTACTTTATTGTATGAATATAGTATGTGATGTAAATAAGATACAAAATATGTGTTGACAGTTTGTCATTGGTAAGGCTTCTGGTCAACTGTAGGCTATTAGTGGTTAAGTTTTTGGAGAAGCAAAAATTATATATGAATTTTCAACTATGCAGGTGTCAGCAGTCCTAACCTCTGTGTCGTTCAAGAGTGAACTATTTATTTCAACCAGACTTTACTTCTTGGCTTTTCGATATGAATTAAAAGTTGTGCATTAATGTAGAGAAAAATGTTAAGAAAGGCGGTATACTTAATCTTAAAATGAGTCTTATTTCTTTGTCATAAACTAGGAGAGTTACTAGTTTTTCATTTCAATTATTTTTGCAATTTACAGTCTTAAAATGACATTAACAAAATATGCAAGTCATTATTAACTTTAGCTTACCACACAATATTTTTGAACGACAAGAGATTTATTTGTGAAGAAAATGTAATCAAAATATGTCTTATAGGCATGCTATATTAAACTATTTTTGTTTGCAAGTTTTATAATTTCTGCATGACTTTAGAAAAAAGTCATATTTTCTAGTAAAATAACAAGTAAATTTTTAAGAAATGACATTTAGTGATATAAATTTTCATAGCATCAGTAATAGCCTAAGATATCAATGTTTTTCTTTTTAAGTAGATTTAATTTATAATAGACTACATTTATTAGACTTTATTTTTTTGAAGAAGTTTTAGGTTTATAGAAAAATTGGGCCAGGCGCGTTGGCTCATGCCTATAATCCTAGCACTTTGGGATGCCAAGGAGGGTGGATCACTTGAGGTCAGGAGTTCAAGACCAGCCTGGTCAACATGGTGAGACCCTGTTTCTACTAAAAATACAATATTAGCCGGGCATGGCGGCACCCACCTGCAATTCCAGGTACTTGGGAGGCTTGAGGTGAGAGAATTGCTTCAACTCAGGAGGCAGAGGTTGCAGTGAGCCAAGATCATGCCACTGCATGTCTCAAAACCAAACAAACAAAAGAAAACACCAAAGAGCAGAAAATACAGAGAGTTTTTATGCACCATCTACCCTCTCTCCATATAGCTTTTTCTATAATTGTCATGTTATAATTGATAAGTCAATATTGATTTATTATTATTAACTAAAGACCATAGTGTATATTAGAGTTCACTCTTTGTGTCAATCTTGTATAGTCAACTTGACTTTGTGGTTGGACAAATGTGTAATGACATGTATCTACTATTACAGTCTCAAAAGTTCCCTGCTTATAATATTACAAATAAAAACTAAAGTAACTGTATATCCTGTTAAAATTGTATTATGCCTTTAACACATATTTACTTTAACTAACCCTTTTTTTCCTACTGTCTTTAGAAAAGCCAACCAGATATGACATGTATAGAAAAGTGTATGTCTGTTTGTGGGGAGATATTGCTCCCTTAACAACTCGACAATTAAAGAACCAAATGAAATATAAGCAACATTTATTATTGGCTCATAAATATGATTGAAATATTAATTAGCAATTAAAATATTACGGAGGTTAACTAAACCAGATGAGAGCTAGGGAACCTTTATCTGGAAAATACATTTAAGTTTAAAACATATACTTTTACGTGAAAAGAGTCGTGGCAAATCGATTAGGTCACTTGTTTAAAACGATGGTTAACAATCTTTATTGTGTATTAAACATCACTTTCAGTATTTATCAGATTTAAATTTTGTGTTTAACTCTCTGGGAATCTGATTGAGTAGCACTGGTTTGGCAACATCCAGATATCTGCTATTTTTAACAGAAAAATAAACCAGAGTGATTTGGATAGTACTAGTGCATAGACCAGACTATGAGAAGCAACCCTGAAAATGGAGTCAAGTTTGAGCTCTCAGACAATCCTGTGTAGTTACTTTAGCATATAAGCATTTATATTTGTGCTCACTGTCAAGGCAGACAGGTAGATGCCACCTCAGCAAATGACTTGGCCCACACATTCACTGTGCATATGAATTCTAAATCATTTTACCGATGGCTTTTTAACCTATCTCCAGTAAAGTAAAGCTTCCTTTTGAAGGGTGTTCCAGGATGTAATTGTCATTATGTTCAAGAAGTTGTTATGCTCTATTGTGTTTGCTCCAATTGGTCAAGGTGTGCCTATTCAGTCTTGTTTATGACTCTTTGATGACTAACAACTGACTTCCATTCTCCGTATGAAAACAGTAATGGAGCCAATTCAAGTAATTATATTTTCTTCAGATTAACTCCCTCCCACCACTTTAACCTTCCTTCATAGTGTCTCCTCCACACCCTGACTCATTATTCACCAGATTCTTTTTCTCTTCCTAAAACTATTGAAAACTGACACAATACTCTGTGGATGACTAATGTAGAACATAGTGGAACAATTTCAAGACTCTGTAAGGGTAACTTTCACACTACTACTAATGTTATTTCAGTAAAGTTGTGTGGCTTACATAATGCTTCCACATGCATCATTCTATTTATTAGACAACCCTGTGAAGTGGATTCAAATACTCTCATTTTATAGATGAGAACAATTTAAATCTAGAAATAATAAGGAATTCATATCCAATTTACATAACAAATATGTTTTCTTGTTTCCCTGTTCTTGTTACTACCCTTCTGTATTTCATCTTATTATAGAATGGCCAGGAGATAAAGTGAAGCTATAGAACTGACTGGATGATTCCAGAAATAGGAGCTATAGAGTCTCATAGTAACTTGTGAATTGTCCTACAGTGCAGTCCTACAGCTCTGTTATGATAATCCTCCAGATGAAGCTGTCTTCAAGACTGGACTAGATCTTGTGCTATAAAGCCACACTGGAACCATCTTCAGTTCCCAACCTTGCTGCAGCTTTATATTCTTGTTGATAGCCTCTTTGAATCCATCAGGTAAGAGCAGAGAAATTTAAAATTGTGTCTGAGTCTAATTCCATTCTAGATTTACATTTTTCTTCTGAGTTGCTATTTTTATTTTGTATGTATATAATCATCTAACAATCACAACAATCAAGACATAGAGTATTTCCATCCCCCCCTCAAAAATTCTTTCATGTTCCTTTGTCATCAATCCTCTACTGCCATCTGCTCCTGATTTGATTTCAGTCACCATAGTTTTACCTTTCCCCGATGTGACATAAAGAATGAAGTCTGTTGAGTCTGACTTCATTCACTTAGCATAATTCTATGTAGATTCATCTGTGTTCTTGTGTATAGTAGTAGTTTGTTCTTTTTTATTACTGAGAATTATATACATATATATCACAATTTGTTTAACTATTCCTCATTTGGTGAACAATGGGTTATTTCCAATTTTAGGATATTATGAAGAAATATCTAAAAAATCATTCACATACAGTTATTTTCATGGCTATACATATTCTTTCTATTTTAAAAAATAGCTGGAAGTGGGATTGCAGGACTACATGATATATATGTAGGTTTAACTCTATAAAAAACTGCTAAGCTGTTTTCCAAAATATCTGTACCACCTTGCATTTCTACCAGCAATGTATGAGAGTGCCAGTTACTTTTTATCTTCAACAGCAGTTGTATTTGTTTTAGTTTTAGCCATTATCGTACATATGTAGTAGTATCTCACTTCGGAATTTATATGTATTTATCTAATGATTAGTTATGTTGAGCATGTTTTCATGAGCTTACATGACATTAGTATCTCATCTGTGGTGAAGTGAATTTTCAAATCTTTTGTCCATTTTTTTTAAGTTGTATTTTTTTCTGAGTACAGAGAATTAAGAGTTTTAATGTATACTAAATACAAGTCTTTTATCAAATATATTTTGTAAAGATTTATTTCAGTGTTTGGCTTAACTTTTCGTTTTCTTAACAGTATCTTTTAAGGCAAGGCAGGTTTTTTTTTTGTAATTTTGTGAAGTTAAGTATATAAATTTTCCTGTAGTTCATGACTTTTGTGTTCTAAGAAATCATTACTTAGCCAGTGTCACTAGGAATTTATTTTATGTTTTCTCCTAGTAAGTTTTATTGCAGTGGGTTTTAGGTATATGTTCCATTTCAATTTGCCTTTTTTTTTTGTTTGCTTGTTTGGTGTATAAATAACCAATTGTTCCAGCATCATTTTTTGAAAAGAGTTTTCTTTTTTCATTGAATCATCTTGGCATCTTTTGTGAAGACTCAATTGACCACTTTGTATGTCAGTTTATTTCTGGGTGCTCTATTCAGTTCCATTGATCTGCATGTCTCTTCTCATACCAGTACGACACTGTTTTCATTGTGATCACATCACAGTGTATAATAAAATCATGTAGTGTGAGTCTTCTCATGTTCTTCTTCTTAAAAATTATTTGACTATTCTAGTTTCTTTGCTTTTCTAGATTCAGCATATCAATTTCTACAAAAATCTAGGATATTTATTGGTATTTGGAGATCGACTTGAATGAAATTGATGCCTTAACAATAATTTTTTTAAAGCACGAACATATTACATTACTCAATTTATTTAGTTGCTATTTACTTTCTCTTCAGTATTTTATAGTTTTGAGCATAAAAATGTTACAAATATTTTATTAATTTATCACTAAGTAATTCAGTTTTAAATGCTATTATAAATCTGATTCACTTAACTTTTGGAAGCCACCATGCCTCTAACCAATAGGACATTTAATCTGAGTACTATGGTGGTTTCTGGCCTAGCTTGAGCAAAGCAAAGCAAATAGAGATCATAGTTAGTTCAGAATATTGGAAGGAAGATATTTACAGCTTATTTGCTCAATTGTCTAATCTACAATGTCCACTGACTCCATAATTTATTTCAGCAAGGATGATGACATTCTGACAACTTGGAACCGGTATTACTGATGATAAAAAGGGAGCTTTGTCTATCTTCATTAAAATTTGTTGGCTATCTTACACATCCCAGGAAGAAGTGACTGGGCAGAGAAGAGATACCTCTATTGTCCTGTAGACCTTCTTTACTGGGTACAAGGTGGAGTCCTAGTTTTTAAAGGCCTTGAAGGTGATTCTGACCACCAACCAGAGTTGAGAACTATAGACCCTCTGCTAAATTCCCGTTACTGTCTTCATCTTGCCAATCTTGTAATGTATTCATTTATTTATTTTTATTCAAAGAAAAACAAAATTATATAAACAAACATATGTTAATGCAACATTATGTGAAAATATGCTCATAGTTCTTTGGATTCTAAATACAGTCAATCCAGCATGAATATTCATAGTACAGTTAACTGAGCTGCATATTCTTGTTTGCACTGAAAATTGATGGGGATAAATGAAACTGCCTTGCATACAAATTCTTTTGACTACTTGCTGTCAACATCTTATTGCTTTACAGCCCCATTTAGCTCCATTTATATTGCCTTTTGCATATGAGTGAAAATCAACCAAAATGATGTAAATACATGTGAGGGATATAATCCATTATTCCATGCTACAAGTGAGGATGAAAGAAGAGATCACAAATCAAAGTGGGGAAAAAAAGCATCAGTGGACATGAATGCATTGCATTGGGGGTTGGGGTGCTCTTATGTAGAAAATAAATGTCATTTTGCCAAAACTAAGTTAGTCAAAATGATTTCATTCCGATATACAATGAAGATGAAGACCAAGTTAACCAAAGACTAGCCAAAAGGCCGTCTTTGCCACTAAATTGATTTTAAAAATCAGCCAGAAGTATTTAAGTCGATCTTTTATATTAAATATCCAGGTAGTTGAATTCCAAATGGTTACTTAGTGGTCTATTTTATAATTCAAGTACATCAGCTCCAGGTTTATTTTTATGAGTCAGAGAAACAAAATTGATTTTAAAAAGTCATCATTCAATAATCTAAATGATTTCCTTTCTGTAATTTGTTATATTGACTTTGTTGAAATTAATTTAAATTATTTTTCTAAGAGGTGCTCTCAAAATTGATTACAGTTCACTTGGCATTTGATATTTATATTTTGAGTTTCTAATTATTGCATATCTTTTATGACCTTCTGGCAAGCATGTTATGTCCTACCCCAGCTGAATTAATGTGCATTATAACTATGGAAACATAGTCCAGGTTAACAACAACAACAAAAATCTGCTGCCACCTAATCAAATGAACAAATGCTTTAAAATGTTCTCAAAATCACATAATTAGTACTTAACTGGACAGAGTAATATAAATGAAAGTCTGTATAGCCATTGAAAGTCAGAATTCTACTACATGGTTTCATATCACACCCACACACACTGAATTTCAGTATATCACATTTCCCTTTCAAAATGATTGTTAGATATCTTTCTCAGTGGGTTGAAGGATGATTCCAATTTAAAATTTTTTAAATAAATTAGAACTTTAAGTAAATTTATTAAACTTTGGAACTTATCATAATGGATTGGTTCAAGTTTAAGACTAAAATAAGAATCTGGCCTTTCAGCTATAATCTTTGAATTTCCATTTTGTTTAGATGTGATCAAATTCACTCAAAAAGAAAATGATTTGGTTTTTCTAATATCTGCCATCTTAACAACTACTAATATTTTTTGTTTAACGGAAAGAGATTTCAGATTCTTTTTTAAATAGCATATCTTAAAATGAAAAGGCAAAACCAAAGCAACAACAAAAACAAAGACTTACTACAGATGTTCTTCGATTTATGACAGGTTTATGTCCCAATAAACCTATTGCAATTTGAAAACATTGTGAATTAAAAGTATGTTTCGCTTAGAGTATTTTGTATTTATGATGAGTGCTTCCAGATGTAAACCCATCATAAATTGAGGCGCTTACTGAATGCCTGTCAATTTAGCACCATTGTAAAGTCCCAAAATTGTTAAGTCAAATCATTGCAAGTTGGGGATTTTTTGTATTAGATATGTGATATCGTAATTTAGATACGGTTTAACCAACATGTGAAATCCTGAAGATGATGGGTGATTTCTAGACTATTTTTTTCTTAGAGACCTCATAATCTGGAATTATGTTAAGGCCTAACTTTAACATCATTGACACAAACACGTTAATCATTAAAAAAGAAAGAAAATCAGCTACAGAAAAAAAAAAAAAGAAAGAAAGAAAGAAAAAAACAGTTTTAAGAGCAAGAAAAAATTTTTCCCCCTTTGCTGAAAAGCTAAAGCCCCCAAAGTTCCCAGATGAATAAATTATAAGACAAACTTCAGCAATTCTACAGGACTGGTGTCAGCAGTGAACCAACTGTGGTTGTGAACATCACCAGCACTTGGATCCAGGTCTTTAACATCCTGGATAAAACTCCCTTTTAGGCCGGGCGCGGTGGCTCATGCCTGTAATCCTGGCACTTTGGGAGGCCGAGGCAGGCGAATCACGAGGTCAAGAGATCGAGACCATCCTGACTAACACGGTGAAACCCCGTGTCTACTAAAAATACAAAACATTAGCCGGGAGTGGTGGCGGGCGCCTGTAGTCGCAGCTACTCAGGAGGCTGAGGCAGGAGAATGGCGTGAACCTGGGAGGCAGAGCTTGCAGTGAGCGGAGATCGCACCGCTGCACTCCAGCACGGGTGACAGAGGGAGACTCCGTCTGAAAACAACAACAACAACAAAAAACTCCCTTTTACCTTTCCAACACCCTGGAGCATTCTTTCTTTTGTAAGATCTCATTCATATGAGGACTCAGTGCTCTCGGGCTGCCCTCTGGCCCTTTCAAAATACAATCTCAAAGGCAAAATATCACCCAGCACTTCCCTTCATCACACGTGGTGTCCATTTCAAATTTATCTCTCCCTCTCTCTAATTCTCCTTAAAATCAGAATGTCATCTTTAAAGTAATTCATGCCTTGTTTTGTGATATTACTACACCTACTCCATAAATTTATCTATCATTCTGTGTTAATGATTCTAAAATGCACATTTTAAAAAAAATTAGTAGTATTTGAATTTAATCATACATTTAATGTGTTTAATTGATGTGACTGTATCAATTGTGTTTTTACACTGGTGTTATGGAATTGAGAAAATGTAGTACTTCTTTATGGGCTTTTACCTCTAAAAACATATTTTCCTAAACAGAGTGTATATAACATTAATGGTATATGAGTGACTCTAGATGAGACATCAATAAATGTGCTATGTTACGTTAATAGTTGTATGTGTATTTTAATGTATGACAGGAAAAATATATTGTGCACTTGAAACTCATGATTTTCAGGCATAAAATTGCTTAGAATTAAACTAAGTTGGCCAGGCGCGGTGACTCACGCCTGTAATTCCAGCACTTTAGGAGGCCGAAGCAGGTGGATCACGAGGTTAGGAGTTCGAGACCAGCCTGGCCAGTGTGGTGAAATCCTGTCTCTACCAAAAATACAGAAATTAGTTGGGCGTGGTGGCGCGTGCCTGTAGTCCCAGCTACTCAGGAGACTGAGGCAGGAGAATCGCTTGAACCTGGGAGGTGGAGGTTGCAGTGAGCTGACATTGTGCCACTGCACACCAACCTGGGAGACAGAGTGAGATGCTGTCCAAAAAAAAAAAAAAAAAAAAAAAAAGAATTAAACTAAGTTAAAAAAAAAGTTTAAAAACTTAATTTAAATTGGAGTGAGAAAAAAATCCAAAGTAAATAATAGTGCAGATGGGACAGGAAAATCATGAGTTCCATAAGGACAAGGGATGCGCCTTCTTCATTTTTGAATCTCCAAAGCTTCATAATTAGCACATTATGTGTATTGCATTTCTTTGAATATTGAATGCTTTGTCTCATTTATGGTGGATTATATGATCTGAAAAATTTACCCCAAAGAGTGAAATGCTTGATCTATAAAAATACTTCTTCAGGAACAGAAGTATTTTAAAAGAAGAGCTTGTGATTCTCAACGAGTTTTTAAAAAGAAAAAATTGGTTTGTGCTCCGTAAGTGTATGGAATGGCTTTAGGTGCCTGCACCACCAGCTTTGCCCATTCTTTCCTTGGCCCACATTAAGACTGAAGTTATTCACATTGTATTTCTTTAGAATGCTTGATCATCCCTGTTAAACTACTTTAGCCTAAATCAGAAACTTCCAAATTGTTACTTTATGTAAACACATTTTAAACTACATAGTGCATGGAGCAGAATGCATACTCGACACTTAGATTGTTTGTCAGGGTTATGGTTTCTACTTCCCTCTTTTTCTGGCATCTCTTTGTCCTCACTCTGCATATAGCATTGAATGCCAACAGCTTGAACACTGTGAGGATGATGTTTGGGGTCGATACTTTTTACTTTGTTCTGTTTTTTCTTCTATTTTTAGACATGATCTCACTTTGTTGCCCAGGCTGGAGTGCAGTGGCACAATCTCAGCTCACTGCAGCCTCAACCTCCCAGACACAAGTGAACCTCCCACCTCAGCCTCCCAAGTAGCTTGGACTACATGCATGTGCCAGCATGCACAGCTAATTTTGTTCTTCCTTTTTTTTTTTTTTTTTTTTTTAGAGTCTAACTGTGTTGCCCAGGCTGGCCTTGAACTCCTGGGCTCAAGTGATCTTTTCCCCTCAGCCTGCCCAAGTGCTGGGATTACAGGCGAAAGTCACCTCACCTGGCCAGTGCCTTTTTCTATCCATTGAAAGGCCTAGTGAGGGACCATAAGAGAACCAATTCCAGAAATGTTTTGTGCTTCTGCAGGTTTCAAGAAGGTAAAGACCCAATTCTCATCGCTTGGTGTAGAGAAAGGTTTTATCCCATCCCTTAATTATTGTTAAGCAGTAAAATTAGCACTAGACTAGAAATCAAATATCTTGTTCTCATGTATGCTGTAACTGCCTTATTCTAATTCCTGCATCTTTCCTCTGTACCTCAGTCTTCTTTGCAGTGAAATAAAAGCGTCATTTAGATGATTTCCAAGGCTGACTTCCATTTTGAAGTTTCCTTGAGTCTATCATAGTTTAGCATAGACTATAGATGGGGTAAGGAGGGACTATAAAACAAATGAGTTTAGCATCATTGCCCACCCACCTGAGTGTCTATTAAGAAAAAAAAAAAAAAAGCCCAGCTGTCATCCTGACCGTTGATTCACTGCTAACTCCTTTGTTACCCTCTCTCACTGCTTTCCAAAATGATTTATTCCTCTGTCATAAGCAGACTTGGAATATGAATAAAAATAACCAGAATGATGGCCTCCATAAGCTCTCACTGAAAGGCCTGGAAGTTTATATGAAATTCAATAGAATCCTTACAACAAGGAAGATATTAACCACAAAGAATATAGGTTGCGCAGTACACGCATGTGTGTGAGTGTATGTGTGTGTGTGTGTGTTTTCAGAGCAGAATTGTTACAATTTACAGAAAATAATTCTAGATGAAATATGTTCTCCGTCAGATAAATCCTTTAAAGTAAACTTTCAAGTAAAATTTCCAAATGGATCTATATTACAGTCAACTGCCTCCACCCTATCCCCAGTGACAAATACAAGACAGCTGCTAAATTTAACATGCCTTTACTGGAACACTAGTACCTCCTGCACAATAGCAGGCTATGTGCTGCCAATCCACAGGATGTACTCAATTTCTGAATTGCTGCACAGCAGCCCTGCTGATCCTTAATCCTTGTGAATATAGCACTGACACGTGGCCAAGACCTTCAGAGGATTGATTTTTAAGGGAAAAAATAGGAACAAAAGGAAAGAAAAAGCTCAGCGCAACATGTTAAGACACATCCTGTGAGGCAAAAAATTTGAGATGGTGAAAAAATGACTCAATAAATAAATTTAAAGACACACAGTCTCCAATATGGTTCATGTTCTAAAAGTTCATTTGCAGATGAGTTGTTTCAAAATGGGAATGCATTCCTCCACAGAAACAATGTTTTACGTGTCAGTTGGGCACCCAGGTTAGGTCATAAGATCCAGAATGTGCATGATGTAACTAATATACAAATGATATTGAATCCATCACTCATAATAATATGTTGGTTGAAAAAAGAGTCAGAAATGCATCATACATGCTGTTAGCCTGATTCATTCATTCATTGAACACCTAATAAGTTGTAGGTGGGACTACATGGCCAATGATACAGGCCTAATTCCTATCTTAATTGAACTTACTAAAAACAGATTGACATGCTTAGGTACTAGCAATATGTTCAATTGATACTGACTGCAAAGAAGGCAACTGGATACTCCAATATATAGTGTTCATATGACTCAATCAGCAGCACCATTCTTACGTTTGGTATATGTGGGAAAAGGGAGAGTCAATTCAGTGAGTGACATAAAATACTGCATATGCATGTTAGCAACATGGATCTGAGTGGTCAGGATCCCAATTAATGTGTATGGGCTTCAGGAAAACTGTCAAGAGATAGGTAGGTTAAGAGTATCATGAGTGGGAAAGACATTGACATATATGATAGTCATTGATCCCTCAATGAGAAAAAGGACCGTCCAGAGCTAATATGTAAATTACTTCTTATGCCAGTCTTGGAGGGTTAAAGGACTGAGTCCCTAAAACTCATATTTGTCCAAGTGCTTTTGGATCTGTTGAATTTCTTTGAGGCATGATCACTAACCAGAGTTAAAGCTGATTCTTCCTTTAGAATAAGCTTTCTTTCTTTCCCTATTTTCTTCAGCCTCTGGTTTCAGTCTCACTTGCGATCCTGTGGCAGGCACCATTATGGCTAGAATCTATTTGCTTTCTATTGGCAGTTTCCAACACCCTGCAGCAGACTCATTTCTCTTACATTTTAATCGTATTAGGTCCCCCATTTAAGTTCCTGTCTACAGTCTCTGAACCCAATAAATAATCAGATCATCTGCCAAGGTGACCCTTTAAAGTACTCTAGCAACTTTTTCATAATAGAAACGTGTTCTGCACACAGAAAAACAATTCAAAGTAAGTAGGCATGTTCTCAAGAAGAGGGCTTTTTGCTCAAAGGGTGCAAAAGAATTTCGAACTGTGGTTGTGTGGAATACCTGGACTTCTTGCTAACATAGCTGTCTAAAGTGGCTCCCAGTTAAGTCTTGGCTCCATCCCATCTGCTCATTCCTCATGAAAAACACAGGAAGTAGCCTCTGCATTATTTCTCTTTTCAGTTTCACTCTGTCTTTCCATCTCTGGCTTGATGCTGGTGCCAAGAATAGCCCTGGAGCTTTCCTGTTACTCTATAATCCCAGAATTGGCCACTTTTGAAAATTCAAGGGGCTTTTCTGCTGCTAGGAAAGAAAAATAGTTGTGTGCTCAAAGATTCCTGTCTGTCTTCTTTTTTTATTATTGTATTTTTCTCCTTAAACTCTGTAGAGGAAGACGAAGGGACACATAGGTGATAACAGTGGGACTCAGGGTCTACACAAGGCAAAGTTAAAAGTTAACTTCTTTATTTCAGAGGAAATTCAGACTTCAGGGGCTCAGGGAATGAGTATTCCAGGAAGATATCCGTCCTTCATTGTGGATAAGCCTAGGTAAGTTGAAAGTGAGGATATTTTTTTCAGAATAATTGTGATCTCAGGGAGCAATAGGGTAGGGTCTTCAAGAAGAAAATATGTTTCTAATTCTCTTACCCAGGTTTTGCAAGGGAAGATATAGGGAAAAGGCAGTTAAAAATAGAATGAGGCTAGTGCCACAAAGAAATTGTGAGGTGGTGATTAAGCTAAATAAACAAGACAGGCTAAATTCTACTTAGCAGCCAGGGCTAGTTTGAGTTAGTATAGGTTCATTCCGCTAATCTCACCTCAAAATGCGAAAAAATAAATCCAGTGACTGGCAAGGCCCATTCAGGATCGTACTAGGGCCTTTTCAATTCAGATACTAAGAGATGACCCCTTGTAGGTTAAAGAGGTAGTCACTTGGCTCAAGGTCACTGCTTTATACATATAATTTTTATTCTGTCCAACAAACCTGAAAGAAAGGAACTATTGTCTCCACTATAAAGAAGAGAGAACCGATGTTCAGAGAGGTTAAAAATAACTTGTTCCAGGTCACAGAACAAAAAGGCAGAACAACTTGAACCCTGGTTAGTTTGATATGCAAACCCATTTTATCCCTATTGCCCCATGCTGACTCTCCACCTACTAGCTGCAAAGCAAAGACACCACATTAGCCTAGATCTGAGCAGGAAGAAGACAGATTCTAAGCATTGTATTCCTACCTTTGACTCTCTTGTTTGAATGTGTTTGTGAGTATAGGGAAACCATCTTAACGTGGGATGGTAATAAACAAAATAGAAAAAAACCTGGGTCCCTAATGCCATTTTTCTATATAGTCAAGCCAACATGGCCCACTTCCAGGCTTCAAGTTATAGAATAAATAACTTCCTATTTATGTCATTCATGATTCACAGTATTCTTGCCGTTAAGCCTGATCCCAACTTGTATAATAATAGAGCACTGTGTACAGCAGTGGACCGCAGATTCTGGAGCAAAAAATCTGGCTTCAAATCCCAGTCCTGCCACTGATTGGCTTTATAATGTTGAGCAAGTTTCCCAACCCTCTTTGCCTTAGTTTCACCATATGTGAAACTTAAATGGTATTTACTACTTCAAATTGATTTAATGAGGTAGAAGTCAATATTTGTAAAAGACTAGGGATTGCACCTGGCATGTAGGAAGTGCTATATACAAAGGCTTTTTAAAAATTTGTTTCTGTGTGTTTCGTGTGTGTATGTCTTTTAAATACAATTGTTTCCATTTCCCCATGTAGTAATTTTAATAATTATAAATTTTTCTTTTGTAGTTGTTCAAAGTTTCGACATACTCGTTTTCAAATATAAAGCTGTCATATTATACTCCTTGTTTAAACTTAGAATACTAGTATTTTCCATCAACAAAATTAAAGTTTATATATGTGTGCGTATATATATGTGTGTGTAATAAAGACCACTCTATATGATACGTAAGTATTTGTGAGTGACTTTCACCTCTACTATCTCATTTTAATTCCTTTAGCACCTCTGTGAAGTAAAGGTGGTTATATCAACCTCATTTAACAGATGAAAAAATAGGAAGCTTACCGACATACTCAAAATTATGTAGCTAATGAGAGAACTGAGACCAAATCCATACCTTTTGATATCAAATTTGTGTAACTTGTATAACTCTATGGTAATATGATATGTGGCAATTTTATATAATTTTCCTTTATTAATATTGTAATGCTGACTTCTCGTCAGTAACCCCTGGTTGGTAAAATGACTTCAGTTATCTTTAATTAAGGGTTTAACATACATTTAAGTAAAGATATAAAAGGATATAAATTAGGATTGATCTAAACCAACATAGAAATGATCTTACTCAAATTTCCAGATTCCCTTGCAGCTGATATGGGCATAAAACTCAGTCCTGAATAATGAGATAAGAATTCTGAGGGAATTCTGGGAATGCTTTTGCTGATTTTTCTCCATAAACTTTGTTCAAAGTTCAGCTCTCACTCTTTTCAGCAGGAATCAATCAGTGAGTTTTATTAAAAATGGCAGAAGTGCCAAGCAAGAACAGAACAGAACAGTGCTTGTGAATTTGGCAGCTTGAAGGACTCGTTCTTAACAAAAGTTGAAGTGGTATGGAGTTAGTGATGTAATGAGATGGGTACTGTACTGAAATTTTTGTTGTTGTTGTTTGTCTTTTTGTAGAGATGGGATTTCACCATCTTTCACAGGTTAGTCTTGAACTTCTAGGCTCAAGTGATCCACATACCTTGGCCTTCTAAAGTGCTGGGATTACAGGTGTGAGCCGCAACTCCTGGCTGTCTGTTAAACTTTCATTCAGAATGTAAGTCATGGAAGTATTTTTTGTAGCATCGACTAGTGATGTCTGTCAAAATGTAAAATGCACCCTTGAGAGCCAGAGATTTTACTTCTAGGAATCTATTCTTAGCAGCATTGAACTGTGAAGATTAGAAATAATTTAAATTTCTCTCAGTAATGGAAGTGTGCATCTCTGCTATAGGATAGACAACCAAAAAAACACTGAGGTAACCTTAAATGTACTAACAAGGACAGTTGTCCAAGACATATTCTTAGTGAATTATTTTTTTAAAATCAAGATTTGAAAGAATAAATATGGCCGGGCGCGGTGGCTCATGACTGTAATCCTAGAACTTTGGAAGGCCAAAGCTGGCAGATTGCCTGAGGTCAGGACTTTGAGACCAGCCTGGCCAACATGATAAAACCCCATCTCTACTGAAAATACGAAAACTGGCCAGGCATGGTGGTGCATGCCTATAATCACAGCTACTCAGGAGGCTGAGACAGGAGAATTGCTGGAACCCAGGAGACAGAGGTTGCAGAGAGCTGAGATCGTGCCACTGTGCTCCGGCCTGGGTGACAAGAGCGAGACTCCATCTCAAAAAAAAGAAAAAAAAAAGCCCCAAATATATGTATGTATATATATACACACACTGTGAAGGGAAGGAGGCATTAGAGAATGATTTAAAACTTGCGTTTTTTGCCTTATACAATGGTAATGTGCTTACATATTATTTATATTATTTAAAAAGAAAAAAAGCGTTTTTTAAAATCTGTGAATCATGGTAAAGAAAGCAGATATAGCCTTGCAGAGATTACTTTTGAAAAACCTGTATCAACAAAGGCAATCAAAGAAATTGAGTAATAGCTGAGGAAAATAGGGGTTCAGGTTTGTTATATTTTTTAAGATGAAGGACACTGTGTATATGTTAATTGGGAATTATTTTCTCAGTAGAAATACCATATTTCTTCAATTCTAAAATACAGGGTTTTTTTCACATTTTAATGATTTTGAAATATGTTTCATAATCCATTAAATGAAGTATAGAGGATTGGCATTAGCTTCTACGAGTCATCTTGAGGCAATATTCACCAAAATCCTTTTTAGATTAAATTTTCCACTTGAGGTCTTTGAAGCTCGCTTGTGTTCAATTCCTGGGCCATGTCCCCCTCCTCTTTTCATTCGGTGTCAAGGTTAAAATTGGCACATTCCACTGCTTTCCCTTTCTGCCTAGTAGGCTATTGTCCTCACATATCCTTACATTGAAGATGAAGGCCTTTGATGTTCAAGAATTTGGGAATTTTTTATTAGCTTTCCTGTCTTGAAGCATATAATTTTTATCTCTATGAAATGCAGATAAAGGCTATTACAAAAGTAGAAACAAAAAATGAATTAAGAAATGCTGATGAGGATGCGAATAAAAACAATCAAAATCCTTCTGCATTGCTGGTGGGTATGTAAAATGCTGCAGTCTCTATGGAAAATGATACAGTAGGTCTTCAAAAAATTAAACATAAAGTTACTATATGATACAGCAATTCTACCACTAGGTATCTATTTAAAAGAATTGAAGGCACACCCATGTTTATAGCACCATTATTCACAGTAGTCAAAAGGTAGAATATTCCCAAGTGTCCGTCAACAGGTGACTGGATAAACAAAATGTGGTACGTACATATGACAGAGAATAATCAGCCCTAAAAAGGAAGAACATTCTGACACATGCTATATAGCACAGGTGGGGCCTTAACGACATCATGCTAAGTGAAATCACTCAGTGATGAAGAAAACATAATGTATGATTCCACTTATCTGAGCTACCTAAAGGTACCTCAAAATGTATCTCATGAGGTCAAATTTATAGAGACAGAAAGCACAATGGTGGTGCTAGGGCAAGGGAGGTAGGGGTGGGGGAGAATGGGGAGTAATTGTTTAAAGGGTGTGTCATTGCTATTTGGGAAGGTGAAAGAAGTTCTGGGGATGGATGATGATCGTACAACAATGTGAACGTTCTTGTTGTCACTGAACAGCACACTTAAAAAGGGTTTACATAGTAAGTTCTGTGTTTTGTATATTTTACCAAAATTAAAGAAAATAAAATAAATGTACATAAAGTAATGGCACAACCTATATTTTATGATAGCTTAGATTTAGAGGAATATTAAAAACTCCAAAGAGAGAAGGAAACACAATATTCGAGAAGGGAGATTCAGCTCAGAAGTG
Source organism: Chlorocebus sabaeus (assembly GCF_047675955.1). Lineage (NCBI taxonomy): Eukaryota > Metazoa > Chordata > Mammalia > Primates > Cercopithecidae > Chlorocebus > Chlorocebus sabaeus. The sequence goes on from NC_132914.1 coordinate 88,160,258, forward strand.
CAGGACTGGCCTTCAACAGGAGGAAGAAAAGGTCCATCAGCAGCAGGAAGGGACAAAAGGTGGCAGGGGCAAGTATGTTCACAGATGGATTAGTATGAAAATGAGGGAGTTTCCTTGTCAATGCCATCTTACTTCTAAACAACATTTGAAGTGAGGTCATCAGGTGAGAGGGAAGTGTGGCGACGGAGGTGTGTGATGTATGAGAAGAGACCCTAGAAGAAGTAGTTATCCCAAAGAATGGGAAGTTAGCCCCACAGAAAAACATACATACGCTTGTCAGTAGTACTGAGTCGTCATTTGAGAACATAAAGTACAATCGGTCTGAATAACTGTGTTATTTATTCCAACAAAGTTCACCGGCCTGTGTCCAAATAAGAGGAAACACGGTTAGGTTACTTCAGGATCAAGGTTGTGTAAGTTTAGAGCAATGGCAAGAAGGAACCAAGTGAGGAAATTGGGGATCATTTGCATATATATATTTGAATGAATGATTGTTGATTTCTTCACTTTGAAATGGGGATGAAAGATCTTACCTCATACAGTTGGGTGAGTTGAATGTAAAGCAGGTGCAACCCTTTACACAGTATGTCTGGTACTCAGAAAGTATTTAATAAACATCAAATATTATTACTGTCATATTACCATGGGTTATGAAATATATGCTAGACAATGACGAAAGTGAAGACAGGTGAAAGCTGATGAATAATAAGAAAGTAGTCAGTCAGCAGATTAGAGGTTTTGGTGAGAACAGCAATAAAAAGTAATTATATTGAGGACTTTTGAGCAAACAAGCCAGACTTAAAACTTTGAATGCCTGGAGAGTTTGACAAGATTGGTAGGAGGCAAAGGAGAGGATAATTAGGGAGGCAAAAGAGTAGGTAATATAACCTGATAGCACATGCTTCAAATGAACGAGGGTTTGCAAAAGGAACAGGTTGTTACGCTTGGAGACTGTGTGGGCCGGAAGGAAGTGCACTTCCCCTCCTGGCCCTGAGAAACATGGTATAAGAGAGAAAAGAAAAACAACTTTGATTCCATTTGAAGAGAAGCAGCTACCTCAGGGGACAGCTCAATTTCAGTAAAAACACAGACATGAAGGGAACAATCAGAGAACAGAGTAATAATTTAAAGATGTTCACTGATTATAGACTTAGAGCTCAAAAGGATGGGGAGATAAAGTTTGAAGAGAGAGACTTTTCCTTTTCTTTATGACAGATTGAGTCAGATCAGAAGAGATGTGTCAAGTATGGGAAGAGATGGACTCAAAGGCAAACACCTCTTGTTTTAACTATTATAAATGGGAATGTGGCTGAGGTGCTTATTTTGACCTTTTAACAGGGTTAAGCTCTCAGACCTGATTGAAATACTGGAGAGTCTGAGGGCTGCTCCTTAACGTTAGGGTAACTAGCAATTTAATGATGAACTATTCTGTGCTATGTGTTTTCTGCCTATTCCATTATTTTAACTCCATATATATTTATTCCTGGTATCCTTGAATAGACTGCAGACTTCCTCAGACAAAATTATTTTCTTTTAAAGTTATCATACTTCACTAAGTAATTTAGAGTATCATGTAGAGAACATACTCAATTTTTTTTCTTACATTGAATTTTTTATTACTTGAGTCATAGAAGAGGCTATATTATCAGTTTTAAATTTATACTTAGCTGTGTGTATATAAAGAATAATTTTAGAAAAGAACCTAATATCCTCTGTTCTTAATCTTGGTATGATAATATTTTATGTTCAGGAAGGAATATGGGATAGAAGAAAATCCCCATAACCAGACTACAGAATTAAGTTGAAATGAAATATGAAGCGTATTGTAGTATCTGCCTTGTATAGTTGTCTCTTTTTTTCTGGCCTTTTTTGAATATTTTACACAGTTTGAGCAAGTCCGAGGTTACTTGAAGATTGTTTTATTTAAAACCTAATGATTCTTTTAGCAACTAAAGTACTGAAAACAATTTTGTACAAATGTGTTTGCCACTAGATTGTCCACAAATCAAACACATTCTTGAAGATGAAAACAAATAGGGGAAAAGAGTATGTAAATATGGGGAAAACATCTGTTTCATCATAGGAATTGAATCGGATATCAGGCTCTACAATAGTTTACTTATGATAATATCCTAAATAATGTCACAATATGTCACAGCTTTAGTCCCTGCATTACTTCTAATTCAAACCTTTGTAACTCTATCATCTTAGCCCCTCCTGCATAAAGAACACAAGTTTTCAATAAGCATAGTACCACAAATTGAAGAAAAATTAGAAAAATTCTTCTTAATACAAATATTCCTAGGATGAGTTAACTATTATATATCAGAGTACTCTCTCCCCTTAGATATATTATTAAATTATATAAATATTAATAAAGGCATTTACAAATGCCTTTGATCACATTATAAGCCTTATCTGAAAATCTGGAGTAATTTTGATATTTGTAATTTTTTCTTTTTCTTTAATATTAAAAGAGGGTATACCAAAGCATTACAATTGAAGTATTATTTTTCCCTTTTTCAATAGAACTTGAATAAAATATCCATCAATCATAATTACTGCCTTCATTTTTAAGAACACTCGATTATTGACTGATAGCAAAATTTTCACTAAATGCAACATATATCTTTCACGTCTAAATAATTAAATAGTATTATTTTGTGGAATAATACTATTTAAATAATTAAATAGTATTATTTTGTGGAAGAAATATAAATCTCGGGGCCCAAAATCACTGCGCTAAAGGGAAAAGTCAAGCTGGGAAATGCTTAGGGCAAACTTGCCTCTCATTCTATTCAGTTACCCCTCCGCTTACCTAGATAGATGCATATCTGATTGCCTCATTTGGAGTGGCTCACCAGAAACTCAAAAGAATGCAACCATATGTCTCTTATCTACCTATGACCTGGAAGCCCCTCCCCACTTTGAATCATTCTGCCTTTGCCTCCAGTTGTCCCACCTTGTCAAACTGAACCAAAGTACATCTTACATATATTGATTGGTGTTTCATGTCTCCCTAAAATGTATAAAACCAAGCTGTGACCCTACCACCTTGGGCACACGTCGTCAGGACTTCCTGAGGCTGTGTCACGGGCATGCATCCTCAACCTTGGCAAAAATAAACTTTCTAAATTAACTGAGACCTGTCTCAGCTTTTCGAGGTTTATAATTGGACAGAACAGTTATATTTCTATTATTGGAATTGCAATGAGAAAAGTATTAATATCAACTACCAGATATTTTATCTTTAAATTGATAAGAAAATTAATTTGAAACTAATTAATTTACAGCTGGCAAAAAAGTTATCTTAGCCCATAGATTAGCAAATTCATTAGCAAAGTCATTGATATTTTAAGTCAAATTTTAGTAAACTTTATCTTTATTGTATCTGCACGTTGCACAGATACAACAGTTTAAGAAAATGAACTATATAACTTCATCCTTTTTAAGTCTTATAAAATTATTATACATGAGGACTGTAAGGTTCCAGTAAAATAGGTAGTTTACATTATGTGACTTCTAGATAAATAAATACCACAAAACCCTCAAATTTTCTGCTAGAAATAATAAAAATAAATACTTTTCCATGCTCTCAATTTTACTACCTCTTAGAACTCAAAATATATCTTAAAACTTAGTGAAAAATGGCTGTAAACTGCCTTGATTTTGTGATTTTGGTTTGAAAGTATCTTAATGAAGTGGCATAAGCATTTGATTTTCCCTATTTTACTTAGTGAACATTTCAATGGATTTTTTAAACTGCTGAATAGCTCTGAAAGAACTAAGGTTCTTTATTTTCAAAAGCAAAATGCTCTTCCCTCACTTTAATAGACACTCATACAATTAAAAAGCAAGCACAGCCATATAGATGAGCAATCAGCAGCCAAGAGAAAAGTTATTACAAAATTGCTAATTATCAAAATAGGCAATTATAGTGTAGACTGACTTTCTGAAAGCACTGCTAACATATTATGTGTGAGACTAAATGGTAAAGGAGTTGGGGATATTAAAAAAGAAAATGCTTGTTACTTTACTTTCAATAAAGCACTTACATGTAGACTAACTCATTTGAACTCCGTCTTTATGAGGCAGATATTGTTGTTCCCATTTTACAGTTGAGGAAACTGTGGAGGAGCGTTGTAGTAGCTTTTGCAAAGCCACAGGGTTGGTAAGTGGTAGAGCACAGATCATCAGCCAAGTTTTTCTGACTCCTGATATCCTTGTATCTTTGTGATCACACGGAGCCCCTGTCTGTGTAGACACATGGAGCACTGTGATAAACAGAACCAAACCAAAAATCGGATGATTAGAATTTCATTGCAAAAGTGTTGGATGTGTGAAGCTATTGGCTCTCTGTCTGTGCTACACTGTGGTTCTTCTACAGGCCTGTCAACAAGAATGTTATCTGAAGTCAGCAGTTCAAGCACTGCGCAGAGCCAGGGAAAGAATATCTGCTTTATATCAGCATGCTTGCTTCCTAGACTGTCTGTTTGACAGTATTTTCTTGAAAGTGACCTCTGCCAGAAATACAACAGGCCTCATTCAATGATAGGAAATGCCACATCTAACATGGTTCTTCCACTCATCTCAAGGAACGTTACAGCAGTGGTCTTGGAGCAGGAAGACTATCACCTCAGCTTTTTCCAATAAAACAAATCTCATACTCACATGCATTTTCTTGTTTATCTGTTTATTTACTTATCTATAAATGTTTCTTATAATGTTAAAAAATAAACTGGGCATAATTCTTTCTCTTAATAAAAATCAACATCTCTCTTAGTATATATAACTGCATAACACATCACCCCAAATCTTAGGGCTGAAATAATCACTACTACCATTTTATCCTATCTCACTATTTTGGACAGGAATTTGGTTAGATCTGACTGAGTAATTTGGTGCCATATGATATCAACTAGGGATTCATTTCCAATTAATGTCTGTTCTGGTCTGCAGGGTGCTTAATGCTTAAGGTTTTACTCAAATGCCTGGCACCTTGCTGGAAACAAGCAGAAGACTGGGCTCAGCTGGGCTCTTCCTTCTTTTAATGTGATCTCACAGTCTCTACACCTGCACTCTCCAACCAGGGCGTCAAACTTCTTACAAAGAAATTAAAGGCTCCAAAGGGAAAGTTCCAAAACTCCAAATGTGAACTGCAAGGCTTGTCTTATCACCTTTGCAATATATCTCACAATCGTAATTAATGATTATTAATTCATTTTTAATGTCTGTTGTGCTATATTGTAAGGTTCATAAAAACAGGACAATGTTTGCAGTCATTCTTCTGTGTCCCATGTGTTTATCAGAGTGTCTTGGACGCAGAAATAAATATTTGATGAATGAATTAAAGAATAAATGAATTCAGGCCAGGTGGTGGTTCCTGTCTAAAATATCAGCACTTTGGGAGGCCGAGGCAGATGGATCTCTTGAGATTAGGAGTTCAAGACGAGACTGGCCAACATAGTGGAATCTTGTCTCTATTAAAAATACAAAAATTAGGCCGGGCGCCGGTGGCTCACGCCTGTAATCCCTGCACTTTGGGAGGCCGAGGCGGGCGGATCACGAGGTCAGGAGATCGAGACCATCCTGGCTAACACGGTGAAACCCCGTCTCTACTAAAATACAAAAAATTAGCCGGGCACGGTGGCGGGCGCCTGTAGTCCCAGCTACTCGGGAGGCTGAGGCAGGAGAATGGCACGAACCCGGGAGCGGAGCTTGCAGTGAGCCGAGATGGTGCCACTGCACTCCAGCCTGGGCGACAGAGTGAAGACTCTGCCTCAAAAAAAAAAAAAAAAAAAAAAAAATACAAAAATTAATTGGGAGTAGTGGCATGCACCTGTAGTCCCAGCTACTGGGGAGGTTGAGGCAGGAGAATCACATAAACCCGGGAGGCAGAGGTTGCAGTGAGCCAAGATCAGTACCACTGTACTCCATTCTGGGTGACAGAGTGAGACTCTGTTTCAAAAAAGTAAAATAAAATAAAAAATAAAAAATAAATGAATTAAATATAAACATTTTAACAAAAGAAGTAGAAAAGTATGGCACCTAGTTATTGATTGTCCTTTGAACAGGATCACTTTTGAGGTAGCATGAACTACTTGTTGAATTTTTATGATAAAATATTGCCATTTTTAAAGTACATGCTATGTGCCAGGTTTTTTGTTTTTGTTTTTGTTTTTGTTTTTTTACAGAAGTCATCTTTTTCTAATAACAACTCTTAAAGGTAGATATTATTACCTTCAATTTGTAAACAAGTAAACTATGACTTAGAGAGGTTAAAGTGACTTGTCTAAAATCACAGAGCTATCCAAAATATCATATTCTGGTCTTCCACCTGGTTATGAGGTGATAGGGGTTATTAAAGGTGGGGTTTAATGTTACACTGTCCAAGTCAAGTGCAGACCGTAGATATTTTACCTTCCATACCCTGAAAAGCAGTCTACATCAAGTACCCAGCCCATTGATTCTGGCATCTTTTGAGTAACCTTAACCATTGAAAATATAGCAGATAGCCCCTATGGGAAAGAAAAGTGGCATGGCAAAGTCTCAAGGTGTAGGAACGTGTCTATCTGCTTGATATTCCCTGAGGTAGCTTTCAGTAGAAGACCCACATCCATATAGAAGACATGAAAAGCCAACTGCTCAAATGACTCATTCTGGTCCATAATTAGTAACAGGATACTATGTGGTTCTGTATATACTTCCCTGCCATGATCTGACAAATGTAGGCCCTTCATGTTATTTTATACCCCCGATTAACACCTATTGTAGCAATATTTTATTAGACTACCTACCAAAATTCTGTTGACAAAACCTACCAGAAGTCCTGGCTGACTCTCAATAAATATAAGGACAAACTCCAGCATAACATAAAAGAACTGATGAAAATTTGAGCTGTCTTCCTAAAATAGAGTTTACAATTTGCATCCAACCAAGTTTAAATTGCCTACTATAACAAACAAAAAAATCAGTTCTCTTTAGAAAAATATAACAGAATCTACAACATAATATCCAGACTGCAATCTTAAATTAGCCAACATGCAAAGAACCAGGAAAATCTGACTCATTCTCAAGAGAAAAGACAATCACCAGATATCTACCCTGAAATAATCCAGATGTTTTCTTGAGTATATGAGGATTTTCAAAGAAGATATTATAACTCTGCTTGATCAGGTAAAGTTACATTTTCTCAGAATAAGTGAAAAGGTAAGAAATCTCAGCGGGAAAAAAAAAAGGAAACTATAAAAGGCAGTTAAAAATACTAGAACTGAAAAATGCTAAAAGAAAAATCAATAAAAATTCATTGAATGGGCATATTGAGGTGTCAGGGGAAAAAGTCCATGGGTATAAAAATTGATGAATATAAGTGATTCGATATAAAGAGCAGAGAAAAATGTTGGAAAAAAAAGAAATGAACATACAAGGGATATGAGAAATAATGTCAAAAGATCCAACATGTATTTACTTGAAATACTGAGAGGAGAAGAAAATACAAGACAAATAAATAATTGAGAAAATAATGGCCTAAAACTTTTCAAAATTGATGTAATATGTTAATTTATAAATGCAAGAAGCTAGTATACAGTAAACAGGATAAATACAAAGAAAACCAAACCTTCTCATCTCATAGTAAAACTGCTGATTAACAAAGATATAGAGAAAATTTTGAAAGCACCCAGAGAAAATCATCTCATTACATATAGGAATGCAACAATTTGAAAAACGACTGATTTCTCATCAGAAATGATAGAACTATAGAGACCAAAAATATGTTTAAAGTGCTGAAAGAAAAAAAAAAAAAACACATACACACAAAACAAAACTTTGACCCAGAGATCAATATCCAGCAAAATACCCTTTTAAAACTGTATTAATTTTCTCAGGCTGCCATAACAAATTAGTACAGACTGGGTGGCTCAAGTTACAGAAATTTATTTTTCACAGTCCTGGAGACTGAAAGTCCAAGGTTAAGATGTCCTTAGGGTTGGTGTCTGGCGAGAGCTCTCCTCTTGGGTTGTAGATGGCTACCTTCTTGCTGTGTGCTGGTATGGCCTTTCCCTGACGCATGCAGCTGGGGAGAGAGAGAAAGAGACAGCGCAAGAGAGACAGAGAGAGAGAGAGAGAGAGAGATGTCTGTGTGGTTTCTTCTTGAAAGGACATTAGCTCTATTGGATCAGGGCCTTACTCTTATGACCTCGTTAATATTAGTTACTTCCTTATTCCAAATACTGCCTCACTAGGGGTCAGGGCATCACCATTTGAATTTGGGTGTGTGTCGGGGGCTGAGAGGGGCAGGGCAACATATGCATTCAGTCCACAACAAGAATAAAGGCAACTCGAAGACATTTTTAGATACAAGCAAACTTGGAGAATTCATCACCGTAGATTTACACTATAAGACATGCCTAAAGGAAATTGCTTAAGTGAAAAGAATATGAGACTAAAGGGAAATTTGGATCTTCATGGAAGACAAAAGAGTATCAGAAATAACAAATATTTGGGAAAACATAATTTTTTCCTCCCAATTTTTAAAAAATACGTAGGACTGTTGAAAGCAAAAAAATGTAACTTTGTTTTGTGGGATTTATAATGTGTGTACAGGAAATACATAAGACACTGTAACATAAAGGATGGAGGGCAATATAAATAGAGCTATGTGGTTGCAAGGTTCTTATATTTTAATATTTAATATTTAAGAGTTTAATACTAACTCTATGTAGGCTATGAAACGTTAAAGATATATTTGTAATCAACATAGCAATCACTAACAATATAAAATACAGGCCTATAACGGAAAAGTTACCAAAGCCATCTTGAAGGTATTCCCACTGAATGAATTAGGATCGCTTTGTCATAAAAGTCACAAGTTTTAGTGACATACTTATTGAATAAGTCCCCAATGTCATCAATAACAGAAAATGGATACAAACTTTGCCACATCTGTCACCCAAGTTTGTGGATGAATTACTATGCTGTTCAGTCTGTCATATTCTCTAATCTCTTCCCAAGGAAAAAGGTGTCTATTGCTTGGACCTAAGAACCTATTGCCTGACTCATTTATTAGCTCCTATAATTCCTTCAAGATGTTAGTTGCTTCAATCATTCTGCAAATATTTATTGAGCTACCACTATGTGCCTGGCACGGCTCTTGCCCTATTGCCATGGTATGATGCAGAAAGAAGGTTCTTTCAGCAAGCACTGCTGAAAATCAATTTCATGGTCAATAAAAGTATCACCCTTGGCTTTGTGGAATGTACGTAAGAATTAAAATCTTAACCTTCCTAAAGCTTTCAGGTCTCAGAGACAAACCATCATAATGGTATAGAGGTTGGGGGACACTCTGATGAGAAATTAGGAGGAGGAGTGGTCTTCACAATAACATCATGGCATCCTTCACAGCCTAAAAAAATTCTCTCATTTAATTCCACTCCTAACACATAGTTTTAGAGCCAAGAAAAATAACATGCACTCTCACCTTGTCTAAAGAGGATTCCTAATTTTAAACCAAACTGAGACAATTAAATTTTTATGAAAGTAATGTTTTGTTCAAAAAAATTCCTGTGGCATATTTTTTATTAAATGTCCACAAGATAGTTGGCACTAATCTAGGCCCTGGAAATCCAGTTGAAAGCAAAACACATAGTTTTTGCCCACAGAGCTTATATTCTAGTAAGGGGAGATAAATTATAAGCCAGCAAAATAAATAAAAACATATGTCCTGTATTACAGTGCGTTAAGAGATAACACCAAGTAATATCTTCCTGGAAAAAAAAAAAAAAAAGCAAAGGAAAGATTATGTGAGGTCACGTGGTCATCTCCAGCAAACACTTCTATAAGGCATAATTAGCCTCATAGGAGTGGCAGGTGTTCGTGAGCACTTTACATGCATGCTTGACCTAGGACGTGAACTATGTAAGGGAGCAAGTCAAGGCAAGATTTTGGAGAAAAGACTCCAAGCTCATGGAGGATCAAGGGCCAAGGCAGGAAGGAGCTTGACGCATTTACAGAACTGAAAGAGAGGGTGGCAGGGTCTGGATCATGCGGGACCCGGTGGGTTTAGTGAAGACTTCGGAGTGCAGTAGGAAACAACTAGAGGATTTTAAGCAAAGGAGTGGTATGATTGGATTTACATTTTTTAAAAAGTCAGTCTGGGCACTTGGAGAGAATGAATAAAAGGGAAACAGGAGTGAAATCAGAGTGACAAATCAGAAGACTATTGCTTTGATCCAAACAGCAGATGATGGTTTCTTGAAACAGGATAGTTGTGGTGGAATTTCAGGATGTCTGGGATCTCTTCCTCTTCTGAATTCCAGTAACACTTTGTTTATACCCCTTTTTTTGTACTAGAACAATCCTGTACTCCCATTTTAGACTCTTTTGGTAGCAGAAACTAAACCTTGCTCACCTCTATTTTCTCCTGGTTTCTGAATACATTTTACGTAGCAGATAGTCGATGATTGTTTATGCAAAATAAACAAAATTATAATATTCTCCTTTGATACTTGTTTTGTTACCTGAAAATGCACATATTGTATTTGGATAACAAAAATTAAGAATAAAATATTTGTTATATGTTTTAAGGTTTAAATCATATAGGATTTTTTTTTTTTAGTTTGGCTTTATTTTTGTTCCCTTGTGTAATACTGCCAAGTATGAATTTTATACGTACTCTTGAGTTAAATCAGTACAAATAAAGCTTCAAGCAATTTTTAAGCAGAGGAAAAATATATTTTTCACTGTCTCGTATCTTAAAAATAACTGAGCCAATTTAATTTACTCTTTCTAAAGTGAGGCCATTGGGAGAGGCATGGTAGTGATGAGATGTGGAACAAATGAAAAAATAACAAACGTGTATGTCCTGCACAGGTATCCCAGGACTTAAAATAAAATAAAATAAAATTTTAAAGATAATAAATAAATGAAATGTTTCTCATAAGACCAAGGCTAACATTTCAATTGCAAGCAAATATCTTGAATGTTGTAAACAAGTGAAGGTGGAAATCGAAATGAAAATTCTTTTCATCTTTGAAGAAAAGTTTCTGCAGTTTAACATCAAAAGTCCTAAACTAAGAGAAATCCTTTGGGTTTTGAAAGAATAATTCAATAAAACGCTGCTTGAGAAAGATTACGAATACATCTGATACATCCTTAGTGAGAAAAGATTGTGGAAACATATTGTAGAAAGAGAAATATAAGAACATCAAAGGTTGAATCTAATGATCTATATTTGTGCACTGCTTTTTTCTTTACTGATTGTAACTTCTTATCCCATTCCCTACCCCTATCAACAAGCCTCTTATCTGTAATAAGGTTATTCTGTCCTCTATGATAAATATTACCCCATCATATACATACACATATATCCAAAAAATAATCACATGGATTCCATAATATATAGAAACACTCATTTAAAAAAATCAGAAATGATGAACTAATGAAAAGGTGGAATACAGAGGAAATATTCATAATGTATTAAATCATCTCAAGAGTATCCTGAGGAAAAAAAATACATCATAAGGATATGAGCTAACTGTTGGCCAAATGGAAGAAACAGGAAGGAAGTGCTTATTGGATATTTATTTGGAGAAAACTGGTCAACAAACACTGAAACAAATGCTAAAGACATATTTCATGTTGTGTTATTACAGTGGTTTCCTATCTTTCATCAAAGTCACACTGTTGTCTCCTATAATAACCTACTGTCATATGTCCACTTTGAGAACTGGTGCTCAGAATTTATCAAATTTCTCCTTGTAAGTTAGTTATACCAAAACTCATCTCCTGCTTATTCTGCAGATATTGCTTAGCAAAACTCTCCTGACTAGTGGAAATTTACTTGTTACATGTTCTCTTGGAACTGGGATTTTTAGATCCACTACCATGATTATTTGTTAATGCCTGTCTCATTCACCAGACTGGGGGTCCAACTGACACTGGTGTCTCAAAACCTAGTTAATAAACATTTCATAACATTTGTCAAATGAATGAATGAAGTTCATTTATGCCTTGAATTTCTTAGCTTAATTTTTTGGCTGAAAGAACTGCCAGAGAGAAACAAGTTATCTAGCAGTATAATTAATACTCTTTCTACCATACAGTTGCTTAAAAGGAGTTTTTTCAATAAATTGAGAAATTTTGACAAAATATATTTATGTTTGTGTTAAATATATTCAGAATCGGACTTCTATATTGGCATAATAGAGAGCTAATCTTTTTAAGTACCCATGTAACATACAAAGACAGACCAAACACTGGACCATAAAATAATCAAAAATATTAAAAATTGAAACCATACAGAGTGTGTTCACTGAACAAAATAGAATCAAACTGGAAATCAATAACAGAAAGAAAATAGAGAAATCTTCAACCTCTTGGAAACAACACATTTCTGAATAATCCAAGAACCAAAGAGGAAGTCTCAAGGAAATCAAAAACACTTTCAACTCAAAATGGATTATGGACTTAAGTGCAAAATGTAAAACTATGAAACATTTATAAATAAGAGGAAAATCTTTGGAATCTAGGACTAGGCAAAGAGTTATTAAACTTGACACCAAAAACATGATTTCTGACAGAAAAATTCATAAATTAGAGCTCATCAAAATTATATCCTTTTGCTCCATGAAATACCCTGTTAAAAATATAAAAAAGAGAAGATACAGGGTTGGAGGAAATATGTGCAGAACACATATATCAGAAATACTGTATCTAAAAAATATATCTATATATTCCATATTATATGTGGAATATAATTTATTCATATCATACATGGAATATAATATACATACCTCAAAATGGAACAGTAGAAAGACTATCCAATTAATTACAAAACAAGTAAAGGCAAGAAAAGACATTTCACCAAACAGTATACACAGGTGGAAAATTTGCACATAAAAAGATATTCAACATCATCAGCCATTAGGGAAATGCAAATTAATACTACAATGAGGTGCTACTCTTCATCTATCAGAATGACTAAACAAAAACTGTGACAACACTAAATGCTGGTGGGGAAGCTGAGGAGCTGAGTTGCTTATACACGGCTGGCGGCAATGTAACTGCTGCTCTGGAAAACAATTTGGAGGTTTCTTTAAGAAAAAAAAATGAGTATTATATAACCTAGAAATTGCATTCTGGGTATTTTTCCCAGAAAAATGAAAACTTACTTTTATACAAAACCTGTACATAAATGTTTATGGAAACTTTATTTGCAATAGCTCTTAACTGGAAACAATACAGCTATCATTCAATAGGTATACGGCTAACTGTAGTACATATCATGGAATATTACTAGGCAATAAAAAGGAACAAACTTTTGATCCAGTCTACTACGTAGATTAATCTCCAGATAATTATACTAAGTAAAAAGGAATCAATCCAAAAAATTTTTGTACTTTATGATTTCATTTATATATCATTATTGAAACAATAAAATTAGAGACATGAAGAAAAAAATTAGTGATTGGCAATGATAAAATTAAAATGCAAGAATATTTAAATTTTAAAGAATTAGTGATCAAATAAACTCTTTAAAATTTAAATGTGCTTGAGTTTTTCTTTTATTATATCTGGTGTCAGAAGTGAGAATCTGAAGGACACTACCCAATGAAGACATCCGGGAACAACAAGCAGGCAGGTGTAGACCCCCTACTGACCTCATGCTCACTGCTTCTTGCTGCACATTTGGAAGTCATCACTGGGAATCCCTGTAGGACACAAGAGCCCCACAGCTTCTGTTGTTTCTCCAAGTTTACTTAAGCATTTTTTATCTCAACTGGGTTTGAAAGTTGCAACAGAAATAAGACTGGGTCCGGTGGGGAGGCTTCAGATCTCTGACTGGGTCAGACAGAAACCGAAATGGGTTTAATGAAAGACCTCTGGTAAAAAAGGTTCCAGAAAGATAGCACATAATGGATTTCTTTAAATGCAAGGAGTCTGAGACTCCATATCAGAACCTCTAGAAAATTAGGTAAATGTTACCAAAATTTAGAATTTTTTGGATCACGAAGAAGTTGTAACCCAAACCAAATTGCTCATCTACTGGGAAAACAAACAAACAAACAAAGAAAAATCGTGAATGCCTCAGAAACAAGGGGATGTATTTTGGATTGGCATATAGATGCTTCTAAGCACTCTGTCTCTCTATCCTCCTCTGTACTCTGAATCTGCTGACATTTTTACTGGTTTGCTTGCCTCTCCCCAACAAAGAGCTGGTGAAACAGCTAGATAAGTGATTGCTAATGACAGGTTCCTAAGATCAACCAGGTATGCTTCTTTTGAGACAGGATCTTCCTTTGTCAACCAGGATGGAGTGCAGTGGTACTATGTTCTCAGCTCACTGCAGCCTTGATCTCCCAGGCTCAAGCAATCCTCTCACATTAACCTATAAAGTAGTGGGTCTATAATCATGTACCACCACACCTGGCTATTTATTTATTTGTTGTCTGTCTTACTTATTCATTTATTTCGTAGAAACAGGACCTCACTATGATCCCCAGCCTGGTCTTGAACTCCTAGACTCAAATGATCCTCCTGCTTTGGCCTCCCAAAGTACTGGGATTACAGGCATGAACCACCATTCCTGGTCCAGGTCTGCTTTTAGCCACCCTTATGCATTGGTTAAAATTTGGGGCTCAGAGGAATAATGAAAGGTATCCCTGTTGGCATAGGAAAGGCTTTGTCTGTCCTATGCATTAATGAGTTTCACTCTAAACTTAGTAATTTAGTTAAATCCATGTTGATAGGACCCAGAGAAGCTCAAATTGGACACAAGGGTCAGAATGGTATTGCCTTGAGTATATCAGTGATCACAAACCCCCATTTGGCCCATGTATGAGTCAGTAAAAGAAACACACACACACACACGCACACACAGACACAAATAGTCTTTTGAAAGGTATTCCTAAAGTGTTTCCTGTTCACACTGACTGGTCAATCAACTAGGAAAAGTGGGATAAATTGCTACTGATTTCAAAGCCCACATGGAGAATATGTTAGTCCATTCCCGCATTGCTGTAACCAACTACCTGAGATTGGAGAGTTCATGAAAAAAAAGAGGTTTAATTGACTCACAGTTCTGCAGGCTGTACAGGAAGCATGGATGAGGAAGCCTCGAGAAACTTACAATCATGGTGGAAGGTGAAGGGGAAGCAGGCACATCTTCACATAGCAGAGCAGGAGAGAGAGAACAAAGGGGGAAGTGCTACACATTTATAAACAACTGTTAATGACAACAGATTGTCGTTAAATGTCTGATTATTTCTAAGTTAAAATACTTTAGCATTAATTGCTGAGCATAAGTTTAAAGTATATATATTTTGACATCTAGTTTTCTATATGGAATAGAGAAGTTAAATGTGTATAAATTATTAATCAAAGACATAAAAATTGTACTATGAGGGGATGTTTATCTACAAAATGCTAATCTAAAGCAGTTAACAATGCTTACTAGTTTTTAGTAAAAGTTAAAGTTACCAAAAGTTAAAAATTCTGATTATTATATGTAATACAAACTTCTAGAAACAATAAGGGAACAACTCTATATGCAAGGGAAGTAGCCATGTTTTATAAAGAAAGAAGTGTGAGGATGTGTTTTGGTTAAGGAAAAAAGAGAGTAATTTTTGTCCTAGAGTAGCTAATCGCTCCACAATTTAAAAGATAAAGAATATAGGACAAACTGAATTGTCATAAGAAAGTTATAGAAGGTTTCTAAAAAAGAAAATTTGAAAGCATAATCTCATGTGCAATGAAGCTAGCTAGAATTGAATGAATTTATAAGAATTGCTTCAAAAAATGAGTCATAAAATCAAAAGTACATTGTCACAAAACTAAAAGCTGGATTTTTCACTGTTAGAAAAAGTAAAGTTTACTTGGTAAAACGTTTTCCTTACCTTTAAGTCATTGGCCCAGGAAACAAGGAGTTACGTTTTATCAACATAATTTCTTGTGCTTCATGTTGTCTTTTATTAGGACTTTCATAACTGAAAAAAGCGAGTCTTCTCAGTATTAGAAGACCTAAGTTTTCTTGTACAACTCTGCAACCTTCCTGTACTTGCCTTTGTTTCAGAATAACTGACAATTTTGTTTAATCAAGTGTTTTACACTTTTTGATATTTTTTACAAACTTCTCAAAATAAAACTCTAATTTAAGTCTGTTTGTCCTCAAACTAACTTTGGAACATACTAAAGCATTCCTGTAATATTTGAAAGAATCTTTAAAAGAGAGATACAGTAGCCCTCCGTCTATCTGTTTTTCTCTTTCCAAGGTTTTAGTTACTCACAGTTAACAGTGGTCTGATATTAAGTGAGTGTAGGACAACAAAATATTTTGCAAGTGAGAGAGAGAGAGCACACTTACACAATTAAAATTGTTCTAGTTTATAATTAGGTATTATTGTTAATCTATTACTAATTTATAAATTATACCTAACCCTAGGTTTGTATGCATAGAAAAAATCATAGTTTCATCCATGGTTTCAGATATTTACTGGGAGTCTTAGAACATATCCCCCATGACAAGTGGGGACTAGTATATAAAGCTTATTAAGGTTCATTTGATATGTTAAATTATATGGGAAGCATTGCCAAATGAGAAATGATATTTAACCTTCTTTGAGTTATATATTAACCTGTATCAATACGTTGCTAATATGTATTCCAGAAACTGTATGAAATTTTTAGAAATCTGGTGTTATCAGTCATAATTTTGATTATTATGTTAAAATGCTGTATGATACAGAAAAGAGTTACTTTTACTTGCCAATTGTGTTTTTATTATAATGAACTCTTCTCCGATTTTTAACCATGGACATTTTTTGTCATTCATAGACAGTTATTGTTTTGATTTTTCTCAAAAGCATTTGCACTCAGCCACAGTCCAAAATTGTTTCTATCGGACTAGGTAAGAATTTCCAGGACTCTAATAAACTGTGTTCATGAAACTACTAACCAAGATCAAGCAGAACAAGTCTTAATTGCATGGGACTGAATAACTGATGAGGACAATGTTTTTATGATTTTTTTATTTGAAACTTTGCTAGTTCTTTAATGCTTTACTCTTCAGATTTAAGGGATAATTTTTTTTTTTCTTTAAAGCTACCTATAACTTACAGCAATTCGATAAATTATACTTTCGAAAAAAAAAAAAATTACTTTTTTCTACCTACCTGATCCCCCCAAAATTTGGAAACTATTTGTGAGTATTGTTATTTTTGTGGCTATATAGTTATTTGCCTAAGTTCGGTAAGAATCTTCTCTTTTTGTGACAAGACAATTAGAAAAACTGTTTGTATTACCAATGTTTTGACTGGAATGCCGTATAGATGAATGAGCATATGACCAGATGTAACCAAACAACTATAAGAAACTGAGACTGACTTTACACAGACAATAAAAGCCCCCTGGAAAAACTGACCTGGTACCTTGAATGTATCAGGTACATACATGGTTTCCTTACCTTACAGTGAGTTAAGAATGCCACTTCCTGGCAATCCCAAGAATCGCTAAATATTCTAGAGACTTTGAGAAGTTGATTCGAGTCTATAGGTATTAGAGGCACAGCTTGATAGTGAATCTTCGGCTTGGCTTCTAACCCTGGAGAGGATTTTTAGAAGTCTGATCTGAGGTTTTGTATCAAAAGTTTCACCAAAGCAAGCTTAAAAAGAGCCTCAGACCGGGCACCATGGTTTATGCTCATAATCCCAGGACCTTGGGAGGCTAAGTTGGGTGGATCACTTGAGGTCAGGAGTCGAGACCAGCCTGGGCAACATGGTGAAACTCCATCTCTACTAGAAATACAAATATATATATTTATATATAAGCTGGGTGTGGCGGTGCATGCCTATAGTCCCAGCTACTCGAAAGGCTGAGGTGGGAGAATTGCTTGAACCTGGGAAGCAGAGGTTGCAGTGAGCTGAGGTTGTGCCACTGCAATCCAGCCTGGATGACAGAGAGAAATTCCATCTCAACAATAACAACAACAAAAATAGAAGAAACAAACAAACAAAAAACACCTATATGGCCAATCACTATTCTTACTGTCTTGCTGGACTTATATAAATAGGCCAAGTTTGATGAAACTACATTTATTTAGTAATCAAATTAGTCTTACTCTGATTATCTTCAGTAAAAAATTCAGATGACTATAGAGAGAAAACCTATGTTTCAGAAGAAACTATAGTACACTTGTTATTAGATCAAAGCTCTAATCATTGCTTTTGAGTTTTATTATTTACCTGTAGATTAAACTGGATCTTGATTTCGTATAGATTCCTACAATCCAATTTTCTCCCACTTTCCTGACTTGTAATCACTAAAAACAAAATCTGCTCTGTTTCTGAAACACTACAAGCTGTAGATCAACAACTTGATGTAACTTCAGAGGATATCCCTCATGCCTGACATGTGGGCCACTCAGGAATTTGCCTGAAATGTCCAATGCCATAAGCAGGGACACTCAAACTGCAAACCGGAACATATGCCTTGAGCTAAAATCTAGAAATCTTCTTGACTAATTACCCTCTGGACTCAGAGCTGAATTTTTGGTTTATTTTCATCATTGACCTTTGCTTTTCTTCTGTTTCTTTAGAAATATTAGTTGATTTGGTTCATGGTGACCTTGGCTAAGGGGGATACTTCACTCTCTTGGTACTATCCTCCTGATAGTCATC
The DNA here is from genome assembly GCF_047675955.1 of Chlorocebus sabaeus. Classification (NCBI taxonomy): domain Eukaryota; kingdom Metazoa; phylum Chordata; class Mammalia; order Primates; family Cercopithecidae; genus Chlorocebus; species Chlorocebus sabaeus. The sequence goes on from NC_132914.1 coordinate 88,178,929, forward strand.
ATTATAATCTCCCTGGTATGTTATATTTTCTCAAGGGTCTTAAATGTCTGTTTGCAGACATCGACAGTATGCCAGATGGTCTCACTGTGATCAGAGCAACAAAAATAAAATGAACAATAAAGGGAATTTCTTCAACAAGCCTGATGCCTTGACTTATGAGTTCCACAGAGACAAAGACAGCTCTGTCATGATGATCACACAGACTGACTCTCATTCCCAAAATGGTCAATCTCTCATAAATAAAGGCTCATCAAAAGGAGGGAATTATTTTTTAAAAAATCTAATTGGGAAGCCATTGGTCTCACTTTAAATTCCTATTTAAGCAGACCAAAGTGCAATGTCAATAGTAAATTGAAACTAGCAACTGCATCAGTAAGAAACCACCAACTAACCTGTAATTAGAAACTTTCCACTCTAACCAATCAAAACTACTCTGTTTTTCTTGCTTCAACAAAGATTTTATAAAAATTTCCCCTTTCGCCTTTCCCAGCAGAGTGCTAGCCACTTGAGGACTGGTATTGCCTGGATTCATGAATCTCTGAATGCACAAATGACTCTAAAATGTATTTATTTTTACCAGCAGGAATTGAGGAAAGTGTAGAAATGGGAGGGAAATAAATGTGGCTATAAAACTGTACATGAGGGATTCTGATGGAAATGTTCTGTATCTTGAGTGTATCAATGTCAATATCCTGATTGTGAAGCTGTACTATAATTTTGCGAGACAATACCATTGGGAAAAACAAGGTGAAGAGTACTTGGAATCTCACTGTACTTTTTCTTACAACTGCATGTGAATCTACCATGATCTCAAAATTAAAAGTTTAATAAACTATAAGGTAAGTATAGTTTATTATTCCAGTTTACAAATAAGAAAACTGAGGCAGAATTAATTTACATGATTTGCTTATTGTGACAGGATTATTAAGGAACAGTTAGAATTGGAACCATTTTGGCTTTGACAGTTGATTCCTCACTCTCTGTCTTTTATTTGTATTATTATTATTATTATTATTATTATTTTGACATGGAATCTCGCTCTATCACTGTACTGGAGTGCAGTGACACAATCTCGGCTGACTGCAATCTTCGCCTCCCTGGTTCCAGTGATTCTCCTGCCTCAGTCTCCCAAGTAGCTGGGACTACAGGTGTGTGTCACCACGCCCAGGTGATTTTTGTATTTTTAGTAGAGACCGGCTTTCACCATGTTGGCCAGGATGGTCTCAATCTCCTGACCTCGTGATCCCCCTGCCTCAGCCTCCCAAAGTGCTGGGATTACAGACATGAACCACTACGCCTGGCCCAATTCCTCACTCTTAATCCTGAATCTTTACACCTTTTACTTTTCTTCTGGCTGCATATGGCCCATAACTAAGTGGGATTTTGCTTATGTTTATGCAAATTACATTTTACAGAATAATCTTGTAACATTCCAAGATAATCAATATTAGTAAACAGCAAGTTCACTACAAATTATTTCACATCATACATTAAATACCAATATTCAAACCCTCATAAATTATTATAAACACAAAAATGTATATAATATGTATGTGCAAAATTAAATTTTTGTGAACTAGATATATGTGGATATTCTAATTCAAATTGTATTTCATGCAATAGCTTACAAGGGCTACTTGCTTTTTAATAAAGGTAACGAAAAAGAGCAGCGTATTTTTCAAACAATTGCTTGGAGATCAAACAAAGTCAATGTAAGTCTCAATTCAGCCTTCAGTCTCAAGTAAATCTCTTGATTAAAGAACATAATGATATAAAATCTATTTTAATTATTAAACCATTAATGAGATTGATTTTTTGGTTGTATTGAGGCAGCAGTTCTACATTGAAAATATTGTGACCTGACGTGGTATCACGTTGTGTAACGTTTTTGTGAACAAAGATTTAAAGATATTCTAAATCTCTTCTTTAAAATCAAATATAAGTGGTGATAATTAATTGAAGTTATTTCCTTAACTTCTCACCTGTTTTTGTTTTCATTTTATTCTTTTTTTTCTTTTTCTTTTTTTTTTTTTTTTTGACGGAGTCTTGCTCTGTCGCCCAGGCTGGAGTGCAGTGGCGCCATCTCGGCTCACTGCAAGCTCCGCCTCCCGGGTTCGCGCCATTCTCCTGCCTCAGCCTCCCGAGTAGTTGGGACTACAGGCGCCCGCCACCATGCCCGGCTAATTTTTTTTCTTTTGTATTAATTAGTAGAGACAGTTTCACCACGTTCTCCAGGATGGTCTCGATCTCCTGACCTCGTGATCCACCCGCCTCCGCCTCCCAAAGTGCTGGGATTACAGGCATGAGCCACTGGCCCGGCCTCATTTTATTTTTACAACCTTATGAGACAGAGAGAATATAATTAACTATGCATGACAGATGAAGAGATAGGTAGAGGAAGAACACCTAATCGGTCTACATTCTAACTAATAACCTAAGTGAATGCTAAATCGAATAATGTCATTTGAAATAAAAAGTTTGTGAATTAGCCTGATTTAATTATTCACATTGTAAATATATACCAAAATATCACACTGTACCCCACAAATATATGGAATTATTATTTGTCAATTAAAATTAAAATTTCAAAAAAAGAACATGAGAAAAAAATTCAAGTGGGTTGCCACAGAAAACAGCAACAAAATAAGGAGTCAATATAGTGTAAACAAAAAGGTACCAGTATATAAAGCTGGTCCAGAAGTCACTTATAGAAGCACTACAGATCAATGATGAACTCTGTTTTCGTGGATTTAGGGAACAGTATCACATAGAGGGTAACAAGCAAGTATCAGACTGTGACTGTGCTTAAATCCCCAAATGGTTATAGGGTCAGTAGGTAAATTATGCATTGCTCTTTTATAAAGTCAATAGGCAAGTTATACATTACTCTTTTTCTGTCTCCTTTTCCTAGTGTATTAAAAAAGATACTAGCAACTACACGTGGTTATTTTAAAAATGAGACAAGATACTTACATAAAATTCCTAGTGATTTACTGCCTCAGTGCAAGTGTTCAGTCAGTGGTAGAAGCAGGGAACACTGGAATCATGATCATCGATGAACAGAAAAGTTTCATTAAAGGAAAGAGGGGAGGAAACATGTTATTAGTAGGAAAGCTAATCATGGCAGGTGCTTTATATTCGGTATGTCGTTAACTCTAGACAAAGACATACGGATACTTCAAGTTTAAAGATTTTTTTTGTAAATAGGCATTTTGCCAAATTTTATCAAGGCATTTATTGAGTTAAAGAATGCATCAAGTATTTTCAAGAGCACCTGACATACAGCAAATGTTCAGCATGCTAGCTCCCATTACTATCACTATTACTAAGTAGTGAAGCAACGATTAGAATCTGTTCTGTCTGACACCAGTGCACATCACACATCATAGGGTGTTAATTAGCAGTGCTTTGGTGTCGAGGTTATAAGTCATCTACAAAGAACAATAAATATCTGCACACAGGAGACTGGAGAGAAAAAAATAAAAAATAAAAAATAAGTCTATTTCATGTATTCCCAAATTTACCATCACTAAAAGAAGTTTAATTAACGTTGCTGAATTTCTATTAAGGACCAAACCATAAATAGATGTGATGATTTGGGGATGAATAATATACACTGTCTTGCCTCTCAGAGAGTTCATGGAAAAGTAGGAGCAACTAACATTTGGGCACATAATCTTATGCCATGTGGCAGTTACTATAACAAAAATAGGTAAAGAGTAATAGAATAATATATAATTGATTTTTAGTAGAAGATGAAAAACTACAAATATTTCTAAAATCACTGCATGTATACGAAAACCCACATATATGTGAAAAACTACATATATATGTCATAAAGACATATATAGATACACTCATATATATAAGTATTATTAAAGGAAATACGAGAGGGAATCTGTTATTAGGAGTATATGTTTTATAGAGAGAGAGAGAAAAATATATATATATACATATACTCATTCATTCATTTTAAGCATGCTTGCAAGTCAGGTCACCATATTTTCATCATATAGAAATCATTGTATAATTACTTGATTCAAACATTCAGTTGAAAATCAAACCAAGTAAAGTTTGATAAAACCCAGAAAGTAATCTAAGTCTTTTATATTGGGGTCATCTCTGACACCTTCATTGCACTCAAGAAATATGATGTTCCCTAACATTATAAACAATGATTTTGAACAAAGTTAGCATTGAAAACTTCATAACCCATTATTTCGGTCATCTCTATACATTATCATTCATAAAAGTTAGTCTCTGAAACCAGAAATGCTATCGTCTTATGCTTTACATAACAGACTATTATTATCTGAAATTAGAAATAGTCTAGTAATAAATATATGAAGACATTTGCTACTGATTACTTTAGGCAGACGTTTTGCTTAAGACATATTTATATTTGTCTTTATAAAGTTTAACTTCTGTACATTCCGGAACCTCTACATTACATGATGTTCTCATTTATGAGCTATCTCATGGAAAGTATTCCATTTTTTCAATGAAAGAAATGAGATGCCTTTTCCAATCATTGTTACATTGTGGTTTTTATATTTTCCTTTTTCAGCTTCCCACATTGCATGTCATTATAACAACGATATTATAAACTAAATTAAGTGACTGCATTGGAAAATAATGGGGCTTGAGAAGGAATAGTCTTCCATGCAATAATTTTTTTCTCTGCAGAATAAAATATCTAATTTGCTCCCGACTCAGTGCTTGAAATAACGGACATAATATTTTCTGAAATCACAAACAGTAAAGTGACAAGAAAAAAGAAATTTAGAATATCATTTTAAATAATAAAACAGTCGATACTGCAAAAAGATAAAAGATGCAAAGTAAACTCAAATGTTTGGAGACTGCATCGCCCAGACCCACCACCATTTACCAAATAAGGTGTGTTCCATTGGCCCTCTAGTGGTGATGTGTTAGAATCATAGATTCTTCCACTCAAAGGGTAAAAAAAGCTGTCTTCTTTCAGAAGTACTAAAGTGAAACATGTTCCTGTAAATGCCATATTCTAGGAATATATTTTTAAATCTCCGTGTGGGATGTAAGTAGAGAAATTTTCCTCAGCCAATGTGGGGTTTCTTCTTGTACCCCTCAATAAAAGCTATGTCAAGTGAAGATGACAAATTGGGATACCACATGGTACATCATAATAACGCAGTACTTTTGCCACATTAAGTTTTGCAAAAGGTTGCAAATGAGTCATAGCACAAAGTTCTGCAAGCCCTGAAACGTCTCTCTCCATTGCACCGTAATTCTTTTCAGCAAGCCCCCTCTTACCGGAGCCCCGGCATTGTCTTCAAAAGGGAGTGCTCCATTGTTATAATGTTTCTGTGATGGACAGAAAAGCCTGCGATTTCAGACTGAGGAGCAAGTGCAGTTACCTCCAGCATTGTCATCCTCTTAGCAAACCTTCCTGATGTTTCTGGACAGATAATCCTCCTGAGAAAACCCCCTTAATATTGAAGGTGTTACAAATAATACATTTTATACCATCCACTAGACCTTATTTGGTTCTTGGACATAACAAACAGTGGTCTTTTTAAGGAGGAGGATGTCACAGCTCCCCTGGCACTAAGGTGAGTCTAGGACTCATTTTCATAACTTAATGACAAATATCCAAAAATGAATCAGCAGCTCTCTCCCCTTGAGTTTCTTTTTCCTTCCTTTCTTTTTTCCCCCCTTTTCTTTTTATTTATTTATTTATTTATTTATTTATTTATTTATTTATTTATTTTTGAAATACGGTCTAGCTCTGCTGCTCAGGCTACAGTGCAGTGGTGCAATCAGGACTCACTACAACTTCAACCTCCCGGGCCCAAGGGATACTCCCGCCTCAGCCTCCCAAGTAGCCTGAACTACAGGCACATGCCACCACACCTAGCCAAAAAAAAAAAAAAGCAAAAAATTTGTAGAAATGGGATCTCCCTATGTTTCCCAGGCTGGTCTTGGACTCCTGGGCTCAAGTGATCCTCCTGCCTTGGCATCCCAAAGTGCTGAGATCACAGCTGTGAGCCACTGCACCAACAGCTCCACCCATTTAAAAAACAAAACAAAACAAAATCAAAAATTTTTGCTACAGTAGAAGTAATCTATATTTGTGTAATAACTGAAAACAATATTTTAACAATCCAACCTCTGACTAAAGAATGGTTTCAGAGCTCTGGGATTAGTGCTGTCTACGAGAAATGGGAAATTAGACAGTATGTGTGCTTATTCACTCCACAATATTCTGTTGCAAAAACCATGGCAGTTAGTGGGGACAGCATTGACTCAAAATGAACAAGTTAGTTGGAAGGAAGGAAGGAAGGAAGGAAGGAAGGAAGGAAGGAAGGAAGGAAGGAAGGAAGGAAGGAAGGAAGGAAGGAAGGAAGGAAGAGAGGGAGGGAGGGAGGGAGGGAGGGAGGGAGGGAGGGAAAAGGAAAAGGAGAAAAATGAGACGGATAACAAAAAAGAAGGAAGGAGGGAGAAAGAAAAGAGTCAATGTGTCCTGTTTACATGAAAACCTTTTAGAGCAAAATAATTCTTCAAGGCAAGCAGAGAAAAAACAGATCACTTTTCAGTAATTTACTCGGAGTTGCTAAGATCTTCATTTTTCTTTTTTTCTTTTCTTTTCTGAAGGAGAATATCCAGGTTGATAATCAGGATTAAAGTACCATGATATTGTAAAAGTCAAATACACAATTAGATGAATCTTTTGCAACCAAAATTTATTTTATTGTGTACAGTTAAGAGTTGTGATACTTACTGTACTTCACTGTAAAAACAAAGAAATATCACACTTAACACCTGCAGGTAGAGACAAGTTATGTTCATGTTAATTTCATGGCAGTAACATAGCATCTTTTTCAGTTTCACTTAAGATTCTGCCTGTCAGAATTCATTTGCCGCTACCTATTTTAATGCCTAGAATGGTGTTAAAGAATATTAGTTCTCTAATTTTCACTTAGTTTTATAATATTTAATGCTCTTTTGACTTACGAATATTTCTTTAAATAAAAAAGTATACCTATATTTGCAGTGTATATATTCATAAACGTATATGCTATTATATGCATGCATTATACTTATATGTATATACATTTGCATACACACACACACACATTTCTATGTATTTGAATCTTGACCATATATTAGATACCTGAGTTTTTTCTCAGTATAAACTTTAGGATACATTCTAGAAATGTTATTAAGAATGAAGAAAGAAGATTGAAAGAGAGAAAACGCGTTCTATTCCAAAACTAAATAATATTACGTTGGCATACATTGACTTTCAATGGCGAAAACCCCAATTACTTTTGTGCCAACCTAAAAATGCAGAAAATTTTTGGCTAATGTAATATTATTATACAATGGAAAATTATTTTAGTAGTTAAAAATACTTGGTAAGGTCATCAATGCCATGCATACAGTTGGGGCTACAATAAAACACACCCATATTAATGCACATGAATGCTGAAAGGGGAAACCATGCATTATTTTAGGTTGTACAATTTTAAGTTAGAGATTTCTATCTAACTTTTTAGGCCTCCTGAGTCCTGATCCTTCAAGGATGCCTTATAGATTGGTAGTTAACACCATCAAAGATGGAGCAAACAGACTAACCTAGATAGAATCCTGGCTCTGTTACTTAGTACCTGTGTGCCTTTAATTCAGATATGTCTAGTCTCTGAATCCGTTTTCCTGTTTGTAAAATACTACGTAACTCTACATTTATTCAAAGGATTAGAAGAGACAGACTGTGCCAAGTGCTTCTGCACAGAAAGTTTTACATTTTAAGAGCTAGGTAGATGGTGTTGAATTATTATTATTATTATTATTACGTAAGAAAAATGAATCTGACAATAAGATTATTTGGGGCAAAGATGGAAGTAGGGAAATTATGAGTTAGGGAAAAGGAGGGCAGGCTGGTTACTTGTCTTGTGAAGAAGTGATATACTTTAAGGAATTGAATTCATTGAGTAGTTTCTAAGTTCTCCATTTTAATTGGGGTTTTTGGTCACTGACTCTGTGATTGTTACTTGGTTCATCTGAATTTTATTTCTAAAAGTCTCTTTATCATGAGAGAGGAAAAATGTAGGCAAAACGATTGATAAAACACTCAAACATTGTGTGCTATTTTAGGTACTCAAACAAAAGTGTTAGGTGTATGCTTCAAGAATAAATTATAATTACCAGTTTTTAGAATAAAGAAAGCCTTTGGTTGTAGAGTGGTTCTGCCTAAATGATACAAAGGACTCAGTAATCTCACTGCTACTACATCTTTTAGCTCTATCAACCTGCTATTTGATACAAAGTTAGAATTGATTTTTAAATATTTCTAAATTCCTCCACTTCATTTTTGACTTCAGAATATTTCTTTAAAAAAAGATATACATATATTTTCAGTATATATTCATAATTGTATATGCTATTATATGCATACAGTATACATATATGTATATACATTTGCAAGCACACACACATTTCTCCACTTCATAGGTCAGTTACTCCAAAATGAGTAGTATTGTATGCTGATTTCGTTAGTCATAAGGAAGCAACTAAACAAAAATTTGAAATTCTGCAACCTGAATTCACAATCACCACTCCCTGCTTTTCTATTGTCTTAATAATCATATGAGATTCAGAAATTAAGATGGAACACTCTAGTCTAAACTGCACGAAGTTGAATGCAGTTAAAAATCTTATAACAATTTCCAAAGTGACATGGTTTACCTTGAATGTTCTACATACGTATTGAAAGCAAAACTTGGACTATAAGAGAACTATCAGGTTTGGGGTAAAAAAATAAATTCCAAGGCTTGAGTCCACAACCTAAAGGTCAAAAGATACATGATGTGGATGTATATGACACTGCTTTACATTGAAATAATTATGCAGGGATTAACTTCATCGTGATTTTTAAAAAACTAAAATTATATTCAAATGGGTATTTCAGATTACAATGTTAATTTGAAACAGCAGAAGGTCACTGGTCTCATCTAAGGTGTTATCTGATCTTGTCTCATGACTGAGACAATTAAGGACACAAAGAGTGAGGCTAGAGCGAAAGTTTAATAAGTGAAAGAAAAAAGCTTTCCTCAGCAGAGAGAGGAACCCAGTGGGTTACTGTTTTTATAGTTGAATCCAAAAGCTTTTATGAGAAACTCCTCTCCTCTCTATAGCTGTTTGAGTAACTTCTCTTATCCATAAAGCTGTCTGCATAAGTCCCTCTTGCCTATGAGGTTATGGGTATGTCTCTAGGCAGGCACAACGTGCACTTCTTTTGTTTGTATAACTGTGGGTTTGTTTTAGGTAAGCCCCTCTCCTCCCTGTGCAAGTTCCCATCATGTACATGTCTGAGAAGGGGAGAAAACTTTTCCTGGTTGCCTGCCAATTACATAGAGAACAAAAGGCTTCTGTGTTGGACCATGCCTGCCTTGCCTGCTTATCTGTGCAGGTGCAGCCCAAGTTTTCCCCAGGCTGCTCTATTTTTGCTGGTAGCTGTGATTTTTCAGGCAGGGTGCTTCTCTGAGGACCAGCCTTAACTGTTTACCTAACTGATGATTATCCTTTTCTTCTCTATCAAATTGATGGCTTGCCAAAGAGTTCTGCAGAAACTAGCTCTAAGTTACATGATAGAATTTTATAAGTGAATGTTGCTTTTAAGAGGTTAATTAATGTATTTTTATTTGTTGAGTTCCTGTGAAAATGTTACTTTTATGTCTATTTATTACCCTTTTTTCTAACTATAATTTATGTTTCTCTAATCCTTTGGTAATAATAATTACTTTTTTGCATGAGTACAAGAAATACTACATTAGAAAAAGACAAACACAAGCCATGTCATCTATAGACAGAAATTTTGCTTCATTTGTTTTATTTGCACGTGAGCAAACAAAAATGGGGAAGGGAAAAATATTGAAAGTTGTGCTTATTAAAATTTTTTTATTACAATAATTGTTTCAGAGTCCTCTTGTTCAATATTCTTGGCTACAAATTCATACCTTTTATTTCATTACTCTTCATTTTATAATATTATTAAATATTTTCTGCTTAAACTTTTAACATTTGGAAAACACAGAATTTCAACAAATCAAAATTTTAGAAACTTTTTGTTATAAATACTATTTCATTTATATCATCTACTCATTGGGATTGTTTAGGGAAAGCAGAGTACATACAGCTAATGGACATATTTGGTAATTGCATACTGAGAACTTTCTTCTGAAACAACAGCTTGCAATTTTAATGCCCTTTCCTTTAATACATACCAATGAAAGGGAATCTGAGTTAGATTATATAAATAAGTTTATGAAAGCCCACCAAACTCTGGAGAAAAAACACATCATTACTGGCTCTATGAGTGAACTTTCAGATCGAGAACATCATACTCAATGTGAGAATATTTTAAAGCTTTCTCTGTAACTTTTCTTCAATTAGTTATTAAACATTTGACACGAGAAATATTAATATATACAAGCTGACCACAGGAGTTCCTGTGTCTATAGAGGAAATAAACATGTAAACAGACACAGAATGTAGCATGTTTTAATAGTGTATAGACAAATCACTTTAGTGACCCATAAAAGGAAATAACTAACTTGAAAGCCTGAGCAAACTCATCCATCATACGTACATAAATAATCCATATGTATGTCCACATGGTTACAATTACTGCCTATTGATTCACTGCTTCCAAATATTTATCTTTAGCCAAGACTCTTAGTGAGTTCAGGGTTCAAATATTTACTTACATACTTGCATTCCCATGTAGATGTCCCCTGGGCAAAACTCAAATTATTCTAAAGTTTTTCTGTACAAGGCAAGAAGACTTATTTATTGGCTGAAATAGGAAAAAAAAAAAGGATAACTTTTATAGTTGTTCTATAAAACACATGAGCTATATCCATGGTCTCTGTCCTGGTTTCAAATGGAGGATATTCCTTGTCTGGGCTTTTGTACTCAAGATGGGCACTGGGCAAAGGACAGATAGTGATGACCTTCTTATGCTAGGACTTGGGTGCTTGGGGATCAAAGTGTATTTTGGATTTGTTCTTACAGAAGAAAAGGAGACCTGAGCAGTAGATTTGATATCAGAGCATAATCTGAGGGAGCAACCCATCTTATGTATTCTTCTCACCCCTTGGTTGGGACTCAGGGTTCCTTTGTGTACTCACGGTCATCAACTCCAGGTCCTGACTATCAGAGTACACCTGTCTTTCCTGGATCCTTCTCCCTAGAAAGTATCTTCTAAGTGGGAGCTTATTTTTCATTGACTTATTTCCACTTAAAACCCAGTCTAGGGAGTGAAAATCAATATTTTATTGGTCCAACTATTTTTATCTGATTTAGAGTGACAGGTAATTTAAGGTTAAAAATATGTTTCTCTGACCAGATCAAGCTATTTGTCTCCAATTCACAAAATGTTTAATCATAAAAATTCTATCTGAACATTAAATATTAGCATTATCCACCTGTGTTTTAAGCATATTTTTCTTCTTTTTATATCTTTGAATTTTCAAAAGAAATATATCCTTATTTTGAAAAATTCATTCATTTCAAACTTTTCTAATTTCCCATCTCTTATAGTCCTTCTTCCATCTTCCATTTTAAAGAGACCTCTGATTTTCTATAACCTATAAGTCCATGAAAGAATTCCAGTTATTACATTAGAAACGTCATCAATTATGCAAACAAATAAGAACTGCTGCTAATATCTAGCAAGTGTGCAAAATTACCTTACATAGAGTAAGATATATCTAAGAGATACATTTTTTGGAACGAGATAGTGGAGAATAGAGTTCAGGCTTGGAAAATTGGAGAACGGACTTTTACAGATCCTGGGGGAAAATGACCAAAGGAAGCTTGGAGATGAATATTCTAGCTTTAAAGAATAACCTGGAGACAGAACATATGGATGATAGCAATTGAATTCATGACATGGAGTTAGAAATGGGAGAAGTGGAAGGATATACTACCTACTTTATGCTTTGGATACTTAGACCACTTTTTGTTTCCTTCCTTAGTTTGTGGGTAAATGTTCAGGATATGCAGCTATGTTACATAGATAAATGTTGACCTTGGTGGTTTGCTGCACAGATCAACCCAATACCTACATATTAAGCCCAGTATCCTTCAACTATTCTTCCTGATGCTCTCCTTCCCCCAACTCCACCCCTGACAGGCCTCAGTGTGTTATTCCCACCCATGTGTGCATGTATTCTCATTGTTCAGCTCTCACTTAGAAGTGAGAACATGTGGTGTTTGGTTTTCTATTCCTGTGTTAGTTCGCTAAGGATAATGGCTTCTAGCTCCATCCATGTCCCCACAAAGGACATGATTTCCTTCCTTTTTATGCTGCACTGTATTCCATAGTATACATGTACCACATTTTCTTTATCCAGTCTATCATTGATGGACATCTGGGTTGATTCCGTGTCTTTGTTATTGTGAATACTGCTGCAATGAACATATGCGTGCATACATTTTTATAATAGAATGATTTATATTCCTTTGGGTATATACCTAGTAATGGGGTTGCTGGGTCAAATGATATTTCTGCCTCTAGATCTTTGAGGATCTGCCACACTGCCTTCCACAATGGTCTATCTAATTTACACTCCCATAAACAGTGTAAAAGCAATCCTTTTTCTCTGCAACCTTGCCAGCATCTGCTGTTTCTGGACTTTTTAATAATTGCCATTCTATTGGGCTGGTACCATTACTTGCTGTTGTCAAAAGGAGTGGGGAGTAGTGATTTGATATACACACTTGCCATCCCAACGCAGTCATCTGGCAATGCCTGGAGATATTTTTGGTTGTAACACTAGGGGATGCTACTGGCATCTGGTGGATAGAGGCCAGGGATGCTACTAAACGTGCTAAAATGCACAGGACAACTCCCACTCCTCACCCTAATGAAGAATCATCTGGCTCAAAATGTCAATCAGGTTTGAGAAACCCTGAAACAGAATGTTATAAAAATACTTATGTTTATTTGTTATTTGCAAGGCTGTGTTTTCCAGTACATTGTCTTATTTTAACCCATGATATCTCAGTGATCTAGATTTGGTCCCCATTTTGCAGATTTTGAAACTGAAGTTGAGAGTGTTCATAGTTGTCCAATTTTCCATGAGTCTTAAGGACAGGTGGCAGTCTTGAGGTCTTGAATTTTAAGCGTAAGATTTTATGCAGAATTGTCTTTCCTTTATCCCAGTATGTGAGTAACTTCTGAAATGTATAACCACATAAATTACACCATACTAATGTAAAGAGTTTTTATCCAAATATACATTTCTAGTAACTAATTGTTTAATTGTAGCATTCATTTTGAAATGAAGAGCTATGTACTATCTTAAAATCTTTATTTTTTTTTTCCTCTCCAGTATTTTCTTATCTCCTTTTTTTCTTATTCAGGTGAATGGTCCTTAATTATCTCAACTGCTCTAGACATATACCTGAGAGACATCCTAAATATCTTGCTTATTTCTACTACTCTTTCCCCTACAATCAATCATCACCAAGGCCTGCCAATTCTATCTCCTAAACATGGCTTACATTGATTACCTCCCTTCTATTCTAGTCATTACTGCCCTGGTTCAGGTATTTATCATCTTCTCTTTGCAACACTCATGCATTCATTCTTTCACTCAATTACTCTTGTATTTATGTATCCATTTATTCAACAATATCCCAAACAATTAGTGAGTATACATCCTATGTTCTAGGTTGCTGAGTGGGATAAAATCAAAACACAATTGTTACTCTAAAAGAACATTTAGTACAATGGAAAGAAAAAATAAAGGTCCTGGCAAATAACAATTATAAATGTGCTCATAATGACAAAATAGACTGTTCCAGCTACTAGGAAAGCACATAGGAACACCAAAATTAGACTGAAAGCCAGGCCAATGTATCTAGAAGAAATAGTGACTGAAATGAAACCTACAGAATCATTATGGAAGGCAAAGGATAGGGGGGTGTAGACTGTATTACTGGTTCTAATACTTTCTTCACTGTACTCACACTTTTACCATATGATCTTGCAGTCCCTCCCACAAAAGAAGGAGGACATATTTCCCATCTTTTTTATTCAGAATAGACATGTGCCATTTGGTTTGGCCAATTATTAGGTAGAAGTGATAGTTGTCTAGTTTTGTGACTGGGCCTTAAGAGATCTTGCATATTTTCACATTCCCTCTTGCACCTCTACCATCACCATGGAACTGACATGCCCAGGATAGCCCACTGGCTCTAAGGGGAAGATGAGAGACACTTCCAGCAAAGTCCAGCCTAAATAAGCTGACCAGCCAGCTGAATCCCAACTGTGTACATAAACATGACTCACATTTTGTGGTTGTTTGATAAGCAGCAATTGCAAAGCAGAAACTTCTGTGATAGAGGCGGCATTTTAGGCAAATAGAAGAACATGTGTACAGGATTAAATAACACTTGGAAAACTATAGACTCTTCAGCTAGATTGGGGCATAAAGTTGGGATATAATGTGAGATTAGCTAGAAATGATGTAGAACAAGTAGAATGGGATAGATTATGCCAGTCATTGTATATCACACAAAAGATTTAAGAGTTCTTGAAGGATGGAGGGAAATAAGCAGAGAGCTTTAAGCAAGAGGAGCTGTAAAGAGACGTTCATTTTACAAAAGTCATGCTGACTGACTGTAGTATGGAAAATGGGTTTGAGAATGTGATTGAACTTTAGAATGGCCAGTTAGGAGCTGGAAATGCTGGGAAAAAAAAAAAAAAAAAAAAAAAAAAAAAAAAAGCCTAAACTGAGGTAGTGGCAATGGGTGTAGAAAGGAGGTAAGAAATTCAAAGAGTGCTATGGAATATATACATATTAATGCTGCTAATCACTTTTGTTGTATGCTCTAGGGATGTGACAAATATGGGTTAGGGAGATCTCAGTCTGTACTTTGACTTAGGCAACTGAATATACATAACCTTAGTAGTACCATTCACTGGGTTTTGTTTTGTGCTTTTTTTTTGAGGAGATGGGGAAGAAAAATAATCCATATGAAGATATGTTGCATTTCAATTCCTATGAGATACTAAGATGTAGGTATTCAGTAGAAAGTTAAAAACTTGGGTCTACTACTTAGAAATAAGGCCTGTTTTAAACTAGATATGTGTCAAATGGTTTAGAGAAACACAAGGAAAGAGTCAAGAAAAGACAGCATCAAAATTTAAGGCAGCAACTGGGACACAAAGGGAGATAAAGTGAACAGGTTTATAAGGAACTGTCAGAAAGAAGGAAAAACAAGATAAAGTGGGACAACAGGATGAACATACAAGGCACACATACAGTGATTATTATGTAGCAGGCACTATTCTAAACACTTTACATACATACACAGATTTAATCATTACCACAGTCTTGTCAAGTAGATATAATGATTATCACCGTATTACAGACTGGAAAGTGAGACACAGAGAGGCTAGGTAATGTTCTTAAGGTCTCACAGCTAATTGATGGTAGACATGGGATTCAGAGCCTGAGTTGAAGCTCTTAATCACCATCTGGACAAGAGAAGAAACAAGCCTGAGAGAAAGAGTGGCTATCATCATCAGTTCCTGCATGTCAAATAAAGGTCTGAAAGAAGCTCATTGGTTTCAGCAACAAGGAAACATTAATAACATTTATGAAAATAGTTTTGATGGGGAGATGAAGATAGAAACACAGGCTTTGGTGTTGCCAACTGATATGGTTTGGCTCTTTGTCATCACCCAAATCTCACGTTTAATTGTAATCCCCAGTGTTGGAGATGGGACATGGTGGGAGGTGATTGGATCATATGGGTTGTTTCTACCGGTTTAGCACCATCCCCTAGTGCTGTCTCACTGTAGAATTCTCAGGAGATCTAGTTGTTTAAAAGTTTGTAGCATCTCTCTAGGCCCGGTGCAGTGGCTCACGCCTGTAATCCCAGCACTTTGGGAGGCCAAGGCGGGTGGATCACGAGGTCAGGAGATTGAGACCAGCCTGGCCAACATGGTGAAACCCTGTTTCTACTAAAAATACAAAAATTAGCCGGGTGTAGTGGTGTACACCTGTAGTCCCAGCTACTCAGGAGGCTGAGGCAGGAGAATCACTTGAACCCAGGAGGCAGAGGTTGCAGTGAGCTGAGATCATGCCACTGCATTCCAGTCTGGGCAACAGAGTGAGATTCCACCTCAAAGAGAAAGGAAGGAAGGAAGGAAGGAAGGAAGGAAGGAAGGAAGGAAGGAAGGAAGGAAGGAAGGAAGGAAGGAAGGAAGGAAGGAAGGAGGGAGGGAGGGAGGGAGGGAGGGAGGGAGGGAGGGAGGGAGGGAGGGAGGGAAGAAAAAGAAAGAAAGAACGAACGAACGAACAAAAGAACGAACGAACGAACGAAAGAAAGAAAGAACGAACGAACGAACGAACGAAAGAAAGAAAGAAAAAGAAAAAGAAAGAAAGAAAGAGTGCAGCACCTCTCTCCCACCCTCTCTCTCTCTCGCTGGCCATGTAAATACGTGCCTGCTTCCCCTTTGCCTTCTCCCATGATTGTAAGTTTCCTGAGGCCTTCCCAGCCATACCTCTTGTATAGCATGCAGAACATGAGTCAGTTTAACCTGTTTTCTTTATAAATTGCCCAGTCTCAGATAATTGTTTAGAGAAGTGTAAGAACAGATTGAGATTTTCCATGGCAACTTTCCTGACTTGGGGTCTCCCAGCTCTTCTATTCAGTTTGGCATTTTCCAGAACCAGTCGTTGAGACCATATTTAGGATGCAAGATGTTTCTCAGGGATCCACTGTGAAAGGAAGATGGAAGAACTAGATGGGGGAAAAAGGTCAAACCGTGACGCAGACCTGAAAAATTTCAGTCAATCTGACAGGGAGATATGGAGTGATGATTGCTATTAACATTGCTCTATACTTCGTTAAAATGGCTTGGGTTTATAACCACTCTTGGCTGTCACCAGATGTGAGTTGCTCCAGGAATGGTGTCACCAGGAATGAAGGAAGATGTTGTAGCTGAAGCAAATCTTTAAAAAGCAAACAGCTGGAAACCATCTGCTGACTAAAATACCTGCAGAAATCCTCTGAGGGGGAATGGCATGAAGCCCTTTCATTTCTACCACACCTTGCAACAATAGTTTAAGCTTCTATTTCTTTATATTAAAACTTAGAACTTAAATAATTAAAACTGACTTTTTTTATTTGATTGATAAGTAGACATAAGCAACTTTTTGATTATATTTTAATTATTTTCTTGATGTCTGTCTCTTTAATCGGTTGGTAGCATCCTGAGGTTATAGGACCTGTATTTTCTTATTTTTTGCATCATCTAACAGAACATATAACTAATAATAAAATGTGTTAATAATTGAATAAAAGGGGAATATGAAATAAGTCTTAAATGATTATTAAAGTTTGCCAGTCAGAGCACTGGGAATAAAGGCAAAATAGTTTTTGTGCTAATTAATTACAGTCACTATTTTCTTTTGTGTTTTTAGGATATATAAAGGAATAGTTTACATTTATTCACTGCACTGTAAAAGCTTAATCATCTCCCAAGCAGACGTCTCCTCAAAAACAATTGAGAGAATAAGTAAAATATTTTATTATTTTCAGATAATTCATTTAAATGTGAACATTTCAGTATGTAAACCATTTTCAATAGTTATTTTTGAAAAATCTGAATTGCATTTGTAAATTTTATAAGTTTAAATTCAAAGACTGGAAAATAAAGATAATATTTTTTAGAAGTTTTCTAAATAGAAAAACATTTTCTATTTGTAATTAATAAGATGTTATACATTTTTCTGCCTAATTTTTTGTGGGTTTTACTTTATGCTAGGCAATATTTCTATTTCTCTTTTATAAATGGGATAATTTATATATTTTTATAAAAATTAAATTATGTAGCATATTTAAAATACCTTAGGTGTAATGGATTCTAAAGTATGTCTCACTATAGTATACCTTAATTATCATTTTATTTAGCAAAGGAATTGCCATTCCATCTTCATATTTTTAGCACCAAACATAGTATTTGACCCAGAATATGCATTAAATAAATGTTAATTTATTTAAAGTGAATAAAATATCACTAAAATAAGTTCAAAATTATAATAGGAAGTTTAAACAATTAGAAATCAAAGAAAAAACTAGTCTCACGTATATAATGGAAGCATTTAAGACTTCTATTGCATTGTTTTCTTCAAATATTAGTTCACAAATGATGTTTGACCATCACCCAAACAAATTTTCATTTTAAAATCTGAATGATGACTCAGAAAGGGAATATGAGATTACTTACTTTTCCCTTTCAGTTGAAAATATAAAGGTGTTCAACTAATTTGTGGTAGATGAAGGGCTGGAAATTTAATCTCCAAATATTAAATTCACAATCACTATTTCCTAGTCAAAAACATTCATTGTGAGGTTACTATTGTTTCTGTCATCCATTCTTCTAGAACTGTAAAGAAAAAATTTAAAATAGATTCCATTGCATAAATCAAGTATTTTCATGCTTTTATATTTGGCACATGTTTATTTGATGGCTGTGCAATGTGTGAAACAAAGTTCTTTGTTAATGTGATTAATCCTATAAATCAATAACTCCTTTCATAAAGGATCTATTGCTATAATAAAATATAGCCAGTTCCTAATGCTATTCGTTTTACAGTTTACCCAACAGCTTGCCTAAAACACTAACTCCCCTTATCATCCAAAGCCTGCTCAGCCTCCACTGCCAGTGTCAAGTTTTGTTTAATACAAGGAGACTAGGAGTTTGCAAATTAAGATTTTAGTTCTCACGCCACCTCTAACTTAAGCCATATTACCTGTTTGAGCTTGAAGTCTGTTTGTATATAAGACAAGGGTCTACATATGTGATTTATAAGTTCTGTTCAAAAGTTGCATAGAACTGTAGAGTGTTTTTCCTTAACTTACCCTTTCTTTACTGATTTCCTACAGCATTTCATACCTACTGTCATATAATCTGGTGCCTGGAAAGCAATATATTTAGCTTTGTATGGCTTTCTCTTTGTTTATTGTTTGTATACACGTCTTATTTTCTAAACCAAATTGCAAATTCTTCAAGGAAAGTCTTGTACTTAATCTCCACTAGTCTCTCTCTCACAACAATATCTAAAACACATTGGATACTTCTGGGTTTATTTAATAAGGCCATTGCTCAGAAATTTAAACTTAGAAAAAATCAGATGACAATTATTAATGTTATTGTATAAAGGGACCTGTTGCTCTATCAAATAAGTAATATTTGAGAAGTGTACAGAATTGTCAAAACTTTTCATTGCTTTCTCCCAGTAAACACATGTGACCAGAGGAGCTTCCTAAACATAGTGTATCAGAAACACATCTCTGCCTTTTCTCTTTAGGAACTGCCTTCTTTCACAACTACTCTCAAAGAAATAAATAATAAAATCTGGTTTACCTGTTCAGAGGTTGCCAACCCCTGCCAGAAGAAAAAAGAAAAAAGAAATAAAAAACAATTGGAGAAAATGGCAGTTTGATGGGAAATGCTACGTGAGTGTTCTCTTTTTTGTTTCACCTCTCCTTCCCCTATCAATTCATCTGGAATAGTTCTTCTCACTCTGAATATATCTTTCTCTCCTATCTTTTCTCCCATCCTTGCACAAGGCTCTGGAAATGATTTTTAATGTGTAATCTGAATGGTGCTCTGGAGCTTATGGTCTTATTCAAGCCTCCTAAGAAGCTTGTGAAATAAATATAGAATTTAGCATCTGAATGTCACACAAAGTAATGAAATTGAACTTTAGAGTGACAGAGCTGAGATCAGAATCCAGGCTGGGTGTAGTGGCTCATGCCTGTATTCCCAGACTTTGGGAAGGTAAGGTTGGCTGGAGGATCACTTGAGCCCAAGAATTCAAGGTTCAAGGCTGCAGTGAGCTATGCTTGTGCCACTGCATGCTAGCCTGGGTGACAGAGCAAGACTAGTTCCTAAAAAATAAAAAATAATACTATAGAATTAAAAAGTCTCACATCCCAAAGAAAATTTCTTGAAGTAACAATGTAAAACAAGAAGCCAAATAATAGTAACATAACCTTTCTTCCCTACTTGCTTCTTTTGAATTATCTTTAACTTTTTGTTCTTAAATATGTTTCCCATTATACTCGGGTTATTTAAATATGAGATAATCAATAAGAGATACTAAACATTCTGAGGGTATAAGACATAAGATATAGAGAAATCTTTTTAAAAAGTCATTGTCCTCTATTATGTGAATAAAACAAATATATATTATAATATGAACAATAACTTGATAAAGCATATTGATAAATTTCATTGATATAAGCATTTTCAAACTTGCTAAAATTTAAAGGGAAACTGTATTGAAATGTTGCATCAATTTTACACTCTTTCCTCTATTTTGATAGATTTTCAGGAGTATTGTCTCAGAACTAGTACAAGGGAATGTTGAACTCTCCTTTCTTTCACCATCCTGACCTTGACTTTTTAGAGTATCAGATTTTCCTTTTAAACACTCTATAATTAATCAAGTATAACCAATTTAAATTTGAAGAATACATGCCAAAATCTTTTCCATAATTTGTAATGCTTTCCTTATAGCCAGTTGAGCTGTGATCTTCAAACTGATTAACTTTGCTTTTTTTTCCTACTTGTAAGAGCCTGCAGGTAGGTACTGATCCATTCCAATTAATATCTAATGATGATGAGCTAAAGACAAAATCCTAGTTAACAGCTCCCATCTGTGGTTATGCATAAAATATCTGCTTCTGGCAAGTGACACCATATGCAAATCAAAAATTTGAATCCTGCAGAAGAATCCTGCAGAAGTTACATAATATATTCACATATGCCTAAAATAGAAATTTTCCCACTTTTACCGTATTCCATTTCTGTAATATTCAGGAACCCTATAAATATAGTTAGAAATATATTTTTATTTTTATTTTTATTTTCTAGTATGCTTGTTTTAGCTCTCACATTAAACAATACTTTGCAAAATAAATTTAATTTAACGGATATTAATTTTTAAAAATTGGCATTGCTTTTAATGTCATTATAATATTCTTAAGGCTAGTGGCTATATGCAACTATTATAGTATCCCCCTAGGACCTAATACTTAATATATACTTGCTGCCTTAAGGCCTTCTTCGTATTTGCTGCCAGCAAAACCATCCATCCATATGATTCACTGTTTTCAGACTTAAAAACGAATGTAAGTAATATATTCCATGTGTAGATGTTAAACTCTTGTTATTTCAGAAAGAAAATTGTCTAGTCTCTCTCTCTCAGCAGTTAGTTTCTAGTTGGTATTAGGTTGTTTACATTTTGGTGGCTGTATATCCGTAAAATTAATCTAAGGTTCATTTTAAGGAAGTATCATTCTTAGGGAGCCTTGTCCATGAGAATAAATTATGAAATTAATAATTAACTTGACATTACATGAGCAATTCTTGATGGAATCCAACGTTCAAAAATAATGTTAGCGTCTTGGAAGGAGTCACTGGGGAAAACTTGCTGTATAAGACTGTGCCACTGTGTGTCTGACATCAGAAAACTGGGCATTTATGGCTTAATAAAACAGCTCTGTTATCAAATAGTGAGTATGCCCTCTTACTTGGAAACTTCTTATTCACTTGGAAACCAGGTAAACTCAAGAAGTTAAAGAAGAAAAGATGGTAAAAAGTGATATCATTTTAGGAATATAAGGATACATCTTATAACATCTATAGCACTAAATTTTTTTTAAGTCAAGTGGGACATAGGAAGAAAAGTTTTCATTATCTTTTGATTGGACAGTACAAATATTTTTTATCATCTCCTGGAAAATTATATGTATTCCTCACATTTTATTAACTCATAAAGTACACACTTTAACTTTAAACCACTCAGGCTAATCCTTCTCACTTGAGGAATTTAATTATAGAACATTGCCTCGAGTGAGAAAAGTAATTTTGAAGGTGTATTTGCATAGGTGCTGGGCTGTGTCTTTGTTGACCTTTATTTTATTCTTTTTAGATATTCACTGAGTTCAGCTGGGTTCTCTGAGTCTCTGAGGTGTTAGAATACTAGCAATTTTATGATCAGTAAATGGTTATTAGTGGAAAACGTGAGTTTTGAGAAACTTAGGAAAGCTGGGATATTCATCTCTTGGAATAAGGCAAACAATGATGAATCTCTTTTACTGGGAGATTTATTCATTTATCGGAACTTTGACATGAACAACTCCCACTCCTAAATACACGACTGGGAATACTAACTTAATTCTTATGGAGCTGAGGACTCTGGATATGACTGATCAAGAGTGAATGAATGGGAATATTATTCAGCACTAAAAAGAGAGGAGCCATGAGCAGTGGCTCTTGCCTGTAATCCCAACATTTTGGGAGGTAGAGGTGAGTGGATCACTTGAGCCCAGGAGTTTGAGACCAGCCTGGTCAACATGGTGAAACCTCCATCTCTACAAAAAAAAAAATACAAAAATTAGCCAGGTGTGATGGTGTGCCTGTAATCCCAGCGACTCAGGAGGCGGAGGTAGGAGTGAGCCAAGATCTCACCACTGCACTCCAGCCTGGGTGACAGAGTCAGATCCTGTCTCCAACAAATTAGAAAAAAAAAGAGAAATAAGAAATGAGCTAACAAGCCATGAAAAGACATGAAGGAACCTTTTTAAATTTTTTTTTTTATTTTCAGTTTTTGTGGGTACATAGTAGGTGTACATATTTATGGGGTACAACCTTAAACATATATTACTAAGTGAAAGAAGCCAATAGGAAAAGGATACATACTACATGATTCCAAGTACAGGGCATTCTGGACAAGTTGAAACTGTGGAGAGAGTAAAAAGATCAGTGGTTGCCAGGAGCTGAGGGGAGGGAAGGATGACTAGGCAGACCACAGGGAGTTTAGGGCAGTGAAACCATTTTGTATGGTAACACAATGATGGATACTTGCCATTATACATTTTCCGAAAACCCATAGAACATAAAAACCAGCAATGAATCCTACTGTAAACCATGTACTTTGTGTGGTAATGATGTGTTAATGTAGGTTCTTCAATTGTAACAAATGTACCACTCTGGCGGGGGATGTTTGCAGTGGGGGAGGTTAGGCATGTGTGGGGACAAGAAGTACGAGTATTTGAAAAATTTCTGTACTTTCTGTCCAATATTTCTGTGAACCTAAAACTTCACTAAAAAATAAAGTTTGACCGGGCGCGGTGGCTCACGCCTGTAATCCCAGCACTTTGGGAGGCGGAGGTGGGCAGATCACAAGGTCAGGAGATTGAGACCATCCTGGCTAACACAGTGAAACCCCGTCTCTATCAAAAATACAAAAACTTAGCCTGGCGTGGTGGCGGGCGCCTGTAGTCCCAGCTACTCTGGAGGCTGAGGCAGGAGAATGGCGTGAACCCGGGAGGCGGAGTTTGCAGTGAGCGGAGACCGCGCCACTGCACTCCAGCCTGGGCAAGGAGCGAGACTCCGTCTCAAAAAAGAAAATAAATAAATAAATAAAGTTTATTTGAAAGGAAAATAATGAATAAATGAATGTAGTGTTTTAAAAATTATATAAAAGATACTAGATGAAATAATATACCAGAGAAATCGTTCAGGCAACACTGTAGGCCCACCTACAATGAACCTAAAAAATGAACCTAAAGTGAACC
Source organism: Chlorocebus sabaeus (assembly GCF_047675955.1). Lineage (NCBI taxonomy): Eukaryota > Metazoa > Chordata > Mammalia > Primates > Cercopithecidae > Chlorocebus > Chlorocebus sabaeus. The sequence continues at coordinate 88,202,584 of NC_132914.1, forward strand.
TAAAATCATTTCAATCTAAGTAGACGTGCTACTTTATTGACATTCAATGTCTTATTAAGCTTTGTAGCTCACATTGTGAAGATACTGCCCAGTCATAGACACCAGTTATTTAGTGCCCAGCTTCCCTACCATGATTAGACCAGCCATTTAGACAAATGTATCTCCTGTCCTTAAAGCCTTGCTTGGCTAAATCAGAGGCCAATAAGAGTCTCTCACTGTCTGTGATGGTTAATATGAGTGTCAACTTGACCAGATTGAAGGATGCAAAGTACTGATCCTGGGTGTGTGTGTGACGGTGTTGTCAAAGGAGATTAACATTTGAGTTAGTGGGCTGGGGAAGGCAGACCCACTGTTAGTCTGGTGGGCACAATCTAATCATCCACCAGTAAATATAAAGAAGGCAGAAAAACATGAAAAGGGAGACTGGCTTAGCCTCCCAGCCTATATCTTTCTCCCATGCTGGATGCTTCCTGCCCTCAAACGCTGGACTCCAGTTTCTTCAGTTTTGAGACTCGAATGGGCTCTCCTTCTCCTCAAGCTTGTGGGAACTTGTGATCATGGAAGTCAATACTTAATAAACTCCATATATATATATATGTGTATATGTGTGTGTGTGTGTGTGTGTGTGTGTGTATGAAACCTATTAGTTCTGTCCCTCTAGAGAACCCTAATTAATATAGATTTTGGTACCAGGAGTGGTTCTAGAGGAACAGAATATTAAGGATGGAGTTCCTTCATTGGTTTTGGGGTTTCTGGAGTTGGCTGCTTAATATGATTAGACCTCCAAATGCTAAAGACTCTACTTCTAATGGTATGCAAAATACTGACAGTCCTTTGTGTGAACTGTTTAGAGAATATGCAAAATAAATGCATTTGACACTCCTGATTCACTGCTTGTGAGAGGCAAGGAGCTCAGTGACACTATACATAATACCTTTGACCATATGTGGAGAACCAAGGAACATAATGGAGCTGGTTGGGTGCTCCTAAGTTCAGTGGAAAAAGTGATGAAGGAAAATGACCTCCATAAGCCCCTACTTTAACTGGAGGACCACAGTGACTTTTTGGTTCCCCTGGAGTCAAGGTTGAATTATAAAAACAGAGAATCACCACACCTTAATTAATTTCCAGGCTTGAGTTAGTTTACAGACCCAGAATCCCTTGAATGAAGGGGAGGCCGGGTCCCCTTGAGGAAGGATCCCACTACATTACCTACAATTTATGCAGTGAATCTTTCTCCCATCCATCCCCAAGGAGACCTCCAGCCCTTTACCAGGATAACTGTGCACTAGGGAAAGGGAAATGATCAGGTACTTCTGGTACTACTAGACACTGGCTCTGAGCTGACCTTGACTCCAGGGGAACTAAAATGTCATTGTATTCCTCCAGTTAAAGTACAGGCTTATGGAGGTCAGGTAATTAACGGAGTTTTAGCTCAGGTCAAACTTACAGTGAGTCTGGCATGTCCCCAGACTCATCCTGTGATTTCCCCAGTGCCAGAATGCATAATTAGCATAGACATACATAGCAGCTGGCAGAACCCCCACACTGGCTCCCTGACTGGTAGGTGAGGGCTATTATGGTGGGAAAGGCCAAATGGAAGCCATCAGAGCTACCTAGAAAATTAGTAAATCAAAAACAGTATCACATCCCTGGAGGGATTGCAGAGATTAGTGCCACCATCAAGCACTTGAAAGACACAGGGGTGGTGATTCCCACCACATCCCATTTCATCTCTCCCATTTGGCCTGTGCAGAACACAGACGGATCTTGGAGAATGACAGTGTATTATCCTAAGCTTAACCAAGTGGTGACTCCAATTTCAGCTGCTGTACCAGATGTGGTTTCATTGCTTGAGCAAATTAACACATCTCCTGGTACCCGATACACAGCCATTGACTTGACAAATGCCTTTTTCTCCATTCCTGTCCATGAGGCCCACCAGAAGCGGATGGGAAATAAATCTGACTACAGTTCAGAGACCTTCTAACTCAGTAAAATTTCTAGGGGTTCAATGGTGTGGAACCTGTCAAGATATTCCTTCTAAGGTGAAGGATAGGTTGATATATTTGGCCCCTTCTACAACCAAGAAAGAGGCACAACATCAGTGGGCCTATTTGTTTTTCAGAGGCAACACATTCCTCATTTGGGCATGTTACTCTGGCCCACTTATCTAGTGACTTGAAAGACTGCCAGTTTTGTTTAGGGTCCAGAACAGAAGGCTTTGCAAAAGGTCCAGGCTGCTGTGCAAGCTGCTCTGCCACTTGAGCCCTATGACCCAGGAGATCCAATGGTCTTTTAGGTGTCAGTGGCAGATAAGGATGCTGTTTGGAGCCTTTGTCAGGTCCCCATAGGTGAATCACAGTGGAGGCGTCTAGGATTTTGGAGCAAGGTCCTGCCATCTTCTGCAGATAACTACTCTCCTTTTGAGAGACAGTTCTTGTCCTGTTACTGGACTTTGGTGAAAACTGAACATTTGAATATGGGGGAAAACTGAACATTTGAATATGGGTTATATAAAGTCACTGTGCGACCTGAATTGCCTATCAGGAACTGGATGCTCTATTACCCAGCTAGCCATAAAGTGGGTCGTGCACAGAAACATTTCATCATCAAATGGAAGTGGTATATGCTTGATAGGGCTCAAGCAGGTCCTGAAGGCACAAGTAAGTTACATGAGGAAGTGGCTCAAATGCCCATGGTCTCCACTCCTGCCACCCTGCCTTCTCTCCTCTAGTCCACACCGATGGTCTCATGGGGAGTTCCCTATGATCAGTTAACAGAGGAAGAGAAGACTACAGCCTGGTTCACAGATGATTCTGCACAATATGCAGGCACCACTTGAAAGTGGACAGCTGCAGCTCTACAAGACTTTTCTAGGACCTCCCTGAAGGACAACAGTGAAAGGAAATCTTACCAGTGGGCAGAACTTCAAGCAGTGCACCTAGCTGTGCACTTTGCATCGAAAGAGAAATGGCCAGATGTGCGATTATATACCGATTCATGGGCTTTAGCAAATGGTTTGGCTGGATGGTCAGAAAACTTGGAAGAAGCATGATTGGAAAATTGGTGACAAAGAAATTTGGGGAAGAGGTATGGGGATTGACCTCTCTAAGTGGTCAAAAACTATGAAGATATTTATATACCATGTGAGTGCTCATCAATGGGTGACCTCAGCAGAGGAGGATTTTAACAATCAAGTGGATAGAATGACCTGTTCTGTGGACTCAGCATCTTTCCCTAGCCACCCTGCCCTTACCCAATGGACTCATAAACAAAGTGGCCCAGGTGGCAGGGATGGAGGTGATGCATGGGCTCAGCAATATGGACTTCCAATCACCTGACCTGATTACTGCCCCTTCTGAATGCCCAATTTGCCTGCAGCAGAGACCAATACTGACCCTTCGATATGGCACCAATCCTCGTGGTGATCAGACAGCTACCTGGTGGCAGGTTGATTATATTGGACCTCTTCCGTCATGGAAAGGGCAGAGATTTTTCCTCACTGGAATAGACATTTACTCTGGATATGGGTTTGCCTACCATGCACGCAATGCATCTGCCAAGACTACCATCCATGTACTCATGAAACTCCTTATCCACCATCATGTTATTCCACACAGCACTGGCTCTGACCAAGGCACTTACTTTATGGCTAAAGAAGTGCAGCAGTGGGCTCATGCACATGGAATTCACTGGTCTTACCATGTTCCCCATTATCCAGAAGAAGCTGGATTGATAGAATCGTGGAATGGTCTTTTGAAGTCACAATTACAATGCCAACTAGGTGACAATACTTTGCAGGACTGGAGCAAAGTTCTCTAGAAGACTTTGTATGTTCTGAATCAGCATCCAATATATGGCACTGTTTCTCCCACAGAAAGAATTCATGGGTCCAGGAATCAGGGCACTGAAGTAGAAGTGGCACCACTCACATCTCCCCTAGTGATCCACTAACAAAATTTTTGCTTCCTCTTCCCACGACATTATGTTCCGCTGGCCTTGGGGTCTTAGTTCCAGAGGAAGGAATGCTGCCACCAGGAGAAGCAACAATGATTCCATTAAACTGGAAGTTAAGATTGTCGCCTGAACACTTTGGGCTCCTCCTACATTTAAGTCAACAGGCTAAGAAGGGAGTTACAGTGTTGGCTGGGGTGATTGACCCAAAGATGAAATCAGTCTATTAAAATGAAATCTGTCTACTACTCTGTAATGGAGGTAAGGAAGAGTATGCACGGAATACAAGAGATCCATTAGGGCATCTCTTAGTATCACCATGGCCTGTGTTTAAGGTCAATGGGAAACTACAATGGTACAATTCAGGCAGGACTACATATGGTCCAGACCCCTCAGGAATTAAGGTTTGGGTCACTCCCCCAGGAAACAAACAAACGAAACAAACAAACAAACAAAAACACGACCTGCTGAAGTGCTTGCTGAAGGCAAAGGGAATACAGAATGGGTAGTAGAAGAAGGTAGTCATTAATAGCAGCTATGATCATATGACTAGCTGCGACCATGTGACCAGCTGCAGAAATGAGGCTTGTAACTGTCATGAATATTTCCTCCTTCTTTGGTTAAAAATATGTTTGTGCATGTATATACTTGTACTAAAACAATTTCTTTATTTTATTTCCTTTTTCTTCATCATGCGACAGATGACTTATTGACTTCATATCAGCATTTAAGTATTGCTAACTTTATGTAATAGTATTTGGGTTGGGGATTGATGCATTTCCAGTTGTACAAAGGATAGTTGTATTATATTAGGTGTAATTATGACCTTATTATTGTTTTTATTTGAAGATTATGTGTGATCTCAGACTGGCCTAGCCTCCCAGTCTACATCTTTCTCCATACTGGATGCTCCCTGCCCTCAAACATCAGACTCTAAGTTCTTCAGTTTTGAGACTTGGACTGGCTCTTCTTGCTCCTGAAGCTTGCAGACAGCCTATTGTAGGACCTTGTGATGGTATAAGTTAATATTTAATATTAATAAACTCATGTATATATGTGTGTGTATATATATCCTAGTATGCTAATATATATATATATATGTGTGTGTGTGTGTGTGTTTTACTAGTCAGTTTTACCCTGACTAATACACTCCATAGAAAAGACCTTTGTTTTGAGTGGGTGAACTAGTAAAACACAACTTTAAGAGGCATGGATGACCATCTTCTATCAGACATATGAACCAGAGAAGCTAAGTGGGAAAAATTTTAAAAGGTACACAGAACAAAGATATGAAAACAAAAGTTTATATGGCTTGGCAGTTCCTCATTGTTGCATATTTCTGTGACCTGCCTTTGTCCCCTGTGTTCCCATTAGAAAGCTCTAATCTAAGCCACCTCCACTCTGTTTTTCCCCTTAAGCTAGTTTATGTAGTCACTGCTAACTACATCCTAAATCTTGACTAAGGTGTTTCTTCTGGTAGGCAGTTAACTGGTTTCATTTTTATGTTTCGTAATGAATTACATTTGCTATTATTAATAAGGAAAGACTGCAGAGGTGGATGATATTACCTAATTACATTCAAAGTGAGGAATCTATCACTTACTATTAGCAAAAAGAGATTAAATGTGGAAACAAATTTATTATTGTGATTTTTGCTATATGCTTACTTTTATTACTGATAAGTCTATAAATTAAAGGTAAATAGACAATTTATAATTTTAATATTTAATATATAATATGTAAAATACAAAATTTGAAAATTGTGGTCCTAATTAAGATTAATTTTTTTAATCTTATAGTGGGAGAAAAATTGAATATAATTAAAACCAGAAATTAATTATTCAATGGAGTTTACACACCATATCATTTTCATGTATACAAAAATCACCTGAGAAACTTGCTAAGAAAGTGTAGGATGGGATACAAGGTTAACAATTCTGATACTGCTACACATATATATTGGAAGTGAAGAATTAACTAAATGCGGGGAGAGTGGTGGGAGCCAGGTTTCTCACTGTTGGAGTGAGAATTTAAATTTAAGAAAAAAAGAAGTCTAGAAAGGCCCATGTAATGAAGGATTACAGTTGGAGACATCAATAAAAACTCATGCTCAGATTAACATAGATACAGGTTACTTACGAAAATACTTACAGATATGTGTATATACACAAGAGTAAAATAAACATATATATTTCCTTGTTCTGTCAGCTGAAAGTACTTTAAAAATTGCCCAAGTAGCAACAAACACACCTAACACAGAGATCTTGGTATCTAATACTATTCTCTGATAAAAGGAAGCATGGCTTCTCAGAGAAATTGGTTATTCTAGAGCCAGGGTGGGAAAGGTGACCCTGAAGCATCTCGGATCACCAAAAAGTAATAAACTGTTAAAACACACACACACGCATTGATGGAGAATGTCAATGGGACATAAGGAATAACAGAAAGAACTCCTAATGGCCAAAGCTGGAATAATTGGAGCAACAGAAAAAGTAATATTGGGTAATAATCCAAAGTATAAAATAAATACTCATGAGTCTATACTGATCTAAATAAATGATTGATTTGATTTTTTAAATCCCACAAATAATAAGTAGGTGGGGATGGTTAAAAGATACAAACAATAGAAAGAATGAATAAGACCTACTGTTTTATAGCACAAACAGGTGACTATAATCAATAACTTAATTATATATTTTTAAATAATTTAGAGTGTAATTGGGTTGACTGTAAGTCAAAGGATAACTGCTGGAGGGGATGGATACCCCATTCTCCATATAATGTCCTTATTTCATATTGCCTGCCTGTACCAAAACATCTCATGTACCCCAGAAATATATATACCTACTATGTAGCCCCAAAATTAAAAATTAAAAAAATAAAATAAAATAAATAAATGATTAAATAAAGTAATAAATGGGGAGAAGAGGCAAATCTCCCATGCATAAAAATTCCAAATAATTTATGTAGACACAAATGAAGGTGGAGTGTAACTTTCCACTTCTTAAGTATGGACTGAGCATAGTGACTTCCTTCCAATTAATACATCATGGAAAGGTAGGTGGTGGAAGAGTAACTTTGCAGCAACAAAACCTGTCAAACACAACCTCAGCCAGGTGATTGAGGACAGTATCCGTAGTCATGTTGACATTTTATACATATGATATATGATGGAAAGAGAAATTTATCTCTGCCATATTTCTCCCCAAAACCCATGACTTCAGTCTACTCATGGAAAGATGTTCAGACAAATTCCATATACCCCACTGTAGGTGAGTTCCGCAAAATACTCCAGTGCACCTCAAAATTATCAAGGTCATCAAAATATAAAGAAAATCTGAGAAACATTCATAGCCAAGAGGAGCCTAAGGAGACATGACAGTTAAATGTCATATGGAACCCTGGAACAGATAAAGAACTGGAGGATAAAACTAAATAAATCTGAAAATTATGGACTTAATAATAATATATCTAGATTGGTTCATTAGTTGTAACAAATGTGCCATGCTAATGTAATATGTCAATAGTATGGAAAAATATATCAGGGGTATATGGGGATATTCTGTAAAATTCTTCTTAATTTTCCTGTAAACCTAAAACTATTGGTTTTAAAAAAATGGAGGAACTATGATATCTTGTTCACTGTGTAGCTCAAGCCATCAGGTGTAAGTGTGTAACAGGCAAGCAGTAAATGTAATACATGTTTATTATTGATTTCATTTTTCACCTGTTGATATATTTCAGTTGCATCTCTAGTTAAGACAGATTCCTACTTTCCTGTTAACATCACTATTTACAAGCTTCTCATTATATTGTTTTATGGTTAATTTTTCTATATAGAAATTAATTTAAAGTGTTTCTCTACAATGCTTATATATATTAAATTTTAGTCTCTTCCCATAAGCATTCTTGGAACTATTGATGACTTATTGATGAAAGTTTTCAGATTTATACTATGTACATTTATATACAAAGAATAAAATTTAATAGAGATCTAAATATAAAAAATTACAATTCAAGGAACCTTTAAAATAGATAGAAATATCATACACACACATATATGTGTGTGTATATGTTTCTCATCTGCCTCCCTCCTTCTTATGAATGTGCATGTATTATTTAGAGCATAACCAGACAATCTGTGGTAATCTCCCTATCTCGAGATCTCTAACTTAATTGTATCCACAAAGTTATTTTTGCCATGTAAGGTAATTTACACGTCCCAGAGATTAGGTTATGGATATATTTGGGGGAATGCCATTATTCAGACTAACACAATCAGTTATGAATCTGGAATTCTCTCCATACTCTATCCTGCTGATAAAATGACATTATAGCCTATTTTTTTAACTTCAGGTATCATTTCTCAGCTGAGAACACCAAAATCTTTACATTTTTGCCTTTCTCTCTTCCAAATTCTGCTCCCTTTTCTCTAGTTGTCTACTCTACATTTTTATAAGATTTATCTTATGTCTTCTAAACATAACATAGCTGAAATCAAAGTCACTACTTCTCTTTAAAATGCAACTTCCTACGTAAATTAATTTTTTTAGTTTTATTAGAATCATAGTCTGCTATGCTACAAAACACACTCATCTCTTGAACCTCAATATATTTAATAAGGCATCTACTGAGTAAATCATTTTCATAGATTCTATAATGTTCAATTTGCATCATTTCCACTCTTCTAGCTTTAAATATGTTATATATGCTAATGTGTACAATATGTACACCTTTATGCTTCAGGTTTCTCCTGAACTCCAAACTAGTAAATCCACATGACTGAGCAATATTCTCATTTGATTGTCCAATAAATGCCTGAAAGTCAACATTTTCAAAAGAATTAAAATCTCACCATGTCCTATATGACTTAACTGTGAGTATTCCATTGACTTCAACTTCTTTTGGTTTTCTTTTTTTCTCTCTCTCTCTCTTTTTGAGACAGAGTCTTGCTCTGTCGACCAAGTTGGAGTGCAATGCCGTGATCTCGGCTCACTGCAGCCTCTGCCTCCCAGATTCCAGTGGGTCTCCTACCTCAGCCACCTAGGTAGCTGAAATTATGGGCTCACACCACCATGCCTCACTAATTTTTGTGTTTTTAGTAGAGACGAGGTTTCACCATGTTGGCCAGGCTGGTCTTGAACTCCTGACCTCAGGTGATCCACCCACCTCGGCCTCCCAAATTGCTGGGATTATAGGCGTGAGCCACAGCGCCTGGTCTCAGTTTTCTGCTTGCTATCTAATCTCTCGTCACTTACTCCTTTCCCTACCTTTACTCAGGGTTCTTGTACATGAGGTTTTTTTCTGCCTGGAAGCCTCTACCCTGGAAAGCATAATGGATCAATCCTTTACTTTAACTAAACATCCACTTAAACACTGTATCTCCTAAGAGGCCTACAGTGATTCCACCCTATCTAAAATAACAACCTATTTAACTGTTTCCTTAAATGACTTTACTTTTACATATAACACCTTTCATCTTCTGACATTATTTCACTTAACTCTTTAATTATTTATAATCTGCTTTTTATCTAGAATGCAAACTTCATGTAGGCAGAGACTTTGATTTGTCTACTTTTCATTCCAAGAAACTACTAAATCCGTGTTTGATGAACAAAGCATTGAATGTATCTTCACCGCTGTGGCCCCAATCCAAGTCCCTTACTGTACCATACTCATTCAAATATGTACTAATAGATTGTCCTATTAACTTACTCTGTCAACACTACCATCATCACCACTACTCTCTATAAAAAACATCATTCATTTCCCTCAAAGAATTTTATTTTACAATTTATCTTCAAAAATGCATAGTGGGTCATTAATGTCCACTGGCTTCATTTTACATGGCTTGTTCAGCTTTCAGTGAGCAATCTGGCTATATCAACATCTAATCTTGCCTTTCCTTTCTATACATGTGTCTCAACCAAGCTTTTAGCATTTTTAAGAGCTTTGTACATCACCTCAGTCAAGATTCTGCTACCATTGTTCCATGGAAGGATGTCATCTTGCACAGACAGTACCTCCAATGAACGCTCTGCTCAAGATCTGCCTCCTGAGCGCATGCACTCTCTTTTGTCCGATCACTTTGTTTTGGGTCAGTTCTCACTCACAGACCCTCCCCTTGCACATTCCACCATGATTGTAAGTTTCCTGAGGCCTCCACAGCCATATGGAACTGTGAGTCAATTAAACCTCTTTCCTTTATGCATTGCCCATTCTTGGGCAGTTCTTTATTGCAGTGTGAAAATGGACTGCCCAATACTGGGTAATTCATTGTGGTAGTTTGTTACAGCAGCCTCAGGAAATTAATACATACGTCTATCCCTAAAAACTTAAAGGGGATCCTCCATACTCTTCCCCTGTCACCTTGCAACTTTAGAGGATCCAGTAGATGATTCCCAAGTCGTATGGAATGACAGAAAGGTAAGTGATAAGGATCTAAACGTGTGGTCATTTGCCAAACACCCACGTTGAATTGTCATACAAGTAATACTATGTTATAACACAAGTTATATATAGTGTGATATGTACATATAAACATATTTCATAAGTTATATATAGAACAAGTTATATATTGAATTATAACACAAGTTATATTGTGTTTTTCCAGTTATATTGTGCTACTTATATTGTGTTAAAATCTGCTGAGATTTGGGGATTTGTAGGTTATAGCAATGAGTGTTAACCTTAATTAGAAAGTGATGTACTTGAAGACGGTTGCTCTCATAACATAAACCTAAAATGTTTGGGACCGGCCTAGCAGTCTGGTAGAAGCAGGCAACGAAGATACTGAAATCTGAGACTAGATAGCTGAAAAATGTGGGGGGTGTGTGTGTGTGTGTGTGTGTGTCCAAGTATGTAGGAGACTTAATGCTCACCCTGTGGAAATTAAAAAATGCTGTTGAATAGTAATGACTGTGTAGATCTTATTGTTTTTCCTTCTCTATGTAAAATTGTAGTTTTTCTATACTTGGTCCATCTTTGTTTACTTGGTGGGACGGTTGGGTGTCAAATAAGTCATTTGTATGTTTTGCTTTGTTTTTCAGTTTATAGGACCCCAGACCAAGAGGAGTCAAATCCAAACGACAGAAAGCACTTTGGATCATTGAGAGATCCTCGAGTTTGAACTAGATGCAGTGACTGGATGAACCTTCAGTCTGGCAGTTAAGTCAGATCATGTAACTAAGTTTTAACCAATGAAAAGAGAGCAGAAGTTATGTAAGCCTTTTCCAAGTTTGAGTCATAAAAATATTCTTTACGAAATGTGGTTTTCCTTCTTTTCTGTCTGCAGGTCAGATTTTAAGGATCTAATGCAAGACTCCAATGCCCTAAGGAGCTAATTTTCAAATATCCACGACAAACTATTATGTGAGTAAGAAACAAAATTTAATTTAGTAAAGCTAGTGATATTTTTAAGTTGTTGGTTCTGGGATGTAGTCTATTTATATAATATGCAAAATTTACCAAAATACATTAGCCCAGATTTATCTCATGTATACCCGAAATTTAAAACTATATAATTTGAGTTTATTTGTCCTTTGTCTATTAGCTATGATATTTTCAGATGTATATTCTTTAACCCAATAAATGTAAGTCCCATGAGGACATCTCCTTCCACAATGTACTCTGGATACTGTCTCTTCTCATACTTTGCCAGACAGTTTTCTCCATAATCTGTTCTCTCTCCTATTAATCTCTCCATTGTACTAGCCCCTTCCTATTATTATTTAAACATTTTTATGTCTCCATCATGAAATAAAATCTCTCCCTTTATTACATTTTACCTCACAGAAACAACTACAACACATTTTTTTAACACATTCATAGCCCAGCATATTGAAAGTGTTATCCATTCATTCTGCACTCACATCTTTACTATCTGCTTGTCAATGTATTGCATTCTGACTTATAATTCCACCATTCAAGCAAAAATAACTTTTGATAAAGTCAGAAATGACCTTTATCTTGCTAAATATGATAGACTTTTGTTCTAAGTAACCTCAATTTCTTTCATATAATGTTTCTTGTTGGAGTCCTTTTGAAGCACATTTTCAAAATAATTCAAATAAATCCAATTTATCAATTTTTCTTTCATTACTTGTACTCTGTTGTCATGTTGAGGAACTGTTGCCTAATCCAAGGTCATAAAGATTTGCTCATCTGTTTCTAATAGTTTTATAGTTTTAGCTCTTGCATTAAAGTGTGCAATTCATTTTGAATTAGTATTTGTATATGGTGTGGGATAAAGTGTCTATTTTTTTTCTTGAGGCTATCCAGTTGTCCCAGTACCGTGTGTTGAAAACACATTTCTTTTCCCAGCATTATATTGTTTTGAAAACTTTGTCAAGGGCAACTATCATAAATGTAAATGTTCATTTTGGGGCTGTCAATTCGATTTCACTGACCTGTATGTATTTCCTTAAAATAGCATTACAGTCTCTTTCGTGATTACTAAGGCTTTGCAGTAAATTTTAAAATCAGATTATGTAGAGTCCTATAACTTTGTTCTTTAAAAAAAAAAAAAAAAAGATTTTTTTGGCTTTTCTTGTTTTTTTTTCCTCATAAATTTTAGAATCAGCTTGTCGATTTCTGAAACTACGCCCTCTGGATCTTGACAGTAATCATGTTGCATCTGTAGATCTATTTGGGGAATATTGCCATTTAACCAACACTAAGTCTTCTAATCTGGAATATCTTTTTTTTATTTATTTAAGTCTTTATTTTCTTTCAATAATGTTTTATATAGCTTTTACTCTATAAGTTATGTACTTTTTTGTTAAAATTTCCCTAAATAGTTTATTCTTTTTGATGCTATTGAAGATAAAATTTTCTTAATTTCATTTTTAGATAGTAAATTGCTAGTATATTGGAATATAATTTATTTTTGTATATCAATCTTTTATATTGTAGCTTTGATGAATTCATGTATTAATTCTAATTGTCTTTCAATGGATTACTTAGGATTTTCTACATACAAGATTGCATCATCCGAAAGTAGAAATAGATTTACAACTTTATTTTAGTCTAGTTAACTTTTGTTTCTTGCCTAATTACCCTCACTAGAACATTCAGTATAGCTATGTTATGGGAAACAGCATTCATTTTTTCACCAGGAAGTATGATAGAAACTATAGGATTTTTATAAATATTCATTATTAAGTTAAGGATGTTTTCTTCTATTCCTAATTTGTTGAGGTGTTTTTTGTTTGTTTGTTTTTTGTTTCTTTTTAAACAACATCAGCAACAATAACAACAACAAAAAACATTAAAAACTGTTGGATTTTGTCAAATGCTTTTTTGCATCTATGGTAATAATCATATTTTTGTTTTTACTTTATTAATACTTTGTGAAAACTGATTGATTTTTAAAGTATTAAAACAACCATGTAATACTGGGATAAATCCCAATTGGTCATAATATGTAAAAATGTTTAGATGCTGGTGGATTCAATATTTGCATCTATATATATAAGTAATAATGGTCTGTAAGTTTTTCCTTGTAATGTATTCTTTCTGGTTTTATTATTGGATTAATACTAACTTCAGAGAATAAAAAGGAATGTGTTTCTTTCTCTACCATGTTTTGAAAGAGTTTGATAAGGATTTATATTCATTCCTTTTTAAGCTTTTTATAGAATTCACCAGTAAAACAATTAAGTCTTGAGATTTTCTTTGTGGAAAGATTTCAAATTGCTAATTTAATCATTTTATTTATTATATATCTAATCAGCTATCCAATTTCTTCTTGAGTCAGTCATGGTAGTTTGTGTCCTTCTAGGAATTTTCTCATTTCATCTATATTATCTAATTTCTTGGTGTGTAGTTGCTCATAGTATTCTCTTACAAGCCTTTTTGTTTCAATAGGATTAGTGATATCTCCTCTTTCCTTCTTGATTTAAGTTACTAGAGTCTTGTCTTTTTTTTTTTTTTCTTGGTCAGTATTGCTCACACTTTGTCAATTTTGTTAATTTGTTTCAAAAAAATTGGTTTCATTTTTATTCTTTATTATTTTTCTATTTTTTAGTTTCTTTATTTTCACTCTAATTTTAAATATTTTATTCAATCTCCTTGCTTTGAATTTAGCTTGCTCTTTACAGTGGATTTTTAAATTTGGAACTCAGCAACATTTGATACTTTGAAGTGCTTCATCCTTTACTACATTCTTTTTTAGTGTCCACTACCTGACATTATTCATTTTTTCTGCTTGTAGGGCTTCCTCTTCTAATTCTTCTTTTCTGGCTTATCATCATCTTCTGGACCTTTAAAAGCTAGGAGATTCTCAAGAGTCAGCCTTACACTCTTTTCTTTCATTTGTGGTGGATGCTGTCATGCACTTCTCAAAAGCATCATAGAAGTACCCTTTCAGGAAGTCACTGGGCATGCTGGTAACAGATAGCCCTAATCATTGGGACAGTCTACATGTAATGACTGGTCAGCAGAATACTATAAAGACATCAAAACATCCCTTAACTTTGACCGTTCTGAAGATTTGTCTTGGTTTCAGTTTCCCTGTTGGATCATCTGAAGTGTTTGTTGATATTTCACCATAGTCTTTTTTCTCCTGCTGCCCAATCCTGCCTCCTTCTTTTTCATTTATTTTGATCCTATAAACACTTTCTAATAAACTGCCAGTATGTTAATCTCCTCCACAGAGTCTCATTTCCTGGGGAACTCAAAGTTCAGTGCTGTTGCATACTGTCTCCATAGGTAATTTTCATCCATCTTAATAGTTTTTTCTCCCATCTGTATACTGACAATCATTAATATGTATCTCTGGCCCAGATGACCTCGAAACTCCAGATGATTTACTGCACAGATGTATACAATGTTCACTTGGATACCTCATAGCAAGCTAAAAATAAACATGTCAAAAATGGAAATGGTGATTTTCTCTCTGAAACCCTGTCTTCCTCTAGCTTTGTTTTAGCGCAACTGTAATATATTATAATAAAATATGTTTGATCCAAATTTTTTCTTAGCATCTTCTACAAGACTCTCAAGACATTCAGCAGAAATGCTAAGTAGAAAAGTTGTATGTCTAAGGGCAGGCATTTTTCTATCCATTTTTCATATATTTACTTCTCACAATAACTTCATAGAGTAGGTTTTATATTTTTTCATTCTTATAGAAAACTACCATACAAAGAAATACATAGGTTTTCTAAGGCCCTAATATCAAAGTAAGGATTTGCACATCAGTAAATTCTGTCCTGAAATGCACATGATAATTATTTTATCATACTGCCTCACTGACACGTGCAAGTATTGGTTTGAATTGTGAATGTATTACATTGAAATGGATGGGCAAAAGAAATACTTTGCCATATTTGTTGCTACTGATAAGAACCACAAGGGACATAAACATGTTACTTGAGCACAATACCATTTTTATATCTGTTACGACTTGCTGAAAGGAATATCAGCTCCCAACAACCAAAAATAAAGATCCTTTATCCTAGAGTGTCAAGAGGTTGCCCAAGCTCTTACTATATTCCTTCTTGTTAGTGTGTTTGGAATAATAACATCTGAAATGTAAAATCTATCTATCTGCCTGTTTACCTACCAATGATTCATCCATTTATCCCCACACGTGTCACCAGAGTCAAAGCTCTTAACCATAACTAAGACACTCACTGTCCACCAGATGAACAAGTCAGAAACCAAAACTCTAGAGTTATCATAGAATGCTCCCTCTCCCTTTCACTCCTCCAATGTAATAAATTATTGTTATATTCTATTATAAATATTCTAAAATATAGTCACTTCTCTCTAACTAAAGTGTGAATCTCACCACTACCCCTACATCTACTCATAGGACTCTTCTCGCCACCATCAGTGATGCTAGCTCCTTGTTTATGGACTCCCAAAAGACTTTCTATCTGATCTCCCACTATCTACTTTTGCCTTTCTAATAAATCCTCTTTCAAAAGAGTGGTATTTTTAAAATAGAAATCTGGACATGTCAACTTTCTGATTAAAACTTTTTTGTGGCTTCCCTTTGCTCTTAAGAGAGAGACCTAAATCCATTAAATGGAGTGTAAGCCTTTATATGCTAGTTATCCTTGCCTGTCTTTCCAGTTAGTACTCAGTTACTACCTCCCCATCCAACTTCTTGCAGGTCAATTAGCATGTATTATGGCCCTACACATCTTAGGACCCTTGTATATGCTGCCTTCGCTTTGCTTAAAACTCCCAATTCCATATCTGAGTTGACTGATATTTCAGATTTCTGTTCAATCAGTACTCTTTCAGGAAGTCATGAGTAACTCGCAAAACTAAAACAATGTTACCTATTACAAATTTTAATAGCACTTAGCCTTTTTTGTTTGTGGCTAGGATGGCCAATAGTTGACCGCTATACATATTTTAAATTATGGCCTAACCACATATAAGAACATTAGAAACCACCCTTAAATACCTTTGAGACATTTGCCACATTATATTCACAAGCAGCTGAACCTTTCTTAAGCATGTATTTGATTTATTGACCTCAAATGAGAACACATTTTATTTCAACTATTGCATTTGGCTGGAAGCAAGAGGAAAAGCTGGGCATCTCAAGAAGTATACAGAGATGCCTCTGTTGTTAATCTAGTAACCTAAAGCCCAAATCTTTCTCCATTTTAAAAAAGTCTTATTTTAAAAAATCATAAAATATGTCTTATTTTGTGATTTTATTTTTTAAAATCTTATTTTTTAAAATAAGATTATTTTAAAAATCATAAAATATGTGAAAAAATCTTATTTTAAAAAATAAGTCTTATTTTTAAAATGTCTTATTTTAAAAAATCATAAAATATGTGAAAAAAATATTTCAGGCTTTAAAATGATAAGAAAACATATCCAACTTGTGCATTGATAACATTGAGATTATTGATAAAAATTATAGAAAAATTGAGTTGTAAGGCATTTCACTTGATATCAGTATCCCTGCCCTGCTATGAGAGGGAGCTACATAGATTGAGGAGATATACAGAGTAGATGCTAAAACTGAGTGAACATAGTAAGGAATTTGATTGATCTTCATAGAGGAAAAGGAGTCTAATTAGACATCCTAGATCAGGAGCATGATTTAAAAGTCAATATATGAAAAAGTAAGTGTGAAAGGAATAATAAAATTGGTGAGGCTGGCCATTAAAAACAACCAAGTCAGGTCTTCTTCCCTAAAACTGGCCATTTAATGTTATTTGCTGGATAATACTCAAGATCCAGGTCATAATGCTAATGCATGGGAGTAGGTTATATTCAAAGTCTCAGTTGTATCATTCCCACTATGTTGCAAATTCTCCATGCCCCATTCTCCATGTTGCAAATGTGTTCCATACATTTGAGTGAAATGTGAAGCTTTAAAAGTGGGATTATATCATATTCTCTACTTTCTGACCATTTGTCTCCCTTGAGGAAATAAATGTTCCCAAATCCAGGAAAGAAAAAAGAAACATTTTTCATTGATTACCTATACTGTGCCAGAACAATATTGTCACATTTAATCCTTGCAGCAACCCTGATGGAGATGATAATAATCTCTATTTCATAGGTTGGGAAACTAAGGGTCCATAAGGATGAAGTTTTTTTTCTGTATCTTGGGAGTTCAGAGTTGAATCCATGTCTCATTCTAATGCCCATTTTCTCCCTTCTGTCCTGAGTTGGTTATCTGTTGCCTTTCAGATCTCTTCACTGCCCCCCTCTATGCACATGCAAACTTATTTATCTTTATTTTATGCAGTCTAATTCACACTTTGACAAAATGCTTTAACAACAAATGTTTGCCTAAGATAAGATGTATTTGTTTTAAACAGTTTTGTATCTCCTTGTGACTTCAAAGAGTTAGTAAAATTCTAATTTGCTGAAAGCATGTCAGATTTCAGATGAGCTGTGGATTAGAAAAGCATATTAGAATGATTTGGTTGCCTTGGCAGGAAAAATTCACTTAATTCTTTTTGAAGGTGACTGTCCTGAAAGGAAGTTCTTGTGTCCCATCAGGTTGGGCTTCTCCTCAATGGAGAATCTCCTGACGACAGGAGAGATTGTAACTTCTCTGCCTATTTCAGGCAACTGGTGACTGTAGGGTAGCCAGGGTTCGTTCTTCACTGACTTCTTGTAAGGGCTTTAGGGGAATGTTTCTACAGTTACAGAGCAGATAGAAATCCCACAAAAAAAAATCATCATCATCATCACTATCATCTCCGGTATCAGGGCTCAGTTATCTACTTTTCTATAATGCTCTTAAGTTGATTTTGATACTGATGGCCCATGAATCACATTTTGAGAAACAGTAAATTGGAGACAGTCTTCTGAGTATACACTCTCTGGTAAGAGTTCCTCACGTAAAACTTCCTGTATCTCTACGTCTTTTTGATCATATTTACCTGAGTTTCTTTCCCTTCTTTTGTCAACTTGTTGACATTATTTAATTACCAGTGTATTATTTTCCATTTCTCTCTGTACACTACATAGTATTTTTTTAATCTCTAATGATACAGCTTTTGAAAACAATGTGGCAGATGAGAGAGTAGAATTTCTTCATTAAAAGAATCATCATTATGGTCTTGGCAAAGCATATCTTCATGCTATTAATATGAGAGGGTTTGTGAAGTTGGTTTCAGCTGTCGTATTAATATGCTATATCAACACTTTCCATCTCCAAAAACTGAAGAACATACATGTTGGTGAAGTAGACACAAAAACAATTCTTTTATTTTTGGTCTGGTTTGACCTACATCAAGATGATAGATTGAAATGACCCAAAACGTTGAAAGAATACTTTTGCCCAGATAACCGGATACCACAGTAAATTGAAGTAATTACAGCTCAATAACAAAGCTGATTGAATAAAATTAGGCCATCTGCCTTCTAAATATAGAGAGGCAAGTTGTTACATTTATTTTATCTTATGTGGATGACTTTTGACTGTATGGTTGAATAGGAGTTAAGTTTCTCTACTGTATTACCTAGGTTCCCAAATAACAACATTACTATATGTGGCATTTTAAGGACTATCTCTGGATAGAGTCTCTCAAAACCTCTGGGCTGTAAGTTCTTTTTTTTTTTTCTTTTTCTTTTTTTTTTTTTTTTTTTTTTTTGAGATGGAGTCTTGCTTGTCACCCAGGCTGGAGGCAGTGGCACAACCTTGGCTCACTGCAAGCTCCACCTCCCAGGTTCACGTCATTCTCCCATTCTCCTGTCTCAGCCTCCTGAGTAGCTGGGACTACAGGCGTCCGCCACCACGCCCGGCTAATTTTTGGTATTTTTAGCAGAGACAGGGTTTCACCATGTTAGTCAGGATGGTCTCGATTTCCTGACCTCGTGATCCGCCCGCCTCGGCCTCCCAAAGTGCTGGGATTACAGGCGTGAGCCACCAAGCCTGGCTGGCTGTAAGCACTTAATCTCATTGTTTCAACTATCATTATTTTTAATAACAGGAAGTTTTGCATGAAGAACACTTACCAGCAAGTGTATACTCAGAGGACTGTCTCTAATTTAGTGTTTCTCAAAATACTGAATTTTTATAATTTTAATACTTGAAACAATGAGATTAAAATTAGTCTGCCTCTCTCTCTCTCTCTCTCCATATATGTACATATATGTATGTATACGTATATATATATGTGTATGTATACATACATATATATAGACTTGAGACATATATGTATATGATTTATTGGCACATGTCCTGGATCTCCAACACACAAAAAAATCACTTTCTCCAAAAACAACTTCCTTTCTGGACTTCATTCTGCGAGGCACCCTTAATTTATCCCATATCCTTAACCACTCACATTCATTTTTTAAACTCAGTTATTAAAATCCTGCTTCCTAATATTTTTCTCATTTCTAGCATCATGACAGTGGTCTAGCATCATGACACTGGACCAAGTCTTACTTTATCCATGATCTTCTGCACATATCTCCTACTGGTCTTTTGTCTACAGTGTCTTCCCTATTCAGCAAATTCTGCCTTTTGCAACCAGATTAATCTTAAACCATAGTCCTCTTCTTGTCACTCGAATTTTCAATGGTTTACCAATGTCTGTAAAATGAATTATTAAGTTTGTCCTTAGGTATTGAAAGCTACTTTTTATATTCTAATTATATTCCAAAGTTTCTCTTTATGTACTTTTTAATTCCAAAAATAAAAAGTGTTATTTTGAATAGTGGCCTCCTAAAAGGTATGTCAACCTGGAACCTATTAATATGAAGTTATTTGTAAATGGGATCTTTGCAGATGTAATTAAGTTAAAGATCTTGATATGAAGATGTTCTGAATTATGGTGAACTCTACATCCAATGACCAGTGTTCTTATAAGTGAAGAAAGGGGGGAAAGACACAGAGGAGACAGCCAGGTGAAGCTAGAGAAAGAGATTGGAGTTACCCAAACCAAAGAATGCCAGGAGTCACCAGAAGCTGGAAGATGCAAAGAATGATCCTCCACTAAAGCCTTTGGATGTAGTGTGGCCCTGCTGATGCCTTGATTTAGGACATATAGCCTTCAGAAATGTGAGGGAATAAATGTCTCTTGTTTTAAGTCATCCAATTTGTGGTAATGAGTTGTGACATTCCTAGGAAACCAATACAGTAAGTCAACAGCCTTCATGAAGATATGTGTTCTTGCAGATATCGCTTGCTTGACAGGGTTTCTCTTTCTGGATTTCTCACCATATCTTTACACCTACTAAAATGATAGCTAACATTTTGAAGCACATACAGTATAAAAGACACTATTCTGAGCTTTCCCATATATTAACTTTTTAAAGTATTTAATGAGATCTATAAAGTAGATATTATTGTGTCTAAAGATACATAAGCACATTTTCTAGATAAGCTGAAGTTTGGACAGAAGCAATCTTATTCAAGAATTCATGCTCTTATTGACTTCAAAAGTATCAAGATCATAGCTCAAAACACACCCACTCCGTGAAGTCTTTCCTGATCACCTGATAGGAAGGGATCTTTATGATTTCCTAAAGTTATTCTGGTAAGTACCACTCACAAAAGAGAGAAACAGAGCATAGAATTCCTTACATAGACTTCATTCACTCTCTAGACTGTAAAATACCTAAAAGAAGTGACTATACCATATATGTGTATACACACACACACACACACACACAAATATATACACACATACACATACATTTTAAATTTCTTCCACAGACGCTGGCATAGTATTTTTCTAGGTTTGTAATAAATAAGTCATTAAATGAGGACATCTGGTAGAAGACAAATCAAAATGGCCATGTTTAACACAAGTTGAATGGAGGGTGAAACTATTGGTCTGAGGTTATCTAAAAAAAAAAAAAGAAAAAAAAGAAAAAAGTTTGACCTTAGATCACAGACTCACCAATGTATTTATTCTCTCACCCTTGAGTTTCCTCCTACTTTAACAAACTTAAATACAGAAACACATTTGAAACTTTTGGATTTAGTAATCTTTGTTAACAATAGTCTCTCTGAAGTAGAAATATAAAATAGTTGTATCTGACAAAACTAGGAATATTTTAAGTTTTTTCCCAAATAATATAACAGATGAAGTGGATGTATTTTTAATATAATTTGTTATTTAATTTTATTTAAAATTGTAAATTTTAAAAAAAACACCAAGAAAGTCAATGCTTTGGGAACATCAAATAAAAATGCTTAATTCAGTGACTTATTTACTCTGTGTAGGGATGGAAAGGATGACTCACCTCCCTCTTTTCTTTCTAGACTCAGTCATCCTTCCTGAACAACAAGTTGTAGGAAAATAGAATTCCTTCAACAAAGATGGGAAACCCAACCAAAGGCATTATTTTGTGAACTCTAGAGAAAGGTTTTTCCAAACTCCAATTTTGAAAGATTATAAAGTTGTGTGTATGAGTTCTAAGAGTTAGTCAACACTACACCTATAAAAAAATAAAATAAGCATGATGCTTATTATTTTCTTTGTAGAAATAACACAAAGGAATATTTTAACAAATACAATTTTAGAAACCATTCATAAAGAAGCAGGACTAACAAATCTGAGTGTGCCAGAGAAGTATAAAATTAATTAATTTCCCCTAAGATTTAGTTTCTTGTCACTGAAGAATAAACTGCTTGATTGAAGACAAGGTGTAACCAAGGAGGAATGAATAGAAGTCATAAGAAAATGTGTGCATGTCTGAATGCAGCCCATGCTTGTATCAGTTAGAAATGTTTTCAGTTGCAAGCAATAGAACACTCAGGTAATAATAGTGTAAATACATTTTTATACATAATATGAAATCTGAAGGTCATCAACTGCTGGCGCTGGTTCTTCAACCCAGCAATACCCAGAATCAGTAGGATTCTCTTAGCTTTTTCCCATACTTCTTGGAGCTTTAGTCATCTACCTAAAATAGAGCACAGCGCAAAGGAGAAAAAGCTGCTTAATCAGAAAAGCAAAAGGCTTCCAGGAAGCCACATCCAGTTTGCTTTTGTTAACATTTTATTGGTCAGAGCTGTGTCACATGGACACCTCTGAAAAAGAGGCCATAGAGGGTAGAGGTTGGATCATCATCAAAATACACAAAATAGTGTCTACTACAAAAGAACAATAGGAAATGAGAGCAACAGGTTTTACTGAGAATTTTATAATCATATTCTAAGGATGAACTTTCTTGAAAAACACAATTAGGGGTAAATTTGACAGTATATTTACTTAGTTTGAAAGCACTTATGCAGTTAAAGCTTCCTCAATGTGATGATATCTGTAAATGAATTCCGTGTTTTTTGAAATCACTCTAAGATATTCATGTCCCTGAATTATTTTCAACGAATAGGTCCAAGTTTGAATATCATCTTCTTATACTAATTCCCTGACCACATTAATGAAAGTAGCACCCCTACCAATTCATTAATCTCCTAAACTACTTGTTTATATATTTATTGTCTTTCATCCTGAATAGAGTAAAAGCTTTATGAAGGAATGGACTTTGTTTTGTTTACCACTGTACCCCTTTTACTTAAAGCAGCACCTACCTATAGTCTAAATACTCAATAAATCTTGATATCATGTACAAATACATATGTGTGTATATCTATGTAGATCACTTAAATTTCTATCTGTATAGATGCATCTGTCAATCATCTATGTTCAGTTTGGGGAGTTTTGCTAAAAAGTTGATAACAACTAGTTACAGAATTTATATCTCATTGCAATAAACTAGTTTGCAACAACTTCAAACTAGCATAACATATCTGATAAAACTAGTTTGTGCAGAGTGACTTTAATATGGAGTTGTATCCATTACTGTCTCTGGACAAAGTAGCACATACGAGCTTGACTTTATGTAAATAAAAATTTAAAATAACATTATGATACATTTTCCTCATACATGCAACTTCTTTCAAATATAATGTCATACAACTTCTTTACAATATGTTTTGTCTTCTTGATAAGCTTACCAGTTACAGTTAGTCAATGACATAGTCTATGGATTAGTAAAAATAACAAAAGTTTACTTTTTATAATATATCTGTATTATATATCTATATATTGTTTGTGTATCTCAATATATAAAATATATCTCAATATATTATATGTTTGTATAGTATAGATCTATCTCAAATGTGTGTGTGTGTGTGTATGTATATATATGCAAACACACATTTGAATATAGGACAGAGACTTTGATATGTTTTGTTTACTAACACATGGATAAAGCCTGGCAATAAATAATAAATATTGTTGAATGAAGCATAAATGAGTGGATAAAGGTGGGAATGGGAGAAAATTACTGCAGTGTGAAGTCTGAGTTAAGAGGAGCCAGGAGGAAAATAAGCAATGAGTTGTAGGACTGCAGCAGGAAGGTTGACTGTAGTGCAGCAGCAATGTGCCGGGAAGCCATGACACAGAGGACTTTGGAGTTGGGCCACAAAAAAGAATATTAGGACTGAATAGAATGTTACATGTGTGGAAGCAAGAGGTTGAGAGAATACCTGAACTAAAGCACAGATGGACACTTGGGTGGACATTTGGAGTTTTAATGGGTTTAAAGAGTGAGATGGAATTGTGCAGTAGGAAGGGCTGGAAAAGGTTCATGTATCCATCAGATTACTTTTGGCTGCGAGGAATGAAACCATAAATGAAATGATATTCCAAAGAACACTGACCTAAGCAATTAGATATTTACTCTGCATTACACTTATATACCCATAGTAGGGATGAGTAGAGATGAGTTAGCAGCTCAGTGATATAATCAAGGACCCAAGTTCTTTCCACCTCTCCACTTTCTTTGGTCTTTGTGTAGATTTCCTCCTAGACCTGGTTCAATCATGACTGCTGAAATCCTAGGTCTCATAATTTTAACATAACTGCATCTAGAGGAAAAAGAGGGATTATTGTTTCTTCCCGTGGGTCTGTCTTAGGTATGGTGAAGCTTTTTCAGAAAAATCTTAAAACACTTCCTCCCACATGTCATAGACCAGAGCTGTACCATGATTCCTGAGTGGCTTATCTATTTAACAAACATTGAGTGAGCTCACACAATGTGCAAAGCATAGCTCTAGGCACTTTTAATACAGCATGAAACTAAATAAAACACTTGCAGTCATGCAGCTTATACTCCAATTGGATGAAGTGAAAACACATAAATGAACAAAAAAGTACAATGTCATATTATGACAAATTCTATGAACAAAATCAAAATAGAGTACAAGGTTAAAAAAAAAAGAATACATGTAATACCAGGAAGGGATTTTAAGTTGGGTGGATAGATACAGGTGTCAGAGAAGGACTCTTTGAGAGAGGGACTTTTAAGTAAAGACCGTAGTGAAATGGGGGAGGGAGCCATTTGAATATTTGAGGAAAGCTGTTTTTATACAGGGAGAGCAACAAGTCCGAAGCCTTAGGACAGGAATGAGCTTGGTATGTCCCAGAAACATTGTGGAAGGCCGAGTGGCTAAAAAAGAATGAGAAAATAGAGTATGTAAGGAGCTGAGGTCAGAAAGTCAGCAAGAAGAAGAGACTGTGAAGGGTCTTACAGGTCTTGGTAAGGATGCTTTATTTTATTCTAAAGGAGATAGGAGGGCATTGCAGAATAGACAGGCATGATCTGATTTACATTTTGAAAAAAAAAGTTCGTTCTGCCTGCAGAGAATAGACTGTAGGAGGCAAGTGCGGAAGCAAAGATAAGAGGCTACAGTAGAAGTACAGGTAGAAGAATAGTGTGATTGAAGTAAGATGATACTGATGAAAGTCAGAAGTTCAGGACAGATCTCTGGGTGGCCTTGGACCAATATAGTTCTCATCCCTTTCTCCCTGGTAGTTGTCAAGAAAAACTGTAGAATGTTCTGGGAAAGCAACGTCCTGAGGTGAGGGGAAACTGGTAGAATAGCCCAGGCTCTGTTCCAGTCCTTGATATCCTTTATCGTAGTGTATCATGCTGCTCTAGAGTATGAAACCAAGAGCAGGATGCTTTCCCAAGTCTCTTAGCTGCAGTGCAAGTGGAGCGCATGCAGATGAGATTCCATCGTTTCTATGCAACTTCCCTGAACTTTGGGAAACCAGCACATCATCAATCCTAGGCTTCTAATGTAACTTGCTGGGGTTTTTTTGTAATTAATAAACTTGTTTTACTTAACTTGCTGTATGTGAGTGCTCTGTCTCATCAGACTCATGCAAGTGATAGAAATTGGTCCAACTCAACGTGTACCAGATGAGGTGTTCACAATCCCTTTCCCCCATACCCCCCAGAATTGATGCCAGTGCACAGTGAACTGCTTCACAGGAAGTTGTTGGGGCTGGGAATAGATTGTCAGAGTAGTGAAAGGACTGACTCCAGCAAAGGGAGTGGACTAACTCTGATGGTCTAAATGAATCATTGATATGGGAGGGATACAGAGTGGACTAACTCTGATGGTCTAACTGGATCACTGGTATGGGAGGGATGCATACTGGGAAGTCAGGCATAATGTTTGCTACAGGGTATATCGGTATCAGATTATGAGAGAACTTTACCTATGTGCATTTCAACAAACGTTGGTTGAGTAGCTAGTATTTGTGTTGTGGGTTGGTGTGTCGAAGAGGCACTGAAATGATGTTTAAGGTTTAGTACGATGATTAGGGCATTCCATGGAATGTATACCTATGATAGCTGGACCTTCAGCTGTCCCTTTAATAGGGATTTCCAGTGTTCTATCAGGCTACAGTATCTGGGTAGTTTGATATGTGATACAACTATAGTAGTTCTCATAGGAATTAGCCTACTCCTTCTTCTTCTTTGATATAAAATGCAGTGCCCTGATATCATAAAATGATATGCGGGAACGTGTGCTTGTGCATCAGACATTCTATGAGCCTTATACTGAGGCTCTACAGGTGAGAAAGGAAAATCCATACCCCAAATTACTGTATATTTCTGTTAGAATAAATTGCTGAGCCTTTCAGAGTAAAGGAGCAAGATGTAATCAATTTGCCACCATGGGGCTAGTTCATCTCCTTGAGAGATGGTTTTACATCAGAGATTTAGCATTAGTCTGTGTTGCTGGCAGGTTGGCATTTGATGCCAGCATTTGCTAGATTAGAATCAGTGAATGGAAGCCCATGCTACTGGGCCCAGACATAGCTTCCATCACTAACACTACAGCCAGAAGTAGGGGATGGATGGTGTCAAAACTGGGCTGCTTAATGACCAAATCTGAGAAGCAACAGCTGGTTAGCTTATTTTATCTACTTTTTTTATTGTGCCATTTCAATGGAAGATACTGCTCTTATGCTCTTTGGAAGGCATCAGCATGTAATAGAAAGACTTTTAAACTTTTAGTTCACTATCATATATCCATCCACTCACCTTTAATCCTGGTCCACTTGTTTCTAATATTTCAGTCTTTCGTCCTTCAGTTATGTCCAGCCAGCTGAGCCATTCACCACTGCTCATGAGTGTGACTATAACCTCAGTCGGTTCTCTTTCCACACAAAGTAGAGGGCCACGTGCACCATCCAAAATTTTGCCAATTGGAATGTTTTTCTATTGCTTTTTTCTATCAAAGCCACCCCCGAGTGCCAAACATTTTTAACTTGTAAACACATACTTGGACTATCAATCCATAATCCAAACTAGATATTTTTCTTTCACCTTCATCTGATAATAAAAGTTGCCTCATAAGGCCGTATGGGTCACCTGGGGAAAGGCACTATTACAACAGTGGTGAATAAAATGGTAGTCTGGGCTACCCGCTCATGCAGTTTGCTTATAATCTTTTCTTACTTATACTTTATCATGGATGTGTCATTTCCATTCTTCCAATGAATGGACTATTTCTGGGTCTGCTAAATCTTATGACCTGGTAGGTCTGACAAAATGCAACTCATAACCACTTGTTATCCCATGGTTAGGTTTTCCAACTTTACCAGGGCTCAGTAGCTCTTCAGGAATTGATTTTCAAATACTATTTAATTGTCAAATAGTATGTAATTGTAGAATGTATCACCTTACTCCAGAATCCTAAAGGTCGGTTTTGTGATTTTTGTTTTTAGGACTTGCCATAAACTCTACAGAGTATTTTTCCCATGTATAATACTATAAATACTCTGCTGGGTCAGGGTCATGTGTCAACTCAAAACTAGTAGCCTACCAGACAGTGTGCTTTCTTCTTTGTGAAATGTTTCAAACCACTGTACTCCTTAAAAATTTGACATATTCGGCAGACCTCTGAATTTTCGTTCATTTTACCCTCCCTTCTCTGGAGTGGGTATGTCTTATCAAGGCCCCTAATGAACTAATCACGTTTTGCTCCATAGGTCTAATTAACATGATGTCTGTCATCAATAAAATGAGTTTGATGATTTTCAGGATAACCAGATGTCAAGTTCCCTTTGTATCATATTATGACAGAGGATAGAGAGTTAACATAGTCCTGGGGCAAGACTCTAACTGTAACTTATTCTCTGTTTCATGCAAATGCCACCTTTTACTTCTTTATTTACAGAGTCTGAAATGAAAATATCCACTAAATCAATAGTCTTATAGGATGTGCCTAATATTCTTCTAATGTGCTCTAACAAAGATACTTTAAGCACAGTACTATATGCAAATTGGACTACTGTTAGTTATGTTTGATAAATTAAATGGAGATATGACTGACAACCAACTTTGCATCTTTTAAATTTTTAAGACTAGTATTTATTTCCACCATCTGTCTGGAAATATAGTATTTTTTTTATTTGCTATTTTGGAGAGAGAAAATTTTAGAGGCTTCTACTTGGCCTTTCCCATTATGATAGCTCTTATCCCAATTACAGGAACTTCATGTTAATGAAGGTTATCCCAATTACCAAATATGTCTATATCAATTATACATAGGGAGAGTTGATAAATAACCACCACTCATACACATGGACTCAATGAATCTATTGGATATGTTTATTGGCCTGAACTCCATTTAGTACTTGACCGACCCTGTATGTCCATATTCAAACAGTAGGGCCATGATTGGTATGTTTAGTAGTTCTTTGAAGGTATGAATATTGCACTTTTCCCAATGCACATTTATCTCAGTAAATGAGTATAGTTACCTTTAGAAATAGTTGGAGAAATTATTACCATGTTTATTTGTCAAAGCAGTGCAAGATCTTCCCTCTTGGCAATCCTGCCTCTTCTTCAGATAGTAAGGTTTGGTTTGAACTCTGGCTCAGGTATAGAAAGTGGACAATTGCTATAGGCCACTGTCACACCTGATCTCAGAGAACTGCCACTGAACTTCTGAGTAATGCTTGTGCCTTGTTCATCAGAGAATTCCTTATGATCATCTTAAATTTTAAGTCCTGTGATCACTCATAATCATCTGGAGGGTCTTTTAGCTGGACATAGTATATGCTGGACAAAGGAGATATATATATATATATATTCTTGCATGCCCACTTCCCCAAGCATTTTAATCCCATCTCCCATTATCTGCTGTGGCAATTCTAGCATTCAGCTTCACTTAATGTAGTCCATCATTTTTTGGTCTAGGAGCCATTCTATTAATGAGTTTGCACCATCTTCTGGAGTTCTTTCCAAAGTAGTAAATCCTGTATCTTGGGCAAATATTCCCAAATCACAAACTCTCTTATCAAACTATGTTCCAGTCCCTTTGATTAAACACCTGGAAAATCTAGTCCCACATGTACTCTCTGGCTTTTGCTAGGTCCTTAACCTTCTTTAGGATATAGTCTTTTTTATGCCTTATCAGCCCCAATAGGTCCTTGCTTGGTTATTCTGTGACTTAACACTAGTAATAGACTAAGTAGCTAAGAAAGGATGTGGAGCCGTACGGTGGTTGGAGGGGAACAGTGCAAATGTCTTCTGTGAAAGAGTCTCTGTATTGCCTCCAGGGGAAGGGAGAGACCTAGACTTTGATAAGGAGAGGTGGACCATTTCTTGAGGCTCAGATACTTTAGGGGAAACTATGGATTCAAAATTCAGGCAGAGTGTCAACCCAAATGTCCCTATGCCATGTGTTAGAGCATGTCTTATGGCATCACTCCGCCCCAGCAAGGGCCCTGACTTTTATAGTAGGCCTTTTCTGTTAGGGCACTTAAACTTTTTTCTAGCTCAATTATTCTAAAGATTAAGTCTCTAATCCTCAGTTTCTGGTCCTCAGTATTGCATGCCCTCCTTCTACAGGAGATGAGAACTTCCCTGTATGCTACCAAAGAGGCCCTCCGATATTTATATTAGCTTTCAGTTGGTGAATAATTGTTTTCCACTTGTTATTTTCTAAAGTGTCAATTTAGCTTAGCAAGAACCACTAAATTCCATTGACCTTATAATTAACTGCTTTTTTTTTTCATATTTATCAAACCATTGACATAACGCACCAGCCAGTGCATTCTTTCCCACCACTCTACACCATTCCAATACACACTAGTGGAAGTTTTAACAACTAGACTGCAATTTTGTACCAGAGTCTATCTGAACCCATCAAATTAAATATTAGGTTCCTATTGCTAGCCAGATGGTGAATAAGCATATTTTCGAAATCCCTATGAATCTCCTGCTTCTTTGGATCGTTCCTAGTACCAGTTGTTACTTGTTGAGTTCTTCAGGAAGTAGACTCTGAGATGGAGTGTCTCATGGAGATCAGTAAGCAGTGTTTTGTTATCAACAACTGTGCAAGAAAGAGTAAGGAAAAAAGCTTAGTCATGGGGAAAATTAAAAAGCATTGCACACCCAGTGACAGCTTCAGATAATACCACAGGGAGCTCTAAAGCTGAGTCTGTCCTTAGAGTTCCCTCAAGTTGAAGCAAAATGATCAGGGATTTATACCCTTTTATTGACTATTCACTGGATGAGGAACCCATGAAAGGGACATGATCTTGACCAAGGTGGTTTTCTACAGCTAAGTCTATTCCTCAGAGTACTGACAGATGAACACTGTCTTTTTCTCTTTCATCAGAACAAGTCCTTCAATGAGTCACAGTGATCAGAACAATGTGCAAGGTACTCAACTGGAGATACAAAGATAAATAAGAAATGTTGGGCCCTTTGGGAGGAAGACATATATCATTTTGCCAAGTCATAGTGATGAATAAAGAAAACACACATTAAAAGGAATGACAAAACTGCAACTACATTTGCACCAGCTTAATATAGTGAAGATTTACTGGTCTTATTTTAATTTATTTCTGACTTGATATTTTACTTATCATGTGAGCTCTTCTTTATCTCAACACACGACACATTTTACCATGGTGCACACTATCAGTTAGTTATTCTACATCTTGTACCACCAATGCTACAGTGTAAAACTGGAAGAAATAAAACAAGCCAAATACATAACATGTGGCTATATCCTAGTGTTCAGTGAAAATAACTCTACAAAGCAGACATAATGTAATCATGGGTCAATAAGCATAAAATTAAATGGCGAATTGCAATAGTATTTTAGTATAAGGCTTCTATGTGAATGCAGAATTGAACTTTATGCACTTGACCTCTAGGACAAAGGATGTGGAGGAGTCATGACCCATGCGTGGGTACCCTCTGTCTGTAATTTCTCTGTAATGGACCTCAAAGTCGTTAGAAATGCACAAGTGAAAAGTAACGAGAATGCCTTAGAGATCCCGGGTTTACACCCTACTCCTGCAAGAATGGTCATAAATAAAAAATAAAAAATAAAAATAAGAGATGTTAGCATGGATGCAGTGAAAAGGGAACACTTTTATACTGCTGGTGGAAATGTAAACTAGCATAAACAGTATGATGGTTCCTCAAAGAACTAAAAGTAGATCTATCATTTGATCCAGCAATCCCACCACTGAGTATCTACCCAGAGGAAAAGAAGTCATTCTATGAAAAAGACATTTGCACACACACGTTTTTAGCAGCACAATTCGCAAATACAAAAATATGGAACTAGCCTAAATGCCCATCAACCAACAAGCGGACAAAGAAAATATGGTGTGCGTGTGTGTGAATATATATACACACACACACACACACACATGCACGCATACACCATGGAATACTGCTCAGCCATAAAATGGAATGAAATAATCGCATTTGCAACAACCTGGATGGAGTTGGACACCATTATTCCAAGTGAAGTAAATTAGGAATGGAAAACCAAACATCGTATGTTCTCACTTACAAGTGGGAGCTAAGCTACAAGGAGGCAAAGGCATAAGAATGATATAATGGACTCTAGGGACTTGGGGGGAAAGGTGGGAGGACAGTGAGGGATAAAGGATGACATATTGGGTGCAGTGTACACTGCTCAGTTAAAGGATGCACCAAAATCTTGGAAATCACACGGGAAGAATGTATCCATGTAACCAAACACCACCTGTTCCCCCAAAACTACTGAAATAATAACAGTAATAATAACAAAAATCCTGGGTTCAGTTAATGTATTCAAAGTTAAGGATGTACGGATGTGTTGTTAATCTTGAACTTGCAGGAACAAGTGGCTAATTTCTCTTCCTGTGGAAAGAAGTGAAGTAAAATGTCTATAGTTCTTGGCAAGCTAATGAAAGACCTGAGAAGCAAGCATGTGATTGCTGATGGACTCCTCAGAGCAAACTAACCTTAAAGAGAAGATCATTGTAGAAGCCAGGAGCAGAGAACTCAGAAATTCCCAGCTGCGGAATAACCAGTTCAAGAGATCCTCTTAAGACAGGCCAATCTAATCCTCTAATTTCTGTGGTGTAAAGAAGTCATTCTAACTTCTGAAGAGAGGCCATTTGGCAAAGGCCATCAGCAGAGTGTTGGGAAGGTGGTGCTATCACCAGCGATACAGGAAAGGTGTCTTCAAAATACTTTAATTCTAATTATTGAGGAAAAGCATTTGGCAGAATAAGAACATTGATAAATCTCCAAACAGTGTGAGGAAAAAGAGGAAAGAGAAACCTGGTAGAGAATGTTCCAAGAAGGATTAAATCATTTTTTAAAATATATTTTTTAAAATGTGAGGGTTTTTAAAAATCAAAACTGATTGAGAATGCATACGCTGCTACATAAAAATCTGTATGTATTAAAAGTGAAAAACTGTAAATAGCTTATAATGGGGATCACCTGATCTGTCCTCCTTCAGGTCA
Source organism: Chlorocebus sabaeus (assembly GCF_047675955.1). NCBI lineage: Eukaryota > Metazoa > Chordata > Mammalia > Primates > Cercopithecidae > Chlorocebus > Chlorocebus sabaeus. Next base: position 88,235,064 of record NC_132914.1, read on the forward strand.
TGTCTGCTTTTCTCTGCACGTCAGCTTTCTCATTATTTTCTGCTCTGTCATAACTTCAGTTTTTCTATGGCTTATTTAGGCCTTTTCTCTATGTCATATCTTTTCACATTAAACTCCCAACGTTAAGTAGAAGACATTTAATGTTTGTCTTATTCCAAGTGTAATCTTACAGAAGCAAGAATCTGCCAGGCCTGAGTCATCTTTTCAAGTCAGTTCACAGAGATCACTATTGCTTGGTCAGCTCATAGTGAAGGAACCATTTGTTACATATTTATAGTTTGGGCAGCCAGGGTTGTCACAGACTCACTTACTTTTAGAAGTGAGTGTGGTCAGAGATGGTGTTTCAGCCAATATCTATGTAGCACAGTGGCCAAAGTTTTATATAATGTTCTCAAAACTCTTTGATAGTATCCTCACGCCATCCATACCTTTATTTGTTCATACACAGGACATTGCAGGTAGAAAAATCCATTGACTATATCTTAGAAATAAGTTATTTCTCCAAATTGAGGAAGGTTTATACTGCGTCTGCTCCCTACTTCCTGACATCCTCCACGCCTTTTCTGAAACCCTTTCTAGAAAAAGCCTCTGACTAAAGCGCCCCCAAAGTCCCATGGCTATCCACATGGATACCAAGTAATTTTCTTTGGGAAGATTCAGGTCTCACTGCCCTCTAGTGGGAGTGGAAGATGCAGCAATTTCACTGCTAATAATTGGGGTTGAAGTTTGGATAAATGGGATCCACTTTATTGCTCACAAATAACCGTGTGAGAAAAAGGAAAGAAGAGGGCTTTCGAATAGAAGCATAAAAAGGCAATGTGTATACAAAATCCACAACACTCTGGGAAGAAAAGAAGAACAAGGAGGAAGAAAGGAGAAAAGCCCACATGCCAGGCAGGAGCCACAAGCTTAGAGAACAAACTCAAGTGAAGATGAAGTACAGAAGGTATCAGGCAATGAAGAGTTAGCTGGATGCCCAGAAGCTGTGTGGGAGCAAAGTCCTCATTAGGGGACTGCCTTATCATCATGTGAATAGGGATGTCAAACTCAGCAGTCACTGATTTTCAGTGTTTTCAGACTTCAAACCACCTGTATTCAGGTATGAGTCAGATATAATGTCAAATCCATGCCACTTTTGATTTTCCCTTGGGATACTTCCCTACAGTATCGCCTCAGGTCTACCAATACCTGGAAAGTAATTAAATGCTTCTCAAAAGCTGGCTTCATGAGCTGTAAGATCAACAGGGACCTCTAGACCTTAAGCAGACAGTTAAAAGGAACTTCCATACCAGTATTTAAGGAATGAAATAAAAGTACTATGACATCTTACCTAAGACAATTGAAAATGGATACTTAGACTTAACAACAAACATTTTTCTTGGAGTAACTCAATTAAGTGTTATTTGTAGCCTGATATGGTTTGGCTGTGTCCCCACCCAAATCTCACCTTGAATTGGAATAAACCCCATGTGTCAAGGGTGGGGTCAAGTGGAGATAATTGAATCATGGGGGTGGATTTCCAATACTTTTCTTGTGGTAGTGAATAAATCTCATGAGATCTGATGGCTTTATAAATGGGAGTTCCCCTGCACACGCTCTCTTGCCTGCCGCCATGTAAGCTGTGACTTTGCTCCTCATTCACCTTCCACCATGATTGTGAGACTTCCCCAGCCATGTGGAACTGTGAGTCAATTAAACCTCTTTCCTGTATAAATTACCCAGTCATAGGTATGTCTTTATTAAAAGTGTGAGAACACACTAATACACAGCCCAGACAGCTGGATGTAGGTAAACCTACATGGACCCGATGCAAATTTTAGGCTTATGCCTGTCATTTACACTAGAAATGTATAGAATGTTGAATGGCTTACAAGAGTAAATGCATGCTGAGGCATCACTTCAACTGTTATAACCAAGCTAACCCTACCTAAATCAATAAAACATACCTGCCTACCATGGGTCTTTGTGATACATTGATTCTAAGCAGAATAAATTGTGTCAATGGAAGAGTGTAAGCATATTTTTATGGGTGATAATCTGGCTGGTTGGTACAAACAGATGACAGATTTCATTATATCATCTACCAGACAATTTCTAGCCTGGCAGTTAATCAAACATTTATGAATAATATGCTAGAAATATATTGTCAGAGAAAAATAATAAGTAGTATCTTCATAGAGCATTCCTAAGAGTTTCCCTGAGGATTCAACAAAAATGACTCTCAATAGTATGTTTCAATATTTTGGTGTTCATATTCCACATGAGTAGTAGGAGGAGGGACTGTGGGAGCTTCACTCAGTGAGAAATCAAACTGTAAAAAGAATCCCAGTGAATTTACAGACAAGCCACTGAAGCAGACCACAGTATTCCCCAAAGGGATGAACACTTTATACCATGAACAAAACATGAGGGAAGTATCATTGATGTCAAATGAGAATGCCATTGGCAAAGACAAAATAGCTAAGTCATGAAATACTTTTCCATCACTTCGTTGAAGACTTGGGTATACATTCTATGTTTAGGAAGAAAATCATATGGGATTTGTTATGTTAAATCACTTCCATAAATTTCTGTCTAGAAACTAATTTATTTCCTAGGCTATGTTAGGAGATCCTACAAACGATAGTGAGAAAGTCTTTATGCCAGTGGTTTTTAACGTCAGTGAACATCAGCATCATGAGGAGGGCTTGTTAAAACACAGATGGCTGGACCCCCACCTCTCATGTTTCTGATTCAGTGAGTCTGAGTTTGAGCTCCAGAGTTTGCATTTCCAAATTCACGGGTAATGCTAATGGTGCTGATTTGGGAAAACACATTTTGCTAACCACTGCCTTATAGGTCATGCAAAATGTTGGACTTACAATTTTTTTAAAATTATGAGAATGAGGAAGTGGTGTTCATATATATCAAATTGGAAAATGAATAGAAAAGAAATGCTGATGTTGATACTTTTGTTTTATTTTATTTTACTTTTTGAGATGGAGTTTCTCTTTTTCACCCAGGCTGGAGTCAAGTGGCCCAATCTTGGCTCACTGCAATCTCCACCCCCTGTATTAAGCGATTCTCCTGCCTCAGCCTCCTGAGTAGCTGGGATTGTAGGTGCCTGCCACCACGCCCAGCTAAATTTTGTATTTTTAGTAGAGACGGGGTTTACAGCCATCTCTAATCTTATAGAAAAGGGAAAGGACTCATATTGATTCTTTATTGTCTAGATTCTTTATATGCATTATTTCATTAAATAGCCATACTATTTCTGAGCAAATATAATTTAGTAAACTATACAGTATATCAATAATATGTATAAAGCCAAATTGTTTTCTGGTCCTGTCTTTTTTTCAATTCTCATCTAAAGAAACACTTGTTTTAGAGAAAAAATGTAACTCTTTACTAGATTTTTTTTCAAAACAGCAAAAGGTGAAAATACTTCATAAGGCCTACCAATAATCTTTCTTTCCCATCTCTCTCCCCTTCAATATCTTTAAGGGCATGAATATCCTACTAAGATTTTTCCTTAAGATTTGAAAGATTGGGGGCCATAAGAACTTCTGGAACCAGACCTAAAGCATTTGTGTCAGCTAACTGAGAACCTAAGGGGTCTCGCTAAGCTTTCCTTTTGTTCTCAAATTTTGGGTTTGAATTACATTAACCAAGGAAAAAAAAAAAAAAAGCCTAGTGACTTCGGCTTAGTTTGTTTCTCAAAGATTCTACTTCAAAGATTGCTATATTTAAAATTTGGCAATATCCTAATATTTATCATAAAATAGTTTTAGTGTGATCAATCATGGCTAAAGAGTTGCCACATGACTGAAACCCAGCCAATCACAACATTGCTTTTTCCTTGACCACAGTAACCAAGCTTTACTGACTATATTCCCTCCTGAACCTCTTCACTGGGAGGTGAGAGGAAAGTCTGTCTTTCTGTGGGAATGCTGGTGGTTATCTTGTTGAATTGAGGAGAGAGATAGTGTGTGAATCAAATGAAGAAGGGATATGCCAACCTGTGAGGTGGATAGAGATTGAAGATTCTGATGAAAAGTGGAAGAAAGCAATGTTAAAAGCTAAAACGTGGGCCGCACTGCTCAGATTCAAATTCCAAATTTTCTGCAAAACTTGGGCAATGTACTTAACCTCTGTGAGTCTTAAGTTATTCATTTCTAATATAGGTGTCTCATAGGGTTGTTATGAAGATCAAATACATTGATGTATATTAAGTAATTAGGACAGTGTCTGACACGCAATAAGTGCTATATACATGTTGGGTATTTTTAAGACATTTTTTGATCCCCTGTTCTACCTAGTGATGTGATAAATAAGTTAAAATAGTTTATATCTGCTGCCATAATATCCACAATATGCATTCATATTTCTCAGCTGAAACTTCAATATAACAATTATGATGTGTATTAAATGTCAGGTATACTGAACAAAAGTATAATATTGATAGAATGGTATTACACTACATATACTTACACAACTATACTTAATTTTCTTGAAAGTATCAGGTAATGATCCATATTTAGTAATACACCTATTATATATTAATGTTATGGTTTGGAAAATTACAAATAACTGAGAAAAAACTATATTATTGAAGCACATAATAATATTTAAACATTAATTAATTATTTAAACAATAATTTATTCTTTGTAAAATGGAGTTTAATCAAGCTACTATCTCTTATGTAATTTTCAGTTCTGAAAATTATCTACAATTATAACTCTGTAAAAAGTTTTATTTTAGAATTATAAAAATGTGTTACAAGGTAGAATTTAGAGATTATTAGCATAACTTTTTTATATTAAAAAAGGAGGACCAAATGTCATTCTGCCTTCTTCAAAGTCATTCTGATGATGGCAGGTACTTGACTTAAAAACTACCAGAGAAACTCAAGGAAAGTAAAAAGGGAAGCAGAGTCAAGTAAAAAAAATAATAAATCATTTACTATTATAGAATGACAGAGAAAGAGGAAATTGAAGGCAGAAGAACAGAAACGCATTTGGGATTGCTCTAACGATCACTGTGAGACTAAGTTTCTAGAAGACAGTGTAAAGATGCTGCCTGTGGGTTTTTTGTATATTGCCTTTATTATATTGAGGTATTTTCCTTTTATGCCTACTTAGTTAAGGTTTTTTTTTTTTTATCATAAAGAGACACTGGATTTTTATCAAATGTTTTCCTGTATCATTTGAGATGATCATTGCCTTTTGTTCTTCATTCTGTGTATTTGATGAATCACATTTATTGATGTGAATATGTTGAATCATTGTTGCATCCCTAGGATAAATCTTACTTGCGCATGAAGTATCATCTTTTTGATGTGTTGTTGGATTTAGTTTGCTAGTATTTTGTTGAGGATTTTTGTGCTACAGCCAATATACTGAACAGGTAAAGGTTGAAACCATTTCCTCTACTAATTAGAATAAGACAAGGATACCTACATTCACCATTCCTATTCAACATAATACTAGAAGTCTTAGCCACAGCAATCAACCAAGAAAAAAAATTAAAGACATACAAATTGGAAAATAGGAAGTCCAATTACCTCTTTTTGTTGATTGTATGATCTTATATCTAGAAAACCCTAAAGACTCCACCAAAGAACTCTTAGATTTGATAAATTAATAAATTAAACTTTAAAGAAACAAAATCAATGTATAAAAATCAATATATTGGTGTTCCTAAACACCAATAATGATTAAGCTGAGAACTGAATCAAGAAAGCAATCCCATTTACAACAGCTGTGAAAAAAAAAATACCTAGGGATATAACTAAGCAAGAATGGGAAAGACCTCTACAAGGAAAACTAAACACTAATGAAATAATTGTGGATGCCATAAACACTTGAAGAAATATCCCATGCTCATGAATTAAAGAATTCATGTCAGTAAGACGGCTGGGCACAATGGCTCATGCCTGTAATCCTAGCACTTTGGGAAGCTGAGGTAGGCAGATCACTTGAGATCGGGGTTCGTGACCAGCCTAGTCAACTTGTGAAACCCCGTCTCTACTAAAAGTACAAAACTTAACCAGGCATGGTGGCGCATACGCTTGTAATTCCAGCTACTTGGCAGGCTGAGGCAGGAGAATCACTTGAACCCAGGAGGCGGAGGTTGCAGTGAGCCAACATTGCACTGCTGCACTCCAGCCTGGGTGACGGAGACTCCATCTCAAAAAAAATTAAAAAGAAGAAAAATTATATATATACAACACATATATATATATAAAATATATGTGTGTGTGTGTGTGTGTATATATATATATAAAAATTAAGATGACCATACTACCCAAAGCAATCTACAAATTCAATACAATCGTTATCAAAATACCAATTTAATTTATCACAGAACTAGAAAAAGCAATCGTAAAATTAATATGGAACCAAAAAAGAACCCAAATAGCCAAAGCAATTCTTAGCAAAAAGAACAAAGCTGGAGACATCACATTATCTGAATTCATATTATACCACAAAATTCTAGTAATCAGAACAACATAGTACTGGTATAAAAATAGACAAAGATTAATGGAACAGAATAGAGAACCCAGAAATAAAACCACGTATGTACTCACTGATCTTTGATGGAGTTGACAAAAACATGCACTGGAGAATGGACACCCTATTCAATAAACAGTCCTGGGAAAATTGGATTGACATATGCAGGGGAATAAAGTTGGACCTTTCTCTCACACACCATGTACAAAAATTAACCCAAGATGGATTAAAAACTTAAATGTAAGACTAAAACCTGTATAAATACTAGAAGAAACTCTAGTTTCTATGAGACTCTCTTCTGCACATTGGTCTAGGCAAATAATTCACGACTAAGACCTCAAAAACACAAGCAACACAAATAGACAAAAGGGACTTAATTAAACTAAAAAGCTTCTGCACAGCAAACAAAATAACAGAGTGAACAAACAACCTTCAGAAAGGGAGAAAATATTTGCAAACTATGCATTCAACAGAACACAAATATCCATAATTTATAAAGAAGTCTATTCAACAACAACAAAAAACAACTCCGTTAAAAAGCAGGCAAAGAACATGAGCAGACATTCAAGAGAAAACATACAAAGGTCCAACAAGCATATACAAAAAAATTCTCTACTTTACTAATCATCAGATAAATGCAAATTAAAACCATAAGGAGATATCACATTACTGCAGTCAAAATGAAAAAAAAAAAAAACAAAAAAAAAAACAAAACACATACTAGCGAGGATGCAGAGAAAAAGAACATTTACTTACAGTTGGTGAGAATGTAATTAGTACAGCCTCCATGGGAAACAGTATGGAAATTTCACAAAGAACTAAAAATAGAACTATCATTGAATCCAGCAATCTCACACTTGATATCTTCCAAAGGAAAAAAAAACAAATCAGCATATGAAAAAGATATGTGTATGTTTATCATTGATTGTGGCACTATTCATAATAGCAAAGATATGTAATCAACAAATCTAAATGTCCATCGATGGATTAGATAAAGAAAATGTGGCCTATGTACACAATAGAATACTACTCAGCCACAAGAAAGATTGAAATCATGTCTTCTGAGCAACATGGATGGAACTGGAGGCTATTATCTTAAGTGGAACAACTGAGAAACAGATAAACACTGCATGTTTCACATATGACTGGGAGCTAAATAATCTGTACACCAGACAGAGAGTGGAATAGTAGACACTGGAGACTTGGAAGGGTGTGGGAGTGGGAGGAGAGTGGATGATGAGAAATTTCTTAATGGGTACAACCACTGTTCAGTATATCCATGTAACAAAACTGCGTGTGTACCCCTAAAATGTAGATAAATTTTTTAAAAAGTTTAAACACATTTGGTTCACAATCTGGGTGAAATGGCTATCTATATTTTTCTGAATAGAATATTGTGGGTTATACAAATGAAGGTTAGTTATGTACTAGATGTTAAGCCTCAGTTGCTAGAGATGAAACATCACCCTACAATTTTGATCTTATTTTACTATTAATTATTTTCCAAAAAGCCTCTTAATTTCCTAAGTGGTTTTGATATTCTAACCCAAGTGCATGGTGTACCATATTAAAAATCAAAAAAACAAAACATGAGAATTATATAAAATCACAGCAGTTCTCAGGATAAAAGCTATTAATGAATCTAAATTGAGACCATCCTCACTCATCATCAGTCATTAACAATGATGATTTTATGATGGCATGTTCTGTAAAATTGTGGTGGTCTTCTTTGGAATTTGACACTTAACATACTGTATGTGGATAACTGAGATCATAATGAGTTTGTGCCAGTGTAAGACACAGCTCTTAAGAAGAGAAAATAAAAATACTTTTAAAAAACCTCCATGGATTCTTGAAGATCCAAGTTTGTGCTTGTATATAAACGATAACATTAAACTGTTATCTCTAGAGAATATGTCTCTTGAGAATCTGAAGAATTTTTGAAGATGATACAAACATATGTTGGAGTAAAGACATGAGGAAAAGAGGATAAAAGAATCCATGCCCAGATGCCATTTGGCTTCATGCTCTTTATTGCTCCACTCTTATCATCTCTCCTACTAGCTCCCATCACAGGATTATTTCTATTCTTATAGTGGATCTAATTCGCCCCCTACCTCCTGGACTGGTTTAGGTCCAAGACTGTGTTCCCAAAAGACTTTATTTGGCATCAAGACTATTCTTGCTTCTGAGCCTTATATTTCTGTTCAGTCTGTGCTTAATAATGCAGTCACTTTCTCTGGATATCAGTAATGAAGCTTCCTTTCCTTGGTCCCCAACCCATGTTGTCAAGTCCCCATGCTATGGCTTTTGAGATTCTCATCAAGTCCCTGAAGGTGGACCTATTTTACCCTCCAAACCCATTTCACTGAACTGATGACCTAGAATACTTTCACTCTCTTGGAGCCTGAGCTGAAACCTCTTAAGGCCTTCATGAACTGCATTGGAGTCATGACCCTTGTTTCCTACACTGTGATCACGAGTTAGAATCCTGTAGTCAGACATGCATTCTAGTCCCACACTACTTTAGTTTTATAAAGTACCATCAAAAGTCTCAGTGTTCACTGCATGTGCCAAATAATCCATCTCTATAAAACAGATCTAAACGTCAACTATAAAGATCCAAGGAGTCAGGAAAATGAGAACTTCCGATGGTGCTTTGGAAGACATGGAATGGAATGTATGGAAAATTCACTGGGGAATGAAGAAGACATGAATAAAAGAGAACCAGGCAGTGGCAATGACCAGTTGAAAATAGAAGGCACACATTCTGGTTGTTTAGATCTTCGTTATTTTTTATTTTCACTAAGGATTGGAGTGTGGGTTTGCTTTGTGGACTGTAAGTTTGTGTCTCTCCAAAATTCATATGTTGAAACCCTGTATTAGTCTATTTTTATACTTCCATAAATAACTGCCTGAGACTAGGTGGTTTATAAAGGAAAGAGGTAATTGATTGACAGTTCAGTGTGACTTGGGAGGCCTCAGGAAACTTATGATCATGGTGGAAGGTGAAGGGGAAGAAAGGCACTTTTTTCAAAATGTGGCAGGAAGGAGAAGTGCTGAGTGAAGGGAGAAGAGCCCATAAAACCATTAGATCTCACGATAACTCATGCACTATTATGAAAACATCATGGGGTAAACAGCCCCCATGATTCAATTACCTCCAACTGGTCTCTCACTTGATATGTGGAGATTACAGGGGCTACAATTCAAGATGAAATTTAGATTGGGACACAAAACTTAACCATATCATTCCACCCCTGACTTCTCCTAAATCTCATGTCCCTTTCACATTTCAAAACTAATCATGATTTCCCAGCAGTTCCTCAAAGTATTAATTCATCCCAGCATTAATCCAAAAGTCCAAATCCATAGTTTCATCTGAAAAACAGACAAGTTTCTTCTGTCTGTGAGCCCATAAAATCAAAAGCAAGTTAGTTACTTCCTAGATACAATGGGGGTATAGGTATTGGGCAAATATACCTGTTCCAAATGGGAAAAATTGGACAAAACAAATGAACTATAGGACCCATGCAAGTCCAAAATTTTAAAGCTCCCAAATGATCTCCTTGATTCCATGTCTCACATCCAGGACCTGATGCTAGAGACGGGTTCCCATGGTCTTAGACAGCTCTGTTACTGCGGCTTTTCAGGGTACAGCCCTGCTCCTGGCTTCTTTCATGAGCTTGCATTGAGTTTCTGCAGCTTTTCCAGGTGCATGGTGCAAGCTGTCACTAAATCTACCAGTCAGAGGTCTGGAGGAAGGTGGTCTTTTTCTCACTGCTCCACTGGTCCGTGCTCCAGTGGGGACTCTGTGTGGAGGCTCCACTCCAATTGCACATTTCCCTTCCACACTGCCCTAGCAGAAGTTCTCCATGAGGACTCCACCCCTGCAGCAAACTTCTGCCCTAGCAGAAGTTCTCCATGAGGACTCCACCCCTGCAGCAAACTTCTGCCTGACATCAAGGTGTTTCCACACATCCTCTGAAATCTAGGAGGAGTTTCCCAAACTTCAATTCTTGACTTCTGGGTACCCATAGTCCCAACATCATATGGAGGCCACCAAGGGGACTGCATCTTCTGAAACAACATCCTATGCTGTACCTTGGCCCCTCAGGACCAGAGCTGGAGCAGCTGGGACACACAGCACCAAGTCCTGAGACCACATAAAGCAACAAAGTCCTGGGCCAGGTCCATGAAACAATTTTTTCCTCCTAGGCCTCTGGGCCTGTGATGGGAGGGGCTGCCGTGAAAACCTCTGACATGCCCTGAAGACATTTTCTCCATTTGGCTTGGTGATTAACATTTGACGCTTTTTACTTATGCAAATTTCTGCAGCTGGCTTGAATTTCTCCTCAGAAAATGGATTTTGTTTTTCTATCACATTGTCAGCCTGCAAATTTTCTAAACTTTTATTCTCAGCTTCATTTTTAAACATGTTTCCATTCCAAACCCTCTCTTTGTGACTGCATAAAACTGAATGCTTTTAAGAGCACACAAGTCACTTCTTGAATGCTTTGCTGCTTAGAAATTTATTCTGCCAGATACCCTACATCATTTCTCTCAAGTTCAAAGTTCTGCAGATTTCTGAGACAGGAGAAAAATGCCACAAGTCTCTTTGGTAAAGCATAGCAAGAGTCACTTTAATCCAGTTCCCAATGAGTTCCTCATCTCCATCTGAGACCATCTCAGCCTGGACTTCATTGTCCATATCACTATCAGCATTGTGGTCAAACCCATTCAACAAGTCTCTAGGAAGTTCCAAACTTTCCCACATTTTCCTATCTTCTTCTGAGCCCTCCAAACTGTTCCACCTCTGCCTGTTACCCAGTTCCAAAGTTGCTTCCACATTTTTGGATATCTTTTTAGCAGAACTCCACTCTATGTGGTACCAATTTACTCTATTAGTTCACTTTCATACTGCTATTAAGAACTTCCTGAGACTGGGTGATTTCTAAAGGAAAGAGATGTAATTGACTCGCAGTTCAGCACTGCTGGGGAGGCCTCAGGAAACTTACAATCATGGCAGAAGGTAAAGCAGAAGCAAGGCACCTTCTTTACAAGGCAGCAGGAAGGAGAAGTGCTGAGCAAAGTGGGGAAGAGCCCCTTACAAAACTATCAAATCTCATGAGAACTCACTTGCTATCATGATAATAGCATGGGGGAAACAGTCCCCATGATTCAATTACCTCCAACTGGACTCTCCTTTGATATGTGTGAATTGTGGGGATTATAATTCAAGATGAGATTTTGGTGAGGGATACAAAGCCTAACAGTATCAAACCCTGACTCCAAATGGCATGATATTATGTGGTGGCATCGTTGAGAGGTACTTTGCTTATGGGAGTGGAAACTTCATGATGCAGTAAGGGCCCTTATAAGAAGAGACAGGACATAATTTACTTTCTCTCTTGGTTCTCTTTCATGTCAGAATAAAGCAAGAAAACAGCTATCTCCAAACCAGAAAGAGGAACCTCCGCAGACAAAGAATCTTTTGGCACCTTGATCTTGGGCCTCCTGGCCTCCAGAACTGAGTAATAAATGTTTATTGCTTAAGCCACCAAGTCTATGATAATTTATTATAGCTACCCTGACTAAGATAGCTTGTTAGGAGAGCTGAGGCAGTGGTTAGAAGGAAGGAATTCTGGTTTGAAATTGAAATAGATGGTTTAGAAAAGTTCGGGCAGGTAAGGATATTGACTGTGCAAGTCCTGAAGTAACTGAGTGAAAAGGTAGAAAAGTTAAGGGGTTACTGCTGCAGAGATCTCTAACTGCTTTCTATGATTCAATATGTTTTCATTATATATTTTTTCTTATTTAATTATAAAACAGCTGAATGAGAGTATTAAGTTGAAAGTAATTAAGTTGAAAAAGATGCTGAGCTGGAGATCTCAGAGAAGACAAAACACCTTGACTGGCTACTTCCAACATCATGTGCCATGAGAATGAAGTCCTGCAGGGGTTAAGCAGGCTTATAAAAATTGGAGTCTAGAATATATAAAACTGATGCAATGAACAGGCTGAGGAGAGACATGTGAGGAGGTAGTGCTAATAGTGTTCTAAAAGAATGATCCAAAAGAAAACATAGGCTTTATCACATATAAACATATATCTATATATGGCCTTTCTAATGTCCAGAAAAACAGTAATAGTAATTGAAGAGAAAGATGAGAATAGATTTGAGAGGTTTTTTTTTTTTTTTCAACCTGCTATGAAATAGAGACAGTAGAAATAAGGTGAGGTAAATCATGAATCACTGCAGGTGTTATTTAAGTAGCAAAGTTATAATTGGGTTGCTTATTTTCATAATAGAAATGACAAAAGACTTGAGGTGGACACAAAATGTGAGACAAAAGCAATAGTTATTTTGGGGCTTACTGGAAATGCTTTTATATAGAGCCAAGGGGCGAGGGTATTTGAATATTGGAAGAACAAAAGATGGAGTAGATTCTATTAATGAGTGAAGTAGAACTTTTTTCTAATGCAGAACTCGTTCTTATAAAAATTTCTTCAGTGTTCACCAATGTTTTAATTAATTGTTTCTGGAAAGTATATTTCCCCAAATCATTAAATCTATTTAATTTTGCCCAGTTCTGTAACAACAACAACGACAACAATCTACTTCATCTTTTGTTCTTGCCTATCTTGGAAAAATTCCTAGAAAGTGCAACATACAAATTGTCTTCAGTAGCTTAGCTATTTTTATATATTTTTGCATTATAATCTGTCTATATCATAAAACTATTGCTTTGTAGGAGAGCCTGGAAAGTCATTTTTACTCTGATTAAGATAGTATATGCTGGATTTCATATAAATATTTTAAAAGGACAAAAATTAAATGCAATAGAACAGCTGGTAACTCTAACAATTTTTCTGGCATGTATTGTGTTTTCATTAATACAGAATTCTTTTTGTCAGTTTAGATAATTCAATTGGTAGGCAGTTAACCAACTTGCTCAGGGTTCATACCTATTGAGTAATAATAAAAAGTTCAATCCATGAAATTGAAATTGCATATTAAGTTTTACCACAGAAGAATCAAACAATACTATTATTATTCTAAAAAATAATATTGATATAGTTGTTTCAAATCAGAAATAACTTTATGGACAGTATTCATAATCTGACTGTGTGAGTAAGTAATAAAGAGAGTCTAATTAAATTACCATACTTTACAATCTTTTCCATAATAAATTGAGATTAAAGCAGACTTTTGTTTGCAGGAAATTTGTGCTGATGCTAACTAACATTCTTCATGATTTTCTTCATGTCTGAACAGGTTTATGTTGTGCAGAATGCAAAAACAGTGGTTGCATTTTGATAGGTTTCATATATAGCAGAGCAAGATTCAATGAAATCCACTCTGATGGTATTAACATAGACATGACTTCAAATTTCAAATATCCTAATGTTACTGGGAAGTGCGGAAATCCTGGGTCCTTTGTCTTTCTTTGGAGAAAGAATTTGGCCAAGGGACAATTTAGCCATAAAAGAGAATTTATTGAAGGAAAACAGAGAGCAGAGTTTATTTAAAGACACAGTACACTTTGAAAGATGAGGCACAGCTGGCTGCTGAAAGAGAGTGAGCCAGCAACCCTCCGGAGAGTTCTGCATTGGGGTTTTTATTACGTCAGAGTCTTTTTTAAAGTTTCTGCCTCTGTCTGGGCTTCTTTTGTCTAGATTTTCCTTTTCTACCTTTCTCCACATAGTTCGCATCCCAGGTTTGTGGGACTCTCCCTTACTGTTGGTTAATGAGCATGCTTCGGTTTGTGTTGACTACAAATTTTAGGTAATGGTTGCCTTGCTCATTACCGCTACCCAAGAAAGGTTATATAGCTGATAAATGTATACTTATTGCACATGTGCATTTCTTAGGAAATTCTCCTTTGCCCTTTCTCCTCCATATCAGTATGTAGCTAGCTATATTTTGACGATTTGACTACACAGTGAGTGGTTACCGGGCATCTTAACGGACGTTCCTTTTTGCATAGGTACTTTCTCTTTTCCTTGCTTACATTTGACTAATTGCCCACCCACTTCATTATTAGAGATACTATTAACATGCAGATTTTGGGTGGTCCCTGGGCGTGAGTGAGGCTTCCCAGACCTTCTTTAATCAGGGCTTCCTCTCCTGCCCACGTATATCTACTCTAACACTAATACTTTTGCTAAAAACAAAGGGAAACAGTTATCTCATTCCTGTTACGCAATACCCTCCAAAGAATCAGACTTGATAGGCTCCCATGAACACCAGTATTCGACTATATTATTAATCCAACATCTTCCTGAGCTGGCTACTCGGGCAACACAGGGCTGAACATCTACTTAGAGGATGGAGATGAGCAAAGCGTCTCAGGCAGTAGCATTTGATCTGGAAGTTGCAGATTTCAGTAAGATTTTGTTAGGAGTGTTTGGTAAGAGGTAGGCTCTTGGACAGACACCAGAAGATTTCCACAGGTCTAAACATACTTTAGTAAACCTGGGAAATGCCAAGTGCTCTGAAGTGAGTTTGGAGTCCAAGTTGGTGAGAATGAAATTAGATGAGACTTTAAATATTTTAATAAGAAATGATGGACCAACAGAGATGTTTAAACAGAAGGGAAAAAGGTTACATCTAAAGTTATAAAAGATCAGACTGGTCTCTGAATGGAGCATCAGTGAGCTGGAAAACAGGAAAGTCCTATCAATCCAGGTAAAAATTAATAGACAACTGAATTTAGACAAAAGTCAGGAAAAGATTCTTTTGAATTTAATAGCCATTTCCACCACCCTCCAGGCCCATTTTCATCTTCACATTCATATTTTTTTAGAGGGAGAGAGTACATACTTCATTATTGTTCTTTCCTTTCCAACTTCTAAATAAAAGAGTCCTTGTCCTCTTTTAAATTCTGTGGCTCCTGACCCACAGTATCACACTGAGAATCCAATGAAAGAGCACATTTGAACACATATACTAACACACGTAAACTATTTTACATATGCATATCTACATATATAACATAGTTCAGTAGCTTTCATTTTTTATGATTTAGTAGTATTTTTAAGAAGGTGTCTTTAAAATAATCCCATTCCAACCACTCTCATGATACATATTTACCAACTGTCCATTTAAATGTTTTCACTTTAATGTTTTTTAGCCCCTGAAACTTAATTTGTGTAGCATGAAACAGTCAGTTGCTTCTGAAGTTCCTATGATTATGAGTGGTGCATCCATTCTTCTAGTAACTCAGACTGGACGGTCTAACTGACTATGTATGCAACCTCTGCAAAGCTTCACACCTGTCCTCTTTTTCATTTTTAAATCCACCACCATTACATAGGCCACAAAATCTCTCTTAGGAACTATATCCAGAACCATTTACTTATTCGATGGGCTTCCTCCTGCACACTGCCTAATAAGATTAAACTTCCTAAAGTTCTGCTCATAATTAGTCACCTGCTCAAGAACCTCCAATTGCATTTAAAACTGCAACCTACTTTTCTAGTCACAATTCCTGCTTCTTGCCTTAGAAAAGTTTATAATAAAGCCAAACTGGATGGCTTCTTCACTGAATTTAATGCCTTGGGTTTTCCTGACTTTGGATATGCTCTTTCTAAGGTATGGTGGAATATCATCTCCATATGAAGATTTTTTTGTGATATTCTTCTTCCCACTACCAAATAGGGTTTCAGTCACCATTAGAAGTTCATTGTACTTTAATTCATTCTCTTTAAGTTTTCTACCTTAATTTACGTATTGGTAAGTAATTGTCTTAACATAAAAAATTCACTACATTGTAAACTTGTTGTGGGAAGAGACAGTTGTCCATAGTTAATACTAGCACAGAGACATGCATGCAGAAGCAGTTCAAAACACATCATATTTATATTTACTTAATTCTACTGGACATGTTCTCAAAGCACATATTTTCATAGCCTTGCTGCAGTTGCTCTATTTTGGTTGAACATGCAACATTCGCTCATGCACATTTTTGTCTTTCATTGTCAACGTCACCACCATTATGTTCATCATCAACAAAGATTCATTGAATTAATACAAATGCAAGACTTTCCTATTTTAGTAGACTTGTATGTAGTTAGCAGAGATTCAATGCAAATAACAACTTGCACTCCAGAACTTCATTGACTGTGATGGCCAAAGTTAAGCATGGTTTGGCAATATTGACAATGCATTTAAATCATGAAATATCTTCAGGTACCCCTCATATTGACGGAATTTAGAAGTTTAGGCACTGCAATGCTTTTGTTTGGAGATGCAGCTCAGTTCTTGTTAGTGTAGCCTTTGTAATTGTTGTTGTTTTGTTGTTGTTGTTGTTGTTACCAGCTGGTATATTGCACAATATGCAGTTGATTCTCCTTATTCATGGTAGTTATATTCTATCACATTGCTGAAAACACTGAATCAGCAACTGCTGAACTATTGCTCCTAAGGGAAATACAAAATTAGGTTTCTGCAAACTCTGGTCACAAGATTTTTGGCAACTGATCAATACATAACTTTGTTTTACATATGTTTCTGTTCAAAAGCAACTAAATTTAATGTATATTGTTGATTTATTAAAATTAAAGTCACACCCAACAGTGTCTTAACTCAGGCCTAAAGGAAGTTTGTCTAACATACACATTTTCTCCATAAAACGCTTTTCTTCTTGTGCTCACGAATGCTAAACAGCACTTCTGCACTATACTTTAGGGCCATTTTAAGCAAATAAATAAATACATAAATAAATAACCAATAAAAAGTACAAAAATGCAAAATGTATGGCACAAAAAAAGGCCTTGAAAAGGATACTTGTTTACGGTCTGAGAGTTGGAATTAGAAGATGGAGCATTGCCTTGTCTAATGTCCGACGGGAACATGCAAGTTAGGTAATCAGATTTTTCACCACTATGCACCATGTACACAAATTCCCACAAAAGTGCTGGCAGTATTGATTGGGGAATTACGTATGTAGGTGAACTTATAAATACGGAATTTATGATAATGAGTATTTACTGTACTAAAGACAATTCAACCATGAGACATCAAAGATTACATATATTATTAGGTTGGTGCAAAAGTAATTGTAGTCTTTGCTAGTACTGGTTTTTGTTTTCTTTTGTTTTGTTTTTATGCATATCCTCTGAGGCCTCTCTCCTTTGCTTGCATTTATTTATTTAGAGACAGAGTCTCACTCTATCACCCAGGCTGGAGTGCAGTGGTGTGATCTCAGTTCACTGCAACCTTGCCTCCCAAGTTCAAGCAATTCTCATGCCTCAGCCTCCCGGTAGCTGGGACTACAGTCACGTGCCATCACACTCAACTAACTAATTTTTGTATCTTTTTTTAGTAGAGACGGGTTTTTTCCATGTTGACCAGGATGGTATTGAACTCCTGACCTCAAGTAATCCACCTGCCTCCACCTCCCAAAGTGCTGGGATTACAGGCGTGAGCCACTGTGCCCAGCCTTGCCATTACTTTGAATGGCAAAAATTGCAATTACTTTTGCACCAACCTAATATTAGTTCTTTAGTGAGGTTGGAAAGAATGTTTTTAACTTTTTCACCATTTTTCAGCTTGTATTTTACACTAGTGGTAAGAAGCTGTTTACAGTTTCCAGATATATTTATTCTTACCAGCCTCTAAAGTTTTGATTGCGTGGCTCCCTCTGCCTGGAATGTTGTAGTCCTATTTTCTTTCATTATTTGATTTTCATGCAATCTTTAAAGCTCAATTCAGCATAATCTCCTCCAGGAAGCCTACTTCCAAGCTGACCAAGGGGACTCTGAATTTTTACATTCCTCTATTTTCTCACTTGGAATTTAACAGATATTCTGTGACCTCTTACATTGAGAACTTCTTAAGAAGGCCTGTATTTACCATTTTGTAGCCTTAATATCTAGCACAATGCCTGGCTGATAATAGGTGACAAATATTGACTTGAATTGAACTGAATTGAATGAGGAAAAGCATTGGAAAAAAACTGTTAATGTATAAAAGGATGAGAATTCAACTTAAATATGTTAAAAAAAACAAAAAAAAAAAAACAAAAAAAAACCTAGGACTGAATTAAATAAATTTAAATGAAATATTACAGTGAGGAACAAAGGACAAATTTGATTGATTTAAGAAAGGAAAGATTTTGTGTGCTCAAGTACTGAGAAAAAAATGATTTACACTCATCACATAATACAAATCAGATGAGTCAGCTGCATAAAGCAATTTTTTATAAAGGAAACATTATGCTGGAATATATTAATAGCAGTATGACTAGCTTATCATGAGTGAGTAGTAATCTTTCTTCCATATTTGGCAATAATCAAGTCTTTCCTAAAGTATTTATGAAAGTTGTAGAGAAATTGGAGCACATTCAAAGAAGATCAACAAAAATGAAAATAAGACTATTAGAAAAGATGAAAGGGACTCCAGGACTCCAAGCAGGGCAGAGTACAGCAAGAAAGATCATGAATTAAAACTTGTCATCAAGCCCAGCCCAATACTGGGCATAAAGCTCAATAAGAAACTTTTTGATTAATTAAAGTACTTAAATTGAGGCTCAAAGGGCAAAGATCAGTAGTCCTACATTAGCATGGTGGCCAAAACCACATGAAATACATTAAAATTCAAGAAATAGATTAAAAGTTATTTGAAGGAGAATCTCCTGGTGGTACCAAGTAATTAAAACCTGGAACAAAAACTTCAGTGGAAATCATGAAATATTTCTGCATCCATATCAATTAGAATCATTTAGATAATAAACTGCTTTGAATGGCGTCAGTTCAGCCTAGAAACAGACAGCTGGGCTAGTTGCCCTTTTAACAACTCTTTCAGAATGATAATGCTGATTGGTATATCTAAAAATCTGTTACTATAGTTTTATTTAATCAATTTAACCTGTATGTACCATACCTATTTTCGTATTTCTCATTTGCACTTGATATGGTTTGGTTGTGTCCCCACTCGGATCTCATCTTGAATTGTAATTCCCACAATTCCCATGTGTCATGGAAGGAACCTGGTGGGAGGTAATTTAATCATGGGATCAAGTCTTTCCCGTGCTGTTCTCATGATAGTGAATAAGTCTCATGTGATCTGATGGTTTTAAAAACGGGAATTTCCCTGGACAAGCTCTCTTCTCTTGTCTGTTGCCATATGAGATGTGCCTCTTATCTTCCACCATGGTTGTGAGGTCTCCTCAATCATGTGGAACTGTAAGTTCATTAAACCTCTTTGTTTTGTCAATTGTCCGTCTCAGATATGTCTTTATCAGCAGCATGAAAATAGACTAATACACTCTCTGATATAAATTTTCCTAAGCGTGATGGAAAAATAAAGTATTTTCATTTACTTTCTTCTCCTTATTCTCACCTTGTAAAATATTTGAACCAACCTACAGAAAAGAAAGAAATCTTGATTGGGAAAGTAGACTATATCTCTTGTATAAATAGAAAAAACAATTATTTTTATAGTATCTATTAAGAATGTAATTTCCAGGCCCTATGATTCTGGCTTTATATGCTTTATCTCCTTTAATACTAAAATAATCTGAGAAAGGTACTATTGTAATCTCTTCCGTGGGTAATTTTAACTAAATTAGTCTAAATCGCAGGAATTCAGAGAAAGAGTTAAGACTGCAATATAGATTTTTTTTGACTCCAGAAGAAAACTTCTTAACATTTTCTATTCTAGTCCATTCTTTTTTATTCTATTTTATTCTCTATTCATCCATTTATTCAAAAAGTATTTATTGAAGCATCAACTGCACATCATGGTTTTTACAGGTGCAAGGGTATAGATTGGGTTCCCCAGGAAACAAAGGCTGAGATGGTTTGCCTGCAGGAAGTTTATTGAGGAATTCTCTCAGTAACAACATTTAGAGGTAAGTGAAAGAAGCAGATGTTGGTGGAGGGAGAGCTGAATCACAGCACAGTTGCGAAAAAGACTTCCATCTTTGAACTGAACTCATGAGCTAGAGCTCCATGCGCCTTGAAAGGTGTCCTTAAATGTGGCAAGACGTCTGGGCCTTTGTACTGTCATGAACCAGTCATGGAATGGTGGCTTCTCCCGGGGGAGCACATATCTTTGTGAGGCATATCCTATTTGGCCAAGGACCTTTACAGGAAAGAGATTCAACTGTGGGCTGACTCCCAAGTGGATACCACAATGCACCGAAACAGAAGAGTACCTACCCTCATGATGCTTATTTACTAGTGGGGAAATGGGAGAAAAGATCAATTAATAAGTGTGTTGTTTTGTATTTTTCCTATGGCAGATGGTGATACGTTGTAAGGAGAAAAAGAAGGGAAGAGGTAGTTCAAAGGGAAAGGGCTGAGTATGATAAAGCTTTACTTAAGCTTTACTTAAGTAAAGCTTCATCAAGAAGGTGACATTTGAGCAGATTTGAAAGAGATGAGGAGAAGATACACTAGTACATATGGGGGAAGATTATTGTTGATGGGGAAAACAGCTCCATGCACACACTCCTAGAGGGAACATGCCTAGAATGGTTGAAGCACTGCAAGAAGGTCAGCTGACCAGTGTGGATAACAGCCTGTAAAGAACAGAATACTAATAGATAAAAGTCAAACAAATAATAAGAGATAGAAGCCTAAATAATGCAGGAACTCTATGACACATTAAGGACTTTGCTGTTTTTTTCTGAATGAAGGAAGTCGTTTGAGAGGTTTGAGGAGGGGTTTGAATGATCTGACAAATTTTAGAGGGCTCCCTCTTATGTGTTAAGAACAGACTCCAAGGAGACAGCAAAAACAAAGTATGAGTTGAACTATTGCAATAGTTCAGGCAAGAATTGGTGGTAGCTTGTGCCAAAGTGGTAATCATGAAGGTGGTGAGAAGTAGTTAGATTCTGGACGCATTTAGAAGATGGAATCAACAGAATTTGCTAATCACAGCGCGACAATTTACTGTTTAGCCTTAAGCAAACTAGCTAATTTCTTAGAGCCTTAGAATCCTTTCCTTAAAATAGGGATAATATGTCCATTCTACAGAGCAGATTGTGAGGCTTAAATGGAAAATATATGTGATGTGCTTGGCATTATGCCTGAAACACAGCAGATGTCCAATAAACACGACTTTCTCTCCTATTTTGTGGCTCCCATATTTTTCACTGTGCTTTTTCTTTCATCATTACATGCGGTCTTAAAAAAAAAAATACTCTAAGGTACCAGAGTACCTTAATAATACCTTCAAAAGAAAATACTCTAAGGTACAATATTCTAAAATACCAAATCAACCTTGATTTATACATAAGGCAATCAATACCATTAATTTAAATGATTTATATAAAATTGCATCAAAAGATAATGAAAATATCTCTGGACTTAACTCCCCATGCAGTGTACATTCAAGTGTAGAGTGAGATTTCTTATATGTTGATCTTTGAATCCTTTCAGAAATCTCAGAAGAAACAAAATTCACCCTGGTGGTTTTTAAAAGAGTGCTCTCCAAATTTTAAATTTTAAAGGTTTCTTTTAAAGAAACATATGCTATCCCAGCTGTCTACATCTAATAAAGCAACCACTGACATAAGGGGAGAAAAATGGAATATAACATTTCAGAGGTTTTTCAGATACACTGGGGACTTTTGAATAATATGAATGCCATTAAATCAAGTTAAAATATAAGTATAGGAATTATGGAAGAGTGAAAGTCTCTACAAGACATGTAGTATCTAAGACTTTCAAAGGCAATACTGTCTACAATGCATACATTATTAATGAACTAGAAATATCACAGATTATTAAAAACAAAATCTCAGTTTTTTCAGCTATTGACACATTTAAAATAATGTGTTTTTTAAAAAGATTCTTATATAAGGTTTTATTATAACAAGATTTATAATTTTGTTCATCTAACTTTTGTTCACTATGTGAATAATTCTGCGGAGTACCAGTGCATGTCTCTGTGTGTTATACTTGCTCCTGGTTAGAACTAGAAGTACTGCAGCATTCTGTTGGTAATACTGCTCACCAAAAAAAATTTATTGAAGGTCACAATGGTCAAAATCTGTGGTAGGGCTCCTCACACCAGGCACCAACCCTGGTAGTGATCTTATATAGGCCAAGACTAACCTTTGTCCTACCACAGGTGCTTAACTGTCTCCTACTGGGGGGTCGACAGAAGTTTGTTACCCGCAAATGGTGTTTTCTTTAGGCCTCGGGACCTGGCCTTTAATCTTTACCCTCTAGTGGTGTTTACTCACAATCGTTTAATCTTTATTAAATAAATGCAAGTCTCACTGATTGAGGCCAAGTCACAACTGTTTACTGGACTCTGCTGTAGTCTGTAAATGGCTCGGACGTACTCAGCTGGACTGGCAAAGTGGAATATCTGTGTGCGACTGTACTTTAATCATCGGTCACCGGGTCAAGAGTCTGCAAGGGACAGAACCCCCGCAGCTGGTGCGCCCGTGAGAGGAGCGCTACCACAAAAATCAGACAAAAAAAAAAAAAAAAGTATTATTAGACTTGCTAATAACTAATGCTATGCTTTCAATTTGAGTCAATAACGTAAATAAAACAATTTTTCATATAATTGATCATGAGAGCTAATATTTTGTGTTATTCGTTGTATGACTTAGTTTTCAAAGTCAACTTAGTTTCAGGAACAAATAATTCTAATCTTAATTTGCTCACAAAAAGGCAAAATTAATGAGCCAGGGCCAAAAAGAAAGAATAAGGACTCCCCAAGCTGTCTACCTCCTGTTGATAGTCTCTCTTCTGCTGGGGAAGTCCAAATAAAGACCTAATAAAAGGAGAGTTACGAAAGGCCCAAGTGAGCCTCACTATCAGAATCATCTGGAGGTTCATTAAACATAGAAATTCCTATACCACAACCACCCCTCCAAAATTAGAATCTTTAGGGCAGAACCTAGAAATCTTAAGATTTTAGATGGTGTTGGTCTACAGAACGCTCCACCCCAAATCAACAGAATATACATTCTTCTCAGAACCACATCGCACTTATTCTAAAATTGACCACGTAATTGGAAGTAAAACGCTCCTCGGCAAATGAAAAAGAACAGAAATCAGAACAATCTCTCAGACCAGAGTGCAATCAAATTAGAACACGGGATTAAGAAACTCACTCAAAGCCGCACAACTACATGGAAACTGAACAACCTGCTCCTGAATGACTACTGGGTAAATAATGAAATTAAGGCAGAAATAAATAAGTTCTTTGAAACCACTGAGAACAAAGACACAATGTACTAGAATATCTGGGACACAGATAAAACAGTGTTTAGAGGAAAAATTATAGCACTAAATGTGCACAGGAGAAAGTAGAAAAGCTCTAAAATTGACACCCTAACATCACAATTAAAGTAACTAGAGAAGCAAGTGAAAACAAATTCAAAAGCTAGCAGAACATAAAAAATAAGATTAGAGCAGAAGTGAAGGAGATAGAGAGACGAAAAAAAATCAATGAATCCAGGAGCTTTTTTTTCTGAAAACATTAACAAAATAGATAGACTGCTAGCCAGACTAATAAAGAAGAGAAAAGAATCAAATAGATAAAATAAAAAATGATAAAGGGCATATAACCACTGATTTCCCAGAAATACCAACTACCATCAGATAATACTATAAACACCTCTATGCAAATAAACTAGAAAATCTAGAAGAAATGAATAAATTCCTGGACACACACACCCTCCCAAGACTAAACCAGGAAGAAGTTGAATCCCTGAATAAACCAAAAATAAGTTCTGAAATTGAGGCAGTAATTAGTAGCCTCCCAACCAAAAAAAGGCCCAGGACCAGACGGATTCACAGGTGAATTATACTAGAGTTACAAAGAGGAGCTAATAACATGTCTTCTGTAACTATTCCAAACAATAGAAAAAGAGGGACTCCTGCCTAACTTATTTTATCAGCATCATCCTGATACCAAAACCCAACAGAGACCCAAGAATAAACACTGGAATTTCAGGCCAATATCCCTGATGAACATCGATGCAAAAAATCCTCAATAAAATACTAGCAAACTGAATCTAGCAGCACATCAAAAACTTATAAACATGATAAAGTTGGCTTCATCTCTAGGACGGAAGGCTGATTCGACATATGTAAATCAATAAATGTAATCCATCACATGAACAGAACCAATCACAAAAACCACATGATTATCTCAATGGACGCATAAAAGGCCTTCCAACATCCTTTCATGCTAAAAACTCTCAATAAACTAGGTATTGATGGAATGTATCTCAAAACAATAAGAGCTATTTACGACAAACTCATAGCCAATATTATACTGAATGGGCAAAAGCTGGAAGCATTCTGTTTGAAAACTGGCACAAGACAAGGATGCCCTCTCTCACCACTCCTATTCAACATAGTATTGGAAGTTCTGGCCAGGGCAATCAGGCAAGATAAAGAAATAAAAGGTATTCCAATAGGAAGAGAGAAACTCAAATGGTCTCTGTTTGCAGATGACGTGATTGTATAATTAGAAAATCCCATCGTCTCAGCCCAAAATCCCCTTAAGCATCTGATAAGCAACTTCAGCAAAGTCTCAACATACAAAATCAATAGGCAAAAATCACAAGCATTCCTATACACCAATAACAGACAAACAGAGAGCCAAATCATGAGTGAACTTCCATTCACAATTGTTGCAAAGAGAATAAAATACCTAGGAATACAACTTACAAGGCATGTATAGGACCTCTTCAAGGAGAACTGCATATCACTGCTCAAGGAAATAAGAGAGGACACATAAAAATAGACAAACATTCTATGCTCATGGATAGGAAGAATCAATATTGTGAAAATGGGCATACTGCCCAAAGTAATTTATAGATTCAATGCTATCCCCATCAAGCTACCATTGACTTTCTTCACAGAATTAGAAAAAAACTACTTTAAATTTCATATGGTACCAAAAAAATCACCTGCATAGCCAAGACAATCCCAAGCAAAAAGAACAAAGCTGGAGGCATCACACTACCTGATTTCAAGCTATACTGCAAGGCTACAGTAACAAAAACAGCATGGTACTGGTACCAAAATCGATATATAGACCAATGGAAGAGAACAGAGGCTTCTTCCCTGGGATGCAAGGCTGGTTCAACATATGCAAATTAATAAATGTAATCCATCACATAAACAGAACCAATCACAAAAAACACATGATTATCTCAATAGATGCATAAAAAGCCTTCAAAAGGAAAGCTTCCAGCTTTTGCCCATTCAGTATGATATTGGTTGTGAGTTTGTCATAAATAACTCTTATTGTTTTGAGATATGTTCCATCAGTACCTAGCTTATTGAGAGTTTTTGTCACATGAAGGGATGATGAATTAATACCACATCTACAACCATCTAATCTTTGACAAAGTTGCCAAAAACAAGCAATGGAGAAAGGATTCCCTATTTAATAAATGGTGCTAGGAAAAATGGGTAGCAATGTGCAGAAAATTGAAACTGGACCCCTTCTTTACACCTTATACAAAAATTAACTCAAGATGGATTAAAGATTTAAATGTAAGACCTAAAACCACAAAAACCCTAAAAGAAAACCTAGGCAATAATACCATTCAGGACACAGGCATAGGCAAAGACTTCATGACTGAAACACCAAAAGCAATGGCAACAAAAGCCAAAATTGACGAAAGGGATCTAATTAAACTAAACAGCTTCTGCACAGCAAAAGAAACTATCATCAGAGTGGAGAGGCAACTTACAGAATGAGAGAAAATTTTTACGATCTATCCATCTGACAAAGGGCTGATATCCAGAATCTACAAGGAAATTAAACAAAGTTACAAGAAAAAACAAATGACACCATCAAAAAGTGGGTGAAGGATATTATTGGGGGAACCCACCCCCAGTATCTCAATGTAGGTTCTTTCTATTTTGCATAAGTGTTGGCCAGCTGAGAAATAAAGAGAAAGAGTACGAAGAGAGGAATTTTACAGCTGGGCTGCTGGGGGTGACATCACATATCAGTAGGACCGTGATGCCCACCTGAGTCTCGGACCAGCAAGTTTTTATTAAGGGTTTCAAAAGGGGAGGGAGTGTAAGAACAGAGAGTAGGTATGAAGATCACATGCTTCAACGAGCAAAAAGTAGAACCACTAATAAGGGTCTGACAAAAATCACATGCTTCTGAAGGAACAGGACAAAGGGCAAAAGCAGAATAACTGATAAGGGTCTATGTTCAGTGGTGCATGTATTGTCTTGATAAACATCTTAAACAAGTGAAAACAGGGTTCGAGAGCAGAGAAATGGTCTTGACCACAAATTTACCAGGGCAAGGTTTTTCCCCACCCTGGTAAGCCTGAGGGTTCTGCAGGAGACCAGGGCGTATCTCAGTCCTTATCTCAACTGCATAAAGCAGACATTTCCAGAGCGGTCATTTATAGGCCTCCCCCCAGGAACGCATTCCTTTCCCAGGGTATTAATATTAACGTTCCTTGCTAGGAAAAGAATTTAGAGATATCTTTTCTACTTGCATGTCCATTTATAAGCTCTCTGCAAGAAGAAAAATATGGCTCTTTTTGCCAGACCCCACAGGCAGTCAGACCTCATGGTTGTCTTCCCTCATTCCATAAAAATTGCTTTTATTCTGTTCTTTTTCAAAATGCACTGACTTCATATTGTTCAAGCACACATATTTTACAATCAATCTGTACAGTTAACACAATTATCATAGTGGTCCTGAGGTGAGGTACATCCTCAGCATACAAAGATAACAGGATTTAGAGAGTAAAGTAGACAGGCATAAGAAATTATAAAAGTATTATTTGGGAATGATAAATGTCCATATTAATATGAAATCTTCACAATTTATGTTCCTCTGCCACAGCTCCAGCCAGTCCCTCCATTCGGGGTCCCTGACTTCCTGCAACAGGATATGAACAGACACTTCTCAAAAGAAGACATTTATGTAGCCAACAAACATATGAAAAAAGGCTCATTATCACTGGTCATTAGAGAAATGCAAATCAAAACCACAATGACTTTCCATCTCACTCCAGTTAGAATGGCGATCATTAAAAAGTCAGGAAACAACAGATGCTGGAGAGGATGTGGAGAAATAGGAAAACTTTTACACTGTTGGTGGGAGTATAAATTAGTTCAACCATTGTGGAAGACAGTGTGGCAATTTCTCAAGGATCTAGAACCAGAAATACCATTTGACCCAGCAATCCAGCTACTGGGTATATAGCCAAAGAATTATAAATCATTCTACTATAAAGACACATGCACACCATAAACATGTGTGTGCAAGTATTCTTTTTGAATAATGACTTATTTTCCTCTGGGTAGAAACACAGTAGGGGGATTGCTGGATCAAAGGGTAGTTCTACTTTTAGTTCTTTAAGGAATCTCCACTGTTTTACACAGTGGCTGTACTAGTTTACTTTCCCACCAGCAGTGTAGAAGTATGCCAACATCTACTTTTTTAAAATTTTTTTTTTATTATGGCTATTCTTTCAGGGGTAAGGTGGTATCTCATGATGATTTTGATCTGAATTTCCCTGATCATTAGTGATTTTGAGCATTTTTTCTTATGTTTGTTTGCCGTTTGTATATCTTCTTTTGAGAATTGTCTGTTCATGTCCTTAGACCACTTTTTGAAAGGATTGTTTGTTTTTTTCTTACTGATTTGTTTGAGTTCACTGTAGATTATGGACATTACTCCTTTGTCAGATGTATAGATTGTGAAGATTTTCCACCTCTCTGTGGGTTGTCTGTTTACTCTACTGACTGTTATTTTTTTTCTTTCTTTTTTTTTTTCCATGCAAAATCTCTAGTTTAATTAGGTCCCAGCTATTTATCTTTGTTTTTATTGCATTTGCTTTTAGGTTCTTGTTCATGAATTCCTTGCCTAAGTCAAGGTCTGGAAGGGTTTTTCCAATGTTATCTTCCAGAATTCTTATACTTTCAGTTATTAGATTTAACTCCTTAATCCATCTTGTGTTGATTGTTGTATAAGGTGAGAGATGAGGATCCAGTTTCATTCTCCTACATGTGGCTAGCCCACTATCCCAGCACCATTTGTTGAAAAGGGTGTCCTTTCCCCACTTTATGTTTTTGTTTGCTTTGTCGAAGATCAGTTGGCCGTAAGTATGTGGGTTTATTTCTGGGTTCTCTATTCTGTTCCATTGGTCTATATACCTATTTTTATGCCAGGACAATGCTGATCTTATTACCATGGCCTTATAGTATATTTTGAAATCAGGTAGTGTGATGTCTCCAGATTTGTTCTCTTACTTTGGCTATGTGGGCTCTTTTTTAGTTTCATATGAATTTTAGAATTGTTTTTTCTAGTTCTATGAAGAATAATGGTGATATTTTGATGGAGATTTCTTTGAATTTGTTTATTGCTTTTGTCAGTATGGCCATTTTCACAGTATTGATTCTATCCATCTATGAGCATGGGATGTGTTTACATTTGTTTGTGTTGTCCATGATTTCTTTCAGCAGTGTTTTGTAGTTTTCCTTGTAGAGGTCTTTCAACTCCTTGGTTAGGCATATTCTTAAATATTTGATTTTTTTCTGCAGCTGTTGTAAAAGGGGTTGAGTTCTTGATTTGATTCTCTTTTTGGTCACTGTTGGTGGATAGAAGAGCTATTGATTTGTGTATATTAATCTTGTATCCAGAAACTTTGCTGAATTCTTTTTTTCAGTTCTAGGAGCTTTCTGGAGGAGTCCTTAGGGTTTTCAAGGTAAATGATCATATCATCAGCAAACAGTGATAGTTTGACTTCCTTGTTGCTGATTTGCATGCCCTCTATTTCTTTCTCTTGTCTGATTGCTCTAGCTAGGACTTCCAGTAGTATGTTGAAGAGGAGTAGTAAGAGTAGATATCCTTGTCTTGTTCCAGTTCTCAGAGGGAATGCTTTCAACTTTTTCCAATTCAGTATTATGCTGACTGTGGGTTTGTCATAGATGGTTTTTATTACATAAAGGTATGTCCCTTGTTTATCAATTTTGCTAAGGGATCCTGGGCTTTTAGAATGCTTTTTCTGCATCTACTGAGATGATTATGTGATTTTTGTTTTTAATTCTCTTTATGTGGTATATCACATTTATTGACTTGCATATGTTAAACCATCCCTGCATCCTTGGTATGAAACCCACTTGATTATGGTGGATTTTTTAATATATTTTTGGATTTGGTTAGCTAGTATGTTGTTAAGGATTTTAGCATCAATGTCCATCAAGGATATCTGTCTGTAGTTTTATTTTTTGGTTATGTCCTTTCGTGGTTTTAGTATTAAGGTGATGCTGGCTTCACACAATGAATTAAGGCAGTTTCCTTCTTTCTCTATCCTGTGGAATACTGTCAAAAGGATTGGTACAAATTCTTCTTTGAATGTCTACTAGAATTCTACTGTGAATCCATCTGGTCCTGGACTTTATTTTGTTGGTAATTTTAAAAATTACCATTTCAATCTCACTGCTTATTATTGACCTGTTCATAATATCTAATTATTTCTGATTTAAGCTAGGAGGGTTATATTTTTCCAGGAATCTATCCATCCCTTCTAGATTTTCTAGTTTATATGCATAAAGGTATTTATAGTAACACTGAGTGATCTTTTCTATTTCAGTGGTGTCAGTTGCAATATCTCCTGTTTTGTTTCTTAGTTAGGTTATTTGGATTTTCTCTCCTCTTTTCTCGGTTAATCTTACAATGGTCTATCAATTTTATTTATCTTTTCATTTATCTTTTTGCATTTTTGTTGTTGTTGCTGTTTCAATTTCATTGAGTTCTGCTCTGATCTTGGTAATTTCCTTTCTTCTTCTGGGTTTGAATTTGGTTTGTTCTTGTTTCTCTAATTCTTTGAGGTGTGACTTCAGAATATCCGTTCATGGCCTTTAAGTCTCTTTGATGTAGGCACTTAGGGCTACAAAACTTTCCTCTTAGCATTGCCTTTGCTGTATCCCAGATGTTTTGATCATTGTGTCATTATTGTCATTCAGTTTGAATGCTTTTTTAATTGTTATTTTGATTTTTTTTTTTGACCCAATACTCATTCAGGAACAGGTTATTTAATTTCCATGTGTTTGCATGGTTGCTTTTTGAGTTGATTTCCAGCTTTATTCCACTGTGGTCTGAGAGAGTGCTTGATATAATTTCAATTTTCTTATATTTATTGAGGTTCGTTTTATGGCCTATCATATGGTCTATCTTGGAGAAAGTCCCATGTGCTGTTGAACAGAATGTGTATTCTGCAGTTGTTGGATAAAATGTTCCGTATATATCTGCTAAGTCTATTTGTTCCAAGGTATAGTTTAAATCCATTGTTTCTTGTTGACTTTCTGTCTTGATGACCTATCTAGTGTCATTGGATTCTGAAGTCTCCCACTATTATTGTGTTGCTGCCTATCTCATTTCTTAGGTTTATTAGTAATTCCTTTATAAATTTGGGAACTCCAGTGTTAGGTGTGTATATGTTTAGGATTGTGATTTTTTTTTGTGAGGTAAGGGCTTTTACCATTACATAATGTCCCTCTGTCTCTTTTTAATTACTGTTGCTTTAAAATTTGTTTTGTCTGATATAAGAATAGCTACCCCTGCTAACTTTTGGCACCCATTTGCATGAAATGCCTTTTTCCTCCCCTTTATTTTATGTGAGTCCTAATGTGTTAGGTGAGTCTCCTGAAGGCAACAGACAGTTGGTAGGTGAGTTCTTATCCATTCTACAGTTCTGTATCTTTTAACTGAAGCATTTAGACCATTTACATTCAATATTAGTATTGAAATATGAAGTACCATTGCATTCATTGTGCTTTTTGTTGCCTGTGTACTTTGGGATTTTTGTTTTATGTTTTTGCCTTTTAAAATTTATTTTTGTTTTACATGTCCTGTGTGATTTATGCTTTAAAGAGGTTCTGTTTTGATGTGTTTCCAGGATTTGTTTCAAGATTTAGAGCTCCTTTTGGCAGTTCTCATAGTGGTGGCTTGGTAATGTCAAATGCTTTCAGCATTTGTTTGTCTGAAAACAACTGCATGTTTCTTTCCTATATGATACTTAGTTTTGCTGGATACAAAATTCTTGGCTAATTGTTTGGAGACTGAAAATAGGGCCCCAAATCCTTTCTAGCTTGTAAAGTTTCTCCTGAGAAATCTGCTGTTAATCTAATAGGTTTTTCTTTATAGGTTACCTAGTGCTTCTGTCTGACAGCTCTTAAGATTATTTCCTTTGTTTTAACTTTGGATAATCTGATGACAATGTGCCTAGGCAAAGATCTTTTTGAAATGAAATTTTTCAGATGTTCTTTGTGCTTCTTGTATTTGGATGTCTAGGCCTCTAGCAAGGCCATGGAAGTTTTCCTCGATTATTACCCTGAATATGTTTCTCAAGCTTTTATAATTCTATTCTTCCTCAGAAACACTGATTATTCTTAAGTTTGGTCATTTAACATAAACCTAGACTTCTTGGAGACTTTGTTCATATTTTCTCATTATTTTTTCTTTGTCTTTGTTGGATTGGGTTGATTTGAAGTCTTTGTCTTCAAGCTCTAAATTTCTTTCTTCTACTTGTTCAATTCTATTGCTGAGACTTTCCAGAGCATTTCATATTTCTAAAAGTGTGTCCAAAGTTTCCTGAATTTTTAATTGTTTTTTCTTTAAACTATCTATTTCCTTGAATATCTCTCCCTTCACTTCTTGTATCATTTTGTGTCTTTTTTTTTTTTTTTTTATTTCCTTGCATTGGGCTTTACCTTTCTCTCATCCCTCCCTGATGAGCTTAATAACTAACCTCCTGAATTCTTTTTCAGGTAAATCAGAGATTTCTTCTTGGTTTGGATCCATTGCTGGTGAACTAATGTGATTTTTGGGTGGTGTTAAAGAGCTTTATTTTGTCATATTACCAGGGTTGGTTTTCTGGTTCCTTTTCATTTGGGTAGGCTCTGTTGAAGGGAAGGTGTAGGGCTAAAGGCTGCTGTTCAGATTCTTTTGTCCCATGGGGTGTTCCTTTGATGTAGTACTCTCCCCCTTATCCTGTGGATGTGGCTTTCTGTCAGCCAAACTGTAGTGATTGTTGTGTCTCTTCTGGGTCTAGTCACACAGAGAGTCCTGCCTCTGGGCTGGTACTGGGAGCTGTCTGCACAGAGTCCTGTGATGTGAACCATCTATGGGTCTCTCGGCTGTGGATACCAGCACCTGTTCCAGTGGAGGTAGCGGTGGGGTGCAATGAACTCTGAGTGTTCTTAGCTTTGGTGGTTAAATTCTCTTTTTGTGTGCTGGTTGGCCTCCTGCCAGGAGTTGGTGCTTTCCAGAAAGCATCAGCTGTATTAATGTGGAAAGGTACCGGCAGTAGGCGGGGCCCTATAACTCCTGAGATTATATGCTCTTTGTCTTCTGCTACCAAGGTGGCTAGGGAAGGACCATCAGATGGGGGCAGGGCTAGGCGTGTCTGAGCTCAGACTATCCTTGGGTGAGTCTTGCTGCAGCTGCTGTTGGAGAAGGGGATGAGATTCTCAGGTCACTGAAGTTGTGTACCTAGAAGGATTATGGCAGCCTCTGCTGAGTCATGCAGGTTGTCAGGGAAGTGGGGAAAAGCGAGCAGTTGCAGGCCTCACCCAGTTCCCACACAAACCAAAGGACCTGTCTCACTCCCACTGTGCCCCGGCACAATGCCCCCAAGTCTGTTTCCAGGCGGAGGGCAAGTTGGGCTTGAAAACTTGCCTGAGGCTACCTGCCTTGCAACTGTGAAAGAAAAGGGCTTAGTTCTTCTCATGCTTGTGGAGTCTGCACACTAGATCTGTGCCCTTCCCCAAGTTCTGGCCAGGAGGCTTCTTACCCTGTTCAAATTGTTACAAATTTCAGCTAAAGAATTCCTTCTCTCTGTAGAGTTTTACCCCCTGCTCCTCCAGTCACCCTCCCTATGGGTCCCTGTGGTGCCAGGCAGGAATGGCCTGCTAGGGGATGCAGCAAGCTCCCAGGGCCTTTCTGCTGCTTCCTCTACCCCTGTATTTCCCTCAGCTCTCTAAATTGACTCAGCTTCAGGTAAAGTCAGAAACTTGTCCTATAAACAAACTTTAAGCTTCTCCAGTTGGGGTGTGTGTTCAGGAGAGGAGGGTCTCCCTGTCTCACTTCTGTAGTTGTGGCACTCACAATAATTGGGGTGTTTCCCAGGTCCTACAAGAGCAGTCTGCTTCTTTCAGAGGGTCTGTGGGTCCTCTCGGGATTGCTGGTTTGTTCTCACAGTTGATCTGGAGCTAAAATTCATAAAGTGAGCTTCCACAAGCTGCTCTGCCCTGAGCTGTAATTTAGTCCTTCCTCCTGTCTACCATGATCACTTCTAGGTCACTTAATTTCTTATATGGTATTTTCACATACTAAAGTTTGAGGGTCACAAATTCTAACTTCAAAAATAACATAAACAAGTCTTTGAAATTTGTCAATTCACAATTCCCTTATATGTAAATTGGGGATAACTGTATTCACCTCATAAGATCACTGTGAAGGTTAAATCAGATAAAACCAAGATAAAGCATATGGAACATGCAATGTTTGGTGCTATTTTTTGTCATTATTATTGACTTCGAGTTTATGGTTTCCTGGACTGGTGCAATGGAAAGAGAAGAGAAAAGATACTTTGAAAGACAAGAGATAATATATTTTTAAGAAAGCAATTCGAGTAAGATTGTGAAATGTATATATTACTGATTACAGTGAAACCAGAAAAATTTGGCGGAGTGAAATAAAAACGAGCTCTGGAGGGTCTGAGACTCTTAAAAATGTCAAAGAAAATTTGTAGTTAACTTATCTGGAGAGTTAGCAGGATGGAGAGTGGACAGAAAGCCTGTGCTCCTTCACCTTGAATTTCCAGAATGGAAGTGTGTGTTCATGTGTGTGTGTCAGTAGTATGCATATAAAATTGTTGGAAATGTGATAATGAGAGGTGACAATGTGCTAGCAGCCCTCGCTCACTCTCGGCGCCTCCTCGGCCTTGGTGTCTGCTCTCCGGAGCTGGCTCCCTCTGCTGGCTGGGAGGTGTGGAGGGAGAGGCATGGGCAGGTGCCAGGGCTGCCCTCAGCACTTGTGGGCCAGCAAGGGTTCTGGGTGGGCACTAGCTCCATGGGCCCCACACGCTGTATAGCTAACCAGTGTCTGTTGAGCTTGATCAGGAGACAACTCCCTCTGGGCTGATGGAGTGCCCGGGCTAGTTGCCACAAAGTCTGGGGAGAGTGTCAGTGAGAGGTGAAGGGGCTGGGCTTCAGGGCGGGTGGGGACTTGGAGAACTTTTCTGTCTAGCTAAAGGATTGTAAATGCACCAATCAGCACTCTGTGTCTAGCTAAAGGTTTGTAAAGGCACTAATCAGCCATCTGTGTCTAGCTAATCAGGTGGGGACTTGGAGAACTTCCTAGGTAGCTAAAGGATTGTAAATGCACCAATCAGCACTCTCAAAACGGACCAATCAGCTCTCTGTAAAATGGGCCAATCAGTTGTCTGTAAAATGGACCAATCAGCAGGATGTGGGTGGGGCCAGATCAGGGAATAAAAGCAGGCCACCTGAGCCAGCAGTGGCAACCCACTTGGGTCCCCTTCCACCCTGTGGAAGCTTTGTTGTTTTGCTCTTCACAATAAATCTTGTTGCTGCTCACTCTTTGGGTCCGTGCCACTCTTTAAGAGCTATAGCACTCACCGCGAAGGTCTACAGCTTCACTCCTGAAGTCGGTGAGACCACGAACCCACCAGAAGGAAGAAACTCCGGACACATCTAAACATCCAAAAGAACCAACTCTGGACACACCATCTTTAAGAACTGTAACACTCACTGCAAGGGTCCGCAGCTTCATTCTTGAAGTCAGCGAGATCAAGAACCCACCAATTCCAGACACAATATTATCAAACATACATGAAATCAACTACAAAGATACAAAACATAAGACATCAGGCATTTGATATATAATGAATTAAAATCTCCTTGAGAGAAAATAAAATCCTATCTCTATTGCATCCAAATAATGTTTTCCTCTCCCCTATAATGTTGTGTCAGCAGCCTTTATGAGAGTAAAGGGTTAGAGAACATAACAGGGGAAATTGTCAAAGAACAGGAGGTTAAAATGTAAGATTTCCTAGTTCTAGTGCCTCATGGCTATGTCAAGGTGCAAGATATAATTTCAAAATTCAGTTATTAAAGTGGAGTTGAAGAGTAATGGGGCTGAGGTCAAAGGCCAGTGACAGAGATTGTTGCATGGATTGTCAATGTAGCTGGGGGATCGCAAGGTTTGAGGGTGAGAATATTGTACTCTAGAGGCAATGAAATAATCAGTGAGAGGGGGAATAGAATACAGGAGGCTGACTGATGAAAAGTAGTAGAGTGTAGTGGAACCACTGTCAGGATATGCACCTCATTGACATTAGGTGGAAATAGTAATGCTTTATAAGTGAGTCAGCATTGTGAAGCTGAAAATTCTTCCTGCTTCCCTTTCCTCCAGCGCCCATGAGCATGAGAGTATAAGCAATGCATGCTCAGTCAGTTTCCAAGGAACCAAACACCTCTGAAGAGCACCAGATTTCAGTAAGACAGAGATCTGATCTGTAAAAAGGTTGAGAATATGGAGAAAGCCATTTACTGTGGAGGGGACAGACACAATTTCGTGACTGCTCTCAGTGCCATCAAATAGAGACTCACTCTACAAAAGGGACTCTGCTCTTGGGACTTAATGCTCTGTGGACATTATCTTGAAATTCTTTTCTTTTTCTTTTTTTGAGCTGGAGTCTGGCTCTGTCGCCCAGGCTGGAGTGCAGTGGCCGGATCTCAGCTCATTGCAAGCTCCGCCTCCCGGGTTCACGCCATTCTCCTGCCTCAGCCTCCTGAATAGCTGGGACTACAGGCGCCCGCCACCTCGCCTGCCTAGTTTTTTGTATTTTTTAGTAGAGAAGGGGTTTCACCGTGTTAGCCAGGATGGTCTCGATCTCCTGACCTCGTGATCCACCCGTCTCGGCCTCCCAAAGTGCTGGGATTACAGGCTTGAGCCACCGCGCCCGGCCCTATCTTGAAATTCTTAACAAGATTATCTTGGAATTTGTGTTATGTAAATGGAATCTGATTGAATATTAGTAGATGTGTCAGAGCTTGGAATCTTGGCTCACCTGTGGTACTGCCTTTCCACTGCTTTCCTGCCTCCTCTCCTTCCTAGGACAGAATCACAGCTATCTGCTCCTCTCACCTGTCCAATGACTTGCTACCCACAGTGGAGGCCTAGGCATGGGTCTGGGGAAGGACAAGGTCAGGCATATGAGCCCCACAGTTTGTGGGCAGGACCCAGGTGCCTGTGATGGTTTGCACTTGCCTCGCATGTATTTCCATGCCCCAAAAAGCATGAGATTAAATAACAAAACCAAAGAACAAAAAAGCCACATAACTGGTTTAGAGATAAATCACAGAAGGAAAATGTTTTGTTTGTTTGTTTGGTTTTTATGGCCTGCTTTTTGTACAAAAAGCCTTGCACTGACATTTTGCACTGGACTCCACAAATTTTGTAGCTGGTTCTGATTGGAGGTTTCCAAAGGTCACAGTGGAAAGGTGGAAAGAGTAGAGAAGGAAGGCAATGGTGAAGAGTTGGGAAAAAGGAACATCAACAAGACTTTATGGGAGGATGGATTCATACATTGAGATAATGCAGCTGATGAGCTTAACATTTTGAAAAGTGGCCAAGGGTAAGTTTGGAAGATACAGGAGGTTAGTCTGTCAAAGATCCAAATGGAACTCTGGCCAAAATTTTAGTAAGTACACTGAATTCCAGTGCTTAGCTTTATTGCCCATGGCTTCTGCTCAGGGTACCAAACATAGAGTTAAGAGGTTCTCATAAGTTGCTTCAATAAATCCTTTCCCAGGGGCTATTTAGACACTTCACTTCAAATTTGAAACCACTCCTGACAGTCAATACAGGAGTAAACACGTGTTATTTGTGAGCAGGAAGAAGCCAAGGGAAGGCAGTGGAGACATAGTATGAGTCTCATTATGAAGACTGATGACAGTCAAAACATGAGTGAACTTACAAAGGAATCAGAAAATTCTTTGAGTCTTGGGTTTCCAGTGGCCAGCTTTTTAACTCTAATGAAAGACCTTAACTTCTCTGAAGTTTATCTGTAAATTGGGGATGATGATGATTCCTGCTTTTTAAATGCTCAGGGCTGTTGCAAATGTCAAAGTACATCATTAATATAAAGTTTCTTTGCAAATAGCAAATATCGTTATTTTAATTCTATACTCCTGTTTTTTGTTTTTGTTTTTGTTTTGTTTGTTTTTTTCTGAAGGCTTACGGGATGCTTCGATTGCTCTGTGGCTGCATTTAGGAGAGGGAAGCTGCAGTCATGCGTCATCACTGCCAGCCTCACATCTCTTGATGGTTAAAGCCTTAGGGTGGAGCAAGGGAAAATTTAAAGTAACAAACAAAGCAAAAGCAAGAGGTGACGTTCCTAGCAGAGGAAGGCTAAGTTTATGTATGTATGTAAATGTCAAGTGTATATGGGTGAGTGTCTCAGAAGGTTTACGTCTTCTATATAAATGTAGAAGTAAGGAGACTGTCTGCATAGGAAGAAAGGTCTTTTTTTTTTCTGAATTTTAGAATATTTTCTGCTCTATATCATTTATCTACACCTAAGTAGTCTGTTTTTCTATTTTAATGTCTCCTCTTATCTTTCAATATATTGAGGAACATGCTAAGATGCAAGCGGGCTTAGCCCTGCCTAGTCACCTGTTTCATTCACCAGTGGGATATCCCACCTAAAGGAGCTGTCACAAAAGAGCAGCTGTGGGCAGCATGAAAAACAGCAACAACAACTATAACTCTAAAGAGATGTATGAAACCCATTGTTATTTCATTAAATAACAATGTTGGGGTTTTAGGAAAAAAGCTGTAAGCAATGAGCCCAGAAACTAAAATTTGAGTATGATTTATCATGCTACATCCATAATTAACCAATATCCCAGAACTAATGTTTTTGAAATATCTTTTCACTAACATATATTTAAGTTCTTAAAGTAGATAACATCTATACATCCAGTTTTGTAGGATTTTTGAGAAGAGGCTTTAAATTTATATTGTGTCCCCACCAAAAAATTGTATTTTCCCTTCTGTGTAGATGAAGGTAGCATTATGAATAGCCAGAGTGGGGTATACATTTATATTAACTCAATTTTCTTTGATGGAAGTGCCTGTACAGCTTCTTTGAAAAGATCGCCACCTAGGGGAAATTAACAAGAGTTAATACAACATCTGCAATGCACCACATATGCTGCGTATTATCTAATGGCGTATGTATTTAAGGAAAAAAAAATGCAAAACTGTGTCATATTTCAGCAAATGTGGTGGGCCACCTAGGAAAAATAGACTACTTTGTAGACCTAGAAAGTGTGCTTGGGCACAATTTTATTGTTATTTCTAACTAACATAGAACTGCATGTAGCTTTTGTTTATTCATTAGGGCTTGATTTTAATGACTTTCTCCATATCCAGAGAGATTTTAGAATACAGATTTTTTACAAAATAGATATCCATTTGATTATGAGTACAAAACATATTTTTGGCAATTTTTACTATTAAAAATAATAGTTTTAATTAGTACAAATGTTAAGATTCTTACATGTAAAAGAATTTCTATCTGAATTAAGCCTCAGAATTTAACAAAGATGTTTCTCCTTGAACTCATTTATTTGTTTCTGAGAATTTATAGCTAGATCTCCAAATGAGAGCAAGTAAAGTGGGAAATAATTTAGTTGGTTCATTCAAGTAAAAATGGATTATTTTTCTTTACTTCAATTTCTGATATTTTTGATAAATGTCTTAGAGAATCACTGCATTTTCTGAAAGCACATTTAACATAAAATATGATCCATGTTATAATCTTTACATGCTATGTTGCAGATATGGGAACCTGAAAGAATGCAACCTATCTTTAAGTTGAAATGGATGCTTTAGCAACCATGAAAAATTTATGTTTCGTTTTATAAAAACAAGCTACTAATTTCAAAAGTCAACTTTCTAAAAAGTCAAAATGTAATTTTAAATTAAATCACATGCTCTGAAGATAATTTTTGGTTAATTAGATACTTTTGGATCATAAATTTTAATGCATCAAGATTATAAAGTAGGCAAGAGTCTCATAGGGAAAAAAACTTAAGGGATTATTTGAAAAAGTTTTATGTATACTGTGTTTACAATTATTAGAACAGTTGTCAAACTGTCTAGTGACTGCCTGTTAACTCAGTCTTCCCCATTGAGTGGAAAAACTCTTGGTGACAGTGAGTATTTTTATATACAATTATTCCTGAGGTGCTATTTGAGCAGTGTCTGTTCTGATTACTTGGTGCCCGTAGAACCAGTAGTTAAACAATTTGAATATAACTCCTAGGTGTATCTATAGCATTTAGAAGAATGCCGAATATTTAGAAGGGACACGAGACACAATGGGTGAATGAATGAATAAATAGACCCTCAAATTAGGCCTGTCCCCTGCTTTAAGTATATGTTTATGGAATCTATAACCCTCTCATATACACACAAAAATGAGTCTACTGTAGAAGGCATAGTTAATCTTTGTA
Source organism: Chlorocebus sabaeus (assembly GCF_047675955.1). Lineage (NCBI taxonomy): Eukaryota > Metazoa > Chordata > Mammalia > Primates > Cercopithecidae > Chlorocebus > Chlorocebus sabaeus. The sequence goes on from NC_132914.1 coordinate 88,275,081, forward strand.
AGGTAAAGGTAAATATAAATTATTCTATCCCTTTTGAGATTATCCCTGCCACAGTCATCTTGACAGATAATCAAGAGCTAGTGGTACACCAAAGGAAATTGTTTTGTCATATGAAATTATATGTATGTAATTATTTAGTGTGCATATATACACACAACATATTATATATGTATGTATACATATACAATATGTATATATATTGTGTGTATATCTATATATAGATATAAAATTTTAGAAATCAGTAGTATATTTGATCATGGAATAGAAAAGATTCTTTGGAACTAAGATGAACTTATATACCTGGATAAGTAAACTTGATATTTTATCCCTGCCTATTAAAATCCTTTAAATTATTTGGCAATCCAACTGTAACATTCCTTAGCTATACTAAATTCAAGAAGCACTAATTATCTTCAGCTTGCAAGGTGGATGTGTTTTAAGGTATACCAACATTTAAATTCTGTCTTTTCCTTTACTTCTGGCTGAATCTGATAGTACTTTTAGTGAAATAGGATTTATAATATCTTAACTGTAATAGTGTTCTTAGACAAGTTCTTATTTCTTACTAAATCTAATCCATATTGTCTATTTTGATTTTTGCCTACCCTGAAATTCCTGATACTTTCACAGCTCATCTTTTCAACTTTTAACTTTCATTCTTTATTATATCCATTTTCTTTCGACTGACCTCCAGATAGTGGCTATTACTTTGCTTTTATACTGTATTTTTTTTTCCTAATTGTGACTGCCATATAGCAGCTCTTGGGCTCTTCTCCTGCCAGTAGCTAGTAGTTTTCCATTTCTAGCCACTTCCATTAGTAAAGGCTGATTCCTAATTTAGAGAATTAAGAATTCTGCAATCAGAGTGAGCTTTATACTTTCACCTCAGAAGAAACGGAAAAGGGGCCAGGGAACTGCTTTAATGATGTGAATAGTCTAGCACAGTTTTGCACTCTGCTGTTTTACTCTCTTTAAAACATCTCATCACATAAATAATTTATCACAGAACTTTTGGACATCAATTACTGAGACTCAGCACTTTTTCCAGGACAGCATTACAATATGCACTATGACTGCAAAAGTTTGGCTTTGGCTATTGACTCAAAGTTATGTCCTTGAATAATCTGAACTTAATCTAAGATTTCATCACACTCCCCTCCATTTCAGAGTGGACTTAATGGTATAAGGAAACAGACTATGTGGCTTCCAACCTCTATCACCTATTAGCTGTGGGATCTTGGGTAAGTTGGTCAAGAGCCCTTAGCATTGGCTTTCTCACTGCTAAAGTAAGCATATGTTCTTAATAGAGCTTCTACACAAGGTAAACACTCAGCAAAGTGAAACAGAATAAAATAAGTGTTGGCTATGTTAAGCTTCACCAGGTACTCTAAATTTTAAAATTACAATAGTCTAAAAATATTTTTTCATGTGCCTTTTAGAAACAGGAACATTGACATGAGCATTTTCAAGATGGTTTATACTCATGGTAATTCTGTGGCCCAGCAAGTTGGAATCAAGAGCTTCTTGTTACATTATAAAATTTTGTGTTCAATTCCTGTGCAAATCTATGCATGAGGACAGGGCTATTATACCACACAGTTTAGCATACAAGAGATGTGGTTGAGTCTCTACTTTCTCTTTCTTCTGCTTTCCTAATGAAGTAGGTTTTAGTACACACATGGATAAGTCATTATGTTTCTCTGTTGGAACTACCTAAGAATCATGGATCACTTCATAGATTTATTTCTATTTTATTCTTTTTTGATATTGAAATTATGTATTAAGAGCTTCTTATGTGCAAGATTGTGCACTGGAACTAGAAAGATGATCAATTCCTTGCCCTATAGCCTTTTCTAGACAGAAGAGAACCACAGGTAATTAACGATAATTTAGAAAGGATAATGGAAGTATCAATAAAGTGAAGTGTTAAGGAAGTACAAAGCAAGAAGTACAGAGCACCTCTTTCTAGAAGTACTGTGGAGTAACTGATGAATGCATCACTAAGGCAGTTGTAAATGTAGAAACTACCTCTCAGGCTAAGGCAGAGCCCACTCGTAGCATTGATTTGTGCTCCCACTAGACCTAAATAGCAGCTGGAAAGAGCTGGGAATCAGGCAGCAATAAAAATATTAATTATCTTCTGGGTGCCAGAGCAACAAACAAGCAAGTTTATTTATTTCCCTAACAAGATGTACTCTAATTAGTGGCCATGACCATTAACAGATTACACCGTGTTTGAGTCCCAGGAGGTGACTGACTATCACAAGTCCTGCTTTTACTACCAGGTCAATGGATATATACTCTCATTTTTACTTCTCGGGATTAAAGTGTTAAGCATTATTTAGTTTAGTAATTTCAATTTTGATAATTGTCTTGTCTATTGTCAGTATTTAAAGGAAAACAAATACACTGTCAGTACAGATTGTGAATGTTAATTAGTGATGTTACTGTCAAAAAGACTTTGAATAGACAGAAGTATTGTAGAAACACCTTTAGATAAAATATGATTCATGGAATAAAGTTATTCTAACTATATCAGAATAATAATCCATAGACATACAAGGAATCTTGTGGGCCAATGTTTTCCCCCTTTCCTTCACACACTTTGGTAATTTATGTTTATGTCTTAGTCTTGTAGGTCAAAAAGATACTAACTTTTAAAAACCAAGCCATATAGCAGCATATTCAAATAAATAATGTAAATATCTATCTTAATAGATAGATATTCTTAGTGCTTTGTCACAACACCATTACAGTACTCTTTTTGCATTTGTATTAATGTATTATGTATTCCAAAAAATGCATCTGTGAATATAGTACAAGAGCTCATCAGTCATTAGCTTACATGTAAATGTTTTGCCTTTGCCACTAGGTGGCACCTATATATTAATAGTTGTAGAGCATAAGTTCTACATAAGAAGGCAAAATAGACAGTGAAGGAGAGAAAAGTAAGCTATTTTATTAAATCCGTTTTGTATTTCAATGTTTGTTCAGGAAACAATGTAAAATTCACAAATTTGTTTTAAGACTAAGGGAAAACATTAAATACTCATTATTCTTTTTTAAGAGAAGATGAACATTGATTTTGGAAAAATTCGCTGGGGGTTGCCAGGGGAACATATAGAACCACTTGGTCTTGACCTCAGCTTGCCATCTTATATTATAATCTCCCAGTTCAAGGAAATTCTGCAATCAATAAAACATCAAGAAAAAATAAAAACTGTAATTATATATGGCAGCACTAAAATTCTGCTTTTAGTAGTACTATTTAATGATAAATGTCATATGAAATGTCTAGTCTAACAGAAATTTTTGTGAGAAATGGTAAATTAACACTAGTTAAGAGTCTTAAATTACTAGGACTAAAAATGACATGCTAAAAATCTAAATATATTCAAAGGAGAGGATACACAATGCATGATAACAGAACTATCAATCATTATAAAAATTTCAAATGCCATCTGAAACCATCAGAAGATGCCAATATTAATAACTTAAATAACAGCTAAAAACGCCAGTTAATGTCAAATCTAAATTTTTAAAGATAAATGTGGATTTCTAGTCTTAGGTGTTAAAAGTTTACTCAAAATAACCTTCCCAGGATAATAAAATATCACCAATAGAATTTGAAAGAAATCAAAAAGTAAAAGAACATGCAGTAATCATTAAAATTTTATTACAACTCTTGGTACTGTCTATGCTTCACTAAATATTGCATTGCATTTATTTATTGAAATCATAGTATTGAATTTAGGCAGCACAAACTTAATAGCTGAATAGAAATATAGTGTCCAGCTCATGAGAAGAGTGCATGGATAGTATGTGATTAGTGTCTTAAGTTGAGAATAACCATTCTAAAAGCAACATCCAAAAAAGAAAAAGAAAAAGATTTAGAATAAAGCAAGCAGCCTAGAAAGACGCTAAGTCAAAGCGTATGTAACACGAACAATGGTGTAAATAAGTAGGGGAGCTTCTCCAAAAGATAGTCCAAATACAGCCAAGTCCTTTTTGGTTTGAAATATAATACCTTTGTTTATTTTCCTATAATGCAAAACTAGGACCAGTTGGTGGAATTGGTGGTCAAAAGCAAAAGCCTTCCTTTTTTTTTTTTCAAGGTAAGCGTCTTGCTCTATCACCCACGCTGGAGTGCAGTGGCTCCATCTCTGCTTACTGCAACCTCCATCTCCTGGGTTCAAGCTGTCCTTCCACCTCAGCCTTCCAAGTAGCTGAGGCCACAGCCATGGGCCACCATGCCTCAGATAACAAATATTACTTTTTTTGATGGGGATGGGTTTCTCTATGTTGCCCCTGCTGGTCTCGAACTCCTGGGCTCAAACAATCCCAAAGTTCTGGGATTACAGGCATGAGCCACTGCACTGGGCCAGACATTTTTTTTTTTTTTTTTTTTTAATTAAAACTAGAACTTCTTATTGCGGGAAATAGGACCATGTATTTTAAATTGCAAAAAACAGTTCTGCATGTGATCTTCCTATAGAAAACAATATATTTTCAGTGTAAAAAGAAGGGAGGAATAAAAGATTTGAGCTGACGACCTTTTAACATACAAAGTCTTCAAGCTTTTGATTTAAAGCTATTGTTTGTATGTTAAATTTTACAACGATTGAGATAATTATTGATACCCTAGTAGTTGGAAACCAAAGTTAGAAATACATGCATGGTCTACATGTTGGAAATAATTTTGTTATACTAAGGTAGACCTACTAGGGTATTATAGCATCTGCAGTGGAGAAATGACCCTAGCACGTTGTCAAAAGTCACTAGGGGCTCAAAGTTATAAGGCATTAGGACCTAGTGTTCATAGTTACAGAGAACATTTTAGCTCTATTATGTAGTATCCTATAACTACCCATTATTCAAGGAGGGCAATTGTCAGTCACTCCCCTTGGGAATCCTTCTGAATATAGGATTTTTCTGTTAGAGAAACTCTGCTATGTACCTCTATTTATACAAGTATTTATATGTAAGCGGATTTTCTAAAATGGTTGACATCTAAAAGTTAAATTCTGCACTTGTTATACCCATCTTGACTGATTTATTTTGAAATGAAAGTATGCTTGATTTGAGGCAATGCCAGAGAAGTATTTAAATGTAGTTTGTTCCAGGAATACATTTGTCTCAAACACTCCCTCCCTGCCTCCTACCCTGCCCCTTATAGTAGAACTACTACATCATATTACCATGCAGCAATATGTAGGTACAGCAGTGAAAGATTCTCCCCAGAGCCTGAAAGTTTAAGGGAATGAATAACTCCTCCCTTCTCAGGCCGAGTCCCAAGACCCAAGACCACTTGCGCCAGCAGCCTGCATCAGCAAGATAGCAAAAGCAGGAAGAGAGCTGCCTGGAAAATACCTACCCTGGCCAGAAGACACCTACCCTGGCCGGAAGACATGTATCCCTTAAGATTAAGAAAGAGGACATCTGGGTACTAAGTAGCAGTCACGTCAGACTGCGACACTTCCTGTTTACAGAGGGCTATAAAACCCCTGTCCCATCCTCACTTGGGGATGATGCCATTTTGGGCCTCAGCCCGCCTGCACCCAGGCGCTCATTAGAACAGCAGGTTGGGCCCCACTGTGGCTCACGCCTGTAATCCCAGCACTTTGGGAGGCCAAGGCAGACAGATCACGAGGTCAGGACATCGAAACCATCCTGGCTAACACGGTGAAACCCCGTCTCTACTAAAAATACAAAAAATTAGCCAGGCACAGTGGCGGGCTCCTGTAGTCCCAGCTAGTCAGGAGGCTAAGGCTGGGGAATGATGTGAACCTGGGAGGCAGAGCTTGCAGTGAAGCGAGATAGCGCCACTGCACTCCAGCCTGGGCGAAAGAGGGAGACTCTGTCCCAAAAAAATAAAATAAATAAAATAAAATAAAATAAATAAAATATAGCATGTTACTCCACATCGCCTTGTGTTGTGTTGTTTGTTGGCGTGGTTCTCTGGGCTCAAACCAATACAAGAACCTTTCAAACAGTATATTCCTCAGTGTCTTGATCCTCCAAATAACTCTCTTCTAATTCCTCCTGACCACAAAAAAAAAAAAAAAAAAAAAAAAGCACTTATACTCTAGGATGGCTGATTCCAGCCCAGTGGCCTGGCAAGGGTGAATTACACTTTGCATATCACACTCTTGATATTTGTGTGTGCTAGCATAAGAATTATAATTGAAACAGGGATTTAAGTATCTCTTCTCTAGGTGCCTACACTCCTTGGACTCAGGTCAAATTTATTAAAGGAAGTTTTGTTTCTAGATAGGTTGTTTGAAATAAAACAACAGTATGTTCAAGTAACACAGTGTACCTACAGCTTTTAACTAAAATAGAGGACTTGGGTCCTGAAACAATTTCTTTTGATTTTCAGGTATTTTATCTATTAAAAGGGAGATAAAGCATTAGTTCATAGGGTAGTTATATGTTTAAATGTGATCAGGTATATTAACTACCTTACATGTATTCAAATGTGTTTTGAAATCTAACGTCTACATTTTGATAGTTTAACTGTTCTACATAAGGGACTTACAACAGGCATTAAATATTGTTTGGCATTTTCATATATCTGTATCTGTATCTTAATCTACAATGAGCTTAACTTTCAGTGTAGCATAAAACAGAATCTTCAATAAAGTAATATTAGGAATGATATCCAGTTATCTTATGCACCTATAAAGTTATCTATAAATTCTTATGAATATTTTTCTAAAGTAAAATTTTTATTTTACTTTATAGATGAGAAGCAACAAAGCAACATTTATAACAACTTCTCCCATTCAGGCATTTTTTTCCCACCAAATGTGTATATTGATATACATACACATAAAATATTCCTGTGTTACACTGTCATTATATCACTTTCATAAACTATTAACTGACAGAACTTTTTTTTCAAGTATTACAGTTGCATTGATTTTGATTTTGAAAATATACATTCAACTATCCATTGCTTCTATGGAAAAGGACGGGTAACTCTTAGCACCAACCATTAGAGCATTAACGTCAACCGTAAAAGGAAACATCACTGACCTGGGGCAAGGGCAGGCGTAGGGGAAGATAAAGGGTAAAGAATATTATCTGGGGAAAGAGTCCAACTCTAGAGATTTAACTAGTTCTCATATAGTGTGCATAATGGTATCTGCAACTCAAAGGTAATGTATCTGATTACAGTTATACTAGGGGGAAATAGGACAGAGTTAATGAATCATTTTGTTATTTTGGGAGATTTTACATTTGTAGTTGCTTGCATTACTAACAAGTAACTTTTAGACACCAAATAATATGTCTATGACTTCATTTGTGTGTTTACTGAATACTTACTATGACTAGGAAGTATTGAATGTCACTGTTTGGAGTGCTTGGTAACTATCATCTCACTTAGTCTTTACAATCTAATTTCATCCATGAGGTAGGTACTATAGATGAGGAAAATGAGATGTCAAAATTTCAGTAACAATCCTGAGGTCACACACGTAAAAAATGATAGTTTTGAATGCATAAACCATAATCTTAATCATTAAAAGCCTCTATGAGGCTTCTGCAATGGATCTAACACCTGGGTGTCAGTGCTGCTGGTTCATAGACCACACTTTAAATATCATGGCAGTAGACCATGTGAAGTGTCCATTTACATACTATTTTACCTGAAGCCAAAACTACATTTCAAGGACAAGTTGGTTCATACTTGGTTCTGTGATATTAATAACAACTGAAATATCTGATATGTCAGCCTCATAGAATTGCTATGAGATTTTCTGGGCCTCGCTAATAAATTTAGACTGAAGTAATGTTCAGAAATTATGTGAGATAACTTTATGAAATGTAGTTTAACATATAATGGTCAACAGTGTTTTGCAGTTATAACACAATTCTTCTTAAATATTGAGTATTTTGTCTTCACAATATACCTAAGTGATAAAGTATAATCACATTCTTCTTAAATATTGAGTATTTTGTCTTCACAATACACCTAAGTGATAAAGTATAATCACTAATACTGAGGAAACAGAAACCCAAGACAAGTGGCTACCACCACAGGTCACTTAGGCAGCAGGACAACACACATCCAGGCCTTCCCATGCCAAATCCAAATCTTTTCTTCTCTTCCATTAGCTGACCTTGACAATGGAGTGTATTCCACTAATTAACTAAAACTAAATAAAGAAAACTGCTACTCAGCTACTGAAACAGCTAAGATAGCCACATTCTGATTTTGATTTTAATAAATAGATAATCAAGGCCAAAGTGATTTGACAACATTGAGTAATTTTCAGTTGTTTTACATTAACATAAACCTTATTGAATACGAAACATGGCTGCATGTATCGTTTTATTACGCTGCTAAAAGCAAAATACAATTCAAGGACTTTTTTTTAGTCTTATCGACTCCCTTAACCCAAGGTCACCTATGGGAGATGTATCATTTATATCCCAGATCTGTAGGTTTGGTGTTAGCTGTAGGAGATTGGTCATTTCACCTCTTACATTTATTTTAATGGAACTAAATATGTTACAAATACTGTCTTCCTCATATAAGGATGTTCTAAAATTTTATAAAATCATACTCAGAGTTCAGAGTTGATCTCTAGATGTGAAGTGTACTTAGCATCTTTAGAGGGCTAATATTTTCATGGAAAACAACATTCCTCTAAGTTACTGTAGAGACAAAGTAATGAAGACAAATCAAGAAATGCTGTCAGTCTCTAGAAGATGAAAATGCCAGAATCTCTACGTGAGAAACAAAACCTCAAAATAGGCCAGGCGCGGTGGCTCAAGCCTGTAATCCCAGCACTTTGGGAGGCCGAGACGGGCGGATCACGAGGTCAGGAGATCGAGACCATCCTGGCTAACACAGTGAAACCCCTTCTCTACTAAAAAATATAAAAAACTAGCCGGGTGAGGTGGCGGGCGCCTGTAGTCCCAGCTACTCGGGAGGCTGAGGCAGGAGAATGGCGTAAACCCGGGAGGCGGAGCTTGCAGTGAGCTGAGATCCGGCCACTGCACTCCAGCCCGGGCGACAGAGCGAGACTCTGTCTCAAAAAAAAAAAAAAAAAAAAAAAAAACCTCAAAATAGACAGCAAAGATGCTTATCAAGTCCAAGCCCTATAATCATGTTTTATGATTTATAATATTATTTTTCTGACAATTGGCTAAATAGCTCCATTCTTGAAAGAAATGCCTAACAGGCACTTCATCCTCACTGTGTTCACCTGATAAAGTTTGAAATGATTTTAATAATAATGAATTTATTTTGGAAAATTATATTTTCTCTTCAAGTGTACACATACCTCTAAAACTAAAGACTGGGTTTTTCAGAGCCATACAAACACTGTAAAGGCTATGGGATCATCAAGTTGTACTGAATAAACTGTGCAAGAGGCTCTCCATGGGAGTTGAGAACTGTGGTGCTCCAATCATGCTGAGCAGGAAACCCTAATATCCCCCTCATTACATGATAGTGGGTGGTTACAATGGTGAGTGTTCCTGGATGACCAATCCCTTCAGCCCCTAACATGGGTTAATTATTTCATATTACCCGTCAGGATTAGTAAAGCAAGCATCACAGTATCTGGTTAATTATTAAAATAAAAAAAAGGTCAGGTAGAGAATCATCAATGACTAATAGTTTTCTCCTCTCGTTATGTTTTGCTGGTGTCTATTTCAGAAGACACGGATGGCATAAAAGTGAGTAGATAATATGGTTTCTGCATCCTTCTCTCACTTGTCATTGGCCGTTGCTTCCAGACATGCTAGTCTTTCTATCCTCAGTTCCTCAAAGGCATCAAGCTCCTCTCAGCTCTTGGCCTTTAGACTTAGGGGTCCCTCTGCCCACAATAAACAGCCTCAACCTTACTCCTGGGTTCGCTAGTGATCTATGTTTTTATAGTGATACATTTCCTTCAGACCACTTGCAATGAGCAATCCATCTAACTCATTTAATGTCTGACTTTTCTACTAAACAATAACAATGTCAGAATGGGGTTTTGCTTATTCACCATTGTATTCTTATCACTGTTCACAGTGCTTGGCCCCCAGTAGTTCAATATTTGTTGAATAATGGTTCATGAGCAAGAATGTAGACTCCTGAGGCATTGCACATGTTTACGTCCCTTGAAATAACTAGTGAATAACACCTTTGCATATGAAGGCTATTAATATGTGGTGAATTCTTAAATTTAAAATATTTTGCAGGAAGAAATAGAGAAACGTCCAGATGGGATTGTGAATAAATTCAATCCTAATTAAAAAAAATCTTCTCCAGTGAGAATATACATAAGTTTGACCTTTTGATTAAGTGTCACGAGTAAAGTATTTATGGGCTATGACTTGTATGGATTTATTACCTAGCTTCAGGAGCTGAATTCTTGATTTCCCTCTGCATATATGTATTAGAACAGTAAAACACATAGGGATGGCTACTTTTAATTTTATAGGTCATTCAGAAATTGCATCTTATAGAAAGTAAAGATTTCTTAGAGTTTTGGTTATTCACCACTGCAATTTGGAATGTTTGGTGTAATTTTAAAATTCCTAAGTTTTTGCCCCTTTCTTCTATTCCTCCTTTTGACCACTGAAGCATTGCTGCATGGATTTGTGATATTTAAATAATGAGAAATGAGAGGCAAGGTACTTTTATTTAATACTTTTTATTATTTAATAACTTAAGTTTATCACCTGGAAAACTGCAATATATCAGTAACAATCAACATTCAGGTAAAACATCACCACACATTCTTCTCTTCAACAAATAAATGCTAACTTGTGGTTCAAAGTCAAAAGATGTAATTTCTGAGAAGGCATGTTTAAATTCATCATCTAGGGATATTCTGGAAATATGCTATGGATGGAACTTTTATCAACTGTCCAGGAAGAAATGTATTATTACTTCCTTAAAATATTTGAACAAAAGCTATTATTTTGAATGATGTATTCTCCATAAGTAATTGCTGTTTAGACATCAGAACCCAGCTCACACAGACTCACGCTTACACATCTTTTACTCTCCTTTATAACAAAGACAAATTGAAAAATAAAATAAGATATTCCACCCCCAAAAGGTCAATAATCTTTTTCTGTAAAAAAATCCATTCTGCAAAACATTTTTTATGGCTCCTCAGAACTTAGGATAAAGACCCTATCCAATAAAGAGGCTTCAAAACCTAAGCTATGTTCCATTGTTTGCAGTTACCTTGGACTTTAACTAGATGTGCAAGTTGACTTCTGACCATGGGGAATCCTCTCCATGACTGGATTATGGATTGTTGAGGCCATGGCAGATAACCAGTTCCACAGAAGCAACTTCATGTTTTTCTGAGGAAGATCCATAGCACTGTGGAACAAGGAATATCAATAAGCGATGCCACAAGAGACTGCAAATGGGGTTAACAAAATACAACCCTCAAAAATGAACTCTGATGGTGGAAAAATCTACAAGGTAAAATATTGTTGAAAAAAAATACAGGGATTGAAAATGGCTTCAGTTATGTTAAGAGCACTGGTGAACATTCAGTAGCGTTAGAATGTGCTTTCTTATGCATGTAACAAACTATCTCTTCATGCCAAGCTCATTAAGTGGCTAAGTTGTATAAATTTGTTCAAAAACAAACGCTTTTTCAGCATTTATAGATTTAAAAAAACAACAGCAACTCTGTTTTCTAAAGGGGAAAACACCAAGTGAAAATATTCTAATGGTAGTAATAAAATACTTGGCCTTTAATCAGTTCCAGTAAAATTATATATGAAAGCTCCCCCACCACCACCCATAGTCATACACATACGCATCAAATTTTAAGCATTTTATAATGGCCAAAGAAGGTGTTTACATCTGTTTATTAATGGAACTCACTTTTTAATCAGTTTTTAATAAATTGCTAATCCAGTTTAGCCTCAAATCAGTTCCATCCCTTTCCTCAATCCCTTTTCTGATGTCTAACAGTTAAAGTCCTGTGCAGTGAACAGGGATTCCTGTGGCACTTTGGGAATTATCTGCTCTGGGTTTAAAAAAGTGCAGCTTATAAAGTTCTCTCTCTTTTCTTCAGCCTCTACGAAGATTGATAAAGGCATTTCCAGAGGCAAATGAAATTCTTCCCCTCTCTGCTCGTTCTCCTCCAGGACCTCCTCTTCCCCTTCCACCTCCTCCTCTTCCTCCTCCTCCTCCTCCTCCTCCACATATTCAGCCTCTTCGACCTCTTCCTCCTCCTCATCTTCGACCTCTTCCTCTTCCTCATCTTCGACCTCTTCTTCCTCATCTTCGACCTCTTCTTCCTCATCTTCGACCTCTTCTTCCTCATCTTCAACCTCTTCTTCCTCCTCCTCGCTCACCTCCTTTGCATCACACACCTCCTGGTCATACTCCTCCTCATCATCATTTTTCTTCTCCTCTTCCTCCACCAGCAACGGGGCAAGAGACTGGTTTTCCTCTGGTTTAGGACTGAATGCTAGAGAGGGATTCTGCACAAAGCCATACAGAGTTTCCTGCAGTCCCCAGGTTTCCTCGCTGCCGCCAGGGGGCGCGTCGTTTCCGGAGGATCTGGCCGGGGAGGCCTCACCGCTCACCGGGGCCTTCTGCGCCCTCAGCGCCTCCTGCTGACGCTCCAGCTTCTCCTGCTGCCGCATGTCCTCGTAGATCTGGTTCATGATGAATTGGGTGGTGTTGGGCGGCGCTCGCATGCCAGGCTCTCTCCACTCGTACAGCTTGACCGGCCGCGGCTGCGTGCTCACATTCGCTGGCGGGCTCCGCGGGGAGGAGCGGCGAGGGTGGTGGCGCAGGCCGCGACCCCTGCGGCCCCAGCGCTTCTTCCTGCCTGGGGGCCTCGCCCAGCTAGGGTTCCAGGACCCGTTCCAGCAGGAGCAGCAGCAAAAGCAGAGAGGGTGCAGGCCATACACCCGAAACACTTGCACTGGGCAATGGAACTTCCGGAATCCTGGAGCGGGTGGGCGCCAGGGCCCTCCCCAGCACCCCCAGTTAAAGCACATGGGTGGTTGGAACCAAAAGCCCGGGCCGTGCTGTTGCTTCGGCTGCTGCCTTGGGGGCCCATACTCGGTCTTGGGGCTATAGCGGTGCGGCCTATTGTACACTGGAGCGCCCTGGCGCCTTCGATGGCAGGACGACCAGGAGCTCAAGGAGGCCGAGTGTGCCCAGCCACCGCCGCCCAGGTTCAGAGGGTCTTCCCTTGTGTCGAGGGTCTGAGTCATCGTTCAGGGAGCTCTGAGAGGTCTAGATGGTGGCGACCCAGAAGCCGTCGTCAAGTTTTGCCAGATAGGACGGTCAGAAGAGCTTCGTCTCGTCACCCTGTCTCTCCACGCAGTGCCACGTGTCTACCCCTGGGATCACGTTTTCTCTCCAGGAGGCCGCTCTCTTCCTGGTTTGTGAGCTCTTCAGTAGTAATCGCTTGTCCTTCGCACCTGGGTTGTCTCGCCCAGGTGTGCTGGGTGGGACTGGGGCTGGGTAAGGATGGTGGGGGAGGAAGGTGTTGGCAGGCGACACGCAGTGAGACCCACTCCCGGGTCCCCCCCCACACCCGGCTCTGCTGAGGCACGGGCTGGGGCCGGGGGAGGCAGGGGTTGCGCAGTTACCTGCTGCTACCTCTCAACCCAGGTGCTTCACTGTCGCCGTCCTGGCAGGACTGGGGTGACGAGGGCAGCGGCAGCCTTTAAATACTGGCTGTGGTCTCCCGCGTGCCCACCGCGTTCTTGGTCGCCCAGGGCAACAGCCAATTGGGGTCGAAATCGTCCTCCCTGTGTGCAAGACCGGGTTCTGGCTGGAACCAGGCTCCAGGTGAACATTCGCAGGGGGCTTGTGACGTAGCGTTTGGGGGAGGCGAAGAGGGACTCAGGCTGAGTTTGTGCTGCTCAATTCAAGCAAGTCTGGAGGCAGTTTATCCGAAAGCTTTGTGTCACCTTGAGGCAGGGGTTTAAAAGATGGGCCTTCATCTGAACCCGGTGGGAGCGGGAGAACTTGAGTTTTGAAAACCCCACATTCTACACCTTTGGAGGACCTAAGGGATAATGGAAAATTACTGGAGAAAGAAAACTTGGCCCAACCTCTTACCTTCTAGCGAGTGCCAACTCTTCTTACTCTGGGGAAACGGAATTCATAATACATAAAACAAGACCACAAACATTTATTATTGCATGTGCTCCCTGACAAATAATCCTGTCATCTACCCTGAGAGGTAGGCGTATCTTATCACCTGTCACAGATGAGGGAACTGAGGGGTTAATTTCCCCATGGTTGTGGGGCTAATACATTTTCGGGCTACTATTTAAGCCTAATCCTGTTTGACCCTAAAGTTAGGTTCTTAATGGCATTGCTGTATGTTCTACCAAACCACCAGTAGGACCCTTGTGATAACTAAATGAGATGCATTTGGGAAGGTACTTTGTTGTTGGTAATATACTATACATATGTACCTCAATTAAACAAATATTGTTATTACCAGGATGAATACCACAGGTTTGTCCTTGGGAAGAGGAATATTCAGATTGTTTTTCCTTTTGCCCTTTCACTGACCATACAGCCTATACACGGGAAGCCTTTAAAGCATTGTGGTTAAGCATATGGGTTTTAATTTAAATAAATGGGGTTCAACTTCACCTCACCAATTATTAATCTCTGTAAGCCTCAGTTTCCTTACCCATACCACGATTATACTACCTTTTCCATACAGTTGTGTAAAGAATTAAATGCATATAGCAGGTCCTCTAATAATGTTTTTTCTCAATGTCATTTCCTTATAACATTGCTGAGGCAAAACAACAATAACAAAACCACGTTTCATTATATGTCTTTTCATTTAAAAGTAGCAGTTTCCAAGAACCTATGAGGCAAAGTGAGGGACTTACTGTAATTCCTTAAAGCACTTAGTGCAGGTACCCTGTAAGTACTCAGTAACTGTTAACCGTCATCCTTATATTTAAATACTTAATGACCTACAAAAGAAGTGATATCGTACATGTAAAGACACTTGTGCTTGATGCAAAAATAGGCATCCCCACCCTGGCTTGTGTCCTTTTCTTGTCCTTCTTTGTAAAACGTCAAGGAAAGTGCTACCATACTTGATCCTAGAGAAAACCGTCTCAGTGTATATCCCTTTATTACTTTTCTGTGCTGAGTGGAATTGCACAAAATGGAACACTGCCCGCTGGGAACTTCGGTCTATATAAGGCTCCATTAAATGCCAGAAAAGCAGAATGTGTGAAAGCCCTGAAGCTAGCAAAGGTCATTTATGCATTCCTGGCTGAAAATAGAGAACAGTGTAGGGGGGTTTGGATCAGGACTCCAACATTTGCCCTGGGACCTGTAGAATCCACAGGCTTCATTTAATTTCATTTGCTCTGGGGTTTGCTGAGGACAAGCCTGTTTGACTCAAAAGTACAGAATGCTGACATGTTTAGCCTGCAATATCCCTTTCTAGATATGGACTCACCTTTGGCAGTTATTTTGACCCTGCTCTGCTTACTCAAAATTGAATGGTGAGAGCCCAGATTTATTTTTTCTAAGGACCTATGTGTCATGCAAAAATGGGTTTTAATTCAGAGCATTACAGATGGACCATGTTGCTGTATTGGAATTCCAATCAGTTTCTTTTTGTTTTAAAATAGATGGTTAACTCATTTTACAGGTAATTAAGGACATCATTTTTTGATCAGTTGATGTGACCTTTATACAGCTAACCTTGGCATTATATACTTTTTGCATGGTGAGAATATTTATTCTCCCTACTAAAAAACATTGACACGTTATTGCCTTGTCCAAATTTTCTTAAGAGAAGCAGCAATTTATTATTTTGATTACGATTTTAGTTTTACAAAGATTGGACTTATAATACAAGTTTTGAATGTACTGGTAAATCGTCCAAGAAAATTTACCACTGAAGCATGTTAAAAAGTCAGACATTTATTTAATTTTTAAAGACACACTTTTATAGTTTTTTTAATGACAAGTGATTGTGTGTATGTGTGTGTGTGTGTGTGTATATATATATATATATAATTTAATTTTGGTGAGAATTTAAAATCCTCTCATGGCTAATTTGAAATACACAAGACATTAGTGTTCATTGTAGTCACCTTGATGTGCATTAGAACACCAAACTTACTCCTTCTCCCTACCTGTAACTTTGTACCTGTTGACCAATGTAAGGACACATTTTTAATTGACCCATATTCTTTCAGTACCATGAAATGAAATATTCTGATTCAATATTGAATATAACACATTCATCCTGTTGTTGAATATTGTATTAGTTTTCTGTTGCTGCATAACAAATGACCACAACCTTGGTTACTTAAAACAATATACATTTATTATCTCAAGGTTTTCAGGAGTCAGGAGTCCAGGAATAGCTTAGCAGATCCTCTGTCTGGGGGTTCAACAGGCTGTGATATGGTTTGGCTGTGTCCCTACCCAAATCTCATCTTAAATTGTAACTCCCATAATTCCCACATGTTATGGGAAGGACCCGGTGGGAGATAATTAAATCATGAGGGTGGTTTCCCCATAATGTTCTCATGGTAGTGAATAAGTCTCACGAGATCTGATGGTATTCTAAGGGAAACACCTTCCGCTTGCTTCACATTCTCTCTTGCCTGCTGCCATGTAAGACGTGATTTTGCTCCTCCTTTACCTTCTGCCATAAGTGTGAGGCCTCCCCAGCCAAGTATAACTGTGAGTCCATTAAACCTCTTTTTCTTTATAAATTATGCAGTTACAGGTATGCCTTTACTAGCAGCATGAGAACAGACTACTACAGGCTGTAATTAAGGTTTTGAATGGTTTGAGTTCTCGTTGATGTGCTCAACTCAGAAAAATTCACACCTAAGATCATTTATGGCATTGGCAGAATTTATTCCCTGTGGCTCTAAGACTGATGGCCCTGCCTTTTAGCTGTCTGTTGGCTAGAGGCCACCTTTAGGACTTGAGGCCACCCACTAGTCTTAGAAGCTGAGGGCAGTTTAGACACTGCCCACAGCAAGAACTGTGGGCTTCCTCAACAGGGCTGCTCACATCATCAAACTGGCAAAGATAATCTCCGTAGTTTCTCCTAGCAAGATGAAAAGCTGCAGATGTAAATACAGACATATACACATGTGTGTGTGTGAAAATGTGTGGCTGTTTATCATAATCCTGGCCTTGACATTCTTGCCTTGACATAATCCTTGGCTTTTTATCACCTCTGCCATTGTCTGTGGGTTAGAAGCAAGGCCCAGGTCCCCGTGGACACGCAGTGTGGAGGAGTTGGGGCATAGGCTCTGCTATGTTTTATGTTGTGCAGAGCATTACGTTTTTAAGTTGAAAACATATTGCAATTTTGGTGTTGGTTTTTGTGCATTTGTGTGACTTGAAGAGTTCTAACACTTGATGGCACTAGTAGCTCATTCAAAATATAGTCAGCAACAATTCCTATACAAAACAAACTGAGAAGTAAACACCTCATTTTTGTGTTGTATCATAAATTCCATTTTTAAACAATTCCAGGTTGCAATATTAATTACCTTTTATTCTTGTGCATAGAATTGGGTGCTTTTATTTATTATACTTTAGCATTTTTCAATTGACTTTGAAAAAGCAAACCTCTGCCAATTAAACTTGTAAATAAAATTCTTCAGAGAGAAGTTGGATATGCCCAATCCAGTCAGATAAATTAAATTCAACAAATATTTTTTAGATCCATCTGTGTCACTAATACAGTGCTATGTGATACAAAAATAAATAGAATGCATGTTTGCTTAAAGTAGTTTTAAAGTATAATGTATTCTGGGGCAGTAGTATGCAGTGTTCATTTTTTTCTTGGCAAATAACCTGTAATATTTAGAGAAAAATAAACATATATAGCCATTGAATAGAAGAAAAAACAATTTGATGCTTAAAAATATATGTTCTGTCAGGCTTGCCTTTTCCTATTGCAGATATCCACACAACAGGATTTTAAAACCAAAGGGTCAACGCCATCTTGTGGTCACAAAGTCTGAGTACAAAGTATTAAGCCTTTCTAGCTTTTCAAAGGTGGGATAAAGAGATTCAAAGGGACATATTGCTTTCTCTTAACAATTTGGGAAATTTGGGGGTTAGTTTGCAGATTTTTGAGGTGTGTTGTGCATCAGGGAACACCATTGTAGTTTTCTTCCATTTATAAATCCTTGAGTCATTTTAAGCAAATTTTGAAGAGGGAGTTAACTTTATGATGACAAAGACAATGTTTCTACAGATTCAGAGAAATAAGAAATGCCAGTTTTACAAATCATAGTACTATGTGTAGGTGTTATTTGCTACCACCTTTTGAAGTTATTATTGATCCTATAACAATTCAAGATTTGCAGAGGATTAACACAGCATATTGTAGTTATCACATCTGAAAAACCTGAACACTCAGAAATACTTAGATGGGAATTGTTAGGCTGGTCATGTTTGCTTATAAGTAGTTTTAAAGTATAATGTATTCTGGGGCAGTAGGATGCAGTGTTCATTTTTTTCTTGGCAAATTAACCTGTAATGTTTAGAGAAAAATAAACATGTATAACAACTGAATAGGAAAAGAAAGCAATTTGATGCTAAAAAATATGTTATGTTTTAATCAGAAGTCAGTTTTAAATTTAGAGTTTTCAAATAAGAATGTGAGGTATTTGAAATGGCCACTTAAATATGATACATTTAGCAGCATCACTAAAATATTATCATCACATTTTAAGAGTTATAGTAAGCACTTTGTCTTAGGGTTCATGTAAAACTATATCTGCAAAGCAACCTTGCTGGGAGGCAGTCATAATGCCTGTGAGAATGTTGGCTAGCACCATAACATTTGTATAATATTGCCCTTTTTATCCCAGTATTTTATTTTATTTATTTCATTTTATTTCTTGCTAAAGACTCTTCTTCCCCCAGATTCTGTAATAATTGTATGCTGAGTAAGCTGTGAGGACAGAAAGTTATTCTATGCCATTTGTGGGGGAAATCTGTTATCATCAATAATGTTCTTGTAGGCAGGACCTCATTAAGACTTCCATGGACCCCTTTCTTCATAAAAAATTAGTTTTATGGCTTATTGCTACAGAAAAGAATATAATCCAGGTTTCACTGATTATTGCACATACATTATTATTACCATGTTCTCTTTATTTTAAAAGAAACTAAATATTTTCATATGTTCCAAAGACTCTTGCAAGCTGTGGGCACTGTGCCTAATGTACCTAATGAATAAGTCAGTACTGTCTGCTGGGAGTCTCCTCTTACCCTGATGGCACTAAGTATCTCAGTCCGTCTTTTTGCTGATTTTCCAGAGGCTGAAGTATTTGGAGGACTACTCTGGCCTCAGGAAATGGTCCCTCCATGGTGCTTGAAATAAGGCACTAGACCAGTGGGAAGTCACTGTTGTATACAAAAAGCCGGTGCTGATCTTTGCATCTTTGTCCAGCCTGTACACCATTTTCTTTATTTTATAAAACTGGACAAAGGCATGTCTGTGATACTTGAGGTGCAACAATGGAGTCAAATAGCACAGGATTTAGGAGTCGGCTGTTGATCCAGGCCAAGTTAATCTCTCTTCTCTGATTTGTGACTTGGAATACTGATTATCTCCAGCTCCTAGAATATTGTGAATTAATACATGCTGAACACCTTAGTAGATGCCTGCATATAGTTTGTATCCTCTAGTTGGTTGCTATTATAACAACATGTGTATACATGAATTAACTTTAAAACTACATTTAATATGCTTCAAAGTTAAACACCAGGCCTAAAAAGGATGTTCTGACACTATCCTCTAAGGTGTACTTTTATATGGCTTCTTCTATTTTACAGCAGTGATGTTGTGTAACTCTTATTTCTTTTCTAATAAGAGTTGAGCAAAGTTGTCCTGTGGCTGTATGGACATTCTGGGAGCTACAAGTTTGTCTACTGACAATGTTAATCATTTAACCTCATTAAAATGCATATACAATAAGATATAGCAAATGATTTTTCTTTCTCCCTTATTACTTTCATTTATATTTCCCACAAATGCAAGCAAAAGTAACATTAGAAGGTAGTTTTGTCTAAAAATATGTCTACATGTTTAAAATAACTGAATTTTTCAAAGAATCATTGCCATTCTTTTTGTTAAACTATAACAAATAAATCAAAACCAAATCATCCACTTGGCTACCTCACTGGCATAGCAGAAATTGAAAAGTCAGTGACATTGTGTATTTCTTTGTCCACACAGAGACATCATCAAAGGGTAACTATTCCATCCCAGAGATACAATAATAAAAAGCTTTCATTAAATATTACTAATATTTCCTTATTATTCCCACTGCTATCATCACTATTTTTTTATGTGTTTCTAGGAGGATTTAAGAGTAGAGAAAGAAGGTCATTATCTGTGGTGAATCACCACTTGCTTATACTACTAGGATTTGCAGATTGTATTAGGTAGAATTTTAAAGATAGGTCTCTGAAATTCCTGCCTTCTGGTTATTCAAACATTCTTCTAGGTATTGTTAAAAAACAATTACAGGGCAGGGTGTGGTGGGTCACACCTTTAATCCCAACACTTTGGGAGGCGGAGGCATGCAGATCACTTCAGGAGATCTAGACTATCCTGGCAAACATACTGAAACCCCATCTCTACTAAAAATACAAGAAAAAAAAAATAGCTGGATGTGGTGGGACACACTTGTAGTCCCAGCTACTGGAGAGGCTGAGGCAGGAGAATTGCTTGAACCCGGGAGGCAGAGGTTGCAGTGAGCCGAAACCACGCCACTGCACTCCAGCCTGTCAACAGAGCGAGAGTCCGTCTCAAAAAAAAAAAAAAAAAAAAAAAAAATGCAGATATAATTAAAGCCCCAAACCAGTTGGCCTTTTTTAGGTTCATATGGAGGCTACCTGAGTGGGCTTGCCCCTACCAAAAGAGTACTTTAAAAGAGGAGAATTTTCTCTGGATAGTAAAAGAAGAGGAAATCAGAGAGATTGAAAGTAGAAGAAGGATTTAACATGCCATTTCAAAGACATTTGACATGTTTTGAAAATGGAGGAGGCCTTGTAATGAGGAGTGTGGGCGTCATCCAGAAGATGTGGGGAGCCTCTGGCTGACAGCTAGGTATTGGGGACCTACAACTGCAAGGAAAAAAAATTCCTCCAAAAAACCAGATAAGCCCAGAAGTGGACTTTTTATGTCTTTCATGCAAGAACCTGGGGAAGAACAACTGGATTTTGGTCTTTTGAAATCTTAAGTAGAAAACCTAGGTGAGTCTTGTGGAACTTCTAATTTAGAACAAATATGACAGAATAAATAGGTGTTGTTTGAGCTGCTAATTTTATGGAAATTTTTGTCAGGCCACAGTAGAAATCTAATATATATGTACAACTTTAGTATACAATTCTACTTTTAGTCTGGTGCGTGGTCATATAGTTATTACAAAGTGTATCTAAAAAGCCAAAAGAAAAGCTTCTAAATAAAGTTTTTAATTGTCACTGGTTTGTGGCATTTGATGGTTAGATGGTCATTCTATTTGAAAGTTTTCAACTTTTGGGGTATACAAATTTGATTAATGATTATTTTTTCTCCATAGATCTCAAGCAAATTAACGGATCCTTTTTGTTATTAAAGACATGGAGGTATTTATACTTTTCAACTGAACTAGAGCAATGTTAATGCACCTAAAGTGGAAGATATTAGAGCAATGCTCTCTAGTCATTACATTTTGAAAATTTTTGATTTAACTGTAGTATCTATATTTAGCAACATACAAGGAATGGTGTAGAGCAATGGGGAAAAATTCAAATAATTTAGACAGAAATATATTTGATTGAAAGATACAGTTGGAAACTATATTTAGTGTTTTTCAATGCTGGAGGAAGTATATTGCCAATTAATTGTCTCATTTTTTAATATGTTAATTCAGAAATAGACTATGAAGTGATGAAAAGATTTGATACTAAACCATCTTAGTGAAGTTCTAGAGAATTATGTACTTTCCCACACTGTTGGTGAAAGTGTAAGTGGTTACATTGTCTTTGAAGGGCAATTTAGTAATATTTATTAAAATTTAAAATAATAATCTTTGACCCAGAATTCTACTTTCATGATTTTATCAATACATGTACTCTCACATGTATACAAACTTATTCATGTTCAAGCAAGGGTATTCTTTGCAGTTTGGTGTAAATGAAAAAAATGTGCATCCATGTGATGGACTGATATGTGGTTTTCAGAATCAGTACAGCTATATGTGCTGATATGGAATGATCATCCAGCAATAATTTTAAATTAAACAAGCAAAGTTCAGAATAGTGTTTATTTTCTGTACTTAAAAATATGTATTTGATGTATAATACACACATTCTGGTGAAATGCACATGTAGCATGTGCACATATGTATTTGTGTAAAACAGAAAAAGTTACTTATATGAAAGTTTTTGTTTCTTGTGGAAATCTTTATAAAATTATGCAAGAAAACATTATTTCTGGGGAGTAGACCTGGAGGTGTTGCAGCTGGAAGGAAACTTACCTTTCATTGGATACTCTTTCATTGTCTTTCAGTTTTGAACCATGTATGTTCCTGTATTATGATTATACATTTTAGAAAGATGAACTCTCCTTAGAAAGTATTACTTAACTTCTTCCCTAGTATGATTATCATATCATCTTCTATATTTTCCATTTTCTATATTTTATTTTTCTTATAGGCACAGAAATACACTACATAACTAACCAGTTTATCAAAGATCTAAAATGAGTTGTCAGCTCTTTTAAGATGATGAAAGGTTATATTTCAACAACTGGAGGTTATGTGTATTATTGTTGAATATGATTATTTGCATGGTGTGATTATAATGATTATTTCACAAGGCCATTATAATTTTCTAATACTTTTATTCTTCATGCTCTTTAGTGGATTCGGGGAATAAACATGACTTAGTGGAAAAAAAAAGGAAGAGAAAAGTTTAATTAAAAACATCTACATGTTGGCAAAAATACCTAAAGTGTTCATTTCAAAATTTTACTTTATTATGTACTTAATTTGAAATTATATAGGATATGAACTCCTAAAACTTGCAAGTGATACACAATCTATAAGAACATGTGTGAAATATTTTCTATCACTTAATTTTGCTCTTTTTGTAAATCTTATAGGTTTATTCCTAACTCCTCTGGTGTTTTCTTAAATTACTACATTTTCATTATATTATAGCATTTTAAATTGTATTTTATGTACTCATATCATCTCTCAGAACACAATCTCAAAGTATCATGCTGAGTTTTGTTTTGGAAGAGAGCAGTAAGAATGGTTTATTTATAGCAGGCATCTTAATGCCAACCATTATCTGAAATTAGACAAGGCTCCCAACAGGCAGACGAGGCAGACACATGTATGCTTGAGGAGTTTTGCTGAGATTAATAGGGTTTCCATCCAATCGAATGTCCTCTAGTGCCTTACGAATATAAGTCAAATTTTTAACGTTGCAGAACGTATCTTCGTGCATCTCCAGAATGTTGTTATTCTAAAAAAGATGAAAATAAATTATGACAAGATACAACACATCCTTATTGATTGATAGCGTAGTCCATTGTGCTTCACCCTTGTTTTTATTATTTTGTTCTTTTCCTCAATCAAAATTACTTAATGTATATGCCAGGCACTTTCTAAGCAATGGGGATAAATTAGGAAATAGACATGCTCCTATCTTTAAGGAGTTTATACTTCAGTAAGAGAAATACAATTTGAGGTGAGAAAACTACTAAAAGAAAAACAAGTTATTTCCAAAAATGATGAGTATTGTGAAGAAAATAGGATGACTGAAAAGTTATCTTTAGAGGTAACAATTGAACTGAGAATGGATTGACAAGAAGAAAAAGGTATGAAAAAAAAAAAAAAAAAAAAAACAAGGGAAGAACATTCTAGGCAAAGATAATATCAGGTTTAGAGTCCTGAGGAATTAGCATGGAATGCTCCTCCCTCAGCATTCAACATTTAAGTCAATGTGGCTGAAGGGAGGGGAAGGAAGGAGGGAGCAAATATCCAGAAGGTAAGCAGGACCTTGGACTGGATTTTTAAACCTAGGTTTATTTACTGTATCTCACATACCATAAAATTCACCCACTTAAATGGTACAGTGCAGTGTTTGTAGTGTATTAACAGAACTTTGCAACCATCTGTCTAATTTTAAAGCATTTTCAACACTCCCAAAAGAAAACCACACATTCCCCTCCTCCCACCCCAGCAACTGCTAATCTGTTTTCTTTTTCTATAGATTTTCATATCTGGACATTTCACCTAAGTGGAATTGTGTGTGTGTGTGTGTGTGTGTGTATATATATATATATAAATATATAGGTACTGAGTTCTTTCACTTAGTATTGTGTTTTCAAAGTTCATACATGTTGTAGGATGTATTGGTACTTCATTCTTTTTTATTGTCCAATAGTATTTCATTGTATTGATATACCACATTTTTGTTTATTCATCAATTAATGGAAATTTGAATTATTTCCAAATGCAAATTATGCCTCTTATGAATATGCTTCTGTTAACATTTGTGTACAAATTTTGTATGTATATATGCTTTCAGTTCTCTTGGGTATATACTTAGACATTGAATTGCTGAGTCATATAGTAACTTCACGTTCTAATATTTTGAGGAACTGTCAGACTGTTTTCCAAAGTAGGTGCACCATTTTACACTTCCACCAATAATGGATGAGGGTTACGATTTTATCTGCATCTCAAGCAACGCTTCTAATTATATCTTTTATTTTAGCTAAATAAGTGAGTATGAGTTGGTATCTCACTGTGTTTCTGTTCATTGTTAGTGTATTGAAACATAATTGATATTTTATATTGATTTTATACCCTATAACATTGCTGAACTTTTTTATTTGTTCAAATACTTTAGTGGATTCCTTTGGATTTTCTATACCTAAGATTTATAGATTAATTTGGGGACCATTTCCACCTTAGTTGTAAGTCTTCTGATGCATGAATATAGAATTATCTTTTCTTTATTTAGATCTTAATTTCAACAATGTATTGTAGCTTTAAGTATACAAAGCTTATACTGCCTTTGTTAAATTTATTTTAGGTACTTTTAAAATTTTGTGACTATTATAAACAGGATTGTTTTCTTAACTTTTTTTCAGATTGTTCATTGCTAGTGTATAGATATCCTGTATACAACTGATATTTGTATATTGATTTTGTAACCTGCCACATTGCTGAACTCATTTATTAGTTCAACTAGTTTTTAGTGGATTCCTTAAGATTTTTCATATGCAAGATCATGTCATCTGAAAATAGAAAAATGACTTCATTTCCAATTTGGAAACCATTTATTTATTTATTATGTTTTATGTATTTATTTTTCCTAATAGTCCTAGCTGTAACTGCCAGGCTCAATACTGAATATAAGTGGTGAGACAAACAATTTTAGTCTTGTTTCCGTTCTTAGGAAGAAAGCGTTCAGTCTTTCTGCATTGAAGATGATGTTAGCCTGAGTTATTTATAGATGTTCTTTATTGGATTGAAGAAGTTCCTTCTATTCCTAGTTTTATATGTCTAGTAATATTATAATAAAATGGTGTTGGATTTTGTCAAATGCTTTTTTGACATCTGTTGAAAGAATCATATGTTTTTTAACCCTTTATTAATATATTACATTGGTTGCTTTTTAAATGTTAAACTATTCTTATATTTCTGCAACCTCACTTGGTCGAGATGTGTAATCTTTTCTATATGTTGTTGAATTCAGTTTGTTGTGTTTTGTTGAGGCTATTTGCATCAATATTTATAAAGGATATTGGCCTGTAGTTTCCTTTTCTGGTGATCTGTTTGTCGAGTATTGCTATTGGGTAACATTGGCTTCACAGAATGGGTTAGGAAGGAAATGTTCTCTTTTTTGTTGTTATTTGAAATAGTTTGTGAAAGATTGTTATTAATTCTTCTTTAAATGTTTGATAAAGTCTACCAGTAAATCCATGTGGAAGTGGGTTGTCTTTTTTGGAAGATATTAAATTGCTAAGTTAATATATTTGCTTATTACAGCTCTATTCATATTATCCATTCTTTAGTCAATTTCAATAGCTTGAATTTTTCTAGAAATTTGTTCGTTTAATCCAATTTGTTGCTTTACATTTGTTCATAGTAATCCCTTATGATCCTTCTTATTCCTATAAGGTTGGTAGTAATGTCCCCTTTCTTATTCCTGATTTTAGTAATTTGTGACTTTTTTCCTAGGGCACTTCAGCTAAAAATACGTCAATTTGTTGATCTTTTAGAAAACCAAATTTTAGTTTTGTTTCTCTATTATTTTTCTATTATATATTTTACTTATTCTGCTTTAAATTTTATTATTTCTATCCTGCTCACTTTGGGTTAGTTTCCTCTACTTTTTCTATTATCTTAAGGTGAAAGGCTAGGTTATAGATTTGAGATCTTCTTTTTGAATATATGTGTTTACAGCTGAAATTTCCCATTAAGTGCTGCTTTAGCTCCATCCATACATTTCAATATGTTTTATTTTTGTTTTTATTTATCTCTGATTTTTTTTTTAACTTTCTTGAGATCTCTATTTTGGCCCATTAGTGATTAAGAAAAATTTCGTTTCATATCCACATATTTGTGAATTTCTTAAATTTTATTTTTTGTTGATTTCTAATGCAATTTCATTGGAATCAGAAAACATACTTTGTATAATTTTAATTATTTTCAATTTACTAATACTTGATTTGTGGCCTAGTATGTGGTCTACCTGGGAAATGTTCCTTGTGCACTTGAGAAAAATGTGTATTTTGAAGTCGTTGGGTGGAATGTTCTGTTGATGACTGTTACACCAAATTGGTTTTCAGTGTTGTCCAAGTTTTCTATTTACTTAGTGATCTTATAGATAGTTGTTCTATCCATTATTCAAGCGGGGCCAGGTGCAGTGGCTCATGCCAGTAATCCCAGCACTTTGGGAGGCCGATTCAGGAGGATCACTTGAGGCCAGGAGTTCAAGACCAGCCTGGGCAATATAGTGAGACCTGTTCTCTATAAAAAATTTAAAAAGTAGCCAAGCATGATGGTTCACACCCTAAAGTTCTAGCTACTCAGGAGACTGGGGTAGGACAATTGCTTGAGCCCAGGTGTTTGAGGCTGTGGTAAGCTATGATCATACTACTGCATTCTAGCCTGGGTGACAGAGCAAGACGCTTTCTGTAAAAAAAATAAAAATAAAAAAATAAAGTAAATTTAAAAATAAAAACAAGAAGTTGGAATATTTCATTACTATTGAACTGCCTATTTCTCCTTTCATTTCTGACAGTTTTTGCCTCATGTTTATAATCATCTATATATTGACCCTGATACATTAACCCTCTTATCATTATAAAGTGTCAGTGAGGAATAATGCATATTTTGTGCCTATTATCTCTGCTATTCCCTTTGATATGTGATAGATATGTGTTGTTAATAACTGTGACTTATATTTAAGTATTTGTCATATATCAGTAGCTATATTAAATGCTTTATAAACATTGTTTTATTCATCCTCCCAGCCATCCTGTATAGTAGATCACCTTTTAATCCACATGAGAAAACAGAAATTCAGGGAGTTTCAGAGAGTTTTGGGTCTAGAATTTCAGCCCAGGGCATATGCTTTTGCCAGAGCCTTCAGTTTTAATTGCTATACTATATGTTGGAAAATATTTTTTCAAATGAATAAAAAAGGGGATTTATTTACATATTAAAAAATATAGAAATTGAAGACAATGTAAGCGAAAAACAGATATATGTATATTGGATGTTGTGAGGTGACAGTGACGGAGAAAATATTTTTAAGTTGCACTTACTGACTTTCAAAGCTTAGAATGGGAATGTAAAAGCAGTTACTTTAAAAAATTCCCTCGTGTCATATATACAAATTATGTTTAAATATAACATCAAAGACTTTTTTCTTGGTAGGATCAGTATCATCCCAGATAATAGTAATAAAATTTAATTCATAATTGGAAAACACGTTCCAAAATCTCTTTAAGTACTCCCTTGGAAATCTTTCCTTCAGTCATAAACAAGGAAATAAATCTTTGTATGTATAGAAATTCACCCCCAGAAAAAAAGAGAGAGCCATCCAGAAATCAAGCCAAATGGCTAGAAAATACATATACAATAGACAAGTAAACAAATCAGACAAACCCACAAAAGAGACAGATATCCAAGACACATACATATATGTATATATACACAGTATGTATATATGTGTATATACTATGTATATATGTGTATATATACATATATGTATATATAGAGATATATATTTATATATATGTAGACACTGAAAATATGAAAATGTTTATATTAATAGGAAGAAAGAAAAGGCACAAAGGTAAATATTCACAAAATCCACAAGGGGAACTACAGGAATTCATATCCTGCTCTTACACAGCAAAATCACTTTTTGTACATTTCTGCCATAAAAGATAATGCTAAACTATGACGTTGTTTCTTTGTTTCCTTGTTGCTTTGAGCATGAAATGGGTGTTTTCTCTATTTATTCCACAGAACAGATCAATTTGTTAGAGAATGTTGATTATAACTACAGGCTAAAATTTACAACTGAAATAAGAAATAATTTATATTTGTTTAACAACCAAAAATATTCATTATGATTGAAAAATTTTTTAATCACATAGGTGAAAATCAAATATTATTCATTCATTAAACTAATCAAACTGAATACTTCAAAGATAACATGTAGCTTAATGGGATTTAAAATCACCAAAACTTTCAAATATGTTTTTTATTTAAACAAAACAAAACAAACAAAAATGTTGCACTTTCTTTATCCAGAGAGATGGAGCTTGCCATCTCTCAGCACATAGGAATGCCTTAGGATTGAATTTAATTCAATACATAAAACCTAAAATCACAGGCTAAAATTGATTTTTTTTCTCTGACAACTAAACATCAACTTAGATTTTTATTTCTCCCTTTACTTTTCCACTTCTAATCTTTACATTTTCTTCAACAGGTGAAACTTTCAGTGTTTTTTTGTTTTGTTTTGTTTTTTGTTTTTTTTCCTAAAGAGATTTGTGTACCAAAAGGGTGTATTTTGCCTCGGAAAATAAGGAAAAGAGTAAAGTTATCAGAATTCAATTAGAATAGATAGAGTGTTGAATGTATAAAGATAGCTTTATATTCAGATAAAGAGAGAGAATAAATGAGAAAAGAGAAAAAGAAGAAAAGTTGTCACAGTGTGTCAACATGCCATTACAGACAAATTCTTGTGTCCTGATGTCCTTCTTGGCTTTGCTTTCTCTGAAGCTCTTGGACACACCCTACTGGTAGACTCCTACCTGGAGGTGAAGGGCTCGTAGATTTTCTGGCAGTGGCAGAGGGATGTGGTCCAAGTTGTTATCAGTGAGGTACAGATGATGGAGGTCATACATGTCCTGTAAACATTCCAAATATGGGAACTCAATAAAAACTCGAGGTGCCACAGTTGTGTTTCCCATTCCCTCTCCATGCAAATATTTGTAAAATAACGTGTTCCAGTTCAGGTCTTGTTTTGTAAAGTTGAGGCAGCTTAGTTTTCTGAGTTACTAGACAATTCAAATGAGTTTTGGAAAAATTGGCCGCAAGCAAATATTTCTTCATGAAAATACAAAGTGTTTCTCAGTCTCTAGGAAGAACCATGTTTTGTTCAGTCTAACTTTCTCAATTTAAGCAAGGCTGCTTCCTCTTATGAAAGACATTGTGCAGTGGGATTTTGAGGATTTTGATGAGACATAGCAAGCATTTCCTTTATTTTATAGGCATGGAAACAAATAGTTCCTCCCCAGCAATGGCCTGGTAGCCCAAGTACCAGGAAAGGGGCAGCCTAGCAAGACAGAAAACATTTAGACAATAGCTGTTCTACTGTAGCCAAACGCCCTAGAATAAACTGTGACTGATCACCACCTGTGCCAACAGAGGCAGAGTGGGCAGACTAAACTATGACCCTTGCCTGGCTATAGCGAGATGCCCTAACTCCCATAGCTACCATTGATGGTATCACAGGAGGCCTAGTAGAGAGACAGGGCATTCACCACTACACAGTGGTAATGAGGCCACACTATCCCCTGTGCCATCCCTGAGAATAATGTGGTGTCTCTCTAAAGAGTGTTTTAAAATTATGTGTTCAATGTGCACTGAGAGGGGCTGCTTGAATGCCCTAAGAGGGGGCAAGAAAGCCAGTTCGTTGCTGTTCTCAGACACTATGCCGTTTTTCCAAGCAAGTCCTCTAGCCCCAAACCTGCTTGCTTCACTTAGAAAACAAAATCTCTAAGGTTAACTGAATCCATCCTCCTTTATAAGGTCATTTAGTAGCCTGCTGTCTTCAAGACATTGCCCATTTCCTGCCAAGTAGCTATCCTTTTAGCCAGATAGTCTTTCTGAGTGGAGGGTCTGATCAATACAGATTCTCTGGCTTGCACCACTTCCAGGTGTTCCTGTAGACTATAGACTGTGCTTCAGGTAGCCACCAACTTCTTATTCTAGCCCTGCTTTCTGTTCTTGGTGCTTGATCACCCTCACAATGTACCAGAACATAGTATTTCTCAAAAGCATGATAGATGCAGTTGATAAGTTTATTCTGAAAGTTAAAAGTCTCA
This sequence comes from Chlorocebus sabaeus, assembly GCF_047675955.1. Taxonomy (NCBI): domain Eukaryota; kingdom Metazoa; phylum Chordata; class Mammalia; order Primates; family Cercopithecidae; genus Chlorocebus; species Chlorocebus sabaeus. The sequence goes on from NC_132914.1 coordinate 88,305,692, forward strand.
CTAAATTAAATCCGCTTATAGAAGTTGAGCATAGTGGCTCACACCTATAATCCCAGTACTTTGGGAGGTTGAAGCGAGAGGATCACTGGAGCCCAGGAGTTTGAGACCAGCCTGGGAAATATGGAAAAACCATGTTTCTACAAAAATATACAAAATTTAGCCAGGCATAATGACACGTGTCTTGTAGTCCCAGCTACTGGGGAGGCTGAGGTAAGAGGATCATCTGAGGCCAGGGAGGTTGAAGCAGCAGTGGGCCGTGATCGCACCACTGCACTCAAGCCTGAGTGACAGAGTGAGACCATATCTCAATAAGTAAATAAATAAATAAATACATAAATAAATAAATAAATTTCCCCATACGAATAAAAAGGCTAGTCAATGACAGCAAATAAAATTAGAAGATAAAAGTCTGCACATCAAACTGAAAACTTACTTTAAATGCTTCTTGCTTTATCCCTTTCCTTCCAAGTCTATTGTTGCTAATATCAATAAATGTCAAAGTAGCTGGCAATTCTGGGAGCTGCCTTATTTTGTTGTCACGCAGGACAAGCTCTCGAAGTCGAGGCAGTTTTCGGAATGCATCTTCATCAATCTCAGATATTAAATTTGATGTCAGATCAATCCTTCTTAAATCACCTAAAAGAAACAAATAAAGGAAGTAGTTAAATATTCTTGTTTCGCTCACACAAAAATATACATGTAATTTTCCTTTATTTTGCAAATATAAATATGAATTTAGCAATGCACAGTTAATGCAATGATTATCTTTCTTTTTAGAAAAATTATTTCCTCCAAATACTATTCATATTTATGTACTTAGGAGTATAACTTTAGCAAAGAAATTGGTATGCCACATTTAAAATAACTAGTCTTCTCTCCATAATCTTCATAAAGTTTGTCTGGATTTTGTCATTTAAAATGTTTCCCTCAGTGATAAAGAGTGTTGTGTTTTCTAACAGTCAAAGATACAGGCATTAGAAAGAAATCTTCAAATGATTAAAACATTTTATGACACATACCAAAATTCTTTAAGTTGGCAACAACTATAAAGCCGGAATTTAGGCTTGCATTCATCCATCATAAAGCAACTATACTTTAGTGGAAGTTTATTTTTAAAAAGCCAACTCCTCATAAATATGACCATGACATTTTACTCAGAAGAACATGAGAAAACATTCCAGCATGTAAAATATAATTGTTTATCATGCATATTTAGTTTAAATTGCTCATTTGAAAACATCACCTATATGGTTTTGAGATGACTATTGCTTGTTTGTTGTTTTTTCTTATAATTATTAAAGCAAATTGTCAAATTTTTAAATAACAAAAAACTATTGATTCATGAACCAGGCTTTGGCATTCAAGCTGCATTCTCAGCTAACATTTGACAATGTAAAAATTTTAGAGAATTCTGTAAAGCAGTGAAAACCACTGTTACTGCTGTCATCCATACTTAGGCTTGCAAAGTCATTTTTGTTGATCTTTTTAATTCTGTTAAAGCGAGAATAGAAATAAGCGGTGTTCTTGGGCAGCGGAGGAATAGCATCAAGTTCATGGTCATCACAGTACACGGTGGTACTTATACAAGTACACAGAAGACAGGTTGGAAAGTCTAAAAGATAAAAGAAAATGAAATTATTTGTAAGTACCAAATTAATTTCTAAGAAATAATGTGGAATGTTTGATAAACAAGATTAGACTCTCCCACTAACCAAGTAGATTTTATATTTTCTCATAATGTTTTCTGTAAATAGAATATTCAAGTCAAACATACCAATTAAAATTGTCTCAACAGGCCGGGAGCGGTGGCTCAAGCCTGTGATCCCAGCACTTTCGGAGGCCGAGACGGGTGGATCATGAGGTCAGGAGATCGAGACCATCCTGGCTAACATGGTGAAACCCCGTCTCTACTAAAAAATACAAAAAACTAGCCAGGCGAGGTGGTGGGCGCCTGTAGTCCCAGCTACTCAGGAGGCTGAGGCAGGAGAATGGCGTGAACCCGGGAGGCAGAGCTTGCAGTGAGCTGAGATCCAGCCACTGCACTCCAGCCTGGGCGACAGAGCGAGACTCCATCTCAAAAAAAAAAAAAAAAAAAAATTGTCTCAACAATTAGTATATTCAATGTAACATTTTAAAAATAATTTAAAATTACTGAGTACTTTTCTATTTATTAGAAATTCTATATTCAAAATTTAAACATTATTGTGCTTTTCATAAAGTTAACATATCACATGTAATATTTTCATTAAGTCTTTGGTTTAATAGTGAAACATCTCACTGAAAAAACACCTGCTTCAAGAAAAATAAAAGATAATAATTATTAATATTCAGTTGCTCAATACATATTATTGAATCCTTTCTATGTAAATGGCACCATGCTAGCTGGTGAAACAGTGGTGAGCACAAAGAGACACAGTTGTGTTTTATGATCTGCTATGTGAATGAATGTTAATCACACAAATAAAATTATGAATGTGATAAATGTCATGAAGTATCATCTGAACATAACATAGGGGGATTTGACCTAGTCTGGAAGTCATGGAAGGCAACTCTGAAATGAAAGCTGAGCTGAGATCAGCAGAAGAGGAATAACTGACTGTGCAGGTAGGAAGGGAATAGTATGCCAGGCAAAGGAAGCAGCATGTGCCTTCGCTTTGGAGGGACTGAAAGATAGTCCATATGGTGAAAACTCAGATAGCATTGAAATGTATGGGACATAACATGCAGGGGCCTTGTAGGCTGTGCTACAGCTTTTATTTCTTCCCCTAAGGATGGAATGGAAGACTGAAGCAGGGCAACTGGAAAAAGTGGAAGTGAATCATAGTGTAGACAAAAGATGGTTTTAGACAAAAGAGTTTTAAGGGAAAGGAAATAATCAACAACCTAAGCCTCCTGAGATGTCAGGTAAGTTAAGGACCGAAAAATGTTCTTGGATTAGTTATTTCAGTGGTTATCAGAGAGTTACAAGATATGCAAAGTGAGGGAGCTGAAAGCCAGATTACAGTCCATTAAGGGAGAAGTTGGAAGTAAGGGAAAAGTTGCCACAAATGTAGAAAATGCAGAGAGGTTTGTGAAGAGCAAGGGATGAGACATAGTGATAACTATAATAAAATATGCTTGTGGCCTGTATGCTGAAGGGGGTGATTAATGTGGAAGATATTTGGAGAAAAAGATCCAGAGGAGGTGAAGTTGAATATAAAAAGGATCATGAAAGGACAAGAGGAAATAGAACTCAAAGAACATGGAAGGATTTTCATCCCACGTGTGGAAGGACAGAGTGTCTTTGTTGTGCTAGAAGGAGAGGGAGATAGAAGAGCACATTGATATAGATGTAGGTAGATTATTTGTCTGGAAACAGGAAGACCGAGGATCTGCTGACTAAGAAATTGCATTTTCTTTGTGAAGTAGGAAGTTAAGTTATCTGACAGGCTTGAGGAGTCTAGGGATGAGGTAAATAAGGGTTGTAAGATGTGAAATGAATGGAGAAAGTGAAATCTCTATGACATAAACTAGAAGAGAAAAGTGGTGGAAGAAATGTCCTGAAATTGCTCAGTGATCAATTTGTCTTAGTTTACCTGATACTTTCCTGTTTATAACATTCAAAGACACTTGCTTTGGGAACTCCTCACACCCAGACGCACCAGGAGATTTGATCACCCTAGTTGAAAGATCCATTTGTGGTTTGTAATCATGAACTAATAATGTACCTATTAAGGTCTTATTACTATCATTAAATACAAAAGTCATTTCCATTTTAAGAATGGAAAGCCAGGAAAAAATGTTTAAGTGGGAGCTGTAAAATATTTAATATGTGCTAATTTCTCCGATCATTATAAATTAATATTTTATACTCATCATAAAAATTTTAAGAGTTAAGACATTTGATTCTTCTATATATTCATCACCTTGATAATTAAGCAATGATTGCTTAGGGTAATTTTTACATATTCACAGTAGTTATAATTTAATTCTAAGTTTTTCTACACCTAACTCGAGGCTGCATTATATGGTTTTAGAATGTTATTTTTAGAAATTTGTTTTAGTAGTAAAAATATGGTATTTTTATTTTTACTATTCTAAATATTTCTAAACTATTTAATTTTGATGAATGTGTGCTTCTTCTTTGAAATTAAAATGTAAATTTGAGTTTTTAACTTTATTATTTATCCTCAGAGTACTTTAGAGACAAAAATTTTCTTTAAAAGTCTTAGTTTTTTTTATGTTTCTAAATTGACATTAGTGAAGCATTACTTGACTCAAGCTTTTGAAAGGATTGGACATTCTGCTTCTCTGTTGTTTCTGACTCAGCTGAGAGATCCAGAGTACAGGTATCAATACCAGGTTGGTCAACTTTTGAAGGATCTGAAATCACTTAAACATAAGTAATGTTCTAGGGATATTTAATTTTCCTATTTTGGGTGCTTTATGCTGGATATTTACATTTCCTTCTCATTATGTCTCTTCCTTTTTCTACTTGCAGAGTGTTCTACTACACAGAAATTTAACTACACAGAAATAATATAATATATTCATTAATGACACTGACAAGATTTATTGGTCTATGTTGCATTCCACATATCACCTCTGTGATACTGGACACATTTTATAGTATGTTGGAGTTTTAGTTTTTTTATTTTTAAAAATGGATAATCAGTGTCCAGTACATAGTGTTATGACTCTTCAAAAAGTTAATGTAGATAAAATAATTCAAGTGTCTGGCATATAGAAGGCATTGGATGAAAGGGCCACTTTTCATATTACTTATTGAAGAACAGCTGAAAACTCAAAGAAGCAAAGAGTAAAATGGTCATTACCAGAGCCTCAGGAAGTTGTTCAAGGGGTATAAAATTTCAGTTATATAGGATGAATAAGTACTAGAGGTCTGCTATACCATAGTAGTCATAGTTAATAATAGTGTACTGTACACTAAAAATGTTAAGAGAGAAAACAGTGCATGAACTCCTTTATCAATATTAGAATTATCGTAACTAACACTATGTTTACTATGGGCCAGTAACTACACGTATTCATTTAATCCTGACAGCATGTCTATAAGGTAAGTTCTATTATTTATTATCCCGTGTTTTTTTAGATGAGAAAACTAAGGCACAAAAATATTGAATGCCTTGCTCAAGACTATAAAAACCCAACAAGTCAGAGTGCTGGGATTTGAATACATACATTTTGCCTCCTCTGTCTCTCCAAGAAACTCTCAGTTTTGATTCCTGTACTTTGCTTTTAGTCTTGCCTTAGGTAATATTGCTCCTCCCACTCTTTTTGTCTCCCAGTGTGTTCTGGACAGACTTTTCTCCTAAGACTTGTAATACAGTGATACAGTTTGGCTGTGTCCCCACCCAAATCTCATCTTGAATTGTAGCTCCCATAATTCCCACATGTTGTGGGAGGGACCTGGTGGGAGATAACTGAATCATGGGGGCAGCTTCTTTCATACTGTTCTCGTGGTAGTAAGTCTCACGAGATCTGATGGTTTTATAAGGTGTTTCGCCTTTCACTTGGCTCTCTTTCTGTCTTTCCTGCTGCCATGTAAGATATGCCTTTTGCCTTTCACCATGATTTTGGGGCCTCCCCAGCCACGTGGAATGGGGAATCCATCAAACCCTTTTTTCTCTGTAAATTACCCAATCTTGGATATGTCTTTATCAGCAGTGTGAACATGGATTAATACATACAGTATTGCCTCTAAATTTGTTTGTATGTCTATCTTCCTGTGCTAGGCAGAAATATTCATGAAAACAGTGGTTACTTAAAGTTTTGTGTCTACAGAACTTGGAATACAGAGACACTATACTCACTCAACTCTTGTAGTGGGAACTCTCCTTACTTTTTTTCTACACTCCCTAACTATGCCATTCTCTGTATATATAAAAGTATTCCAGTGTGAGTCTTCTTGAGTACCCCCAAGGTTGATAGTGACAACATTCAAGCAAGAAATATAGACATATAATAGAATCACATGTAGCACCAAGAATTCCTTCTCATTAACTAAAAGGCCCTGGTTTCATCTGCAGGCCACACAACATAGTGTCTGATGTTGTGCAATAATTTCCTCTCTCTGTTACTTCTTAGGAGTGAGTGAGAAGAAGCCTGTTTTTAAATAAATAAACAGCCAAGAATCTGAACAGGCTGGCTTCAAACCCACTATGTAACAGCTTTGTGATATGTGGCAAGTTACTATCCCCTTTGAATTATAGTTGTTTCCATGATAATGAAAAGAGTAATATTAACACTCTCACAGGGAGGTTTTAATAATCCAATGAGATAATGTGAACTGCTGAGCATATGGGCCACAGATAGTATATGCTCAATTAGTGCAAAATATTATTACTATTACCATCATCTTCATCCTCATCATCTCTTATCCCCTTGAAATGCTGTGGCCTGATCTCAGAGGCAAAGATTTTTTCCTCCTTATCAAATACTCTCTGTTCTACAAATACATTCCACTACACAGGTTTCGAGTAATGATGTACAATATTTTCATCCCAAATCTTTGGTTATTTGATCATTTTAGCGAGACCAAAGCTGAATTATTAAAATGCTTTATATTTGAATGTAAAATCTACGTATAAATCTACTTCAAACCTGGCCTATTCCAAAACTTTTTTCTTGGGTCATGTCATGTGGTTTCTCTATAGAGTTGAAGCTTTGCAGTTAATGTGGACTCAGTTGTAATTCTGCTTTGATGTATCTGACCTTCATTTGTGTGTGGCCCCAGAACCCCTGTGAATTCAGGTTCCTGCGGGGAAGAGCCATCAATCAGCCTGGGAGTGGATTCTTCCTCCTCTTCCTCTTCCTGGGCCTCCTCAGGCTGTGGGGGTGGAGTGAGGAGCTCTCGGTTCCCTGAAGGCATCACTGTGGCTATTTCAATCTGAAAAAAAAAAAAAAAGAGAGAGAATTTCTTCAGGCAAACTTCTCAGTCACTCTGTGTGGCAGTGACACAAATTTAAAATGTACCCATCTTTGCCACAAGAGGACACTCATGTTCTAAAGTTCAACAATGTGACCATCCTGCTTGCTTGGAGGAACACACGTGGTTCTAGTAACTGTTGTTGTTTTTAATTAGTTTTGTTTCTCAAATCTTAGAAGTTGTTTCCAATTCTTCCTTTTTTTTTTTTTTTTTTGGTCTTCTTGTTCTTTAACATTTTATATGTTTGTTCATTTCATAGGTTTTTTTAAAAAAGCTCATTTATTGTTTTCTAATAATAAGTAGCATTACAAGAGTGTATCAATGTTGTGAAAGCTTCACATTAATTCAGAAGTGTACAGAGTAAAATTGAAAAGTCCCCATCACCATTCAGCCCTCATTCTACTCCCCTTGAAGGTAATAACTGAGCAGAAATTGATACATATTATCCTGTCCTTCCAATCCTTGATTTCCGAGGTTCAAATATTCTGTTCCTTACCAATGACTTATACTTTCTCTAATGGCATTTTACTGAAAAGTATCCTTTATACTAAAATAAAATATATAGTGACATAAAAACTATGATTTGATTATGGTATGCCATTTCTCATGTGTTTTCAATATTATTAAAATAACAAATATTCCAATGATATCTAGGTATCTTAAAATGGACTTTTTTGAGAGCTTTGACATGAAGAGGCAGTTATAAAATTACAAAATTATTCAAAGATTATTTTTTATATATTGTATTTTAGATTATACCTGTTTTGCTCTTATCTAACTTGTACATTGTAAGTAATGGAGTCATTGCTTTTAAGAATACTGTTTGTATTTATGAGAAACCTTCCTTTCAGATTTCTTCCTTTGTCTGAATGTATATTTCTTTGTGGTACTTAGTAAATATCTACTTCTCTGATGGCCTTGTAATCTTGGGTTGAAAATTTGCCCCAGGCAATTGGGATGGCGACTTCCAGGACCCTCCCTTTGTGGCCCAGTGTCCTTGTGGTATCCCCAGAAATCCCAGATTTTCCCTTCACCACACCAATATGGCCTTTTGGTTTTTTCCACCCTTTATTTGCTTTCATTAAAGAAGTAAGGAAACACATAAATTATTTCTGTGTTACTTAATAACAAATGATGTGCAAACTATTCCTTTCATCTATAACACAGGTGTATTTTCAGACCACATATTTTCTAGATGTTTGAATAACCAAAAGATTTTAAAGATACACTTATGATTTGATATCACTTTTAATATATTTAAATGCATTGCAAATCACAAATGAAAATTATTCTTTTGAAGAAACACTAAACTTTATTTTATCAGTTTATATTTCTGAATTGTGCATCCTTCAGTGCTTCCTTAGTCTCTCTATTTCAGCTTTTTCTGTGCTGTATTACATTGGTTCCATTTGTTTTCAGCATACCCAAGCCTGCTGGATGGTAAAGTATGTCATCTCTTTTATCTGTGTACCTCTAGGCTGTAAGCATAATAGGCAATCAGCAAGTACTTATTGAAGTATAATTTTTTCAAACTTTGCTTGTCCAAAATATATCTCTACGTTTAGAGATTTTCTGAGACGAATCAGTGAATGTGCTAATACTTACTTTAAATTATATAAAGCATGAAATCAAAACAAAAACAGATTATACTGTCTTTGATACATTAGGAGCAATACATGAAGATACAATAAAGCTTGGCCAGAAAACTCCAGCTGAGAAGATTGGGCACATTTTCTTAAACAGAAAGACATACGGTTTCCATCTGTAGGTCAGAATGAGGCAGATTCAGAGGGAATGGATTTGTAGAGAGACCAAAAGGAGGCTCCAGGAAGAGCGGAAATTGAGACAGATGTTTCATGGAATGGAGGCAGCCTAAAGGGAGAAACAAATTCCAGACACGTTGCCTTGAATCTTAGCTTTGTAAGAAAAATGTTTGCACATACTTTTTACAGATAATTGTTTTTCCACTGATTTGATGTGAAGCTGTAAGATCTCACTTGTCATCCAATATAATGAGGCAAAACAGCTTTTTGCGTTTATCAAAAATTGTTTTGTTCATGCTTCCTTGCTAATAAAACATAAATGCAATACAACTTTGAAAACCAAGAAAAAGGAATGCCTTTTCACATCAGCAAAATTGCAGAACCTCAAAGTACTGTGCCTGGAGAGACTTTTGTAGACACATTTATTTTCACTATTAAATAGAAGTGATTTAGGCATCTTTTCCCCCTCTTCAACAATCTTCATACTGTGATATGAAGTTGTGAGGCAATGCATACCAAAAACAAAAAAAAAACAAACAAAAAAAATGAGTCCAGGGAAACAAGACCACCGGGCCTTCCGTGTGGCAGACTTGTATGCTTCTGTTGCAGAAAACTAAATTTGAACATAAACACAAATGACCAGAAAAAAATCCCTGCCCTTTTTCGCAAGCTACAATTGGTAACACTTGAATGCACACATAATTGAGCCTCTTCTACAAATGTTCATAAATTCTTTCAGTGTTTTCCTCTATTCGTTTTTCTTTGGCCTCTTGTTTTACTCTGAATTGCTTCTTCCTGTTTTAAGGTTTTTTTTTTGTTTTTTTTTTGTTTTTTTTTTTTTGAGACGGAGTCTGGCTCTGTCGCCCAGGCTGGAGTGCAGTGGCCGGATCTCAGCTCACTGCAAGCTCCGCCTCCCGGGTTCACGCCATTCTCCTGCCTCAGCCTCCCGAGTAGCTGGGACTACAGGCGCCCGCCACCTCGCCTGGCTAGTTTTTTGTATTTTTTTAGTAGAGACGGGGTTTCACCGTGTTAGCCAGGATGGTCTCTATTTCCTGACCTTGTGATCCACCCGTCTCGGCCCCCCAAAGTGCTGGGATTACAGGGTTGAGCCACCGCTCCCGGCCCTGTTTTAACTTTTTAATCTGTTCATTATATTTCCCTAAAGTTTAAAAATATAATACAAATGGTCATTACTACATATGACTTCGATTTCTGTCAAAGGCACTGCACTTGTGTGTCTTCTTAACATAGTACTAGCAGGATACATCTTTGAGTTGACAGTTTGCAGTAAGTTATCTATTTTTATTTTCTTGTGTACCTGGTCTTAGAACTGTAGATAACATATATTATGGTAGCTTTTGCTTAGGGAGTACATTCTACATCCACAAAACCGTACATCTATTCCAGAGATGACAAATGGATAGTTCACAGTGACCTAGGCTGAGTGAGATATCAGCAGATGTCAGTATGAAGAGATAACTACCAAGAGAAGTCCTTAGGCCTGTCCCAGTCTCTGCACCCTGCACAGCCGTGACTCCATGTAAGCAATGTGTCACCTCAACCCAATCGCAGGGTAAAAGCGGTTGAAGTGACCCTGGAGTGTCTCAGGCTAAGTTTCTGCTCCCTGGAGAAATAAAGACTCTCCATAGAAAATAATCCAATTACATTTATTGTTTCAGATTGAACTGAGACTTTTACTAGAAATATTTGTGTTATTATTAAAAATATGACAAAAGATTAAAAGCTTTCATTTTCTAATAATCACCATTGTTGTCCACAGAAGATTATCTCTATAAAAACATTCAGAACCATTTTAAGTGACAATAAGATTTGGTTAACAATAATTTTGATGAAATTCATTTGCCCCTTAGCAAAAAGTACATCTAAATGATCTATATAATTATATTGCTGCCACTAAGCCTACTTTTTTGTCTTAATTTCAGGGTAAAAATATGAAAAACTGGTGTGTTCAGAAACAGCAATCATACATCTTCCTGATTGCTTCATTATCCACTGAGTCCTTTTAGTGCAGATTTCTTGTTGAACATGTAAATTATACCTGTTTATGGGGATCATAAACCATTTGCTGCCATTCAACATTGTGGGGTTTTTTTTGTATTTTTTGTATTTTAATTTTTTACATTTTAGTTAATCTACAGCTAAGTTTCTAATAACAAAATCAACGATAATGTAATATATATGTTATGGAAAAAATGCTGTTAAGGAATTCAAATAAACCAGATTTGATTCCTACCTTTATGAATGAATAAAAGAATCACCAGGTGAATGTGTGAATTTGTAAATGATGGAAGGTTTGCCAATCTTTATAATTATCTAAAATGTCTATGTCAAACATTGTACTTAAGTTATGATCAACTGTTCACTTGATTTGTCAATACTGTTTTCTAAACATCTATCAGTATCATTACTTTTGTTCCCTATCTGCCATCATCACCATTATCTAAATTACTATCCTCTCTTAGCTGGAATACAGCAATAGACTACTTATATAAAGTTAGGTTGTCCTCTAGTATAGATGTACTAAGAATGGACTCTTTTAAAAACAACTTTATGGAGATACAATTCATATATTATACAGTTCATCCATTTAAAGTATATAGTCCAATGTTTTTTTAGTAACAGTTATGCAACTATCACCCAATCAATTTTATAGCATTTTCATCACCCAGAAAAAAAACTCTGCAACTATTAACAGCCATTTGCAACTTCTCTCTTCTCATCCTCTCTTCTTCCCCCCTCCAACCTCCTGGCCCCAGGCAATCACTTACCAACTTTCTGTGGTTGTACTTTTGCCTATCTTTTTCCATATTTGCCCATTCTGGACTTTTCTTTTCCCTCCTCTTTAACTGTAATTATGTATCTTCCAACCAACATTTCCCCATTTCCCTCTTTTCCCTAACTACCTAAGCCACTGGTAACCACCATTCCACTCTATCCTAGGGAATTAACTATTTTAGATTTCACATACACTGAGATCATATGGTATCTATCTTTCTATGCCTTGCTTATTTCACCTAACATCGTGTTCTCCAAGTTCATCCATGGTATCTCAAGTGACAGGAGTTCATTCTTTTCATGTCTGAATAGTATTCCGTTGTGTATATAAACCACATTGTATTTATCCATCCATACATTGATGGACACTGAGGTTTTTCCTTGTCTTGGTCTTTGTGAATAGTGCTGCAATAAACATAGGAATACAGATATCTCTTTAACATACTGATACGTTTCTTTTGAATATATACCCAGTAGTGGGCTTGCTGGATCTTATGGTAGTTCTATTTGTAATTTTTTAAGGAATCTTTACACTGTTTTTCATAGTGGTTGTACTGATTTACATTTCCAACAACAGTATGCAAGAGTTCCCTTTTCTCCACAAACTCACCCACACATTTTATCTTTTAGTAGCCATGTAGTCAATGTTAGGTATGCATTTTTCATCTCTGGAATAGATATACTGTTTCATGTACACATAATATACTCCCTAAGCAAAAGTTACCATGAGATAAGTTATCTACAGTTCTAACTGCTAACAGTTCTAATATCGTCAAGCAGTGAGTACCATTGGACCCTTTCACTTGCTATTGTGTCCTATTTTTCCTTAGAATTCGGGGGCTAAACACTGGGCACCTGTTAGCCAGTTAAAAGCAACTAGCATGACTGCTAGACTAAAGACATGGGTGTCAGGCTTTCTGTGAAAGGGCTCTCTAACAACCCTCAACTCTTCAGAGTTGGGAGCATTGGTTTGCCTGGAACCAACTTCTGCTTTTCCTGTACTTCCAGACTGAGCTGATGGTTGACAGAGAGGAAAGCCATTCAACTCTGGGGTCCTGACAAAAACATCATTCTGATACCAAAGTCTGGCAGAGACACAACAACAACAACAAAATAGAATTTTAGACCAATATCCCTGATGAACATCAATGCAAAAATCTTCAATAAAATACTGGCAAACCGAATCCAGCAGCACATCAAAAATCTTATCCACCGTGATCAAGTGGGCTTCATCCCTGGGATGCAAGGCTGGCTCAACATACACAAATCAACAAACATAATCCAGCATATAAACAGAACCAAAGACCAAAACCACATGATTATCTCAATAGATGCAGAAAAAGCTTTGACAAAATTCAGCAGTCCTTCATGCTAAAAACTCTCAATAAATTCAGTATTGATGGAACATATCTCAAAATAATAAGAGCTATTTATGACAAACCCACAGCCAATATCATACTGAATGGGCAAAAACTGGAAACATTCCCCTTGAAAACTGGCACAAGACAGGGATGCCCTCTCTCGCCACTCCTATTCAACATAGTGTTGGAAGTTCTGGCCAGAGCAATCAGACAAGAGAAAGAAATAAAGGGTATTCAATTAGGAAAAGAGGAAGTCAAATTGCCCCTGTTTGCTGGTGACATGATTGACTATTTAGAAAACCCCATTTTCTCAGCCCAAAATCTCCTTAAGCTAGTAAGAAACTTCAGCAAAGTCTCAGGATACAAAATCAATGTGCAAAAATCACTAGCATTCTTATACACCAATAACAGACAAACAGAGAGCCAAATCATGCATGAACTCCCATTCACAATTGCTTCAAATAGAATAAAATACCTAGGAATCCAACTTACAAGGGATGTGAAGGACCTTTTCAAGGAGAACTGCAAACCACTGCTCAATGAAATAAAAGAGGATACAAACAAATGGAAGAACATTCCATGCTTATGGATAGGAAGAATCAATATCGTGAAAATGGTCATACTGCCCAAGGTAATTTATAGATTCAATGCCATCCCCATTAAGCTACCAATGACTTTCTTCACAGAATTGGAAAAAAAAAAATACTTTAAAGTTTATATGAAACCAAAAAAGAGCCCACATTGCCAAGATGGTCCTAAACCAAAAGAAGAAAGCTGGAGGCATCATGCTACCTGACTTCAAACTATACTACAAGGCTACAGTAACCACAACAGCATGGTATTGGTACCAAAACAGAGATATAGACCAGTGAAACAGAACAGAGCCCTCATAAATAATACCACACATCAACAACCATCTGATCTTTGACAAACCTGACAAAAGCAAGAAATGGGTAAAGGATTCCCTATTTAATAAATGTTGCTAAGAAAACTGGCTAGCCATAAGTAGAAAGCTGAAAGTGGATCCCTTCCTTACACCTTATACAAAAATTAATTCAAGATGGATTAGAGACTTAAATGTTAGACCTAAAACCATAAAAACCCTAGAAGAAAACCGAAGTAATACCATTCAGGACATAGACATGGGCAAGGACTTCATGTCTAAAACACCAAAAGCAATGGCAACAAAAGCCAAACTAGACAAATGGGATCTAATTAAACTTAAGAGCTTCTGCACAGCAAAAGAAACTACCATCAGAGTGAACAGGCAACCTACAGAATGGGAAAAAATTTTTGCAATCTACTCATCTGACAAAAGGCTAATATCCAGAACCTACAAAGAACTCAAACAAATTTACAAGAAAAAAACAAACAACCCCATCAAAAAGTGGGCAAAGGATATGAACAGACACTTCTCAAAAGAAGACATTTATGCAGCCAACAGACACATGAAAAAATGCTCATCATCACTAGTCATCAGAGAAATGCAAATCAAAACCACAATGAGATACCATCTCACACCAGTTAGAATGGTGATCATTAAAAAGTCAGGAAACAACAGGTGCTGGAGAGGACGTGGAGAAAGAGGAACACTTTTACACTGTTGATGGGACTGTAAACTAGTTCAACCATTGTGGAAGACAGTGCGGCGATTCCTCAAGGATCTAGAACTAGAAATACCATTTGACCCAGCCATCCCATTACTGGGTATATACCCAAAGGATTATAAATCATGCTGCTATAAACACACATGCACACATATGTTTATTGTGGCACTATTCACAATAGCAAACACTTGGAACCAACCCAAATGTTCATCAATGACAGACTGGATTAAGAAAATGTGTCACATATACAACATGGAATACTATGCAGCCATAATAAAAGATGAGTTCGTGTCCTTTGTAGGGACATGGATGCAGCTGAAAACCATCATTCTCAGCAAACTATCGCAAGAACAGAAAACCAAACACCGCATGTTCTCACTTATAGGTGGGAACTGAACAATGAGAACACTTGGACACAGGAAGGGGAACATCACACACCAGGGCCTGTTGGGATGTGGGGGGAAGGGGTGGGATAGCATTAGGAGATATACCTAATGTAAATGAGTTAATGGGTGCAGCACACCAACATGGCACGTGTATACATATGTAACAAACCTGCACTTTGGGCACATGTACCCTAGAACATAAAGTATAATTTAAAAAATAAAATGAAAACGTTGGTTGACCCTGCAGCCATGAGTGGAACTCTGAAAGTCATGTCCCCCAAGCAAGACTCACCCATCTATCCTATCTATCCTGACCCTTGGCTCCTGGGTCCTAATGCCTGTCAGACAAACTTCCTCCCACCTCTCTTCTCTGAGGCTAGTCCTGCTTCTAAAAACCACTCCCCGTCTCTAGTGCTTTTCTAGTTTTTCCTATAAGAACGATTTCTAGTATAAATTTCGGGACTCTGTTCCTTTCTTTAGGCACCCAGTCTCACTAATTAGAAAGACATAATTTTTGCCCAAAGCCCCATTGTAGGGATTACTATCTGGAATTTTAGAATCCCTCTTCAGACAAGCAGACCTAACAAAAGCTGTTCCTGAAGCTAGGATATGGAGAGCCCCAGAAATGATATCCTTCCTATTCATATGATGAGAAGTGAGGATAAAAGGCATCACTCTTCCAACCCTGAAGATCCCTTCCCTCCCTCAGGTTATGGCCCTCCACTTCATTTTTGGGGCATAACATCTTTATAGGACAGGGGTAAGGTCCCAATACTAACAGGAAAATGCTTAGGACTCTAACAGGTTTTTGAGAATGCATTGGTAAGGACCACTAAATCCGACCTTCTTTGATCCTCTTTGTGGTCTAAGAGGAAAACTAGTGTTTCTGCTGCTGTGTCGGTGAGCATGACTATTCTGATCAGCAGGGTCCAGGGACTGTTGTAGGTTCCTGGGCAGCCAGGGTGGGGGCGGGGGGGTGGACAAACAAAGCAAAACTGGGTGGTTTTGTCTTTTAAATGGAAAACACTCAGGCATCAACAGGCTCACCCTTAAAATGCATCCTAAGCTATTGAGACCAATTTGACCCACAAACTCTGAAAAGGAGGCGGCTCATTTTTTTCTGCACTATGGCCTGGCCCCAATATTCTCTCTCTAATGGGGAAAAATGGCCACCTGAGGGAAGTATAAATTTTAATACTATCCTGCAGCTTGACCTTTTCTGTAAGAGGGAAGGCAAATGGAGTGAAATACCTTATATTCAATCTTTATTTTCATTGAAGGAGAATATGCAACTATGCAAAGCTTGCAATTTACATCTCACAGGAGGACCTCTCAGCTTACCCCCATATTCTAGACTTCCTACAGCTCCTCTTCCTATTAATGATAAGCCTCTCTAATCTCCCACGACCAGAAGGAAACAAGCAAAGAAATCTCCAAGAGACCACAAAAAAAACCCCGGGCTATCAGTTATGTCCCCTTCAAGCTGTAGGGGGAGGGGAATTTGGCCCAACCCAGGTACCTGTCCCCTTCTCCGTCTCTGATTTAAAGCAGATCAAAGTAGACCTGGATACGTTTTCAGATGATCCTCATAGGTATATAGATGTCCTACAGAGTCTAGGGCAAACCTTCAACTTCACTTGGAGAGATATCATGCTATTGTTAGATCAAACCCTGACCTTTATTGAAAAGAATGTGGCTTTGACTGCAGCCTGAGAGTTTGGAGATACCTGGAAAGGGACAAATTCCCTGCTGGTCAACAAGCCGTCCCCAGTGTGGATACCCACTGGGACCTCGACTCAGATCATGGGGACTGGAGTCGTAAACATCTGCTGACCTGTGTTATAGAAGGACTAAGGAGAATTAGGAAAAAGCCCATGAATTATTCAATGATGTTCACCATAACTCAAGGAAAGTAAGAAAATGCTTCTACCTTCCTCAAGCGACTGTGCGAGGCCTTAAGAAAAGATGTTCCCCTGTCACCTGACTCCCTCGAGGGTCAATTGATCCTAAAAGATAAGTTTATTACCCAATCAGCCACAGATACCAGGAGAAAGCTCCAAAAGTGAGCCTTGGGCCCTGAACAAGATCTGGAGGCATTATTAAACCTGGCAACCTTGGTGTTCTATAATAGGGACCAAGAGGAACAGACTGAAAAGGAAAAGCAAGATCAGAGAATGGTTGCAGCCTTAGTCATGGCCCTCAGACAAATAAACCTTGGTGGTTCAGAGGACAGAAAATGGAGCAGGCCAATCACCAGGTAGGGCTTGTTATCTCTGTGATTTGCAAGGACACTTTAAAAAACATTGTCCAATGAGAAACAAGCTGCCCCCTCGCCCATGTCCATTATGCCGAGGCAATCACTGGAAGACGCATTGCCCCAGAGGACAAAGGTTCTCTGGGCCAGAAGACCCTAACCAGATGATCCAACAACAGGACTGAGGGTCCCTGGGGCAAGCGCCAGCTCATGTCATCACACTCACCAAGCCCCGGGCAAGTTTAACCATTGAATGCCAGGAAAATGACTTCCTCCTGGACACTAGTGTGGCTTTCTCAGTGTTAATCTCCTGTCCCGGACAGCTGTCCTCAAGGTCCATTACCATCTAAGGAATCCTGGGACAGCCTGTAACCAGGTATTTCTCCTACCCTCCTCAGTTGTAATTGGGAGACTTTGCTCTTTTCACATGCCTTTCTTGTTATGCCTGAAAGTCCCACACCCTTATTAGGGAGGGATATATTAGCCAAAGCTGAAGCTATTATCTATATGAATATGGGGAACAACTTACCCATTTGTTGTCCCCTACTTGAGGAGAGAATCAACCCTGAAGTCTGGTCTTTGGAAGGATGATTCAGAAGGCCAAAAAATGCCTGCCCAGTCCAAATCAGGCTAAAAGACCCCACCACTTTTCTTATCAAAGGCAATATCCCTTAAGGCCTGAAGCTCATAAACGATTACAGGATATTGTTAGACATTTAAAAGCTCAAGGCTTAGTAAGAAAATGCAGCAGTCCCTGCAAAACCCCAATTCTAGGAGTACAAAAACCAAATGGTCAATGTAGACTAGTGCAAGATCTTAGACTCATCAATGAGCCGGTAATTCCTCTATATCCAGTTATACCCAACCCCTATACTCTGCTCTTAAATACCAGAGGAAGCATAATGGTTCACTGTTCTGGACCTCAAGGATGCCTTCTTCTGCATTCCCCTGCCATCTGACTCCCAGTTTCTCTTTGCCTTTGAGGATCCCACAGACCACACATCCCAACTTACATGGATGGTCTTGCCCCAAGGGTTTAGGGATAGCCCTCACCTGTTTGGTCAGGCACTGGCCCAAGATCTAGGCCACTTCTCAAGTCCAGGCACTCTGGTCCTTCAGCATGTGGATGATTTACTTTTGGCTACCAGTTTGGAAGTCTCATGCCAGCAGTCTACTCTAGATCTCTTAAACTGTCTAGGTAATCAAAGGTACAAGGCATCTAAATCGAAAGCCCTACTCTGCCTACAACAAGGCAAATATCTTGGCCTAAACTTAGCCAGAGGAACCAGGACCCTCAGCAAGGAATTAATACAGCTTATACTGGTTTATCCTTGCCCTAAGACATTAACACGGTTGTGAGGGTTCCTTGGAATCACCAACTTTTGCCGACTGTGGATCCCTGGACACAGCGAGATAGCCAGGCCCCTCTCTACTCTAATCAAGGAGACCCAGAGGGCAAATACTTATCTAGTAGAATGGGAACCAGAGGCAGAAACAGCCTTCAAAACCTTAAAGCAGGCTCTAGTACAAGCTCCAGCCTTAAGCCTTCCCACAGGACCAAACTTCTCTTTATGCTTCACAGAGAGATAAGGAATAGCTCTTAGAGTCCTTACTCAGACTAATGGGACAACCCCACTACCAGTGGCATACCTAAGTAAGGAAATTGATGTAGTAGCCAAAGGCTGGCCTCACTGTTTATGGGTGTTTGTGGTGGTGGCCGCCTTAGTATCAGAGGCTATCAAAATAATACAAGGAAATGATCTCGGTGTCTGTACTACTCATGATGCAAATGGCATACTAGGTGCCAAAGGAAGTTTATGGCTATCAGACAACTGCCTGCTTAGATATGAGGTGCTACTCCTTGAGGGACCAGTGCTTCAGATATGCATGTGTGCAGCCCCCAACCCTGCCACTTTTCTCCTAGAGGATGGGGAACCAATCCATCATGACTGCCATTATCAAACAAATTATAGTCCAGACTTACACTGCCCTAGAGGATCTCTTAGAAGTCCCCTCAGCTAATCCTGTCTTTAACCTATATACCAATGGAAGTTCATTAGTGGACTTCAAAGTTCATTTGTTCATTAATGGGATACAAAGGGCAGGTTATGCCATAGTTAGTGATGTAACAGTTGAAAGTAAGCCTCTTTGCCCAGGGACCAGCGCCCACTTAGCAGAACTAGTGGCATTTACCCAAGCCTTAGAACTGGGAAAGGGAAAAAGAATACATGTGTATACAGATAGCAAGTATGCTTATCTAAACCTACATGCCCATGCTGCAATATGGAAACAAAGGGAGTTCCTAACCTCTGGGGGAACCCACATTAAATACCACAAGGAAATCATGGAGTTATTTCACACAGTGCAAAAACCCAAAGAGGATGCCAAAGCCATCAAAAAGAGGAAGGATAGGGAAGAACAGCAGCGTAAGTGGCTGGCAGAGGCAGGGAAAGACCAGTAGAGAAGAAAGAGAGACAGAAAGTCAAAGAGAGAGGGGAAGAGACAGGGACAAAAAGCCAAAGAGAAGGAAAGAGAGAGAGGAAGAGACAGAGACAAGGAGTCAAAGAGAGAAAGAAACAGAAAGTCAAAGAGAAAGAAAGAGAAAGAGAGAAATAGTAAAGAAAAAACAGTGTACCCTATTCCTTTAAAAGTCAGGGTAAATTTAAAATCTATAATTGATAATTATAGGTCTTCTCCATAATCCTATAACACTCCAATATCACCTTGTTGTCAGTGTAAACAACGGCATAGCCCGAAAGGACTGAGGCCACTGACAACCTGTAGTTTTCCTATCAAAAGTCCTTAACCTTAACCCAGCAGGTTTCCTAATAGTGGATCTAAATCTTAATTAATTACCATACAAAAGTCTGACCAGATCTAGGAGGAACTCCCTTCAGGATAGGACAATAAATGGTTCCTCCCAGGCAATTAAGGGGAAAAGACACAATGGGTATTCAGTAAGTGATAAGGAAACTCTTGCAGAAGCAGAGTTAGGAAAATTGCCTAATAATTGGTCTGCTCAAACGTGTGAGCTGTTTGCACTCAGCCAAACCTTAACGTACTTACAGAATCAGGAAGGAGCTATCTATACCAATTCTCAGTTAATATGGACTGAATGAGGTCTTATTAATAGTAAAGAATAATTGAAATCCCAAACTTACAAGGTTTTCAACAGAAGTAAAGTTTACTAGAAGTTAGCAGTGAAACATATTATCCTGCTATCACACACTCTCAATGGATTTCTCATACAGTTTGCAAGAAATAACAAAATCTATCCTTACTCTACAATCCCAAATAGACTCTTTGGCAGCAGTGACTCTCCAGAACTGCTGAGGCCTAGACCTCCTCACTGCTGAGAAACGAGGACTTTGTACCTTCTTGAGAAGACTGTTGCTTTTACACTAACCAGTCAGGGATAGTATGAGATGTCACCCAGTGTTTACAGGAAAATACTTCTGAAATCAGACAATGCCTTTCAAACTCTTATACCAACCTCTGGAGTTGGGCAACATTGCTTCTCCCCTTTCTAGGTCCCGTAACAGCCATGTTGCTATTACTTGCCTCCAGGCCTTGTGTTTTTAACATCT
The DNA here is from genome assembly GCF_047675955.1 of Chlorocebus sabaeus. Classification (NCBI taxonomy): domain Eukaryota; kingdom Metazoa; phylum Chordata; class Mammalia; order Primates; family Cercopithecidae; genus Chlorocebus; species Chlorocebus sabaeus. The sequence goes on from NC_132914.1 coordinate 88,326,374, forward strand.
TTGTCAAATTTGTTTCCTCCAGGATCAATGCCATCATGCTACAGATAGTCTTACAAATAGAACCCCAAATGAGCTCAACTAACAATTTCTACGGAGAACCCCTGGACCAACCCTTTGGCTGGTCTAGATAATTCCCCTCTTGAGTACACTGCCACTGCAGGGCCCCTTCTTTGCCCCTTTCCAGCAGGAAGTAGCTACAGTGGTCATTGCCCAATTTCCAACAGCAGTTGAGGTATCCTGTTTAGAGTGGGGATTGAGAGGTGAAGCCAGCTGGACATCCTGGGTTGAGTGGGGACTTGGAGAACTTTTTTATGTTATAAGAGGATTGTAAAGTGCACCAATCGGTTCTCTGTAAAAATGCACCAATCAGTGCTCTGTGGCTAGCTAGAGGTTTGTAAAATGGACCAATCAGTGCTCTGTAAAGTGGACCAATCAGCACTCAGTAAAACGGTCCAATCAGCACTCTGTAAAATGGACCAATCAGCAGGACGTGAGTGGGGACAAATAAAGGAATTAAAGTTGGCCACCCCCAACCAGGAACGGCAGCCCACTCGGGTCCCCTTCCACCTGTGGAAGCTTTGTTCTTTCGCTCTTCACAATAAACCTTGCTGTTGCTCACTCTTTGGACCCATGCCACCTTTGAGAGCTGTAACACTCACTGCAAAGATCTGCGGCTTCATTTTTGAAGTCAGCAAGACCAAGAACCCACAGGAGGGAACTAACTCCGGACACACTAAGAGGTATGAGGTGATATCTCATTGTGGTTTTGATTTGCATGTTTTGATGATTAATGGAAAATGAACTCTTAACAAGATGAAAGTTGTTTAAAATTCTTCAATTTTTTTTTAAACTTTGTTCATGATAACCACAAGAATAATGGCCTTGCAGAAACACTATTACAAATTGGTTAAAAGGAAGGATTTGGACTAGGTGAGTTTGAATCTAGCCTCATTGTGAGACTTGGACAAGTTACTTTACCTCCTTGTGCTGAGACCAGCTCAGTCATAGAGACCCTAACCCAGCAGTGCTAGAGAAATTAAAGACACACACACACAGAAATATGGAATGTGGAATGGGAAATCAGGGGACTCACAACCTTCAGAGCTGACAGCCTCAAACAGAGATTTACCCACATATTTATTGACAGCAAGACAGTGACAAGCATTATTTCTATAGATTATAGATTAATTGAAAGTATTCCTTACAGGAAACACAGGGATGGGCCAAAACAAAGGGATGAGCTCTGGTTAGTTATCTGCAGCAGGAACATGTCCTTAAGGCACAAATTGCTCATGCCATTGTTTGTGGTTTAGGAATGCCTTTAAATGGTTTTCCACCCTCAGTGGGCCAGGTGTTCCTTGCCCTCATTCCAGTAAACACACAACCTTCAGCATAGGCATCATGGCCATCACAAACATGTCACAGTGCTGCAGGGATTTTGTTTATGGCCAGTTTTGGGGCCAGTTTATGGTCAGATTTGGGGGACTGTTGCCAATACCGTGTCCTTCAGTTTTTTTAATTTGTAAAACCCTGGGATAAATAGTACAGATGATTTTAGGATTAAAATCTAATATATATAAAACATTTAGAATAATGACAGGTATATAGTAAGTGACCCAGAAGTGGTTGTTATCATTATTAGAGTAAATTCAAAATCTTTTGACTTATAGGACAGTTTCACCCTTCTAAGTGTTACCATCTTCCATCTCACCAGTTGAGCTCTTCTGCTATCTGATTAAGCTACACTGGCCACCTTTAATTTCTTATGCTCTCAATGTTCCTTCTCCTGTAGAACATTTGTGTGCACTAGGTCTTCTGCCTGGAAATCCCTTCTCTCTCCAGCTTTTCTAATCAACTGTTTATGTATTCTTCATAGTCAGATCAAGGGTCACTTCCTCAGGAAAATTTTTTGTGATCTACTTGACTTAGACAAATATGTTTGGTTGTTCCCAGAGCATTGTGTACTTCTTGTTGGCACATCAACTATTGTATTTGTGTCCAATTCTTTAAATTGTTGCAGTTACTCCCTTCCTTGGATCCATGCCCCTTTGCAATATGACTTTCCAGTTCCTGTAATCACAGTTTAGAGCCTAATTCCTTATCTTTGATTTCTGAATTTAGAATGGCCCCCTAATTTGGTTTAGTCAACAGAATATGCTGATTTCATTTTAATTTTGAGGATAGTTGTCCAGAAACATTGCAAACTTTCATTTGTCCTCTATGAACCCTGTTTAATAACCATATAAACAAGCTTAGGCCAGCCTGTTGGAAGATGAGAGAGCACATGGTGGAGAAGAAAGCCACTTCAACTGAGGCCAAGCTAGTCCAGCCAGCAGTGTACCAACCTAGCATATACCAGAGTCAACCCAGTGCGAACCAGCAGCACATTGGAGCCCATATATATGAACTACAGAATTGTAAGCTAAATAAATAGTTGTTTTAAGTAACCAAAATTTGGAATTGATTGCTACACAGAAAAACTAGCTGATACAGATTTTTATATTGTATCTGTGGGTATTTGATTAATCTCTCTCTCCCCGTAAGGATAAATTCTACATATTTCTTCTTTTTCCCCATTATACTCCCAGCTGCTACTCCAGTATGCCTAGCAATTATTAGGCCTTCTGAAAAATACAGTTGAATCAGTACAGGTAAATCATGGCAATTTTTGATACATTAAATGATTGTTTTGTGTAAAAGAGTAAGAAAATATTATAACATGGTTAAAGTTGCATGAGAGTGACAGAGCAGGATTATCACCACCTTGGACAAGCACTGCCATTTTAAAATTTACCTTGATCAAAAACTGCCTAAATTCAAAGGGCATCAACCTAATGGTGAAGGTCAGCATAACCATAAACCACAAATAACATCTCCAGCCAGAAACATTCCAAACCGCTCCCCGACCACAGACAAGCTAGCCCTGAGATAACCTCCCCTCCAGCCAGAAAGATGTCAGCCCCAAGATAACCTCCCCTCCACCGAGAGACATTCCAACCCCATCATAAACTTTTCCCCTACACACAAACATTCCAAGATTGCAATGGGCCCCGTCACCCTAAAACCAATATATACTCTTGACCAAAATTGGTCAGAAGCCCCCCTCAGGTTTATTTCTCTAAAATAAACCTGCCTTTGATTGTTAAGCCACATTTCATGTGTCTTTCTTATTTATCTCATAGCGAAAGCAAGTATGAAAATAATTAGTTATGGCTCAGATATCTCCATGCCTGCCTACAGACATTCATTGTATGTGTTAACATATTATGAAAGGAAACTAAAGATGTGCTTCAACTTCTTTAGATGAAACTAGCTTTGAATCTATTGCTGAGCCAAGAATTTTAGCTATATATGCTCTGTATTTGAGGGAAAGATGGAAAACTTATACATGTAGTGGTAGAACCACTCTGTTGCACAACTCTGAGAAGCACTATCTATGTGGTGTTCTATGTGAATGGTGCTTCCTAGATGTGTACAGTATAATAGCCTTACCTGAGTACATATTAACTCTTAAGTGATCGGTTAACCAGTCTTCACACCTAGGTTTCTCTTTTCTTTTTCTGTAGCCTCTTTATCTCAATCACACTCCTTACAATTTTGACTCAAAACCCCAATTTAGTCAGGGAAGGATAATGTTTTATTAATCTTTCCTTTGCCTGTATGTGCAAATGGTAAATAAAGAGAGTCCAGGAAATCCCTGAAGAAAGTAAAAACATGTATACACTGAGATCCTTATTGATTCATTGATATTTATGAGGATACCATTGTTCCTATTAGAATAGGAAAAACAAGGCATATTTTAGTGTAGATACACCTAAGGCCAGAGATAATCACATTAAGGTCCCCATGCCAAGTAATTAAAGTTACTTTCAGTTTTTCTCATCATAGAAAAGTGATATTAAAAATGTCCAACAAGAGGAAATGATTCTTCTGAAGCTATTAGGAGCAGCTTCTTTATTCTCGACTCTAGCTGATTAGTGATGATGATATAGCTAAAGAAAAGAAAGTAAGCTAAGGAGGCAGCCTAGAAAAACTGGGTTCAGAGAAGAATGGTTTGTTATTATGGTCAGCACTGTTTGGAGGAGGGAAATATTGAATTTGTTGAAAACAAACAATTCAGTCCACTAAAGAGATTATATCTGACATGGAGAAGAAAGGTTTAATTGGACCTCATCATGGGCCAGATGAAATATTCTGCAATTATGAAAATAACTAGCATAAATTGTATACTCAGCCACGTATATTTCTGCTTAAATCATCTATAAAAATGCTAAAAATTTCTCCCTTTATACAACTGGGAAATGGATAATAAAGCAAAAGTTGAAAATGTCTATATTATGGCAAGTTACATTAGTAGCTGTAACAAACTAGTCCAAAATCCCAGTGGTTTAGCACAATAAAATATTTTATCTTGCTGATATGACTGTCTAATGCAGGTAAACAAGTTTATGACATTCTTCTACATAATTACTCAGAGATCCAAATTTCTTTCTTGCTAGGACTTCACCATCTTCAGGTTCAGACTTCAAGGTCCACTGGTATTGTCTGTCCATTGACAGATTAAGGGAAGAGAACTAGCCACATGAGCCAATATAGAATCAGAAAAAGTAAACAATGTATTTTATCTGAATGCCCAGAAGGAAAATGAAACAGGTGAATACATGGAATTGTCTCACCCATCATGTAGACATAGGTTAAAGTTTCAGTCTGACACAATACTTACTTCTCATAAAAGTAAGAAAAATTATAACAAACACTGATTGTAGTTTACAAACCTCCTATATCGATGTTAAATAGAAGTTTTCATACTTGTCAATTTTAAGGGATGACTAATTATAGGTTTATTTATCTAGTACATATCATTGACATTAGAAGAAATAAAAGCATATTTTTGTCTCTTTATCCTCTGATTTCTTTTTTATAAACAACTGTTCTTAGATCTTATTTGTTGTATCACTTACTGACATATAATATCACCAAATTTGTGTAAATTCACCATTATTTCCATTTATTTATTGTTTAATCTCAGTATTTTACTAACTGAAGTCAAAATTAATAAAGTTATGTAATGAATGAATATTTGCAAGTCAAATATCAAAATAGTTAATGGCCTTTTTGTTACACCAAATATCATAAAATCATTATATTTGGTATTGACTTGCTAGGATATCAAGTTTAGAACATGCACATGCTTTTTTAAAAAATCTATCCCAATGTATAGTTTTCACAGATTCATATCTCTAAAAGATAATGCTTATTCGTACACATTGCAATGTTTAAGTGAAAAATTCCATGCCAAAGAAACAAGAGCTGATTTTAAAGTTTCATTTAATCATACCCTCTAGTCTTTGTCTCTTTGGGGACTTTAGTATTTTTTTCTTTGCTCACATACTTCTCTTCTTATTTCCTTTTCTTATTGTCAGAAAATGGCAATATTCCATTTTTAGTCACCAGAAAGAGTTTCTACTTCAGCTTCATCCCAGTTTATTCAAGACTCCATTCACCATCGTCTCCTTAGGCTCCAGAAACTTAATAAGTTTTTAAAATGTGTCATCTAGTTCTAATTAAATGTCTCCAAATAATATTGGTAGGGAACTTTGGCAAACACTTTAGACACATTATCTAACAGCAAAGTCCGTTCATATTCCCTTCCCCCTTATTGCCCTAGTTCCCTATGTAAGGATGCCAGAAAGACAATTTAGACAATTTAATGTAGGCTGAAATCAGTAATCTCATGAGGATGGGAGGAGGGGAGCGAGTCAGTCACAGTAATTGAAAACAAAGAAGTTGGACTGAAAACCAAGATATTTGGAACCTTCAAAACTCTAGCTCTTTATTTCTGATGGAGTAATTTAGTATTTTTTATTCAGTTTCAATCTTTCTCAGTGTAACACAAAGCAATTGTTTCTTCTAACACAGCCTTTATTGAGGCATAAATCCATGCCTTTTAATTTGTAGAACTTTTTTGAATAAAACTACTATTTATACATAATGACAATGATGATAATAATGATGCATATATTATCACAGGGTAACTATAGACATTTCGTGTAAGAAAAAAAATGTATTTACAGAGGATATCCCAGAGAGACCAGTTAACCACCAACTGCCTTTGAAAGGGATAATCATTACATGTTAATTTTTTATTACTGTCCAGTATCACTGGCAAATTCTTGCAAATTTTACAAACTTAGAAACCTGACTTTATCTCTTGGGGCAAAATTATCTTAAACAAGTTCAAAGACCACATTAAACCTGAAGGCTAACCTTCATCCTCTTAGTGCCACCACATTCTCTGTAGGTAGTCCCACTTGGGAAGCTAATTATAGTCAAAAGATTGTTGATGACCATAGAACCAGTACAAAGGACTCTGGATAAATCAGCTCCATAATAACATAAGGCAAAAGAAGAACTCTTTTCCAAGGGATCAAACTCTTTAAATGTGTTAACTCTCATAAGTTTTTGCAGTCATTAGCATGATAAAAAAAACACCCTGCCAAAAGACGACTGCCGAATAGTGATTTATTGGCCTTGACAACATTAGCCTCTGGGATCTTCTTTTTTTCTCTCTACTTCCAAAATTTACTGATCCTCTTCAATGTTCATTCTATCCTTTTATACATTACAGAATTAGTGTAGTTATAGTAGAATAAATTATTTTATCTTAAATGGCCTAGATTTAATTTCTTTCAATTTTATGTCTTTAATCAGAGTTTTGATATTATAACTCTAGAGAGAACACACTGACAAAAAGATTTTATCCTGTCTCAATATTTTTTAGATACGTTTCTTTGTTCTTCTCAAACATGTCAAGGAATGGAGCATATAATATACATTTACATACATGTTATTTAGCTCTTTAAAGCCCACATTGAATATTAGCAAGGGGATTTTCATGCCTATATGTGTACACATTAACCAACAAAGGGTAAGTTTCTCTGTCCCTGGAAAATTCAAGACAAGGTTTACTAGAATTTGCCCTAAGAGGGAGAATGAGAAATGTGGAATTAGGGAAAATCCAGTGAAGCTTAGGCGTATTAATGGAGGGCTAGGGAGGACAATAACAAGTGAAGTCCCAATTCTGGCTTAGAAATTAGTCTGATGGGACAACATATCCAATTAAAAATATCCAACTTAGGAATTTGAGGATTTCCAAAATGTTTTGGACAGTGTTACTTTTAGCAGATTCATAAGCTACTGATTTACAGAATGTAGAGGACTATGCCAGAAAACGAAGGTGTGGAACAGAAAGAAAATAAAAATTAACTAAAAAAGAAGGCTCTTTTTCCAAAGAACACAGTACTAGAGAAGTAAAGAGATAAAATTAAGAAGTCTATTAACTTTTTTGAAACAACTGCATGTGATACTGAAAGTATAGATGAGGAAAGTCAAACACCAAACCTGGGTCTCATCCACAAATCATTCCAATTTCAGTTGTCCTAGGTATGGCTTAGGCATCGGGATTTTTAAAAGCTCTAGAGCTGATTCAAATATGTGACCAAGGTTGAGAATCACTGCACCAGAGAAGTGACTTATGATGCAGACTAGGATGTAGGAGACAGAAAGACTAATTAAGTTCTAGAACACTGAACTATTGAACGAAGTCTTGTGGAGAATGTGGTAAAGGGATTGTTTTTTACTAGGTTCCCGGGGGGCATAGACTTCAAAAATATCAATAGCAACTTCAGTTCAAAAACATGCTGAGGTTGATTCTTCAGATCAGCTGTCCCCAACCTTTCTGGTGCCAGGGACTGGTTTTGTGGAAGACAGTTTATCCACTGGGGATGGTTTCAGGATGAAACTGTTCCACCTCAGATCATCAGACATTAGATTTTCATAAGAACAGGCAACTCAGATCCCCTGAATGCGCAGTTCACAATAGTATTTGCATTCCTATGAGAATCTAATGCCACTGCTGATCTGACAGGAGGTGGAGCTCAGGCGGTAATGCTGGCTGGCCTGCTGCTCACCTCCTGCTGTGTGGCCTGGTTCCTGACAGGCCTCATAGCTTGTTAAGAACTGCACAGCTGGGGGATTAGAAATTCCTGTTTCAGGTGACAAAAGCATGGGGAATGGAGAAAACTCTCTGAGAGGTAGACTTCTTGAAATCTGTAGCCGGAGGACAGGGTGAAGCCACTGGGCATATAACATCCAGGCTGGAGAACCCTCTGGCTGAAAATACTTGCTCACTAGAGAGTCTGTCATAGGACAGATCACCTATGCCATGCAGCATCAGGTGCCAGAAAGACAGGTCTTAGCACAAAAAGGGGAACTCAAAGCCTTCAAGTTTTCAGAAAGAAAGAGAAACTTCAGGTAAGACTGGACGACTGATTCTGCCACCATTGCATATTTACAGACTGTGCCAGAAAACAGAAAGATCTCAAATGTTACTCTGAGAGAAGGAACATAATATTAGGGAGAATTTTCCGAGTTCAATTCTTCTTAAATCATAGGCTCATCAGAATGATCTGGCTTGTTCACTGAACTCCTTCCATATAGCTTCTGATTCCCTAGGTCTGGAGTGGGACCCGAGTATTTGCATTCGTGACTAGCTCCCAGGTATGCTGATGCTGCCAGTTCAGGGACCACATTTAGAGAAGAAGAGGTCTAATATTAGTCAAATGTGGTGTCATAATTTAACTCTAGGTGGGGCATTTCTCCAAATTGTGTTTGAGTACACAGATTACAGACCACAGTCAAGGGACATAAACTGACCAACATCTGGATGAGGCTAAACCAAGATGTTTTCCATCTTATGACTCTCTCCAGGAACAATCAAAAGTCTTCTTAGATCCTCTGTCGATCCCTTTTCTCATTCCTAAGTTAATTGATGATTGAGAGAAGGAACTGGCCCCAGGTGGTTCCCCTTCCCTTTTGGGGAGAACTGACTATCAATTGCATACATTTCATTTTGCCCCTCCATGAAAAAAGATTTACAGGGGTAGATTCTGTACTGAGGCTTGTGGCTGGCCAGCATTGCCTGTGACTGATGGCATAGTTTATTTGTGGAGTTTTGTATTAGGAAGCTCTCACTTGCTTCACACTGAAGTCATGCATTAAATTCAGGGGGTACACCTCATCTTTATCAATATAAAATAGAACATTTTGAGCTTTACTTTTGTGTGAATCCCATTTCTCCTTCTCACCTGATCCTGAATTTAGATAGGACATAATGAGAGCAAGTATAGAGGTCCCCTAAAACTTAGCATTACTGCCCGGGAAAACTTTACTATTTTTATGTATCTCTATGAGTTATAATACAAAATGGTGTGAATTTTGATATATCTACCCGACTCCTGGCTTTGTAGTATGTTCCCAACTATTATTTTTTCTTTGTCTCACTTTGTTAGTTTGTATTTGTCTCCTCATAACACATGATCAGTAATATATATAATACAAGATATGATATAGCAGGTAATATAATAGAAAATTATATACTTATAATACATATATAATATTTTGAGATAAAGTTATTGTACTAAGATTTATATTTTCATCTTTGTATGTTAATTTGTGTGTACATTATAGCATTTATTCATGTAAGTAAACTTAAATACTGTTAAGAAAAGGTGATGGATAAACAAGTAAATACTTTATATCTCAGATTCGCTGCCAGGTTTAAAACTAATGACAGATTCAATAACATAATTTCTCAGCATATGTGTTTTGTGAGTGAACTCATAAAAACTTACATTCCAATAGATAGCTATAGATCTTGTATACATATATCTTCTATGTATCTTTTTAAACTTCCTCTATTGTACTGAAACTGTAAGACTACTAGCCTGAGACTGTCAAGGCATAGGAAGAGATTTGGTCTAAGTTGCCTTCCCCAATTCTTGACTCTCAGCAAAAGATTGGTAAGTGGATCTAATGTGAACCCAAGCACAATGGGAGTTAGCCTTCATCATAGCCCAAATCCCATCCCTTCCTTTAATGCGTCAGTGATCATCAGTACATAAGCTTCAGTGGCTTTTAATTGAGTGAGTGATCCAATGGTAAAGTTAGTTGCATTTATTAAACATTTGCTACGTACCAGCCTCTATATTAAACAGCTAACATGTTTATCTTACTTAATCCTCAAAAGGTATCTTCTAAATAGAAAACTCAGGCCCAGAGAGGTTGTATGACTTGCCCAAGCTTATACAGTTTGTGTGACAGACCTGGCACTTACATTTAGAAGTCTGACTTTAAGCCCTGTGTTATTCAGCATTATGACAAGGCTGCCTCCCAGTGAGGAAATGGGTGTAGAAATGAGCAACGCCCAATGCCAATGGTTTTTCCCATTATTCTTTATAGTGTGTGTGTTAATGGTTATGTGCTCAAGCAGAGCCAAATTGGAAAGAAAATATTTGTACCTATTTATTCACTTAATTTAGAATACCCATTGCACCAGTCAATTCCTAATGAGAAAGCCCAGACCTAGAGCAGATAATATTCAGCTGATAATATTTAAATGACTGGTCTTCCTTGTTTTGTTTTTTTTAAAAAAAAATGCATTTGAAATCCAGAATATTTGGACTTTTACTCAAGCACAGAATTAAGGTTTTCATTAAACAAAATTAAATTTTGAATTTATCTATCTCTCAATTTGTTCTACACGGTTGAATAAATTAATCTTGAAGCAACTCCTCTGTATTACCACTATGGCAACCATTGACTTCTAAAAGCTTTAAAAGGCTCTGCACTGTTTGGCCTGAGTTACTAAAGATGTATTTTTATGGGTTTAACATACTGACATGTAGACACATTAAGCACAGTGGAATTCTGCTTTAAACATGAGCCTGGTGCTCACATTTGTTTCCATGATCTACATTAATTATCTAAAAGACCGTAACCATGAATACCTGGCAATGAAGCTGTATCTTACTTTCTATTTTATCTTGAAAATAGATGAGGAAGAAATGTATTTGGCAAAGCTTGCTCAATCCTCATATTCCTGACAAAACATCTTTCAGTTCAGAAGGATCATATTACTTCTTGCCCCTTTAAACACTTTGACAGCTTAACAGAGATGTTTGAATATTGTGTTAATTGTAATCACTTGAAAATGGTTGTTTTTCTGATTCTTAATAATCAAATCACTTAATTTCAGAGAAAAGAAACCTCAATATTGGGCACAGCTCAAAGAAGTAAAGATTAAACAGAAGAAGCAGAAAAAGAATGGGGGCTTTTAGGGCCACAGTCTCTCTCCTTTGGCATTAAAAGACTGGATTAAATTTTACTCAGAAACTTACTAGATGAAAACTCTGGACAAAATTCTGTTCCGCAGTTATCCTTATTAAATGATTACAATAATACCTTATTTCCAGGGTTAGTTATTTGAGTTATCTTATGTTTATGGTCTCATAAATAATATATAATACAAATATAAAGAAGTCACTGGCAAAGACTATCAGTATTTGTTTTCCCAGTGAGTCTACATGATTGTATATTTTTTGTTGCTTAAGTTTTTAAGGTTCTTAAATACTATAGCTTAGGATGAGAATTAAATAGTTTGCATTGGGAGTTATACCTGATGTAAATGACGAGTTGATGGGTGCAGCACACCAACATGGCACAAGTATACATATGTAGCAAACCTGCACGTTGTGCACATGTACCCTACAACTTGAAGTTTAATAATAATAAATAAATTAAAAAATAAAATAAAATAAAATAAAATAGTCTTATGGAAAGTCAATGAGACAACCATATTAAAATCTCATCAGCAAAATTCTTTTCTTCCTTCCTGCAAATCATCTTCAGTAAAGAGAGAAATTAGCTTTTATTTTTCACATACTCTGGAAAAAGATATTTAATTCAGGCTGATTGTGTTAAAGTTTCTTCTTCCAACATAAAGTTTCATATGTATGAAACTTTCAAATATACTGTATAAATTGGCCACAGTAGGATATATTTTTAAATATAAAGACAAGTATTGCATATCTTTTGCTACCAGAATAGTATAAATATTGCTAATATAAGTACTTTGTGTTCACTAAATACAGAGACAACTTCCTAGACTAATTACCCTTTAACATTAATGCAGTCCTATACCGATTTATTATATTTAGAAAAACTAATGTTAAGATACTTTTTATATATCATTATCTAAAATGTACTTTGATTTCTGGAAGTTGTCCAGAATTAGCTTGATTCTCCTTAAGCAATTTCTGGTGTTACAGAGCATCAACATATATTCTAAAGTTATTATTATTATTTTTTTAATTTTATTTTTATGAAGTTCAGGGTATATATGTGCAGGTTTATCACAGGGGTATATTGCTTGGTGCTGAGGCTTGGTTAGTTTGCATTGCACCATACTATAATAAAGACAAATAAAAAGAAAGCATTCCTCAAATTTTAATTAATACAACGGCCTTTATTGAGTTCTCTACCATTCCTACAACTTTGCTAAATATAATTTCATCCCTTTGAAAAATCTTCTAGAGTTTTAAAGAATTCATCATCTGTAACTACTATACTTTATGGCACCTTTCTTTACAAGAATGATTTTAAACAATCTAGCCACTTTATCTGTTCATGGAGGAGAATTTGCCTCAATTTTAAGATCATTGGAGGGTAACATCGAGGAAAGCATCTCTCAAGCAAGAAATTTTCTATGACCAGTTTTTACTGATATTACTTTATTCATTGCTACTGTTATTTACTGATGAATGCATATACCATATCATTCCAGAAAGGATACGAGACAGTTTTAAAACAACATATGGTAATACTTTTAAAAAATCTACATACGTTGTTGAGGTGACAAGAAAATAAAGGTAGGCAAAGTTATATGAAACCAGGGAAGACTGAGACAAAAATTGGGCCCCAGGTTGTTGAGCAGGCAAGCCATAATGACAAGCACACTCAGTTACCAATATAGAACCCCGAAAGTAAGCAACTGTTTTTAGAAGTTGTAACCCATTCTGACACTGAGACCTGAGAGAAATTTTTCTTACACATCCCAACAAAACCCATTGCATAGTGCCATTGTAAATGCCCTCCAGGTCGTCGTACAGCAAATACAATTAACAGCTCTATAGCACTTTGTAATATAACATTTCTTGGTGTTTACTGAATACACAGGGATAGTACAGGAAAAGTAAAAGTAATTATATAAGGCTACATTAATTAATGTAGTACAGGTGAGGAGGAGTTTATTAATCTGGATGAAGCCAAGAAAATTTTACTGGAGGAATGGATGCTGACATCCTTCTATAGAGCCTCTATAAATCTTAACATTGCTACCAAGCACTTTGCTGGAAAAATGCCTTACTCATAGGTAGGGCTCATGTTGTTCTTAGAAAACAAGTTGAAGCCCCCTCCAACCTAAGCAAAATGAAATATCAATAACTTTATAACATGAAAATGGAGACATCAAAGAACCATCTTCATCAAAAAGTCTATCTCAATTTAAACCACTCAAATAATATCAACTTTTGAACAATGCAGTTTTCTGATGAACACTTTAAGGCAAATAGAAAAACATTTTCCTAGACTAGTAAATATGGGATAAATATAAAATTATAGTCCAGAACTTAGATATATGTTGAAGAATGCATATTTATAATTAGAAGTAGTCTCATGCCATTCTTTCTTACAAGAATTAGATAACAGAGTCAGTTATCTATAAAGGGTACCTCTAGTTCACATTACCCATAGAAAAAGGTTTTTCTTTTCCTTTTAGGAGTTGCAGAGTACTTGGCATTCAGTTCAACTAAAATAAATATCAAGTTAAAAGAACAATGTAGAGCTTGACAGAAAATGGGGGCAGAATAATAGTTTTTTATTACCCTTTTGGAAATTATTCTGTGATATGAGAAGACAGCATCACTATTATGATATATAATTACTAACTGTTTAATCTTAGTCAAGTTACTTAACTAACTGCTCTTTGTCTGAAAATCCTCATCGATTCAATAGGAATAACAATAGTAATTTATAGTTTTGTTGTGAGAAATAAATGAGGTAATATATGTAATATGACTACAACAGTACCTAGCACATAATAAATGCTCACTTAAGGTTAGCTGTAGTTTATCAGAAAGCAAAAAGTCTACCTTTTGATCATATAGCCTATAACCAATTCCTATTCACAACACTAGAGTGAAATGAAAGTGCAGTAAAAGTGGCAACCATTTTATGTCACACCAATACATTTACGTACTGGGTAATACATAGCACTCTGATGGCATTGTTGGGTCTAAAACTTGCTTCTGATATAGAAAAGAGTGGATCATAGATAGTCTAGATCACAAGAAATCACACAAATCATCAGTTTGGAATTATATTACTGAATACAATTTTCAAACACAAATAATTGAATGACCCTTTCTCAACAACTCAGGAGCCAACAAATCTACCACCATCAGTAGAAACCAAGAAAGTTCAATTGAGATTCTTCCCCTGGGTTTGGGGGCAGTTTGACTTATTGACCACCTAAATCACCAGACTCACAAATGCAACACTTACAGTGGAATAATTCAAATTTGATTTTCAGATAAAAAACTTTTAAGTTGTTCCATCTTGTTTTATTTTATTTTTTTACTGCTGCACAACAAATTGTTGTAAACTTAGTAAACCCATACCCAGTTTTTTAGCCTACAGTTTCTGTAGGTCAGAAGTTCAGGCCTGACCTGACTGGCTTCTCTTCGAAGGGTCTCACAAGGTCAAAGTCAAGGTGATGACTAGGCCTGTGGTCTCATGCAGAGCTCAGAGTTGCTTGTGTCTATAGGCCTGAGGACCACATATGCTTACTGGCCATCAGTTTCTCTCACCATTTACAGGCCTTCTACATTCCTTGCCAAATTGGTCTTTCTGTCTTTTAAGTCATCAAGAGACAGTTCACTTTGCTTTAAATCTCTCTCATGCTTCAAATTTTGACTCTGACATCAAGATGCTGATTTAAAGAGCTCATCAGTTTAGGTCAGGCCCTTTTAGATAATCTCCCTTTCTTAAATTCAACTGTGCCATGTAACATAGCCCAATTATAGAAGTGATATCCCCAAATGCCCATGATATTAAGGATTGTAGAGGGCATGGGCATACTAGGAATGGGCCTTTTAGGGAACATCTTAGAATTCTGCCTACAATATACATCACAAACCTTAAGAATTAATCTGTCAAAGCCTAAACCAAGGGTCTATTACACTGGTACAAAATGCCAAGTCTTATAATTTGTAAGAAACTGGCATATATGTTAAAGGCATTGTTCAGTTATCCTATACATTTATAATTTTAGGATAAAGGTTTTCTGTTCTACAGATGAGATAAATTACAGGCTAAAACAGGCAGAAACCTACCCTTGCCATTGGAGATTAAAAAAAAATATGAAGAATTTCATCCTACCATTTTCCATTGTTTTATTTACCATGGATTTTTTTCTTTAACTGTACCCTATATGGGTTATGTTAGCAGTATTTAGTCAGAATGATTCATAGGAAATTAAGAACATTTGGAACAACTCACCTTAATATACAAAAATGAGATAAATAAGCTTACCACGAGTCACTGAAATCTGGATTTCCAGGACTGCTTGAAGAAATTCATGTCATGAGTAACTCTATTAGTTAATCTAGTCACATGACTGGATCTATCATCTTTACTTCACATCACCCCATAAGAACTTATGCACCGTTTTTTCACTTGTTTGAAAAGCAATTCATTTTAATTTGTTAATATCTGAGCTAAAGTTCTTCTAAATTTTGTTCCTCATGTCATCTTATTTACTTTATCATATATTTTCATTTTTGTATTTCTTTGTTTCTTAGGTAATGGATGACTGAGATGGTTGATTTCTTGTTGCCAGATCTACCCTATAAATATTTTTAAAAACTATTTACAGGTTTGAAGTGCATTATAGTTATTATAGCATATGTATATGCCTATTTATATCTATACCATCTACCTACAAACTGGTGTTTCTGATGATTAGCTCATCACCAAGGAATGTTAAGTAAGGGATAACTAATATATTTCAATCAACCACAAGGGATTGTTAGTGGCTCTCTGGGTCCCTCAGTCACTGAGGAGTTTAAGTTTAGTTACAAGTAAAATTGCTCAGAAAGGACTGTGTGAAGTTAGAGTTGTTTGTATGTGTTAAAGGCTGAAGTTTATAAAGATGCAATGCTTTATATTTGGTATTTCACATTATATTTGGCATTTCACAGGAAGTTGTTATTCCAGAAAACACAGGTAATAAGGAGATATTGTATATTAAATCATCTTTATATAGATATGTTTGTTAGCTTAAATTTCTTGATATCCTGAAAAATGTCTGAACCTCATGAGAATGCCTAGAGCTTTACGGGCAGTGAAAATGATCCTGATGGTAAGGAATGGGTTAAAAGAGTTCTGCAGATATAGTCATTTTTTTTCATTTTTGCCTAGAGAAGCCATGAGCCCAAACAGCTTTTTTTTTTTTTTTTCTACTGTGTATTTGGTCTTGTGAAAGGAATAAACAGCACCCTTGAAACCATTCCCAAAACCTACTCAAAATAGAAGATTCACTATGGCAATCATCAAGTCTCTTTGATCCTCTGTAATAGTTTGGGGGGAAATGACAAATAAGTTTGAACTAAAATGTTTAACTTGATAGATAAATTCAGAAATGCACTAAAAGTTCTTTTTTTTTAACAAATGTGTTTTTATGCAAGATGAAAAAAGGAGCAAGGCAGACGAGTTAACCACTGAAAAACTTTCATCTTATATTCTACGTTGATGCATCACATTGGAGCTGTAGAAGTCACATAGGGCAAGATCAGTGTTAACAACCATAAATTCTCAACAGAAAATCCTGTTAACAAACAGAATCCATACAGTGAAATAAAGCAAACAGTGAATATTATTAAAGACTTAGAAAATAAAGTCACAATCAAACTTGCAGAAGAAAAATGATCTGCTATTAAGCCTAAACTTTATTAAAGAGAGGAAAAATGGGAGGGAAAGATGAAATAAGGGTGAAAAGAGTGTGAGAGTGAAAGTAAGAGAGAGAAAGAGAGAGAAGGGGAAGAGGGGAGTAGATTTTTAAAAAAACTATCACATTGTGAAAATCTGACTGTTGTATTCATAAGGCAACATAAACAATATTGAAAATTTTAGTATCTTAGTAAAGATATATCTGAGTTCAAGACAAGTTAAATATATGAATTCATCTAAATATTTCCTAACTTTGGTTATCAAAAGTAGTTATTCTAAGAAGATTTACACTTTAAAGACGGCCCAAAATATGGTATGATCCTTTAAAGGTGAAGTAATTTCTCTTTTTGTTTATTTATAGCTAATTAGTCTTTGTCAGTGTTGCACATTAGTTACACTCCAGCATTTCAAGGTCAGTTTGCTTTCTGATTCATAAAAATTAACCTGTATCTTTTAGTTATATTAAAAGCCTTGTATTTAATTAGGAACATGTCATATCAAATTTATGGAATGGGCTACTACCTTGCCAATTTCTACATTACTGCTGGAGAGACAATCAGTTACTTAGGGAAGCACATTCACTCTTGAGCTACAATGGAGTTCCAAACTATTGTTCTTTCTCTGTATTTTTTTTTCTTCTAGTTTATTTCAATCTCACATCTTTCTCCTTTACCCCAAATTTTCCTCATCATTGCATGCATACCATTTTAACTCTCTTCCTTGCTTATTAACTTTTTCTAATTTTCTCTGTTCTAACTTCACAGAAATGCATTTTTATGTTCAATTTGACAATAAAATTTGAAGGAAATAACATGAACTTTAAAAAAGCAAAAGATTGGCCAGGCAAAGTGGCTCACGCCTGTAATTCCAGCACTTCAGGAAGCTGAGGGGGGTGGATCATGAGGTCAAGAGATCAAGACCATCTTGGCCAATATGGTGAAACCCCGTCTCTACTAAAAATACAAAAATTAGCTGCATGTGGTGGCACACGCCTGTAGTCCCAGCTACTTGGGAGGCTGAGGCAGGAGAATTGCTTGAACCCGGGAGGCGGAGGTTGCAGTGAGCCGAGATTGCACCACTGCACTCCAGCCTAGGAGACAGAGTGAGACTCTGTTTCAAAAAAAAAAAAGCTAAAGATTGTTCTGGTATTAACCCCCAAAAGATTGAACATGTTTTGGAGAAAAGGTTAATATGAAATTATTAACAAAAAATCTTTCTACTTATTAAAAAAACCAAACATCTATTTGAAGAGAACAGACCCCAGTCATTCCTCATCCCATGCATTTAAAAGGTTTAACAGTAGGAGAATCGATTACCTCAACTTGATCAACAGGTATGTTTTCATAGTTGTACAAATTATCCAGGTCTTCTAAGGTGGCATCATAGGTTTCTGAGTCATAGTTGATGGACTCTAGAGTTGGGGCAGTCATAGCAGCATCAAAGATGACAAGTCCCAGAACAAGTATTGCTAATGTCTTCATTATTCAAGTTTTCCTAATTATAAAATATTAAAATGCATAAATATTTAATTGATAGTTTATGAATAGTTTGCACTAAATAGAAATGATAAATTAGTGTCATTATCAAAGAACTCAAGTTGGGAGCTTTCCTTCCATGGATAATTTATAAGCATAACACATGAAATCATCTGATTTCCTAGGACCATTGCCGCCAGATGTTCAAAATTAAGTCAGAGACAAAATTGGAGACAAACCTGTCTCTGATTTTACAGTGGATATTTTAATTACAGTAAAATGTTATTTTATAGAGAAAAACAGAGCTTATTCACAAAAGCTTTTTGATCATCTAATGGTTTTACCATTTATTAAACATTAAGATCCTTCATCGACTCTGGGATATGAAGGTGAGGATGATAAGGATAATGATGATGATGGTGATGATGACTGCAACTGTCATACCATTTTATAGGTGAAGAGACTGAGACAGAGTTGACTGGTAATACAACTAGGACATCCACAAATAATTCCAATTTTAGTGATCCATGGTGTGGCTTAGGCATTGGGGTTTTAAAAATAATTTAAAGAAAATAGGACTCATAACTGTTTCTTGTACATTGAAGCCTAAGGCCTTTTTCAGAACAAAGTAACAAAGTTTTGTTTGTTCTGTTACTTTTTTGTAGCCTCTGGATATATAAATACATACATTATTTAATATGTATATCAGTATTCCATGCAATATTGTCCAAAATGTTCCTAATGAAATAGAATAGAAAAAAAATTTTTCCTTTAGTCCTCAGTATTTTATTTAATTCTTAATAGCTATCTAAGATTTGAACTCAGAACCAATAGGAATACGTGTTTAAAAGGCACTACTTAGCATGATTCCCTTGTATGCCTATGGGATTATAGCCATCTTTTTTTTTTTTAATTCCTTAATAAGCACAATTCTTATTTTCCATTATAACTTTTATTATGCTTTTTGAGGATTCAATCAAGATCCTATAATTTTAATTATTTTTTTAGTTCTGTATATACTCATTTGAATACATTTTGATTTAGAAAAAAAATCTTCATGTTTAATTTTAAACATTTAAGTAAGTCTTATCAAAATGTTAACTGGTAATTCTTTATTGAGGAGGCAAAGTATTGTAAAATTCTTTATCAACCATATCTAATTTTAGAAGCTTTTATATTTTGGACACACTGCTTGGGTTTACTTTAAGAACAGTACCTGTGGTGTTAGTACCTATGCATACATATAAAAGGGAATTCATGATAAATACTACTTTTAAACTTGAATGCACCGGCAGACAAAATGACCTTCAGTTACTTGAAAGAAAGTCTTTATGAACCAGGTTTAGGCAGAAGGATATGAAATTCCTCTGAGAATAAGAAGCAGTACAAGGAGCTCCTTCTTAGCTCTCCTATGCTTTCTTCAAATAAATTTCTTGTTCACATTGGATAAACTAAGCCTCTATTTCAGTTTCCTTTGCAGAAATCTTTGCAGGATTGCAGATTTGGAACTGTTTTAGGCAATTACCAACAAAGTCCTACTTAATAAAGCAGTGGGTTTGCAAATCTTCCAGGAACCATTCTCCCATAATCAAGTTGGAAACATTAACAGAAGCCACTACCAACTTAAAAAAATATTTTCCTTATATGTTTCTGGCAACTTCCATTGTTCAAAGAAATTATACACTTGCTGGCCTTTTTTTTTCTCACTTCATACTATATTTGATTACATATGGCTACATCTCAGAATTTACTTGCATTTTGCATCACTCCTAGAGCTATCAGCTATAAGGCAGTCTGTGTGAATCGTAAAAATATAAACAGCATCTATCTACGTTTAGTTTAAAAATTTATATTCTTTTCTTCAAGTAATTATAATAGCATTTAATGTAGTTTCTTAATTGAAACTTTGTGTTCACTTTATACCATTTCTTAATATTTTAAAATTTATGTGTTTAAAACTTTCAATATATAGCTCAAAAAACATTCTAAATGCATAATGTCATGTCATCATTACAATACTTTTAATCTCCTGAAATTTCACCATTTCCTCCCTTTGCATAAAATTTCAATTAATATCAATCAATAGTGGCTGTCTATACTGGCAAAGAATGTGGTATGTGTCAGGACATTGTACTTAAGACATATATTGGAAACGACTATAATTTTATTGGCATCTGTCATGACTATTGAGATTAACTATTTGCTGTATGTTATTAATTCTTAAGCTAATTCAAAATTTTGGATTTTCCAAGAATAATACAAATACAAAGTCCATAACAAAAATAAACCAAATCCATTGAATCAAAGTTCACCAGAAGATATTAAGGCAAGTTGAATTATTTTTTAAAGGTTGTTATAGTAGGGAAAAAAGTCTGATCCAAGAAGAAAGCAAGTATAAAAACTTACCTTTGGCTCTGACGTGATGAAATGGCACAAAGTGACTGAGGATGCAGAGCTAGTGGTATTTGCCCCTGACCAATGGATGTGAATTCTGGTCTGTGGGAGGTGGAATTTATAACACTCAACTTTCTGTTTGCAAAACTTAACATTGAGAAACACTTCTCAGTCTTTAAAAAACCCCAAATTATTTTATAGTCACCCAAACTAAGCAGTGGGATCCAAATCACATATTATATAAAGTTCTTGCAATTATGTTAATGGAGTTATAATTGCCAAAGTAACACCTTAAAATTTTTAAATGGAAAAAGTTGGATTTAACATACCTCATCTATCACAAAGTTACCAATTAAGAAATGAAGTACATGTATACAGTGATACTATAGATGGATATTTTGACTCTAATAAGAAATAATTTTCCCAAAACTTGAAGTCTTGAATTGCTTTCTACACTTTTCATTAGTGTTAAGTGAAATTTGGTAAATGTTGCAGAAACCTTACCTGTTTAATATTGGGTAAGTAAAAAAAGATATCGCAATTATTTTGATTGCATGGAATGCTTTGATAGCAAAGCAGGGAACAATGAAACTTTTGCATAACTTAAAAAAATTACATCCAAAAGTAATGCATAAATATGATCTGAGTGTTTTGGGGAGAAAAGGGACTCTTTTAAAAAAAAAAGTTATTTTATCTATCATAGACAAATAAATCAAATTTCACATTTTTTCCTTAGAATAGAAGCTTTATTTTAAGCTCTTGTTAACATCCGTGTTTGTAAAATTGAACTTTAATACAAATATGAAGAGAAAAAAATATGCTTTAAATTTCCATACCTCAATTTTACATTGCATAAGTCCCAGAGAAAGGTGAAAATTGCTTCTTGTATTCTGGTGTGCTTTAGATAAATCTAGGAATTTGGTTCTCACTTACACTTACGGAATCTTTTCCTTCATGTCTGCAAGTGAAGAGATGTATTGAATTTTGAAAGCGGGATTACTCCTGGGCCAAGTGATGGGAGAGAAGAAGGTTTGTCTTTAGGATTCTCTCACTTCCCTTCCTGCCTCTGCTCCCACCTTCCCTGCCCTCAAAATGTCTTTGCCCATCTATTCAGGGCATTGTCATTTGTCATCCCCATCATCCAACCCTGTTTCCAAATGATTTGTTCTTAGTATGCATTGTTTTTCTCAAAAACAATTTTATTTGGAACAGAAGCAGTGATAATGGATAATGTATGAAGTCTACTAAGACCTCTCAAAAAATGAAGAGGCCATCTTGGAGACAGGGACTCCTTTCTGGCATCTGTAAAGTGTCACCCTATCTTATAAAGGCCACTTTTAGAAGCAGTGCTGGAAAGATGCCTGAATCTGAGTTTCTAGGCTGGTCCTCTTTAGCAGCAAGGTCTATGTGGGGTGTCAGGTGATTTCATATATGATTGTTAATCGCCTCAACACATTCTTAAGCATATTCATATTCACAGATGGGACTACTGAGACTCAGATGTTAAATGATACAGCACCATGTGTGACACAAAGAAAGAGGAAATCAAATTGGCTTTTCTCTGTGTCGGGTCCCTGGACATGATTGAGCCTGTCTGAGGGATATGCGTATACACAAAAAGGCAGTGTTAGCGCTCAGTTCCACAGATTTCTGATTCATAGCCTATTTACCTGTCACTAGCTTCAGGCTCTGCTGAATGTTTTAGAAGAAACAACAGATTCCTGAGTATCTATGAAAATACCTAACTTTCTTCCTTTTCCCTCAATATTTGATCTAGTACTCTGTGCACCTTGTTAGGTGACAGAGAGGTGGGAGCTGCCTAGCCCCTTGTTTTCTGGAGGGCTCTGGTTAAACTTACAAAACTATTTCCAGAAATATTGTTTCGACGCTATCCTTTGTATAACTGTTGGTGTTTGAATTGTGTCTTCCTTAGGCTTCAGAACACTGTGCAGTTGAAGTCTGATTTTCATGACAAATTAAAGGCCAAACTATTTGTCTTTGTATAACATTGAAAGCAGAAATGATCATTCTTGAACCTTTTCTTGCTCCAAATAATTTTTACATGTCCTTATAATAATTAATTTCTTAAATCATTTCTCTTTATCTTATTGGGACCCTCTCCAATATTTCAAAATCTATTTTGAAGTGTGAGCACTCAAATTGGTTAAAATTACTCAAAGACCTAATCAACACGGAGCAGTGGGGAAGGATAAGTTACCAGCTCTAGCCTTTCTTATCCTTGGTGAATATCTTCTGGTCTCATGACAATTTTCTTAATAGTGCCCAAGCTTGGTTATTAGAAACCCTCGGGTGATCAGTTATTATGACTCCTGGAGTTATCTAGAAACCGAGGCTTTGCAAAGGCTTTATCCCTTTAAGCCCCAAAGCACTTTACAAAACCTTTTCACTGTAACCCTTTGCAAAATTAATTAACATCATCCTACTTGCTTAAACAGAATTAATTTTAAACCAAACACAGTCTTTTCCCAGTGATTACTTTCTCTTTGTTCTACAGCGAAGGTGAGCAGACGCTGTGAGGACAGCCTCCTGCTGCCTCCTCTTGCCCCTGGCTTCAAAAGGTGACATTATTAAGAGCTATGAGAGGGTGTAGATATTCCACCTCACCAATTATAAGGGAAAACAAAAACAACAGCCACAAAAATTCACTGCAATGATTACCTTATCTTCCAAAAAAGAACTATTAAGATAAACCTCATGTTGTCTCAGAGGTCTCCTACTCAGCAGAAATCCAAAGCCCCAGGCCTTCGTATCACCATAAACCCATATGTACCAGTTGATTTTATCCAATCTTCTCCTCCCAGTATCTTTCAAGCCTTCTCTGCAATCTTTGTCTCAGCTTCTTTCAGAAAATGGTCCTTTATTTCCATTACCTTAAAAGAATCTGGCTGTCTCCTGACAAAGCTTTTCCTCTGCAGTCTTTTCAAAGTGGTGGTTGGTTGGCTCTTCTTCCTCCCTCGCATAATTCAAGAATGGAGAGGTTTTTTTTTTTTTGTTCCACATTTTCTCTCCTAAATGATCTCTTTACTTTTTCAAAAACATTATTCATTCTGAAACTCATAACATGTGGCTTAGTTACCCACAGCATCCTCCCTGTCATCAACTGCTAAACATCCTTGTCGAGCTCTTTTATGGTTGATGACTTTTGTGACTGGTTCATTCATTCCCTCCACACATGCTCATCATCATTCACAATTCCATGAACCTCCGTGTGTGATCCATCTATCATGGGGGCCTGGTGGTTGCTTTGTCTTCTCACGTATAGAAATTACCACATTCCTACCCGGCCTCTCATTGTTGAACCCATCAGCTTGTTATCACCAGGCATTATATAACCTACCAGTAGAGTATTGTCATCATTTGTCTTTTTGCCTCAGAAGACTTTCATTCCGTAGATTTCATCACTTTTTTACCATGTATTAAAACTTCTATCTTCACTTACTCCTTACCCTTGGATTCCGTGGGCCATTATCATAATTACTCCCTTTCAAACACTTTTGCTGTTTCTCTTTTCCCTTCTATTATACTCACCTGGGAAAACCTCAACTTTGGTTTAGCACAACTTCCAAGTGTCTCCCATTCTGCATCTGAGAAGCTGTATATTACTAGTGAAGATCACACACAATGATAATTGGTTTCACTTCAAGTTCTTTCAGATAAGCTTCAACCTTGGTTGGCAGATCTAGTGTGTTTCTGACATTGATTCCCTTTCCAACATTAGGATGAATATTTTATAACATAACTTCTGTCCTCAAAGATCTTATATTCCATTTCTCTGCACTGAAAAGATAGGTCATCAGAGAAATAGTTAACTTTCCACTATCAAATTCACCTGCACGTCCACATATCTTCTTTGACTTCTCTGTTACAACAGTGCAAGAAGTTCAAAATACATTCCCATTCCTAGTCTCCTATTCCATTTTCTCTTCTCAAGGTTTGTGTTTATTCAGTTGTCTCCTCCTTCTAAGTAAAGTATCCCATGCTTCTGCTGATCCGTTCTATGTAGATGCACACATTCTCTGAGCACAGGGTCAGGCAGGTATTCGATATAAACCAGATGAACTGAATTAAAGTCAATCAAAAGTGGTACATGCAACAGAAAATTAGAGAGAACACGCTAAGTCTAAAGGAATTCAAAATCAAATGATTTAAAATTACTATAGAATCAAAAAATGTATCCGCAGATTTAATTCAGTCTATAAATCCTTCAAATTTGGTTTCTGCAATTATTCTTTCTTTTTTTCTTTTTTTTTTTTAAACAAAATAATGGCCCTTGAAGTCTACATTTTCATCTGCTACAGTCCT
The DNA here is from genome assembly GCF_047675955.1 of Chlorocebus sabaeus. Taxonomy (NCBI): domain Eukaryota; kingdom Metazoa; phylum Chordata; class Mammalia; order Primates; family Cercopithecidae; genus Chlorocebus; species Chlorocebus sabaeus. The sequence goes on from NC_132914.1 coordinate 88,351,471, forward strand.
TTTTATTATGTGCCCTTTTTCAGAAAAATAAATTCCCAAATAAACAGTATGCATTGACTGTTTCTGCTTGCTCTGTTCCCATTCACTCATCATTCCACTGCAGTTGGGTTCTGTATGAATAGTTTTCTGGCTTTGTCTTAGTGTCCCAGCAGCCTACCTTGGCCTTAATGTGGCTTTTCTCTGACCACATTAGCTATGCTTTCTCTATTTCTTTGTTTGCCTTCTTTTTCTCAACCCAGCCTCTAACTTTCAGAGTGCCTCAGGTTTTAGTCATATGATTCATCTTTTCTCTAGTGATCTTTTCTCTGTGGGTGACCTCATCTCTTTCCATGCTATAATTACAACAAAAACAATAATATGTTAACAGTAACTAGTTTTGAATACATGCTATGAGCCTGACATTGCTTATTATCCTCATTTATGGAAGAGGAAACTAAGGTCCAGGGTGGTTAAGTGACTTCAACAAATAAGGAACAGAGCCAAAATCAAAACTGAAGCACTCTGGCAGCAAAGCCCAAGTTCTTAGCCACAGCACTGAACTAACATTTTATGTGCAAATCGTCCAGGTTTACATCCTCAGTCTCCATGTTTTATTCTGAGCCAAAGATTCATATATGCCGTTGACTACTTAGAACTTGACATCTTCACTTGGATGTCTAATTAGAAGATCACAAGACACCTGATATGAAAGCTTTTAGACTCACTCTAAGCTTTGACCATCTCCTCTTCACAGTGATCAGGTGGTGTCACATTACCCTAGTTGGCTCCAGCCCAAAGCCGTAAAATTGCTATTGATTTCTTATATTTCCTGATGTTTCCCCTCCATCCAATCTACCAAAAGTAATTAATTCTACTACAGAAGTGTCTCATTTCACAATCATCTCTCTCCTCTACTACCAGAAAAGCATATTACCAAGGCTTCCTGCTTCTTTTTTTTTTTCTGTTTCCATCATTCACTCATCAAACACGAGCCAGCGAGATAATGAAAAAAATACATAAAACTCCACATTTTTGTCTGTGTGTTTTATCTACTTTATTTTATTTTTAAATTATATTATTTGATTTTTTTTCATTATACTTTAAGTTCTGGGTTACATGTGCAGAACGTGCAGGTTTGTTACATAGGTATTCATGTGCCATGGTGGTTTGCTGCATGCTTCAACCTGCCATCTACATTAGATATTCCTCCTAATGCTATCCCTCCCCTAGCCCCCGACCCACTGACAGGCCCTGGTTTATGATGTTCCTTTCCCTGTGTCCATGTGTTCTTGTTGTTCAATTCCCACTTATGAGTGAGAACATGCAATGTTTGATCTTCTGTTCCTGTGTTAGTGTGCTGAGAATGATGGTTTCCAGCCTCATTCATGTCTCTACAAAGGACATGAACATTTTATGACTGCGTAATATTCCATGGTGTATATGTACCACATTTTCTTTATCCAGTCTATCATTGATGGGCATTTGGGTGGGTTCCAAGTCTTTGTTATTGTAAACAATGCTGCAATAAACATACATGTTCATGTGTCTTTATAATAGTATGATTTATAATTCTTTGGGTTTATATCCAGTAATGGGATTGCTGGGTTGAATGGTATTTCTGGTTCTAGATCCTTGAGGAATTGCCACACTGTCTTCCACAGTGGTTGAACTAATTTACACTCCCACCAACAGTGTGAAAGCATTCTTATTTCTTCACATCCTCTCCAGCATCTGTTGTTTCCTGACTTTTCAATGACCGCAATTCTAACTGGCGTGAGATGGTATCACATTGTGGTTTCTATTTGCATTTCTCTAATGACCAGTGATGATGAGCTTTTTTCACAGGTTTATTGGCCACATAGATGTCTTCTTTTGAGAAGTGTCTGTTCATATAGTTTGCCCACATTTTTTTTTCTTTGCAAACTTGAATAGCTTCACATTTCTCTTTGGGTAAAATCAAAACTCTTAAGCCATGGCCTGCAAAGCTCCCTGTCAGCTAGATCCTCCCTACTTTTCCAAGCTTAGGTCAAGCACCTGTTCCTCAGTCACTCTACTTCAGTTGTATGGATGACCTTTCTATTCTGGAATGAAGCCAAATCAGTGCATCCTCAAAATACTGCATTTAATATTTGTTTCCACACTTTAGAATGGCTGCCTCACTTTTTAAACTTCTGCATAAATATCCCCTCAAAAGAGGCTTTCCCTGACCCCCTCCACATCAGGGTAGACCCTCTTCCTTCCCATTACAGTCTACTTGCCCTCCACATTTGTTTCTTCATAGCCCTTGCCATATTCTGTTACATTTTTCTATTCTTATACATGTCTGTCCAAGGTGAATAGAAACTCTATGAATAAACATACTTTACTGGTCAGATTTACAGTCGTATTCTCAGTGTCTAAAATAGTCCTTGGCTCAAAGTTTATGCTCGGTATTTTTGAATGAATTAATCAATTAATGAAATTGTGAATTAATAAATAATCAATGAATAACCATTATGATTTGCTTGAGCTATTCTAATATATAGGAGGTTGCTTGTATTTATGACAATGATAACAGGTTCTTGGCCAACATGTTAGATTAATTCCTTTTCCTGCTTTTTTTAATTACTTTTTTTTTGTTCTTTCTAGGCAAACTACCAAACTGTTCAGTGACACTTTTCAAGCTGCTATCCATGGGCCTCTTGAAGTGAGGTTTTACTTTTATTTGCTGCTAAGACTTTCTTACGTCACCTATAAAGATACATGGCATGGACTTTTGATGAGAATCTGAAGGAGTTTCTGTAGCACTTAAGACTCTTTCTGGCTAAAAGTTAAGAAAACCAAAAATCAAACTGGCTTAGGAAAAGATAATTGATTTGCCCAAGTAACAGAAATGTACAAGTTTCTCTTTTTCCAGAGAGCTTCCTTTGGTAAGCACCATTCTCAGATGGGTTTCCAAATGGAAGATATGGCTACAGCTGCTCTGTATCTTACAGTTTTTTCAGGTTGAAACCCAGAATTGAGGAATTATTTATTCTAGAAAGTCCTCCAAAATATTTTCTTTTTGTCCTCGATTCTGATCAAACTACACACTCATCACTAAAAAAAAAAAAAAAAGAAAAAAAAGGGGGGGTGGCGTTGGGGGAATTAAGAGTCCTAATTTACTGAATCCTAATGTCATTCAAAGCTTTACTCA